>NC_140999.1:80224304-80824304 GCF_052327205.1 Somniosus microcephalus | reverse complement strand
GGTAGGTCCATGGAATATGCTGCCCCAAAAAGCTGTAGAAGCTACATCATTACATAAATTTAAAACAGAAATAGACAGTTTCCTAGAAGTAAAGGGAATTAAGGGTTACGGGGAGTGGGCAGGAATTTGGACATGAGCCTAGGTTCGGATCAGTCATGGCCCTGTGGGTAGTGGAGCAGGCCCAGGGGCCATGTAGCCTGATCCTGCTCCTATTTCATGTGTCTAATTCTGTTAGATTCAGGAGATGGTTCTGTGATAGTAGATTGGCGGTTAGGATCAGATCAGCCATGATCTTATTGAATGGCGGAGCAGGCTCGAGGGGCCGATTGGCCTACTCCTGCTCCTATTTCTTATGTTCTTATGTTCTTATGACCCCCGAGACCCCCTAGTAACCGAAGAGACTGTAATCCGGCAGCTCACGTTGACATTTAGGAATGGGAGGAATAGTGAGAGCCCCCAGCAAAAGTGTAAAGTCCACAAGGTTAAACCTGGGGCTCAGTATAAGAAAGAGGGGCACCAGGAGGGGAACAGTCCCTCCCAGGCTAGGTTAAAATGCTATAGGTGTGGGAAAGACGGTCACTGGAGAAAAGACTGTAAGAATCCCTGGAAGGATAGCAAGGGAAATAATCCCCCAACCCCAGCCCAAAGGTTAGAGACGGGAATCTCCACCGCCTCAGTCGAGTCGCTACTGGAAGCAATGCGGTCTCTCCTGACCAACCAGGGAAAGGTAGCAGCCATCAGTTGTGCTGCAACCCCCTCGCCCACCTCTGCCTCCCCACAATGACTGGCCGGTATGCTGGTCAAAGAGGGTGCACGTGCAGGCACTTTCTGGGACCCATATGGGTCCGGGCCAGTGGCGGTGATTACAGGCAGGGATGGGGCACAGAAAAATTCAGAAAAATTGTGCAAGTCAAGTTCAAGTTCACAGCTTGTAAAAACAGGCGCTGTGGCTTGTTCCCAGGGAAAAGTTGTCCAGCCCACAAATTGGGACACTTCCCTACCCCAGTGGGACCCTAGTTTTGCCCAAAGTTTAATTTCGAAAAGATTATGTGGCTTAGAAATGGAGAAACAGCAGCCTGGGATTAGAAATCAGCAGGCTACTGCCCATCCATTCACAGAGCGCTTGGAGACTGCCCGCGCATGCGCAGTTGCTGGTCTGGAGACAGGAATCCCCCAGGCTTCTGAACAGCAGGTTCGCGCAGGTGCAGTCGCGCGCCTGAGGGGAGAAGTTTCTCAAGACCAGGTTTGCGCAGGCGCGGTTCCCCAGCCCATACCCCTAGCACGTTTTCTTAACTTTTCCCACACAGGCGCAGTCGAGCGCCTGAGGGAAAAGGTTCCCCAACACCGGGTACGCGCAGGCGCAGTCGCGGACCCGGAACTCCGAGAGGCCCTTACTCAGTTTTCCCGCCCAGGTGCGGTCGCGCCCCTGAGGGGAGAGTTTTGCCAACAGGAGGTTCGCGCAGGTGCAGTCGCGAACCTGGAATCCCCAGTGACTCTTTTCCTCTGCGAGGCCGAGTGCGCAGGTGCAGTCAGCCGTTTAAAGATCCCCGCTTCCCAGAATAAACGCGCAGGCGCAGAAGCCTGCTTAGAGAGACCGAACGCGCAGGCGCGGTTGCCTGCGCTAGTGTAGCAGTTCCCCAGCCCTTTAAAGAAATTGTTCATGCAGGCGTGGTTGCCTGCGGGACCCCAGCGGCCCCTCTTCTGTTTTCCCGCGCAGGCACAATCGCCTGTTTGAAGCCAGAGGCTTCACAACCTCTGCCGTGGGACAAAGAGGAGGAGATTTGCACAGGTGCGGCTGCCTGCTCGAATACAGAGGCTTCACAGCCTCTGCCGCGGGACTCCGAAGAGGAAGTTCACGCAGGCGCAGTTGCCTGCGGGACTCCAGTGGCTCTTCTTAAGCTTTCCCGCGCAGGCGCAATCGCCTGTTTGAAGCCAGAGGCTTCACAGCCTCTGCCAGGGAACGCAGGAAAGGAGGTTTGCGAAGGCGCAGTTGCTGGTGGGACCACTGCAGCTCTTCCTCAGCTTTTTCACACAGGCGCACCTGCTTGTTTAAAGACAGAGGCTTCACAGCCTCTGCCGAGGGACTCAGGGGAGGAGATCCGCGCAGGTGCAGTCGCCTGTTTAAAGGGACCAGCTTCCCAGACAGCCTCTAGAATGGTTCCCCCCATGATGTGGGACCCTGGCGGGGGGGGCAGGAATAGCAATTCCTCTTGCAGGGGAGCTGGTAACAGGTTTTGGACATGGGGGAGAAGGTTCCCAGCCAGCTAGGGCTGTGACCCTGGCTCAGGGTCCGCCAGCCAAAGTTTCCCCCACAGAGACGCCCCTCAGAAGGTCTCAGCGGGTCCGCAAGCCCAAGAAAAGGTGGTCACCAGGGTACCTGCCACAAAGAGCAATCTCCCAAACCAGGGAGAAGGCTAAGGGCAGGGGTCCCCACTCAACAGCCATAAGCTGCGGGTGACCAGAGACTGGAGGCAGTCCAGCTTCGCTGCAGCCAGCAGCAATCTGTGACCATGCCAAAGATTAGCCTGGCCATCCGGAGATGGGTGGCATCTGTATTATAGCTTTGGTGTGCATATAGCGTGCTTTTAAGGTGTATTTTAAGCTTTGTTGATAGAACTAGTTTTAAGTTTAAGTTTAATGAGTTTAAGTTTACATGTGTGCCAAATGTTTGCATTTTGGTCCGAGGTCAAGGGACCCGACCATGTCTCCATCTAAGGCAGCAGGTCAGTGAGACCTGGCTGCATGTCCTTTTAAGTTTTTGCAGGAGATTGGAAAATGAAGCAGCCCTGTTCACCCAGCCCGAGCTGGGCACCGAATGAAGATATGGATACGGAATGTTGGGGATCACCTTGCCACCGGACGAATCCAGAGGGAAAACCTGCAGCGGCCTTCGGGAGAAATCGGACAGGGTCCGGAGGAACTTGCCTACTCCTCCTACGCAGAAGAGATGGCCCCAGCTGGGTGGGGCACGGCCCCCAACCCAGCACTATCCTGACCGAAGTTCACTTGCGGGAGACCTCGCTGTTGAGGAGTCATGATGGGGAAGCGCGGGCGCCTTGTCTGATAGGGATGCATTCCTCGGGGGTGGGTGGTGATGGCCCGGGAAAGATTGTATAGAGGAGGGGGAGACCCAAGAGTTGCGTGGGTGCGGTCGGGGGAGGGAGGAACTCACCCGGGGGCCCACGGGTAAAGTTAGTGTAAGTGTGGCTGGGGAGGATGAGTGGGTGGATGGATCTGGGATCCAAGCTTGTGTGGGACAAGGGAGAGCCGCCACACAGGCACCCATCATTTTTCTGCAGCCAGTCGAGGGAAGACGGAAGGGGGAGGGACTGGGAGTTATGGTCCCATACTCCCCGGTCTCGGTCTGTGCCAGGGAATTTTAAACATGAGGGGTCCCCCGCCTCCACACAGGGACAAGGGAATGGCTCAGTGCTGGTGGAGCAGGCTGGTCTGTAAACCCATTCTGCCTGTTTTAAAGTTTAAGGCAATCAAAGGCGGGTGGGAGGTACATTTACTGCCCAGGTGGGAGGAGTAATACCCACTCGAATTTTGCGACCCATCATTGGCACATGATGATCAGGGTTTATTTAAGCATGTTGTTTCAAATGTTTAATGATTTTTTTATTTTGTTTTATAGTTCCAAGTCGAGCAGAGGCGTTGGACCCTCTCCGTGCTTGGGACCATTTTGATTACATTGTGTAACTAAGATTGCAACATTTTGTAATAAGTTATAATGTATAAGGTGTTTGTAAATTTGGATTACATTGTGTAATTTTACAAGCGTGTAGGGGTATGAGACCCCTTATTGTAAACTGATGTATCTGTAAGATGCCTACCGTACCACGGTTTTTCCTCGAATTTTAGGGGAAAATATGGTTCGGGGGATCAGTGGCAGATAGCTGTTAGGTAAATACAGGGGATGGTTGTTTGTGAGGGGGTCTGAAAGTTTTGCTCACTCCTTCGAGTTGATACTACAAGCAAGTTGGGAGTATCAAAAGGGAGGAATGTAGGTGTTTTGCAATATCCCCTATTTCCCTGAAGATTGCAAAATATTGGTCCACATCATGGATGAAGAATTGCGTGACCTGAATTGTCTCAACACCAGGACTTTAAGATTAAAATGGTGCCCTTTGAGTTTTGAACTGTGCAAATTGCAGAGGGGTCTGAAAATGGCATGGACAACACGGGAGTCGAGGAGCTCTTCACACACCTTGAGACAGTACTTTATTAATAAAATCGTTCCCTGGAGTTTGGGCAATCACAAAAGGTTTTAAAATGGCCAGAGAAAGCTTGGCCAAAAGGACAAAGCAGCAAAACAGCTCGCAGTGAGTTGTCTGTGTGAAAAAGTGGGAGGATACAGGGGCTGTGAGTCAGACCTGCCAATCAAAGGGAGGTTCCCTTCGAAGCACTTGAAGGTGTTTATTTACTTAAGAGATTAGTCCACTTGAGAATGACTGCAGGACAATCGATTTGAAACTGCTATGTTTACACAGCCATTCAGAGCTCTCTCACAGACAATGAGAGACTGAAATCATGGAACCGGATCTTGAATGGGAACCTTTTAAGCATTGAATGTGTTTAAATCACCCATCATTCTGGACAATAGGGCTGTTGCATTCTCTTTTGTTTTAGCCCAGGTGAGCTCCGGATGAGGGCGGGAACATTTTGGCCCCACAGTGCAGACACACTAACCCAGTCCAACCACTTTGAGTTAGCCAATCACAGCTTTTCTCTTGTGTGTTGGAACTTTTTGGGCGTGAATTTTCCAGACAGGGAAACAGCAGTGGGGGGGCGCCCACCAGGTATATATGATAGCTCCTGAGAAGCTATCGCTCTTTACTTCCTGGGACCACAGGTGAGCCTCTCTCTCTCTCTCTCTCTCTCTCTCACTTCGCTGGACCACATGTGAGCAGAGTTTCTGACTCCTCAGCAAAGCAACCTAGTAAGGAGTTAGGGGATGGTAATTAAGGGGATATTGCTAAGATTGTTTCATTTACATTGTAGCCGTCTAATCCCTCGTTTTTACCATCTGCATTCCCCCATTTAAGCAATTTTACTGTAATTACTGTGTTCGTGTGGTATAGTTTGATATTTTGATTATAGTTTCTTTTAGTTAATAAAGCTTGATTTTTTTCTCTCATCCAAACCACGTGTCCTTTTTAATATCATTAATTATAAGTCCTTCAGTCAGAACTGGAAGGTGGGGTAGCGATTCGAAACCGCTGTTTGAAAATTGGTTTGTTGGAAATTGGTTTACAGTGTAGCAGCAGGCTGCCTGACCAGGTGAATTACCGTAATGCAGGTAAAAGATTGGAATTGGTCAGAGTGCAGGCAAAGGCTGCAAGTCCAGGAAAATTACCTTAAACCAGTTAAAAGAAGCCCCCCTACAAAGCAATGGCAACCGAAAGCATTCCTCTCTGGTGAAGAAGGCCCAGCAGCGCCTATATTTCCTAAGGAGGCTGAAGAGATGTAACCTGTCACCCCTGATCCTCTCTAACTTTTACCGCTGCACAATAGAGAGCATCCTGACGAACTGTATCACAGTATGGTATGGCAGCTGTAGCTACTATGACCGGAAAACCCTGCAGCGGGTAGTCAAAACTGCCCAACACATTACCGGCACCCGGCTACCGACCATAGAGCACATATACCAGAAACGCTGTTTACAGAGGTCACGGTCCATCATCAAAGACCCTACCCACCCCAGCCACAGTCTGTTTGCCCTCCTGCCATCTGGGAAACGCTACAGATGCATTCGCACCCGTACGACCAGATTTAGGAACAGCTTCTTTCCCAGGGCTGTCATCCTACTGAACTCCACAAATAAACTCTAAAGCCTGCACATCTGCCAATGCACTTTATTAGGGTTATGTTTATGTTAATGTATTACAAGCCAAATGTATGTTGAATGTTTAAATGTCTTAATCTAAATGTACACTCTCGGGAGCCGCAAGCCTACATTTCGTTGTACTGCACTTGTGCACTAACAATGACAATAAAGTTGATTATTATTATTATTATTATTATAACTAATGAAATAACACATAACTGTCTCACAAACATGCCAGACTACCCAAAACATAACTAACATTCACAGCAGGTGTATACGGCCTTGAATTCAACAAATAAGACATCTCAGCATCTCCCTCTACTCTTTACCCCTTGATGGTGATCTACTTCTCTTACGAGATCGGCCCCTTCCCTCCCTGCAGCTCCTCCATAATTGGACCCCAGTGGCTGCATCAAGGCTGGGGGACGCCTGCTGAATGTCTGAAAGTGCAGAAGCCCCTGAGGGGCGGCGTGGACGACCTCTGGGCTTGGAGGGCCCGGGTGCTGACTGCTCCAACTGTGCATGGGTGGAAGCAGTCTGTCCTGCAGGTGGTGGCAGCTGCAGTGGAGACATCCCAGTGGTGGCATCAGGAATGCTGACATCCTGAGAGCGGACACCTGCTCCGTGCTCAGCCGACACACTGGCACTCTGACAGGGCAGCACTGCACCATGCACCCCAATCGGCTGGTCCACAGATTGATGGCCTGCTGTGGTGCTGCAAGGGCCCCGGGAAATCCTGCCTGATCCATCAAGGGTGGCAGCAGTCAGTGCTCGCGTGGCCTCAATCTGCATCTGCATGAGGCCAGCGAGTGACTGCATGGCAGCACTCAGCACTTGCATGGCAGGTGCCTGTGCTTCAGTGAAGCCCTGGACTGTCCTTTCCAGTGCTTCGCTGAAGGCCGGGACAGTCCTTTCCACTGCTTCGGTGAAGCCCTGGACAGTCCTTTCCAGTGCTGCCCCGAAGCCGTGGACAGTCCTTTCCAGTGATGCCCCGAAGTCCTGGACAGTCCTTTCCAGTGCTGCCCCAAAGTTCTGCGCACTCCTTGCCTGTGCTGCCCCGAAGTCCTGCGCACTCCTTGCCTGTGCTGCCCCAAAGTGTTGGACACTCCTTGCCAGTGTCTCGACGGATTGAGGCATCCTTGCCACTGCAGCCATCAGCTCAGTGTGCCTGAGCCGAGCCTGGGTGCTCATTTCAGTGAGGGACCGCACCTCTTCCGCGCTCTGTGCAGCAGTCATCGTGGCCTGACTCGCCCTCTGGGGAGACGGCCCCCGAGCTTCCCTACCCCCCTTGCTTTGCTGCAGCCCGCTGGTTCCTGGAACTGGTTCCTCATCAGAGCCACCCCCCCCGCTCCCCTCCAGGGAAGTACTATCCCCAGTCTCCAGATGGACTGGCTCGCCTGAGGTTGGCACGGATGTTCCAGCTTTCTCCTGCTGGTCACCTCCAGAGTCAGTGGCTCTGGCAGCTTGAGGGCCCGTCTCCCAAGCTGGTGATGCAGCATCTGAAAGCAGGGAGGTTGAAGAGTGGCTTTAGCAAAAGGACAGGGTGGCAGCAAGGGATGCAAGATTGCTGCAATGCTATGACATGGGTCCAGACCCAAAGGCATGCTGTTGGGGGGAACAAGTGGAAGGAGACAGATCAAAAAGCTGATGACCTTACCATCACTGTGCACAATGGGGTCGGCAGCTCCAGTGGTGACAGGTCCAGTCATCCGGCCTTCAACAATCTGGTGAACTCTCTCCTCGAGGTCCATGAGGGTCTGGAGGTGAGGAGGTCCTCCTCTGGTCCGAAGCTGCTCTTTGCAGTTCCTGGCCAGCTTGGAGGATAAAGGATAGGAAGTGATGAAACATGATGCCCTGAGCTGTCATCTCATGCCCCCCATGGTGCACTAGCCCTTACATGATGCCCTGAGTTGTCATCTCATGCCCCCCATGGTGGACTAGTCCTTACATGATGCCCTGAGTTTAATGTGCATGTGTGTTCCCAGAACGGGCCATGGGTGCTTGCTGACAGATGGCCAAAGGGGCAACACGCACCCTCTGGCCATAAAGTCAGGTGCAGATGGAGGGATGAAGAAGATTGCCAAAACACCACTCACCCTGACGACCCGAGTGGGGTCGTTCAATTTCTTGCTGCATTGCACAAGGCTCCTGGTCACTATGCTGCTGGAGTTGACCTTTTGAGAAACCTCCCCCCAAGCGCTGCGGTATTCCTTCTGATTAGGCCTCCTGCCATTGTCGTGGTACAGCACAGCTCGCCAGCGCTCCACTGTGCCCACCAAAGCATCCAATGCCCCATTGGTAAAGCGCTCTGCTCTCTGCCTCACCCTCTCCATCTTCTCAAAGTTTTTAATGCCACAGAATGCCCAGCACCGATTTTGAGGCCTACAAGTCACAGAGTGTGGCTGCTGATCCTTACTGACCCATCCCTTTAAGAGCTGGCCGGCGCCTGAAAGTCTCGCGGTCATCGATTATTGACAGCACCTGCGCTGCGCCCGCCCGCGCCGATATTGTGTAGCGCCGCCGAGTTAGCACCTTAGGAGCCCCGTGTAATGCCTGATTTTGCACGGCAATCACTTTTAGGGTTGCTGCAACCCAATATCGTGCGAGGTGGTGATAGGTTGTGTCTGGCTATATAATTTGCGCAGCGCCAATTCTACCGCCCCAAGCGGGGCTATACCTAATTTCTAGGCCTTAATCTTAATCTGGATTTCCAATAACAGTTTAATTGTTGTGGGCATCTGCCTCCTGCAGACTCCTCCCTTCCTGGGCTAGGGGTGCTCCCTTCCCCGAGCATCCAAAGACATGATGGTCCTCTGCACCTCCCGAAATTCTGAAAAAGACTTTAAAAAAAGCATCTAGCCAGGTTCCCTGGCTCGGGGGAATGTAATCAGGTCCCGCGACCTCGGCTCACATAGACAATATTCTGGAACGGTACCATACTTAAAACTTATACTCTAATAATTAACACTACCAAATTGCAATATAAGATTAAAATTAACACATTCTAACTTAATCCTCTATACACGTTACTTGAACAAAGCTATATACAAGTGCCACCCGTCTCTGGGTGGCCAGCCTAATCCCTGTTTCGACTGTTGCAGGCTACTGCCTGCAGCGAAGCTGGACTGGTCCCAACTTCTTGTCCCTCGCAGCTTATGGCTGCTGGTTGGGGACTTCAGTCTTTTGGCTTCTCCCTGACTCGGGAGGCTGCCCTATTCCACTGGAAAGTGGGTGACCATACTTTCTTGGGCTGGGGTACCCGAAGAGACCTCCTAGGGAGTGTCGCTGGTGGGGCTACCCTGGCGAGCGGACCCTTAGCTCGGGTCACACTCCTTGCTGGCTGGGGACCTTCTCCCTTGGGTCCCTCCCTTCCCAAACCTGGGCTGGGGACAGGCAATCCCTTGCCACCGGCTGCCGGTGGCTGAGAGTCTTCCCCTTCAGGTCTAAAACCTGGTTCAGGCTCCTCCCCGGAGTCCCACAAGAGAGGGGGAATCACTCGGGCCAAGTGCTGGGGAACTTCTCCCTTCACGCCTGCCAGTAACCCTGTTCTGAACTCTTTTCCCTTACCAGGGCGGCCTTAAAGGTGGAATCTTGGGCTTGGACCTGCTTTTGGTCCGGGGCCAAAGCTATCCCCTGTGTGCCTCTCTTGTCCTGGATTACTGCTACCGGACCTGCTCTACAGGGGTCCCAGAACTCTCCTTCCCTGTCCCCCTGCATGGCCACCTCGTTGGTCTTGTGGTTACCCTCCCACGTGGTATGGAGGGATCCTAAACCTATGGCCAAAGGCTTTGACCTTTCCCCAGCCTGCTCGTTCCCTGTGGATCCCATTAAGCTAAATGGGACCTTGTTAGACTGGGGGGAATTGGTCAGGTCCTCCGAATGGACCACCGTGCTGGAAGCTCCAGTGTCCACTGAATATCTCCCCTGCACCGTCTTGACCCCCATCTTAACATAGGGCCTGCTCCCCTCAGCATTTTCACGGGGACACAGGTCGACAGGCTGCGCTGGCTCTAGTCATTGTTGGGAGTGGGGTGGGGCAGATCGGGTCAAAGCACCGGTGGTGGCTGCTACTCTCCCCTGGCCAGTCAGAAGAGACTGTAGGGACTGTAAAAATGACTCGATTGCAGCGGGAGGGATATCTGGCCCTGGCTTTTGGGCTGGGGCTGTGGGATCCTTTCCCTTGTTATCCTTCCAGGGATTCTTACAGTCTTTGCTCCAGTGACTGTCTTTCCCACATCCATAGCAATTTAACCTACCCTGGGAGGGACGGTTCCCCTCCTGGTGCCACTCTTTCTTACTCTGGCTCCCAGATTTAACCTCATGGGCTTCTCCCTTGGGTTGGGGTGCCTCGATACACCTCATGTTTCTAAAGGCTACTGTGAGCTGGCGGATCACCGCTTCTTCGGTGGTCTGGGGGTTTCGGGGGTCAAACCAAGCCGCGACCTGGGCTTGGATCTGGGGTAGGCTGTTTGTCATAAGACAATGGAGCCAGTGAGTCAATTGGACTGGGTTCAGTGCTGCCCGCCCTGGCATTCCCAGGCATGTGCTCCAGTAGACTGGCCACAGCCTGTCTGCGAACGCCTATGGGGTCTCCCCTGGGAGCTGCACCGTTCTTTCTACCCGGGCGAAAGGACTGCCATCATTGAGTCCCATGGCCTCCAATATCTCATTCCTCAGATCCTCATAATCCTTCTGCCCCCTTTTTCACTCGCCAGATAGGGTCTGGAGGAGATCACCTCCCAGGGAAAACAGCAGCATTTTTGCTTGCTCTGCATCATCGCAGTCATTAACATAAGCTGCTTGTTATATCTCCCTGAAGTGCAGTGAGGGGTCTCCCTTTTTAGTGAGCTTGGGGATGTGGCTAACCATGTCCCTGAGCTGGTGGGTGCCATATGGCACCACAAACTGATTCTGGATGGCCCCTGGGTCATCGTCATCAACGGGCGGACTGTACCTCCGTTGTCGGAGGGGGTACACTGGTCCTGGTCCTGGCCTATCTAGCGGGGCCTGCTGTGCTTCCTCTACCACCTCATCCTCCACCCCCCTTTGCTGCCAGCACTCCTGAAAGCTCGGAGCTGTGGGTGGCGGTCGTGGGACCTCTGATTCCCTAACCAACCTTGTTCTGGGTGTTGTCACAGAAATCACAGAAATCACAGAAACCCCACAGTGCAGATAGAGGCCATTTCGGCCCATCGAGCCTGCACCGACACATATCCCACCCGATCCCCGTAACCCCTACTCCAACACATATCCCACCCTATCCCCGTAACCCCACGTATTTAATCCCCCTAACACTAAGGGTCAATTTATCATAGCCAATCGACCTAACCCGCACATCTTTGGACTGTGGGAGGAAACCGGAGCACCCGGAGGAAACCCACGCAAACACGGGGAGAATGTGCAAACTCCACACAGACAGTCGCCCGAGGCCGGATTCGAACCCGGGTCCCTGGCGCTGTGAGGCAACAGTGCTAACCACTATGCCACCGTGCTGTGTGGGGGACGGTTCTATTTGGGTTGCCGGTAAAGTCCGACTGACCTGCCTTCAGGCTGATAAGACATGTCATCCCCTTTGCCCTCTTTAAAGCCATATTCAAGCTTTCTACCTCTTCCCTACAGGGGCCATGATCTGCTTCCTCAAACCCTTGGTCGCAGGCCAGCTTATATGCTGCCTTTACCTCCCTAACCTTTTCCTCCTGCTCTTTTACTTCTTGTATGAGGCGGGCATATTCCTCCCGCACCCTCATCTCATTGCTCTTGGCCTCTGCAACTAGGCACTTCAGGTACTCTAATTCGTACCTTGTGTGGCTTTTGCCCTCACTAAGCTGGTCCACCAGGCGCTCTATCTTGGCCTGGTATTCTTCAATCTCCATTTCCTTATCCCAACTCTCTGCTTTAACTTCCCTAAGCCTGCGGGAACCTAATCACAAACAGATCAGTTGGATAAAAAGAAAACCAATAACTGCTGCTCTCTCCAGACCCAGACCACCGTCTGCTACATCACATACTGTTGCCGATGGTCCTGCCATGGTCGCCATTTTGTAGAAAAAAGGGGTTTTGGTGGGTTAGGTGGGGTGTGATTTTGGTTGCCCCTGGGGTTTGTCTCTGGCCAGTCAGAAGTATCTGAGCTGCTCCAGGCCCCGTGCGGTTTCGAATCGCTCCCCTTTCTGGTTCTGACCGCCAGACTTATTTCAGTAGTGATGTAGACAAAATGAGACTCATGGTTGGGTGCAAAGAAGACCAGTATTTATTGAAATAAAGAATAAATTGAAAATAATGATGAATACAGCACACTTTTTACTTAATACAGCACACCTTTGCTTAATACAGCACACCTTTGCTTAATAGGGGAGAAAAAATAGACACATCAAGGGAAAATTGACTAAAATTCCCCTTTAATTCCCACCCCTAATACCTATCTAGGTTGCCTTGTAATGGGCCAGAAAGCTTATGCTCACTAGTGAATGCCTGCTCCATCCCTTTGCGGTCTGTCTTAGATTCTTCACCACCCCGAAGTAGAGATACCCCAGTAATTCAAAAGTAACTGCTGGTATTCCACTTCTTTGGGCGGGCTTTTGAGCTGTTCCTCTTGTAGGCAGGGCATCGGAAGCAAGGCGGCAGAGAGAGAGAATGGCTTCCTGAGGGGCTATCTTTATACCCCATTGGGAGCCGTTATCTTCGCGCCCAAATCTGGATGTATCTGGGCTATACAAAAGGGACCGATCTGTCCCCATTGACTGTAATGGGTTTGAATGTGTTTCCCATTCGTTTAAACTGGTTTGTACTCAGTTTAAAATGTCTCAAGTGCTGGACAAACAAATCCTTAAGTGTTCAGTCAACAGCACTCAAGTGCTTTGTAAACAATCCATTGTCTTGTGGTCACTGCCCAACCGCAACTGACTGACAGCTTTAAGCACTTAAGCCCTTGAGTCAACATTGTAGAGAGCTCGTGTAAACAAACAATCCTTTTGTTCCTCTGTTGAACTTCCTAAACCGCAGTTGATTGACAGTTTTAAGTACCTCAAGTACTTCAGTCAGTGATGGGAGATGTTCAGACAGGCTGCCTTTGTCTTCTGCCACGAGGCCTGACAGCCATTTTTGATGCCCTGGGTTTTTAAGGTACATTCCAACCAGGTTTTCTTTTAATCAAATAATCTTCGGGGGCTGCAGAAATTTCTGAAATGTTGTGAAACTTTACAGTTTAAAGCAGAAACTGCTGTCACTTACCTGACCTATGCTGTCCATGCTGGTAGTGGGGTGCACCTGTGGTGACACAATATGTCCCACCTCCTGTATATGCTACCTGGGGGGGGAACATGGTCTTGTGCCATTACCTCCATGGTACAGTTTATAGGTTTTGCGCCAGCAGCTTTAAACCCGCACTGTGGTTTTGAATAGGCATTCAAGTGCATGGGACACAGCATTATGTGTGCTCCCTGGCTCCAGCACCCCAAGAGGTCAGTACCTGTCATAGCGTGCTCCCACTTTATGACATAAGGTGGGACCGCTGTGAAACAGATGCGTGCACCCCCTTGAATGACTCCAATGTTCTCTACCCTGTATACCAGTGCGGGTCGGGCTGTCCCACCCATGACCGGCATTCTTACTACTATCCCCATGTTAGTGTGGTTAGAGCGCCCACAATCTACTGGGGCTGGGTAGGCCTCAGAATCTAGCCGGAGTTGACACGGGCTTAATGCATTCTCAAATGGATGGAGGGCTGCGAGGTGCTTGTTGCTGATCCAGGAGGGGACTAAACCTTGTTTTAGATCCTCCAGGTTATTGTGGACCTCGCCCAGCAACCATGCCCCATACAGTACGCGCATCTCGCTCTGTGCAGCCTGATCTGAAGTATTCCTGTCCTCTCTTATAAGGGCATTTACAGTCTTGGCGTGTCTTTCCAGCTCAGCTATTATCTCCTTTAAATGGACCATCATGGCCTGGCCTACTACCTTATTTTCATCCATTAGGATTTTCCTCAATTGTGTTTTTAGACCGTTTATCTGCGTCTGCAATTCTATGTCATCCAGGCTGTTGATGACAGAGGACCCTGTGTTAAACGCTGTAAAAACATCATTTCCCCTTTGTCTCCCCGCATTACCAAAATACTCAATGTGTGTGGTGTACAGTTCTGTCTTGTCCACATTGACAAAATCGAACTCGTAGAATTTCCTAAACATTTCTTTTAACAGGGCCTGGTATAGCTGTTCTGTCTCTTTGGGGCACCACTCAGGTAAGTGTACCTCGGTAAGGTTCAGGATCACGGAAGCTACTGCATAGTGTACCCACTGGTATAGCACCTTTTCCATCGGCACCAGTACCAACCCGTTCCCTGGTCCCTTGGTGGTGGCAGGGCACCCCTCTCTGTGGGTCCTTATTGCCTGAGTCATGGGCAGGGGTTTTCGGCCGCGTGCCATGAGTTCAGTGGCTTTAACTGGGGCTGGGTAACATGGGACTATGCAAGTGTGTAGTTGGGAATCCCATTCCACCCCCTCCCCCTTATCCTGCCATGATGTGGAGAAGATGATGGATATGCCTGTGGGGCAGGCCCTTTGCGACACCCACATGCAGACATAAATTCCTTGTTCCAACTCCTACCACTTATCCCAGCACACTCTAGTCCCCCTTCGGGTCCCTGTGCCCGTCCAGTAGGTGTCGTTCCCCAGTTGTACCCAGTCAGCTGTATGGTCCCCCATGTCTCTGCTCAGTTTCCTGAGCCACCACCACCTTCCCAGGGGACTCTGTCCCCTGCAGGTCAGGCACACGCGTTTCCCCTCAGTGTTCCCGACCCGTGAGGCCAAAACCTGTATGCTGGGGCAGGGGAGGGAGGCCTCCCCGTAGGTGAACCTGGTCTGGCTGGCGTACCGGGTGGAGTTACATCCCAGCCACCCTGGCCATCTTCCCTCATGGGAATAGAGAGCGAGCTCCTCCACACCTCGTTCGCCACCCCCAGCAGTCACAACCAGTGCTCTCTCTGTAAGATTCGAAATTTTCAGTGATTAATCACGCAAGAAAATAGGGTTAATAAGACAGTTTATTGACCAAAAGAAGCTTGTACAGAAAAAGCTTTGATAAAAGGGCGTACAAAATGGCTGCCGGACCTCGTGATCAGTTTCTGGGACCATTTGATTTCTGTTACTGCAAGCCAGACAGGCTTGTGGATTGAGGACAGTAAGCCCGTGAAAGCCAGTATCGGGAAACCGAAACTCATGGAACTGAGCATACATATTAATTAGATTCTAAGTACAGGACAGTTTTGGGTAACAGGATGAGGCCCATCAAGAAATGGGCGGACAATTGAATGAACACTTAAACCCATTTACTGTACAAAGAAAACCATTTAACAGCCATCGAGGGCAATCTCCAGACCGATCAATATACGAACCGAGTTACGGTGACAAAGAAAAAGACATTATCGGCCCAGGAAGGCCAGTTAAGCTATCACCGGCTCCCGTTACAAAGACAAAGCGCCCCTGCAGAGATTTCTGCCCGCCAAAAATATTACAACGACTGGATTATGATTTGGCGGGAGATAAGACTGTCCCAAAAAGGTATAACTGTGGATTGAAAAAAGTCCATCAGAACATTAGAGGGGCGATGTTTCACTTCGGTCTCTCATTTTCTTCAACGTTATGCGAAAGGCCTCACTTCACGCTTCACTTCGGAACTTCTATGACTCTTCGGTTAAGGCAGCACTTCGGTTTCGGGACGTGGTCGGTGTTCGGCCAGGCAAGGCTAAGCCACGACGGGAAGACGACGAGGGTGGCCCGGGTACTTTTGTCGGGAGATCATCGACGACACAGGCCGAAGAAGAAGACACCCTCAGAAGGACAATCATTATGACTGTATAAAAGGACACTCGGGGCCTAGCACTCCAGTGCCTCAACATCCCATTCGGTAACGGACCTTCCATGTGCATCCATTTCTACAACATCACATCGGTAGCAGAGTTTCCATGTGCATCCAGTTCTTCGGCAGCCTTTCAGTAAAGGTAACACAGGTTTAACGGATTTCATCCATGATGAACGCTCATCAAGGCTGTATCTGCTGCTTCATCGCGTAAGAAAAACAAGCTGCGCCAGAAGTTTCCAAATCCACGTGACGACGGAAAGCTGTGCCAAAAAGGCTGCGAAACCCCTTTTCGCGAATCTGAAAGTGGTGAGCATGATCCCGAGTTCCTCAAGTCATAACTTAGTTTAGGTCTGGGGAGGGGGTTAAGGGTAATCGTAATGTGTTTCCCCTTTTACGATGTGCCGTGTGTTTCCCATTTCCATAGAGTTAAGTTTATAGATATGTGCATGCTTGTAGTTACTTTAATCTGTGCTTATGACATGTATTTTATAATGCTGCAAACTGTTTAATAATAAAAGTATCCATTTCGTGATATTCAACCTGGTCTATTGAGTTTTTCTCTGCACTACAGTTCCCTGCACCTAAGTCCAAGGTCTAGAACCGTAGGGAAGAGTGGGTCGAACCACTCAAGGGTAATTATTGCACAAAGACTGGTAGGAGACCAGAACCAGCAAGAGAAACCCCCTACAGAGATGGCGACCGTGGCAGGACCTTGGCAGCAGGAATGTAGTGTGTTAGATCAAGGTTTGAATAAACTAAATGTGATGGATGAGAGAATAGCGGATTATGTTTTTGGGAAGGTA
The DNA here is from genome assembly GCF_052327205.1 of Somniosus microcephalus. Classification (NCBI taxonomy): domain Eukaryota; kingdom Metazoa; phylum Chordata; class Chondrichthyes; order Squaliformes; family Somniosidae; genus Somniosus; species Somniosus microcephalus. Next base: position 80,807,819 of record NC_140999.1, on the reverse strand, counting down.
AACCTTACAAAACAGTGGATATCTGACCTATTGAGAGATAGGCGCCCACTAGACGCAGCCATCAAGTGGACAGAAAGCAAAGAGCACAAAAGATCTGTAGAAAAGGTGGTCTGGCTGATGTGCTACAAGAAGCAAGTCCAGCTTTTGGACCAAGTCGTTGTAGCACAGACAGCCCAGATAAAAGGGTTACTAGCAGAAGTAGAGGAAAAGGTTGCGGGAGGAAAGAGACTGATTGCATCACTCAACGCGCTGAATCAGGAACGCCAATCCGTAACTCACCACCATGAGACCAGGATAGATTACTTGGAGTGTCAGGTCGTTGAGGCCAAGGCCAGTGAAGGTAGAATGAGAGATAGGTGTTTCCGCCTAGCTAAGCAGGTAGCGACACAGAAGGAAAGTATTTTGGGGGCTAGGGCAGCTTATAAGATGGCCATGGAGGATAGGTCTGAGAACACCGACCATAGCGCTTGCCACAGGAAGCTAGAGGACCTGAGAATGGCTCTAGCGAAGGCAAACGGCTTGGTGTGTCTCATAAACCCACCAGCGAGCCAGCTACTGTTAGCCAAGGAATCCAAAAGACCGATTCCGCAAGAGGCAGTTGGGGCACCAACCCCCGAGCCCTCGGCACCTCCCACCTATACTGGGTCTTGGACTCCGGGGAAGGAAACGGAGAAGTCAGACACAGAGGTTCTTGAGGTAGAGCAACCCCAGGTAGTAGAGTCGGGGCCGGCGCCGATGTGTCCAACTCGACACCGGAGGCTCGGTCCGGGCAACGACGATGGCGAGGATAGGCCCCTCGTGAATCAGGTCATAATGCCCCACAGTGCACGACAGCTAAGGGAAATGATAGGTCACATCCCAAAACTCTCCGTGTCAGGAGATCCCTCCATCCATTTTAGGGACGTGGAGCAGACCGCAGCAGTTAATGACTGTGACGGGGTAGAGCAGTCCAGAATGCTGCTGTTCTCCCTGGACAGCTCGATCCTCCAGTGTCTCCCTGACGAGAGCAAGAGAGGGCACAAGGCATATGAGGAGTTACGGGACGAGATCCTGGAGATTATAGGGGAGGGTGACGGAACGCCGTTCCTCCGATTGGAAAGGACGGTACAGCTAGAGGGAGAACCCCCACGGGTTTTCACCGGAAGGTTGTGGCCAGTGTATCGGCGTAGCTGTCCGGGCGGGCCGGACCGGAACGGGTTGAATAATGACCAAAAGGCTCATTGGCTCCGGTGCCTGGTCGCCAATTGCTTGCCACAGGTGAGGGAGCAGGCCAAAACATGGTTTGACCCCACTAACCCCCGCTCCACGGAAGAGTTAGTACTTGATCAGCTCACGATAGGTTACAGCAACAACAAGAGTAGGGATGTGCCTTCCTCAAAGGGAAAGGTGCATGAGGCGAGGCCTGCATCTCCTGCTAAAAAGGAATGGCATCAGGAGGGGAATCGCCCTCCCCAAGCCAAGAGCAGTTGTTACGGGTGTGGGAAGGAAGGTCATTGGTGCCGGGACTGTAAAAATCCCTGGTAGGATTTAAAGGGAAAAACTCCCCCAGAACCAGCCCAAACCCAAGCCGCAGCTCCTGCCCCAGCACCAGGATCGGGTGCGGTTGTGGATCCCGCTGCGATTGAGTCAATCATACAGACAATGCAGTCTCTGATGGCCTCGCAGGGGAAAATAGCTGTCACCACCGGCCTTGGTGCTCCCGAAACTCTGATCGCTGTACCCAAGTGACTAGAATCGGCGCAGCCCATCTACCTGTGTCCACTCCGCTATGATGCATGGAGACGACCCCTCATAGAGATGGAGGTAGAGGAGGTGAAGGAAACCTATCTGTTGGACACGGGAGCATCGTGCACCGTAATCCACGCAGATAACCCCACCGCCTCGCCTCTGTCCACCGGGGTCCCATATCGTCTGTTGGGCTTCACGGGCGAAGAACAGGCTGGCGCACATTCCCTTCCCCTCTCCATTCGTTTAGGACCACTCCGCACCACGTGGAAGTGTATCCTGATGAAGTGGGAGGTGGGAGGTGGAACGGGAGTCCAGGGGTCTGATTTCTTGGTAGCCCACGGGATCCACGTGGACCTGAGAAATCATTGTCTCTGGGGAGAGGGTACGAGTGTGAAGGAGATAGAAAGTGTTAAGGAAACCCCTACGAAGGCGCGGGTTGGCCGGCGAGAAGTAAAATTCTTGGGTCTAACCCTATGCGCTGGCGAGAGAACCGTAGACCAGGAGGATGAGCCGGAATCGGTGCAAAATCCACTCGTACAGTAGAGGTGTCCTGATGCAAAAGGTGGTTTAACATGAAGCGGTGTAAACTGTTTAAGCCGGGTGAACAAGGGCCAACAACAGGGGCCAAGTCTGAGGACAAAAATCCTCAGCCTGCGACAGAGTCACAGACCACACAGGATGGAACTGTAGCCTGCGTGAAGGGAGGAGTCATCCCAATGGAGTGGGAGGTCTCCCCTCTAATTTGGGATTCGGACGAGAAAGAGCCCGAACAGCTCGACCCGGCCCTTGACCCGATCACGGAGGAGGAAGAATCAGAGGACGAAGATCCCGCCCTCCACTCAAGCTTAGGGGAGGTAGGGATTGGTGGCGGAGCATCACCACCTGTAGGGACAGGTGAGGTGGAGTCGGATGCCACAGATCCCGGCCCCGGGGGGGCGGAGCCTGAGGAAAGGGAGCCGGAGCCGGCAGCTGTGGTGGGACCACAGACTGTGACGGTGAAGCTCCCGACCCCCGGTCCATCAGCCCTGGGAGCCTCGCCCAAGGCATCCCCTCGTAGGTCGACTCGAACGCCTCAGCCCAGAAAGCATTCGCCAAATTCTCCCTATTTCCCCCAACCTCGGTCCAGAGCAGCCCAGGAAAGGCACGGTTCCCGTTCAGCAGTGACAGGCTGCGGGGGATCAAAGCCGAAGGTCAGTGCAGCCCCGCCACAGGGAGCGGCACGCTGCAACCCTCACAGGAATTAGGTAGGCCGCCCGAAGGAGGGCGGCGCTGTACATAGGTTTAGGTAATTATGTTAAGTTTAAGTAATTTTAATGTTAGTTTAAGGTATGTAAAGTTTAAGATGATGGGGATGTTTTAAAAAGGTAGTTTTCAGAGTCTGCCCAGTATGTGTGTGTGTTTGGAAGCGGGGTCAGGGGACCCCAGCGTCCGTTTAATTAAGCCAGCACCTATTGGGAGCCTGGCTACATCATCTTATCGGTTACAGAAACCAGGGATACAATGGAAAGGATTCTCGTAGCGCTCGCGGCGATCGGGTGCGGGCTGGCCTACCGAGGCCGCACCAAGGACGTCATCATGTTCAGATGTTCCGGGGACACAGCCCCCATTGCGACGGATGGGACGGGGAAGCGAGAGGTTGAGGAAACCGCCACCTACTTCCACCAAGGGAGATGGCCAGGATGACTGGGGACGAATTCTACGGAAATACTCCAGTAATTTCGGTTTTGCCTACCAAGAGACTTTGTTATCGTGCCCTCGGGTGAGGATCCTTGCACCCAGAGTCAGCGTTACTGTGGGAAAGAGGATCTGTTTCATGTGTAATGGGAACGTACCGCTAAGTAGGCTGGGAAAGGACATGAAGAACTCTACTATTGAGTGGGAGCGACTGGGTAACAATACCCATCGGACAATTACGGGGACTGACGGACAATTACGTGTGTGTTGGGACAAATGTTGGGAACCAGATGAAGGGATATATGTCTGTATGTGGGGTTCAAAACGCGTTTGCCCCAAGGGCGTATCCATCTTTTTCCAGAGGCAGTGGCAGGATGAAGGGAAAGGGATGAGATGGGATGTCAGCACTCGGGCGTGCGGAGCCCCATTCTCCCCGATTCCGGTAAACGTCACTGAACTCATCACCCGCCCACGCAAGCCCCTGCCCACAATTCCGGTAGCACTAGCCCAGAAGGAAGGGTGCCCCACCGCCACAAAGGGGCCCGGGAACGGTTTAGTATTGGTATCCACCGGTCAGGTGCTGTACCAAGGGGTACACTACGCGGTGGCCTCAGTGATTTTAAACCTCACTGAGGTACGATTGCCGGAGTGGTGTCCCAAGGAGACGGAACAGTTGTACCAGGTCCTGTTAACCCGAATGTTCAGACAATTTTACGAGTTTGACTTTGCCGACATCGACAAGGCCAAATTATACACCACACCACAGGAAGTTTTGGATCGGGTAGGGAGGCAAAGAAGGGGTACTGTAAATGACATTTTCACTGTTTTTAACACCAAGACGTCTGTTGTCAATGCTCTAGACAACGTGGAGCTGCAGACACAGATCAATGGTTTAAAAGCCCAGTTAAGGAACATACTGACTAACGAAAATAAGGTAGTGGGTTCTGAGCTACATGAGGGCCAGGCCATGACACTACACTTAAAGGAAATAATTGCTGAGCTGGAGAAACACGCTAGAACGGTAAATGCACTCATTAGGGGGGATCGGAATGCGTCCGATCAGGCTGCGCAGAACGAGGCCTGTGTGCTATACGGGGCGTGGTTACTGGGTGAGGGATGCAGTAATCTGGAGGATTTAAAACAAGGTTTGGTCCCGTCCTGGATCAGCAACAAGCACTTGCAAACGCTCCACACTTTCGAGAACGCATTAAGTCCGTGCCAGCTCAGACTAGCTGCAGAGGCGTACCCAGTCCCAGTGGACTGCGGACACTCGAATCACACTATCATGGGAATAGTGGTAAGGATGCCGATGTTGGGTCCCGCAGCAAAGCCCGCCCCGGTATACAGGGTGGAGAACATCGGAGTCATTCAAGGGGGTGCGCACATTCGTTACGCAGTGGGCCCGACTTATGTCATCAGATGGGAGCGTACGATGACAGGAACTGACCTCTCGGGGTGTCGAAGCCGGGGAGCACACATCATCCTGTGTCCCCAGCACTTGAATGTCTTTGTGAAACCGCAGTGCGGGTTTAGAGCCGCTAGCGCGAAGCCGATAAATTGCACCATGGAGGCAATGGCAAAGGACCATGTGTCCCCGCAGGTGGCATATATCGGAGGTGAGACATACTGTGTCACCACTGCGGCGCCTCACTACCACCACGGACAGCACGGGTGGTGTCCGGTCAGTGACAGCAGCTTCTGTTTTAAACCCAGGGCTGAAGTTCAAGTGGCACAACAACGGATTGTCCCCATTCCTGTACCTTCCACCATTCACCTCACTGTAAAAGAAAATTTCACGGACTTGCAGCGATTCATCGCGCATTTTGGTTATGTCATTCCCCCTCTTCCCGAACACGTCACCAAGATTTTAAAAGCCGTTATAGTTTCACAGAAGCATTTTTACACACTGGAGCAGAAGACATTAGAGATAGGGAATGACATATCGGACATAGTCACCCCACCATGGTGGGACCTGTTCACTAATATAGAGATCCTGGCCTGGATTAGAATAGCATCCCATATCCTAGTAGTGTGTCAGGTTTTAATTGTAATATTGCTACTGTTCGTGCATTGCAAGAGAGGCAAACGCCTCCAGAGGCACGAGAACATGGGAGAATGGAGAGAACGCTATGTACGAGTGGGGGAAGAGGACACCCCAGTTTAAGCTGCTAAGTGTTAAAAGTTAAAGCGTCCCTCCACTCTTGATTTTAGCCACTGCATGATTTAAGTGTGTGAATACTGTTGTGTTATAGCCGTTGATAAGATTTTCTGTTTTTTTGATTAATAAAAGGTGTATGCAGGTGGTGTAAGGGGTATCGGCCCCTTCACATCTGAAAGATGAATGTGTTATAGTTTAAGGTAGTACTGCCTATGATTGTCCAACTGTACACAATGTAATTTTACTGAAATGGGAACTGCATGTGTCGTGGGGGTCATAGATAGTTAATTACCAGGAATGTTTGGATGTGAGGAATCAGGGAAAATTTGCTCACCAAGGTTTATTGATACTTTAAGCAAGCTCTCAGTATCACAGGGAGGACTGTAAGATTCGAAATTTTCAGTGATTAATCACGCAAGAAAATAGGGTTAATAAGACAGTTTATTGACCAAAAGAAGCTTGTACAGAAAAACCTTTGATAAAAGGGCATACAAAATGGCCGCCGGACCTCGTGATCAGTTTCTGGGACCATTTGATTTCTGTTACTGCAAGCCAGACAGGCTTGTGGATTGAGGACAGTAAGCCCGCGAAAGCCAGTATCGGGAAATCGAAACTCATGGAACTGAGCATACATATTAATTAGATTCTATGTACAGGACAGTTTTGGGTAACAGGATGAGGCCCATCAAGAAATGGGCAGACAATTGAATGAACACTTAAACCCATTTACTGTACAAAGGAAAACCATTTAACAGCCATCGAGGGCAATCTCCAGATCGATCAATATACGAACCGAGTTGCGGTGACAAAGAAAAAGACATTATCGGCCCAGGAAGGCCAGTTAAGCTATCACCGGCTCCCGTTACCAAGACAAAGCGCCCCTGCAGAGATTTCTGCCCGCCAAAAATATTACAAAGACTGGACTATGATTTGGCGGGCGATAAGACTGTCCCAAAAAGGTATAACTGTGGATTGAAAAAAGTCCATCAGGACGTTAGAGGGGCGACGCTTCACTTCGGTCTTTCATTTTCTTCAACGTTATGCGAAAGGCCTCACTTCACGCTTCGCTTCGGAACTTCTACGACTCTTCGGTTAAGGCAGCACTTCGGTTTCGGAACGTGGTCGGTGTTCGGCCAGGCAAGGCTAAGCCACGACGGGAAGACGACGAGGGTGGCCCGGGTACTTTTGTCGGGAGATCATCGACGACCCAGGCCGAAGAAGAAGACACCCTCAGAAGGACAATCATTATGACTGTATAAAAGGACACTCGGGGCCTAGCACTCCAGTGCCTCAACATCCCATTCGGTAATGGACCTTCCATGTGCATCCATTTCTACAACATCACATCGGTAGCAGAGTTTCCATGTGCATCCAGTTCTTCGGCAGCCTTTCAGTAAAGGTAACACAGGTTTAACGGATTTCATCCATGATGAGCGCTCATCAAGGCTGTATCTGCTGCTTCATCGCCTAAGAAAAACAAGCTGCGCCAGAAGTTTCCAAATCCACGTGATGATGGAAAGCTGTGCCAAAAAGGCTGCGAAACCCCTTTTCGCGAATCTGAAAGTGGTGAGCATGATCCCGAGTTCCTCAAATCCAAACTTAGTTTAGGTCTAGGGGAGGGGGTTAAGGGTAATTGTAATGTGTTTCCCCTTTTACGATGTGCCGTGTGTTTCCCATTTCTATAGAGTTAAGTTTATAGATATGTGCATGCTTGTAGTTACTTTAATTTGTGCTTATGACATGTATTTTATAATGCTGCAAACTGTTTAATAATAAAAGCATCCATTTCGTGATATTCAACCTGGTCTATTGAGTTTTTCTCTGCACTACAGTTCCCTGCACCTAAGTCCAAGGTCTAGAACCGTAGGGAAGAGTGGGTCGAACCACTCAAGGGTAATTATTGCACGAAGCCTGGTAGGAGACCAGAACGAGCAAGAGAAACCCCCTACACTCTCCTGAGCACCCATAAATGTGGGAGTCCTCCACGTCACCTCACTTCTCAGTGCTCATTCCTATCAGGGTGAGTAGGAGTATGCCCCACCTTTATCTCGGAATCCCTTCTGTAAAGAGATACAAGAACATATAGCCAGGTCCCGAGAAGATTCTCTGGCTTGGGTAACGCATAGTCGAGTCTTGCGACCTCGACTCAATACAAACACTAAAACAATAACATTTACACTACCAATCACCTTGTTTAAAATTAAACTAAACACCCAAACTTAACAATCACTAAAATTACATTACAGAAACTATGTACATCCACCGCCCGTCTCCGGGCGGCCAGGCTAATCCCTGTTCAGGCTGCAGCACACAACTCCCTTCGGTGTGGCTGCTCTGTCATGTTCCTTCGGTCCCTCGCAGCCTGCGGCTGCTGGCTGGGAACCTCTGACCTCAGACTGATCCCTGACCTTAGAGGCTGCCCTTTTAAACTGGGGAGCTGGTGACCACGGTTTCCTTGGCCGTGGCGTTCGTGGGGACCTTCTAGGGACTTTGGCTGGTGGGGTTTTTCTGGCTGGTGTGCCTTTAACCCGAGCCACTGCCCCCTCCGGTGCGGTCTGTGGGCTCTCCACTGCCGCTGGCTGGGGATTTTCATCCTCAGGCTTCACCTCTCCTAAACCTGTGCTAGGGGCAAGTAACTCTTCACAGCCTGGTGCTGCAGGCTGAGGGTTCTTGCCCTCAGGTCTCAAACCTGGGTCCGGGGCAGGGTCTTCGCCCTCAGGTCCCACCTCCTCTAAATCCCAGAGGAGTGGGGGAGTGTCCCAAACAGTGGGCGGGTGGCTCCTCCCCTAAAGCAAGCCACTGCACCTGCCTGTGCAGTCTGTGAACTTGCTCCCGCTGCAGGCTTAGGATTTATATCCTCAGACGTTGCCCCAACTGGCTGTTCCCTTTTCTCGGCTTAAACAATTTGTATTGATTAATGTAACTAGCAGCCTGCCAGTAACCCTGTTTTAAAGTTTCGTCCGCTGCCCCGAACGGGCCTTCTATGGACTCCCCATTCTTTCTCTTTACCGGGACGGCCTTAAAGATGGGATCTTGGGCTTGGAGCTGCTTTAAGTCCGGAGCCAAAGCTACCCCTTGTGTGCCTCCCTTGTCCCGGAGTGCGGCTACCAGGCCTGCTCTACAGGGATCCCAGATCTCTCCTTACCTGGACCCCCGCTTGGCCACCTCGTTGGTCTTTTGGTTACCCTTCCACGTGGTATGGAGGGATCCGGCCAAAGGTTTGGACCTTTCCCCAGCCTGCTCATTCCCTGTGAATCCCATTAGGCTAAATGGGACCTTGTTAGACCTGGGTGAATTGGTCGGGTCTTCCGAATGGACCACCATGCTGGAAGCTCCAGTGTCCACCGAACATCTCCCCTGTACCGTCTCCACCCCCATCTTAACATAGGGCCTGCTCCCCTCAGCGTTTTCAAGGTGACACAGGTCGACAGGCTGCGCTGGTTCTAGTCAGGGCTGTGGGTTGGATGGGGCTGATGGGGTCAGAGCACCTGTAGTGGCTGCTACCCTCCCTGGGCCAGTCATAAGGGTCCTCATCGCGTCCAAAAAGGACTCGACCGTGGCGGGAGGGATTCCTAACTCTGTCTTTTGGGCTGGGGCTGAGGAATTCTTTCCCTTGTTATCCTTCCAAGGGTTTTTGCACTCCTTCCTCCAGTGTCCATCCTTCCCACACCCGTAACAATTAAGCTTCATGCTGGAAGGGTTATTCGCTTCCTGGTGCCACTCCTTCCTACCCTGTCTGGGTTTTACTTCATGCACCTTCCCCTTAGGTGGGTGTGCATCGGTTCCCCTACCATTCCTATAGGCTAGGGTCAACTGTCTGATCACTGTAAGTTCGGTGGTCAGGGGATTCTTAGGGTCAAACCAGACTTCCGTCTTGGCCCTGACCTGTGGCAAGCTGTTTGCCACCAGGCAACGGAGCCAGTGGGCCAGCTGATCCCGGTCCAGGAATGCCCGGTTAGGTGCCCCTGTGCAGGCACTCCTATACACTGGCCACAACCTGTCCGCGAAAGCCTGCGGGGTTTCCCCTGTGAGCTGCACTGTCTTTACAACACGGGAGAATGGACTTCCCTCATTCATCCCCTGGCCTCCAGAACTTCCTCCTTGAGCTCCCCATACACACACTGTCCCCTCTTACACTGGTCAGAGAGGGACTGGAGGAGCTTACCCTCCAAAGCATTTTGGTCTGCTCAGCATCATTGCATTCGTTGATGCTGGCTGGCTGAAGTGGACTGAGGGGTCCCCTTTTTTGGTGAGCTTTGGGATATGGCTCACCATAGCCCTAAGCTGTTGGGTGCCGTAGAGTACTACAAACTGGTGTTGGAGGGGCCCCTCTTCCCCGTCATTAGCGGGTGGGCCAAACCTCCGCTGCCAGGCTGGGCACATCGGCCCCAGTTCCAGCCTCTCTTGCGGGGGTTTTTCCACCTCAGCTTCTACCCCTAACTCCACCCCCCCCCTGTTGCCAGGCCTCGCTGAAACCTGGCGCTACGGGTGGTGGTCGTGGGACCTCCTGCTCCTCAACTGGGTCGTCCCTTGGCACTACCAGTGGTGTTTGGACCGTTCTCCCCAGGTTCCTGTAAAGTCGACCTGGGCTGCCTTTGGGCTTATGAGGTACACCATGCCCTTTGCCTTCCTTAGGGCAAGGCTCAGATTCTCTATCTGTTCCTTGCAGGGGCCATGATCTGCATCTTCAAACCCTTGTTCACTCGCTAACTTATATGCTGCCTTTATGTCTTTAATTTTCTCCTCCTGCTCTCTTACTTGTCTCACAAGGCGGGCATTCTTCTCCCGCAACCTCAGCTCATTGCTCAGCTTCGGTGACCTGGCACTGTAGATATTTTAGCCTGGCCTTATGCTCCCCCATTAACTGTACACTTTCCTGATACAGGGCCTGCAATACTACCAGTAACTTCACCCCTGCTAAGGTCCTGTCTTGGACTTCCAGGGCTGACTCCCGTATCTCAGCTGCCTGTGCTTCAACGAGCCTGTCCAGAAGCTGGGTCTGTTTCATGAAGCACATCAGACAGACTGCCTTCTCTATGGATTTCTTGTGATCCTTCCCATCTGTCCACTTAGCTGAGGCATCTACCAGACGCCCAGCCTTTAACAGATTGGTGATCCACTTCTTCGTGATATTCACCTTGCTGAACACATAATCAGAAATCCTCTCCTCCATTATTGTTTGCTCTCCCGAACCATTGTCTACTGTATCGCACCCCTGTTGCCGGTGTCCTGCCGTGGTCGCCATTTCTGTAGGGGTTGGCGTGTGCGCAGTCAGCTCACCTCTGACTGGGTCTCTGAGCAGTTCGAATCGCTCCCACACACCTGGGTTCTAGACACCAAACTTAGGTACAGGCGGCGATACAGAATTGGAGTAGACAACTGGTTTGGTACAAGAAAACCTTACTTTTATTAAAAAGGCACAATAAAATTACAACACTGGAAAAGTTACTGGAATAGCTACAGGCTTACAAGAGTATACTTAATTAGGAATGGGGAACACATGGCACATCGAGGGGAAAAATCACAGTATTAATCCCCTTACCCTTGCCCCACCCCCAATATCTAACTAATTGTGCTGTGAGGGGCCAGGGATTATGCTCACCATTAAGGGTTTCTGGACAGGTCGAATCCTGTCGATTGGGCCGGTTGCGGTTTTGGGGTTCGCTCTTGGTGTCCTTTGGGGTCTGCCATTGTCACGTGGTCCCAAGGTGTGGCAGTGGAGTCGTCTGAGTAAAGTACCCTCTTTTCCTCTGTTAGAGATAGGGAGTAAAGTCTTTGTTGGGTACTTTACTTTGCAGAATGGAAACTTCGGGTTTTGTTCTTCTGGTGGTGGCCTGGTCATCGAAGTTTTGTCGCGGTTGGGGTTCAGTGTTGGCTCGGTCGTGGTGGCCTAGATCATTACCTGTGCAGTGGTAATGATCCGAAGGTATAGTTTACCCGGCCCTTTGTTACTGCGGTGCTCTTCGTTGTCAGCTTCTTCTTCTACCCCTGCTTCGAACGTCAGCTTATGCCTGGACCAGGCTGTGTGCCCGCTCGTCCCCAACGCTTCTCTACACTGCCCTTCTCTGCTTTATCGGCCTTGCCGTTCACCTCGTCTCACCTCGTCTTGTTCTTGTCTTGTCCTCTTTTCGGTTACCGGTGGTCCTACAATTATATTACTTCGGAGGTTCCTTATCTGCGTGCCAAATCAGGGTTAGTTCTTTGTCTAATTTTGGCGGGCTTGTTAAAGTGATTATAGTCGTTCACTTTAACTGCTTTATGGGTGGTTGCCCCGTTGTTAAATGTTCCTCAATGTCTCGGTGTTTGTTATTTATAATATTTAATTGGCGTGTTCCTGGCTTGGTGGCTACTTCGAACTGTAACTGATTATTAATGCAAAAGGTTTGATGGGTTGAAGATTAAGTCTTTCCTGATTTGATTGGTTTAATGCGTATTCTGCATTATCTAATGTCTGGCTTGAGAAATAAAAAGTCCCTCACAGACCAGGACATGTATTCTGACCTGCCGTTTTGCAGGGCCCTGGTTTTTTAAATCCACGGGGTCCAGAAGCCATTTTGTTTAGGGTACCCTTATAACTTCATCATTCAGGGTCACTTTATTAATAACTCTAGGGAATGTGGGAATTTTGAGAAACCTACAGTACACTGACTGGTGTCTCTCACCTCCTGTTACTGTCAGTCAACTGACTGGGGTCTCTCATCTCCTGTTACTGTCAATGGACTGACTGCGGTCTCTCACCTTCTGTTACAGTCAGTGAACTGACTGCATTCTCTCTCCCCTCCTGTTACTGTCAGTAAACTGACTGGGGTCTCTCCCAACTCCTTTTACTGTCACTGCACTAACTGGAGTCTCACTCACCTCCTGTTACTGTCAGTGCACTGACCGAGGTCTCTCTCACTTCCGGTTACTGTCAGTACATTGACTGGGGTCTCTCACACATCCTGTTACTGTCGGTACACTGACTGGGGTCCCTCACCTCCTGTTGCTGTCAGTACACTGACTGGGGTCTCTCTCACCTCCTGTTACTGTCAGTACACTGACTGGCGTCTCTCACCTCCTGTTACTGTCAATGCATTGGCTGGGGACTCTCTCACCTCCTGTTACTGTCAGTGAACTGACTGGGGACTCTCTCACCTCCTGTTACTGTCATGCACTGACTGGGGCCTCTCTCACCTCCTGTTACTGTCAGTGCACTGACTGGGGACACTCTCACCTCCTGTTACTGTCAATGCACTGACTGGCGTCTCTCAACTCCTGTTACTGTCAGTGCATGGACTGGGGACTCTCTCACCTCCTATTACTGTCAGTGCACTGACTGGGGACTCTCTCACCTCCTGACACTGTCATGCACTGACTGGGGCCTCTCTCACCTCCTGTTACTGTCAGTGCACTGACTGTGGTCTCTCTCACCTCCTGTTACTGTCAGTGCACTGACTGTGGTCTCTCTCACCTCCCGTTGCTGTCAGTGAACCAAACACTAGTAGTTATTTCGGATTTCCTGCATCTGCAGTATTTTGCTATCGCACTGGTGTTTGGTTCACTGCCACACCTCTTCTCGGAATGCCTACCTTGAAGAAGACCTGCTCTTCTCTTCGACGGGATCTCCTTTTGTCTGTTCAACCTTGTTCTCGACAAAGGGTTTTCACCCGAAACGTTGACTCTATTTTCTCTCCACGGATGTTGCCTGGCCTGCTGTGTTTTTCCAGCATTTTCTGTTGTTATTTCTCTCACCTCCTGTTACTGTGAGTACACTGACTGAGGACTTTCTCATATCCTGTTAATGTCAGTAAACTGACTGGGGTCTCTCTCACCTCCTGTTACTCTCTGTGCACGGACTGGAGACCCTCTCACTTCCTGTTACTGTCAGTGCACTAACTGCAGTCTCTCAACTCCTGTTACCATCAATGCACTGACTGCAGTCACTCATATCCTGTTACTCTCAGTGCACTGTCTGAGGTCTCTCTCAATGCCTGTTACTGTCAGTAAACTGACAGGGGTCTCTCTCACCTCCTTTTACTCTCCGTGCACTGACTGGAGTCTGTGGTAAACCACTGTTTGTATTCCACTGTGTACATGCCTGGACATGCCTCAGCTGACTCCTCCCACAAGTCCTAGTATAAAGGTAACTGCTCCCCAGCCCTTTGTATTTCTGGACCGGTCGACCACTCGAGGCAGACCTTCATTCTTTTGTTAATAAAAGCCTTTAGTTACTCTCTTAACTCTCAGTCTTTTATGAGTAATTGATAGCGCATCAATTTTATTAACAACATTTTTATAATGGAGAAGATCCTCACACCAGCATGCCTGGACTTAGATCATCGGGAGGCGGACTCATCCACCAAGTTTACTCACTGGCTTAAGTGTTTCGAAAAATTCCTGACCGCCTCCGCAGCAATCAAATCGGACGAGGACAAACTGGATGTCCTGACCTCCAAAGTGAACCACCGAGTGTACTCGGTCATCCAAAATGTGACCTCGTATGTGAACGCTATCAAGCTCCTCAAGGACCAGTACATGCGCCCAGTGAACGAAGTGTACACCAGGCACCTTCTGGGAAGTCGTAAACAACAACCTGGGGAATCGACCGTGGAATACCTTCAGGCACTGTCTGTGCTTGGCCGGGCCTGTGGTTGTAAGGATGTAAAGGCCGCCGCGTACACAGAGGAACTTATCCGGGACGCTTTTGTAGCGGGCCACAGATCCAATTACACCCGACAGCGACTGTTGGAGCAGAGTGACCTCGACCTCAACAAGGCCTCTGAACTCGCACTATCATTGGATGCAGCCTACCGGGGCATGGATGCCTACTCCTCTGCACCATGGACGCCGTGGGGAATGACAGCCTGGGACACGGTAGGACCACCTCATAGCGCCGTGCCACCCCAGCCACACCCCAGCAACAGCCCAACTACCACAGCAGTGTCCCAAGGCCAGACAGCAGTGCCCCAAGGCCAGAAATGCTACTTCTGTGGCCAGGCAAAACACCCCAGAGCGCGCTGCCCGGCGAAAAACACGATCTGCTCGGGCTGCGGGAAGAAGGGACACTACGCTAACGTCTGCAGGGCCAAAGCCACCCCAAACCCCAGCAGCGCCGCGTGTGGGCCATGCGGGCCACCATCTTGGGCCTCCCCGGCCATGTGGGAACCACCGGTACAGCAGCCATTTTGGACGCCTCCAGCCACATGGGGATCATGGATGCCGCCATCTTGGACGACAGCCGGAATGCAGCAGGCCCCCGACACCGCCTCATCTGATACCCGCAGTGACACACTGACCCCTACGCTGGCATCCGTTACACTGGACCAAGCGAGACCGCACCAGCTGGCCAGTTCCACAATGGACATTAATGTAAATGGCCACGATACAATCTGCCTTTTTGACTCTGGGAGCACGGAGAGCTTCATCCACCCCGACACGGTGCGGCGTTGCTCTCTCCCAGTCCTGCCTGCGCACCAGCGGTTTTCTATGGCCTCCGAGTCCCAGTCGCCGGACATCGGCGGCTACTGCGTAGTGACACTCGTAGTAGACGGGACCGTGTACGATCATTTTAAACTTCTGGTCCTGCCCGACCTCTGCGCTGCCGTCCTGCTGTGGTTAGATTTTCAGTGTCACCTTAAAAGTGTTACGATGGCGTACGGTGGACCCCTACCCCCACTCACAGTCCGCAGCCAGCAGCTCCCAAATTGCCCGCTGCACACCAGGTGCAACCTCTCCACACTCAGTCACCCCCCCCCCACTGTTTGCTAACCTCACCCCCGACTGTAAGCCCATCGCCACAAAGAGCAGGCGATACAGTGCCGGGGACAGGGTTTTCATTAAAACCGAAGTGGAGCGGCTCCTGAAGGAAGGGATTATTGAGGGCAGCGCCAGCCCCTGGCGAGCCCAGGTTGTGGTCGTTAAGACCGGCGAGAAGCAGCGCCTGGTCATCGACTACAGCCAGACAATAAATCGCTACACCCTGCTGGACGCCTACCCACTCCCCCGCATAGCTGATATGGTCAACCAGATCGCGCAGTACCGCGTCTTCTCGACCATTGACCTGAAATCAGCGTACCACCAGCTCCCTATCTGCCCTGAGGACCGCCAGTATACTGCCTTTGAGGCAAACGACCGCCTCTACCACTTCCTTAGGGTTCCCTTTGGCGTCACCAACGGGGTCTCCATCTTCCAAAGGGAGATGGATCGGATGGTAGATCAAAATGCGTTGCAGGCCACTTTCCCATATCTGGACAATGTGACCATCTGCAGCCGTGACTTGCAGGACCATGACGCAAACCTCGAAAAATTCCTCCGGTCCGCCCAACTCCTGAACCTGACATATAACAAGGAGAAGTGCATATTCCGCACAAACCGCCTCGCCATCCTTGGCTGTGTTGTAGAACACGGAGTCATCGGCCCCGACCCCGGCCGGATGCGTCCCCTTATGGAACTCCCACTGCCCCACTGCCTCAAGGCCCTGAAGAGGTGCCTAGGGTTTTTCTCCTATTATGCCCAGTGGGTCCCCTACTATGCGGACAAGGCCCATCCGATGATCAAGTCCACCTCTTTTCCCTTGACGGCAGAGGCCCGCTTAGCCTTCCACCATATCAAGGAAGACATTGCCAAAGCCACCATGCACGCAGTGGACGAATCCATCCCCTTCCAGGTGGAAAGCGACGCGTCCGACTTTGCCCTGGCCGCTACCCTCAATCAGGCGGGGAGACCCGTGGCCTTCTTTTCACAAACCCTCCAAGGCCCGGAGACCAGACACTCTGCTGTTGAGAAGGAGGCCCAGGCGATTGTGGAGGCTGTGCGTCATTGGAGGCACTACCTGGCCGGAAAATGATTTACCCTGCTCACTGACCAACGTTCAGTTGCTTTCATGTTTAACAACAAGCAGAGGGGCAAAATCAAAAATGACAAGATCTTGAGGTGGAGAATCGAACTTTCCACTTACAATTACGAGATCTTGTACCGGCCCGGGAAGCTCAATGAACCCCCGGATGCGCTATCGCGTGGCACCTGCGCCAGCGCGCAGATCGATAGACTGCGGGCCCTCCACAATGACCTCTGCCACCCGGGGGTCACCAGGTTCTTCCACTTCATCAAGGCCCGCAACCTGCCTTACTCTATTGAGGAGGTCAGGACCATGACCAGGAACTGCCAAGTCTGCGCTGAGTGCAAACCGCACTTTTATAGACCAGACAGGGCCCACCTGATAAAAGCCACTCGCCCCTTCGAGCGCCTGAGCGTTGATTTTAAAGGGCCTCTCCCCTCATCCGACCGCAATGTGTACTTCCTCAATATTATTGATGAGTACTCCCGTTTCCCGTTCGCCATCCCCTCCCCGGACATGACCAGTGCCACGGTCATTAAATGTCTGAACGACCTCTTCACCCTGTTCGGTTTCCCCAGCTATATCCATAGCGACCGGGGCTCATCGTTTATGAGCGACGAACTCCGTCAGTACCTGCTAACTAGGGGTATTGCCACAAGCAGGACCACCAGTTACAACCCCCGGGGGAACGGACAGGTGGAAAGAGAAAATGCGACAGTTTGGAAGGCCGCCCTGCTAGCCTTAAAGTCTAGGGGCCTTCCAACCTCCCGCTGGCAGGATGTGCTCCCCGATGCGCTCCAATCTACTCGGTCACTGCTCTGCACTGCCACTAACGCCACCCCTCATGAGAAAATGTTTGTCTTCCCAAGGAAGTCCACATCGGGGACATCGCTACCACCATGGCTGACGTCCCCAGGGCCGGTCCTACTGAGAAGGCACGTGAGGACCCATAAAACGGACCCCCTGGTCGAGAGGGTCGACCTCCTCCACGCCAACCCCCAGTATGCTTACATTGCATACCCGGACGGGCGGGAGGACACAGTCTCCATAAGAGACCTTGCACCCTCGGGGGCCGCAGTAACCCACTACTCACTACCACCCCACCCCACGATCCGATATCCAGCCCCAGCAGACGGCAGGCCTGGGCCCCGCGACCCGCTCGACATCTATGAGGACGACACGCCTGTGCCACAGCCCACGCAGTACTCGATGCCGGAAGCTCCACTACCCCTGCCATCGCCACGCCGATCACAGCGGCAGACAAGACCTCTGGAGAGACTCCAATACACTAACTTTTAATACACTTCACCCCGCCGGACTCAATTTTAAACAAGGGGTGAATGTGGTAAACCACTGTTTGTATTCCACTGTGTACATGCCTGGACATGCCTCGGCTGACTCCTCCCACAAGTCCTAGTATAAAGGTGACTGCTCCCCAGCCCTTTGTATTTCTGGACCGGTCGACCACTCGAGGCAGACCTTCATTCTTTTGTTAATAAAAACCTTTAGTTACTCTCTTAACTCTCAGTCTTTTATGAGTAATTGATAGCGCATCAGAGTCCCTCTCACCTCATGTTACTTTCAGTGCACTGACTGGAGTCTCTCTCATCTCCTGTTACTGTCAGTAAACTGACTGGGGTCTCACCTCCTTTACTGGCAGTGCACTGACTGCGGTCTCTCTCACCTCCTCCTCCTCTCAGTGCACTGATTGGGGTCTCTCTCACCTCCTGTTACTGTCAGGACACTGCCTGGTGTCTCTCTCACTTCCTGTTACTTTCAGTACACTGACTGGCATCTCACGCACCTCCTGTTATTGTCAGTGCTCTTACTGGTGTCTCTCTCACCTCCTCATACTGTCAGTACATTGACAGGAGTCTCTCCCACATCCTGTTACTGTCAGTACACTGACTGGGGTCTCTCATACCCTGTTACTGTCAGTGCATTGACTGGGGTCTCTCAACTCCTGTTACTGTCAGTACACTGACTGGGGTCTCTCTCACATCCTGTTACTGTCAGTACACTGACTGGAGTCTCTCACCTCATTATACTGTCAGTGCACTGACTGGGGTCCCTCTCACATTCTGTTACTGTCAGTGCACTGACTGGGGTCTCTGTCACCTCCTGTTAATATCAGTGCTCTTACTGGTGTCTCACTCACCTCCTCCTACTGTCAGTACACTGACTGGTGTCTCTCTCATCTCCTGTTACTGTCAATGCACTGACTGGGGACTCTCTCACCTCCTGTTACTGTCAGTGCACTGACTGGGGACACTCTCACCTCCTGTTACTGTCAGTGCACTGACTGGGGACACTCTCACCTCCTGTTACTGTCAGTGCATGGACTGGGGGCTCTCTCACCTCCTGTTACTGTCAGTGCACTGACTGGGGACACTCTCACCTCCTGTTACTGTCAGTGCACTGACTGGGGACTCTCTCACCTCCTGTTACTGTCAGTGCACTGACTGGGGACACTCTCACCTCCTGTTACTGTCAGTGCATGGACTGGGGACTCTCTCACCTCCTGTCACTGTCATGCACTGACTGGGGCCTCTCTCACCTCCTGTTACTGTCAGTGCACTGACTGTGGTCTCTCTCACCTCCTGTTGCTGTCAGTGAACCAAACACTAGTAGTTATTTCGGATTTCCTGCATCTGCAGTATTTTGCTATCACACTGGTGTTTGGTTCACTGCCACACCTCTTCTCGGAATGCCTACCTTGAAGAAGACCTGCTCTTCTCTTCGATGGGATCTCCTTTTGTCTGTTCAACCTTGTTCTCGACAAAGGGTTTTCACCCGAAACGTTGACTCTATTTTCTCTCCACGGATGTTGCCTGGCCTGCTGTGTTTTTCCAGCATTTTCTGTTGTTATTTCTCTCACCTCCTGTTACTGTGAGTACACTGACTGAGGACTTTCTCATATCCTGTTATTGTCAGTAAACTGACTGGGGTCTCTCTCACCTCCTGTTACTCTCCGTGCACGGACTGGAGTCCCTCTCACTTCCTGTTACTGTCAGTGCACTAACTGCGGTCTCTCAACTCCTGTTACCGTCAATGCACTGACTGCGGTGACTCACATCCTGCTACTCTCAGTGCACTGTCTGAGGTCTCTCTCAATTCCTGTTACTGTCAGCAAACTGACAGGGGTCTCTCTCACCTCCTTTTACTCTCCGTGCACTGACTGGAGTCCCTCTCACCTCATGTTACTTTCAGTACACTGACTGGAGTCTCTCTCATCTCCTGTTACTGTCAGTAAACTGACTGGGGT
This sequence comes from Somniosus microcephalus, assembly GCF_052327205.1. Lineage (NCBI taxonomy): Eukaryota > Metazoa > Chordata > Chondrichthyes > Squaliformes > Somniosidae > Somniosus > Somniosus microcephalus. The sequence goes on along the minus strand of NC_140999.1, from coordinate 80,788,178 downwards.
CTCACCTCCTTTTACTGGCAATGCACTGACTGCGGTCTCTCTCACCTCCTCCTCGTCTCAGTGCACTGATTGGGGTCTCTCTCACCTCCTGTTACTGTCAGTACACTGCCTGGTGTCTCTCTCACTTCCTGTTACTTTCAGTACACTGACTGGCATCTCACGCACCTCCTGTTATTGTCAGTGCTCTTACTGGTGTCTCTCTCACCTCCTCATACTGTCAGTACATTGACAGGAGTCTCTCCCACATCCTGTTACTGTCAGTACACTGAATGGGGTCTCTCATATCCTGTTACTGTCAGTGCATTGACTGGGGTCTCTCAACTCCTGTTACTGTCAGTACACTGACTGGGGTCTCTCTCACATCCTGTTACTGTCAGTACACTGACTGGAGTCTCTCACCTCATTATACTGTCAGTGCACTGACTGGGGTCCCTCTCACATTCTGTTACTGTCAGTGCACTGACTGGGGTCTCTGTCACCTCCTGTTAATGTCAGTGCTCTTACTGGTGTCTCACTCACCTCCTCCTACTGTCAGTACACTGACTGGTGTCCCTCTCATCTCCTGTTACTGTCAATGCACTGACTGGTGTCTCTCACATCCTGTTCCTGCCAGTACACTGACTGGGGTCTCTCTCACCTCCTGTTACTGTCAGTGCTCTTACTGGAGTCTCTCCCACATCCTGTTACTGTCAGTACACTGACTGGGGTCTCTCATCTCCTGTTACTGTCAGTACACTGACTGGGGTCTCTCATATCCTGTTGCTGTCAGTACACTGACTGGGTCCTCTCACCTCCTGTTACTGTCAATGGACTGAATGGGGTCTCTCATCTCCTGTTACTGTCAGTGCATTAATGAGGTCCATCTGACTTCCTGTTACTTTCAGCACACTGACTGGTATGTCTCTCACCTCCTGTTACATTCAGTACACTGACTAGGGTCTCTCTCATCTCCTGTTCCTGTCAGTGCACTGACTGGGGTCTCTCTCACCTCCTCATTCTCTGTTCACTGCCTGGGGTCTCTCTCAGCTTCTGTTACTGTCAGTACACTGATTAGGGTCTCTCTCACATCCTGTTCCTGTCAGTGCACTGACTGGGGTTTCTCTCACCTCCTCATTCTCAGGTCACTGCCTGGGGTCTCTCTCAGCTTCTGTTACTGTCAGTAATCTGACTGGGGTCTCTCTCACCTCCTGTTACGGTCAGTGCACTGACTAGGGTCTCTCACCACTTGTTACTATCAGTGCACTGAATGGGATCTCTCTCACCTCCTGTAACTGTCAGTACATTGACTGTGGTCTCTCTCACCTCCTGTTACTGTCAGTACACTGACTGGGGTCTCTCACACCTCCTGTAACTGTCAGTCCACTGACTGGAGTATCTCTGACCTCCTGTTACTGTCAGTATACTGATTGGGGTCTCTCTCACTTCCTGTAACTGTCAGTCCACTGACTGGCGTATCTCTCACCTCCTGTTACTGTCAGTAAACTGACTGGAGTCTCTCTCCTCCTGTTACTGTCAGTACGCTGACTTGGGACTTACTCATCTCTTGTTAATGTCAGTAAACTGACTGGGGTCTCTCTCACCTCCTTTTAATCTCCGTGCAGTCACTCACATCCTGTTACTGTGCACTGCCTGATGTCTCTCTCAATTCCTGTTACTGTCAGTAAACTGACAGGGGTCTCTCTCTCCTCCATTTCCTCTCCGTGAACTGACTGGAGTCCCTCTCAACTCCTGTTACTGTCAATGCACTGACTGGAGTCTCTCTCATCTCCTGTTACTGTCAGTACACTGACTGGGGTCTCTCTCACCTCCTGTTACTGTCAGCACACTGCCTGGCGTCTCTCTCACTTCCTGTTACTTTCAGTACACTGACTGGGGTCGCACGCACCTCCTGTTACTTGTAAGATTCGCGAAATTTTCATTAAATAATCACGTAGGAAAATAGGGTTAATAAAACAGCTTTATTGACCAAAAGAAGCTTTTACAGAGAAACCTTTGATAAAAGGGCACACAAAATGGCCGCCAGACCTCGTGACCAGCTTCTGGGATCATTTGAATTTCTGTTACTGCAAGCCAGACAGGCTTGTGGATTGAGGGCATTAAAAGCCCGTGAAAACCAGTTTCGGGAAGCCAAAACTCATGGAACTGAGCATACATATTGATTAGATTATAAGTACAGGACAGATTTGGGTGGCAGGATGAGACCCATCAAGAAATGGGTGGACAATTGAACGAACGCTTTAACCCATTACACTGTACAAAGAGAAGCCATTTAACAGCCATCCAGGGCAATCTCCAGACCGATAAATATACAAACCAAGTTACGGTAACAAAGCAAAGACATTAACGGCCCAGGAAGGCCAGTTAAGCTATCACCAACTTCCGTTATGAAGACAAAACACCCCTGCAGAGAGTTCTGCCCGCCAAAATTATTACAAAGACAGGACTATGATTTGGCGGGAGATAAGAATGTTCCAAAAAAAGTATAACTGTGGATTGAGTAAAGTCCATCGGAACTTCGGTTCGGAACGTGTTTGGTTCATGGTTCAGTAAACGGTGTCCAGCGGGGTGTTCAGCCGTGTGTTCCGTGACTTTGGGAGGTTCGGCCAGGCAAGGCCTGGCCACGACGAGAAGACGACGAGAAGATTTCGGCTTGGAAGCCAGCTCGGCCAGACAAGGCCCGGCCACGACGGGAAGATGATGAGGGAGGCCCGGGTATTTTTGTCGGGAGATCATCGACGACCCAGGCCGGAGAAGAAGACACTCAGGTCCCGGAGTGTGCATCCAGTTCTTCAACATCACATCGGTAATGGATCCATCCGTGGCGAGCGCTCACCAAGGCTGTATCGGCTGCCTCCATCGCAGGAGAACCAAGAGGAAAACAAGCTGCGCCAGAAGCTTCCAAACCCACGTGACGACGGAAAGCTTTGTTGAAAGGCTGCAAAGCCTTTTTCGCAATTCTTAAAGTGGTGAGCATGATCCTGAGTCCCTCAAATCAAAACTTAGTTAGGTTTAGGGGAGGGAGTTAAGGGTAATTGTAATGTGTTACCCCTTTCACGATGTGCCGTGTGTTCCCCATTTCTATAGATTTAAGTTTATAGATGTGTGCATGCTTGGATTTGCTTTAATCTGTGCATATGACATGTATTTTATAATGCTGCAAACTGTTCAATAAAGGCATCCATTTCGTGCTATTCGACCTGGTCTATTGAGTTTTTCTCTGCACTACAGCTCCCTGCACCTAAGTCCAAGGTCTAGAAACGTAGGGGCGAGTGAGTCGAACCACTCATGGGTAATTATTGCAAGAAGCCTGGCAGGAGACCAGAGCAAGCAAGAGAAACCCCCTAAATACTGTCAGTGCTCTTACTGGTGTCTCTCTCACCTTCTCATACTGTCAGTACATTGACAGGAGTGTCTCCCACATCCTGTTACTGTCAGTACACTGACTGAGGTCTCTCTCACCTCCTGTTACTGTCAGTGCACTGACTGGGATCTCTCACCTCCTGTTACTGTCAATGGACTGACTGGGGGGTCTCTCATCTCCTGTTACTGTGGTCCCTCTGAATTCCTGTTACTTTCAGTACACTGACTGGTGTGTCTCTAAGCTCCTGTTACTGTTAGTACACTGACTGGTGTCTCTCTCACATCCTGTTACTGTCAGTACACTGACTGGAGTCTCTCACATCATTATACTGTCAGTGCACTGACTGGGGTCCCTCTCACATTCTGTTACTGTCAGTGCACTGACTGGGGTCTCTGTCACCTCCTGTTAATGTCAGTGCTCTTACTGGTGTCTCACTCACCTCCTCCTACTGTCAGTACACTGACTGGTGTCCCTCTCATCTCCTGTTACTGTCAATGCACTGACTGATGTCTCTCACATCCTGTTACTGCCAGTACACTGACTGGGGTCTCTCTCACCTCCTGTTACTGTCAGTGCTCTTACTGGAGTCTCTCCCACATCTTGTTACTGTCAGTACACTGACTGGGGTCTCTCATATCCTGTTACTGTCAGTACACTGACTGGGACCTCTCATATTCTGTTGCTGTCAGTACACTGACTGGGTCCTCTCACCTCCTGTTACTGTCAATGGACTGAATGGGGTCTCTCATCTCCTGTTACTGTCAGTGCATTACTGAGGTCCATCTGACTTCCTGTTACTTTCAGTACACGGACTGGTGTGTCTCTCACCTCCTGTTACATCCAGTACACTGACTAGGGTCTGTCTCATATCCTGTTCCTGTCAGTGCACTGACTGGGGTCTCTCTCACCTCCTCATTCTCTGTTCACTGCCTGGTGTCTCTCTCAGCTTCTGTTACTGTCAGTACGCTGACTAGGGTCTCTCTCACATCCTGTTCCTGTCAGTGCACTGACTGGGGTCTCTCTCACCTCCTCATTCTCAGTTCACTGCCTGGGGTCTCTCTCAGCTTCTGTTACTGTCAGTAATCTGACTGGGGTCTCTCTCACCTCCTGTTACGGTCAGTGCACTGACTAGGGTCTCTCACCGCTTGTTACTATCAGTGCACTGAATGGGGTCTCTCTCACCTCCTGTATCTGTCAGTACATTGACTGTGGTCTCTCTCACCTCCTGTTACTGTCAGTACACTGACTGGGGTCTCTCACACATCCTGTAACTGTCAGTCCACTGACTGGAGTATCTCTGACCTCCTGTTACTGTCAGTATACTGATTGGGGTCTCTCTCACTTCCTGTAAATGTCAGTCCACTGACTGGCGTATCTCTCACCTCCTGTTACTGTCAGTAAACTGACTGGAGTCTCTCTCCTCCTGTTACTGTCAGTACGCTGACTGGGGACCTTCTCATCTCCTGTTAATGTCAGTAAACTGACTGGGGTCTCTCTCACCTCCTTTTAATCTCCGTGCAGTCACTCACATCCTGTTACTGTGCACTGCCTGATGTCTCTCTTAATTCCTGTTACTGTGAGTAAACTGACAGGGGTCTCTCTCTCCTCCTTTTCCTCTCTGTGCACTGACTGGAGTCCCTCTCACCTCCTGTTACTGTCAATGCACTGACTGGAGTCTCTCTCATCTCCTGTTACTGTCAGTACACTGACTGGGGTCTCTCTCACCTCCTGTTACTGTCAGCACACTGCCTGGCGTCTCTCTCACTTCCTGTTACTTTCAGTACACTGACTGGGGTCGCACGCACCTCCTGTTACTTGTAAGATTCGCGAAATTTTCATTAAATAATCACGTAGGAAAATAGGGTTAATAAAACAGCTTTATTGACCAAAAGAAGCTTTTACAGAGAAACCTTTGATAAAAGGGCACACAAAATGGCCGCCAGACCTCGTGACCAGCTTCTGGGATCATTTGAATTTCTGTTACTGCAAGCCAGACAGGCTTGTGGATTGAGGGCATTAAAAGCCCGTGAAAACCAGTTTCGGGAAGCCAAAACTCATGGAACTGAGCATACATATTGATTAGATTATAAGTACAGGACAGATTTGGGTGGCAGGATGAGACCCATCAAGAAATGGGTGGACAATTGAACGAACGCTTTAACCCATTACACTGTACAAAGAGAAGCCATTTAACAGCCATCCAGGGCAATCTCCAGACCGATAAATATACAAACCAAGTTACGGTAACAAAGCAAAGACATTAACGGCCCAGGAAGGCCAGTTAAGCTATCACCAACTTCCGTTATGAAGACAAAACACCCCTGCAGAGAGTTCTGCCCGCCAAAATTATTACAAAGACAGGACTATGATTTGGCGGGAGATAAGAATGTTCCAAAAAAAGTATAACTGTGGATTGAGTAAAGTCCATCGGAACTTCGGTTCGGAACGTGTTTGGTTCATGGTTCAGTAAACGGTGTCCAGCGGGGTGTTCAGCCGTGTGTTCCGTGACTTTGGGAGGTTCGGCCAGGCAAGGCCTGGCCACGACGAGAAGACGACGAGAAGATTTCGGCTTGGAAGCCAGCTCGGCCAGACAAGGCCCGGCCACGACGGGAAGATGATGAGGGAGGCCCGGGTATTTTTGTCGGGAGATCATCGACGACCCAGGCCGGAGAAGAAGACACTCAGGTCCCGGAGTGTGCATCCAGTTCTTCAACATCACATCGGTAATGGATCCATCCGTGGCGAGCGCTCACCAAGGCTGTATCGGCTGCCTCCATCGCAGGAGAACCAAGAGGAAAACAAGCTGCGCCAGAAGCTTCCAAACCCACGTGACGACGGAAAGCTTTGTTGAAAGGCTGCAAAGCCTTTTTCGCAATTCTTAAAGTGGTGAGCATGATCCTGAGTCCCTCAAATCAAAACTTAGTTAGGTTTAGGGGAGGGAGTTAAGGGTAATTGTAATGTGTTACCCCTTTCACGATGTGCCGTGTGTTCCCCATTTCTATAGATTTAAGTTTATAGATGTGTGCATGCTTGGATTTGCTTTAATCTGTGCATATGACATGTATTTTATAATGCTGCAAACTGTTCAATAAAGGCATCCATTTCGTGCTATTCGACCTGGTCTATTGAGTTTTTCTCTGCACTACAGCTCCCTGCACCTAAGTCCAAGGTCTAGAAACGTAGGGGCGAGTGAGTCGAACCACTCATGGGTAATTATTGCAAGAAGCCTGGCAGGAGACCAGAGCAAGCAAGAGAAACCCCCTAAATACTGTCAGTGCTCTTACTGGTGTCTCTCTCACCTTCTCATACTGTCAGTACATTGACAGGAGTGTCTCCCACATCCTGTTACTGTCAGTACACTGACTGAGGTCTCTCTCACCTCCTGTTACTGTCAGTGCACTGACTGGGATCTCTCACCTCCTGTTACTGTCAATGGACTGACTGGGGGGTCTCTCATCTCCTGTTACTGTGGTCCCTCTGAATTCCTGTTACTTTCAGTACACTGACTGGTGTGTCTCTAAGCTCCTGTTACTGTTAGTACACTGACTGGTGTCTCTCTCACATCCTGTTACTGTCAGTACACTGACTGGAGTCTCTCACATCATTATACTGTCAGTGCACTGACTGGGGTCCCTCTCACATTCTGTTACTGTCAGTGCACTGACTGGGGTCTCTGTCACCTCCTGTTAATGTCAGTGCTCTTACTGGTGTCTCACTCACCTCCTCCTACTGTCAGTACACTGACTGGTGTCCCTCTCATCTCCTGTTACTGTCAATGCACTGACTGATGTCTCTCACATCCTGTTACTGCCAGTACACTGACTGGGGTCTCTCTCACCTCCTGTTACTGTCAGTGCTCTTACTGGAGTCTCTCCCACATCTTGTTACTGTCAGTACACTGACTGGGGTCTCTCATATCCTGTTACTGTCAGTACACTGACTGGGACCTCTCATATTCTGTTGCTGTCAGTACACTGACTGGGTCCTCTCACCTCCTGTTACTGTCAATGGACTGAATGGGGTCTCTCATCTCCTGTTACTGTCAGTGCATTACTGAGGTCCATCTGACTTCCTGTTACTTTCAGTACACGGACTGGTGTGTCTCTCACCTCCTGTTACATCCAGTACACTGACTAGGGTCTGTCTCATATCCTGTTCCTGTCAGTGCACTGACTGGGGTCTCTCTCACCTCCTCATTCTCTGTTCACTGCCTGGTGTCTCTCTCAGCTTCTGTTACTGTCAGTACGCTGACTAGGGTCTCTCTCACATCCTGTTCCTGTCAGTGCACTGACTGGGGTCTCTCTCACCTCCTCATTCTCAGTTCACTGCCTGGGGTCTCTCTCAGCTTCTGTTACTGTCAGTAATCTGACTGGGGTCTCTCTCACCTCCTGTTACGGTCAGTGCACTGACTAGGGTCTCTCACCGCTTGTTACTATCAGTGCACTGAATGGGGTCTCTCTCACCTCCTGTATCTGTCAGTACATTGACTGTGGTCTCTCTCACCTCCTGTTACTGTCAGTACACTGACTGGGGTCTCTCACACATCCTGTAACTGTCAGTCCACTGACTGGAGTATCTCTGACCTCCTGTTACTGTCAGTATACTGATTGGGGTCTCTCTCACTTCCTGTAAATGTCAGTCCACTGACTGGCGTATCTCTCACCTCCTGTTACTGTCAGTAAACTGACTGGAGTCTCTCTCCTCCTGTTACTGTCAGTACGCTGACTGGGGACCTTCTCATCTCCTGTTAATGTCAGTAAACTGACTGGGGTCTCTCTCACCTCCTTTTAATCTCCGTGCAGTCACTCACATCCTGTTACTGTGCACTGCCTGATGTCTCTCTTAATTCCTGTTACTGTGAGTAAACTGACAGGGGTCTCTCTCTCCTCCTTTTCCTCTCTGTGCACTGACTGGAGTCCCTCTCACCTCCTGTTACTGTCAATGCACTGACTGGAGTCTCTCTCATCTCCTGTTACTGTCAGTACACTGACTGGGGTCTCTCTCATCTCCTGTTACTGTCAGCACACTGCCTGGTGTCTCTCTCACTTCCTGTTACTTTCAGTACACTGACTGGGGTCTCACGCACCTCCTGTTACTGTCAGTGCTCTTACTGGTGTCGCTCTCACCTTCTCATACTGTCAGTACATTGATAGGAGTCTCTCCCACATCCTGTTACTGTCAGTACACTGACTGAGGTCCCTCACCTCCTGTTGCTGTCAGTACACTGACTGGGGTCTCTCTCACCTCCTGTTACTGTCAGTGCACTGACTGGGGTCTCTCACCTCCTGTTAATGTCAATGGACTGACTGGGGGGTCTCTCATCTCCTGTTACTGTGGTCCCTCTGAATTCCTGTTACTTTCAGTACACTGACTGGGGTCTCTCTCACCTCCTGTAACTCTCAGTCCACTGACTGGAGTATCTCTCGCCTCCTGTTACTGTCAGTATGCTGATTGGGGTCTCTCTCACCTCCTGTTAGTGTCAGTAAACTGACTGGAGTCTCTCTCCTCCTGTTACTGTCAGTGCACTGACTGGGGACTTTCTCATCTCCTGTTAATGTCAGTAAACTGACTGGGTCTCTCTCACCTCCTGTTACTCTCAGTACGCTGACTGGGGTCTCTCTCACCTCCTTTTACTCTCCTTGCACGGACTGGAGTACCTCACACTTCCTTTTACTGTCAGTGCATTGACTGGGGTCTCTCTCACATCCTATTGCTGTCAGTGCACTGACTGGCGTCTCTCAACTCCTGTTACTGTCAGTACACTGACTGGGGTCTCTCTCACATCCCGTTAATGTCAGTACGCTGACTGGAGTCTCTCACCTCATTATACTGTCAGTGCACTGACTGGGGTCCCTCTCACATCCTGTTACTGTCAGTGCACTGACTGGGGTCTCTCACATCCTGTTACTGCCAGTACACTGACTGGGGTCTCTCATATCCTGTTGTTGTCAGTACACTGACTGGGTCCTCTCACCTCCTGTTACTGTCAATGGACTGACTGGGGTCTCTCATCTCCTGTTACTTTCAGTGAACTTACTGAGGTCCATCTGACTTCCTGTTACTTTCAGTACACTGACTGGTGTGTCTGACCTCCTGTTACATTCAGTACAATGACTGGGGTCTCTCTCACACCCTGTTCCTGTCAGTGCACTGACTGGGGTCTCTCTCACCTCCTTATTCTCAGTTCACTGCCTGGGGTCTCTCTCAGCTTCTGTTACTGTCAGTACACTGACTGGGGTCTCTCTCAACTCCTGTTACTGTCAGTGCACTGACTGGGATCCCTCTGACTTCCTGTTACTTTCAGTACACTGACTGGGGTCTCTCTCAACTCCTGTTACTGTCAGTACACTGACTGGGGTCCCTCTGACTTCCTGTTAATTTCAGTACACTGACTGGGGTTTCTCTCAACTCCTGTTACTGTCAGTGCACTGACTGAGGTCCCTCTGACTTCCTGTTACTTTCAGTACACTGACTGCAGTCTCTCTCCTGTTACTGTCAGTGCTCTTACTGGGGTCTCTCTCACCTCCTGTTACGGTTATTACACTGACTAGGGTCTCTCACCTCCTGTTACTGTCAGTAAACTGACTGGTGTAGTGTATGTACCTTGAAGAAGGAACTATATTCTGCAACCCCTGTATACTGCATTACCAGTAGTGACCACCCCTGTATATCAGCCTGTGTAGTAACTTTGTGTAGTAGTTCCAGTTTTGTCTCCATTCAGTAAACACCTGTTATAACCAACTTCTGCAGTCCGTGTCTCAATTACACACGGATGTTACTTTGGCGATGAACAGATCCGAACTTACCTACGGTTCTGCACCACCTCACGTGGATCCATCCCTGAAGCGAAGTTGTTCAAGGTCGAGGCCAGAAGGAAGAAATCCAAAATGAAAAAAAAACAAACAGAAGAAATGGGCGTCGACCGTGGGCAACCGCCCTCTGATTCATCGAATTCAAAGATTTGCAGGAGGTGCTGTCGAGAGCGGGGATGGTTATCCAGTCTATGATGTTCCAGCTAATCGGGCTGGTGGCAGGTAGTACACTGATCCTTCCTGGGCTGCGGCGGGCTAGAGCTCGATTGGGTGGCTTTTCAACGGGGCAGAGCAGCGTTGTCGGGAAGAGGAGAGAGAGAGAGAGGGTGGAGCACACAGGGCGCGGCCAGTGCTACAAAGCCAGGCAGCGTACAGACCCGAGAAGAGGGAGGAAAGTGTCCCATAGGGTCTGCTCTGACGACGGGAACAGTAATTAAAATAAAAGAAATTAGAAGCGCAGAAAGCCGTGAGGAGCTACAGTTTGCCACGGGGACCGCGGAGAGCGGCGTTGGAAGCAGCACGGGGGGAAGTGCGCGAAGACCATAGGGCGTCGCCATCAAGGCATAAAAATGCCAGCAACAGCGCTGGCAGCAGCGAAAAAGGCAGAAAGTGCGGGAGGCGCTATCTTAATCCAGCGGGGAAGAAGGCAAAGCGCGGGAGGCGCCATTTTGTTCAATCGGGGAAGAAGGCTAAGCACGGGAGGCGCCATCTTAGATCTCCAAGATGCCGAAGACTGGCAATATCACTGCCTTCGATAATGCAATAGAAGACTGGACCACGTATGTGGAAAGAGTCAAAGTATATTGCAAGGCAAATGAAGTAGCCGATGAGAAAAAGGCATCAGTACCACTAAACTTAATGGGCACAAGAAAGTACGGCCTATTGCGGAACCTGATCACTCCAGTCAAACCGATGGAGAAGAGTTTTAACGAAATTGTTGATATCCTACAGGAACACCTAAATCCTACACCGCTGCTGATAGCAGAAAGATTTAAATTCCACAAGAGAAATCAGCATAAAGATGAGAGCAATGCTGATTACTTTACGGAACTATGCAAGCTATCAAAGCACTGCCAGTTCAGAGCAGGACTGGCAGATACCCTATGGGACAAATTTGTCTGTGGACTCCTGAGTGAAGGAACCCAGAAGAGGTTACTCTCAGAGAAAGAGCTGACGCTAGATAAGGCTTTCAGCGTGGCAGTATCGTACGAAGCAGCAGCAAGGGGAGCTGCAGAAATACAGCAAAAGCCACAGGAATACGGCACCCATGAAATGACATGGGGATTTGAAAAATGTTATCGCTGCGGTAGAACAACCCATGACCAGAAGGACTGCTGGTCCAAGGACAAAACATGCAGGCAATGCGGAAAGATGGGACACATTGCACGAGTTTGCAGGTCTGGGAAGAAGACTAACGACAACAAAAAGACTACTAAGGGAAAGTACAGGAAAGTACAAAAGATGACAGACAGTAGTTCCAAAGACCAGAAGAGCGATAGTGAATCCGGGAACAAGAGACTAAGCTGTCTCAAACTACACAACGTAATCACAAAAGAGGATCACCGAACCATTTGGGTCACCCTCACGATAGCAGGGTCCGAAGTCAAAATGGAATTGGATACAGGATCAGCCCTGACCGTCATGAATCGACGAGACTACGAGCAGCTATTCACACACATGCCCTTGAAAGACACATCCATTGAAGAAAGACTAAACAGGCTGGGGTTGTTTTCCTTGGAGCAAAGAAGGCTGAGGGGGGACCTGATTGAGGTGTACAAAATGATGAGGGGCATAGATAGGGTAGACAAAGAGGAACTTTTCCCCTTAGTAGGGGGGTCAATAACAAGGGGGCATAGATTCAGGGTAAGGGGCAGGAGATTTAGAGGGGATTTGAGGAGGAACTTTTTCACCCAGAGGGTGGTTGGAATGTGGAACTCAATGCCTAAAAGGGTGGTAGAGGCAGGAACCCTCACAACATTCAAGAAGCATTTGGATGATGATGCGCTATCAATTACTCATAAAAGACTGAGAGTTAGAAGAGTAACTAAAGGCTTTTATTAACAACAGAATGGAGGTCTGCCTCGCGTGGTCGACCGGTCCAGGATACAAAGGGCTGGGGAGCAGTCACCTTTATACTAGGACCTGTGGGAGGAGTCAGCCGAGGCATGTCCAGGCATGTACACAGTGGAATACAAACAGGACAAACAGGAATACAAACAGTGGTTTACCACATTCACCCCTTGTTGAAAATTGAGTCCGGCGGGGTGAAGTGTATTAAAAGTTAGTGTATTGGAGTCTCACCGGAGGTCTTGTCTGCCGCTGTGATCGGCGTGGCGACGGCAGGGGTAGTGAAGCTTCCGGCGTCGAGTCCAGCGTAGGCTGTGGCACAGGCGTGTCATCCTCGTAGATGTCGAGTGGGTCGCGGGGCCCAGGCCTGCCGTCTGCTGGGGCTGGATATCGGATCGTGGGGGGGGGGTGGTAGTGGGTAGTGGGTTACTGCGGCCCCCGAGGGTGCAAGGTCTCTTATGGAGACTGTGTCCTCCCGCCCGTCTGGGTATGCGATGTAAGCATACTGGGGGTTGGCGTGGAGGAGGTCGACCCTCTCGACCAGGGGGTCCGTTTTATGGGTCCTCACGTGTCTTCTCAGTAGGACCGGCCCTGGGGACGTCAGCCATGGTGGTAGCGATGTCGCCGATGTGGACTTCCTTGGGAAGACAAACATTTTCTCATGAGGGGTGGCGTTAGTGGCAGTGCAGAGCAGTGACCGAATAGAGTGGAGCGCATCGGGGAGCACATCCTGCCAGCGGGAGGTTGGAAGGCCCCTAGACTTTAAGGCTAGCAGGACGGCCTTCCAAACTGTCGCATTTTCTCTTTCCACCTGTCCGTTCCCCCGGGGGTTGTAACTGGTGGTCCTGCTTGTGGCAATACCCCTAGTTAGCAGGTACTGACAGAGTTCGTCGCTCATAAATGATGAGCCCCGGTCGCTATGGATATAGCTGGGGAAGCCGAACAGGGTGAAGAGGTTGTTCAGACATTTAATGACCGTGGCACTGGTCATGTCCGGGCAGGGGAAGGCGAACGGGAAACGGGGGTACTCATCAATAATATTGAGGAAGTACACATTGCGGTCGGAGGAGGGGAGAGGCCCTTTAAAATCAACGCTCAGGCGCTCGAAGGGGCGAGTGGCTTTTATCAGGTGGGCCCTGTCTGGTCTATAAAAGTGCGGTTTGCACTCAGCGCAGACTTGGCAGTTCCTGGTCATGGTCCTGACCTCCTCAATAGAGTAAGGCAGGTTGCGGGCCTTGATGAGGTGGAAGAACCTGGTGACCCCCGGATGGCAGAGGTCATTGTGGAGGGCCCGCAGTCTATCGATCTGCGCGCTGGCGCAGGTGCCACGCGATAGCGCATCCGGGGGTTCATTTAGCTTCCCGGGCCGGTACAAGATCTCGTAGTTGTAGGTGGAAAGTTTGATTCTCCACCTCAAGATCTTGTCATTTTTGATTTTGCCCCTCTGCTTGTTGTTAAACATAAAAGCAACTGAACGCTGGTCAGTGAGCAGGGTAAATCATTTTCCGGCCAGGTAGTGCCTCCAATGACGCACAGCCTCCACAATCGCCTGGGCCTCCTTCTCAACAGCGGAGTGTCTGGTCTCCGGGCCTTGGAGGGTTCGTGAAAAGAAGGCCACGGGTCTCCCCGCCTGATTGAGGGTAGCGGCCAGGGCAAAGTCGGACGCGTCGCTTTCCACCTGGAAGGGGATGGATTCGTCCACTGCGTGCATGGTGGCTTTGGCAATGTCCTCCTTGATACGGTGGAAGGCTAAGCGGGCCTCTGCCGTCAAGGGAAAAGAGGTGAACTTGATCAGCGGACGGGCCTTGTCCGCATAGTAGGGGACCCACTGGGCGTAATAGGAGAAAAACCCTTGGCACCTCTTCAGGGCCTTGAGGCAGTGGGGCAGTGGAAGTTCGATAAGGGGACGCATCCGGTCGGGGTCGGGGCTGATGACTCCATGTTCCACAACACAGCCAAGGATGGTGAGGCGGTTTGTGCAGAATATGCACTTCTCCTTGTTATATGTCAGGTTTAGGAGTTGGGTGGTGCGGAGGAATTTTTCGAGGTTTGCGTCATGGTCCTGCAAGTCACGGCCGCAGATGGTCACATTGTCCAGATATGGGAAAGTGGCCTGCAACGCATTTTGATCTACCATCCGGTCCATCTCCCTTTGGAAGACGGAGACCCCGTTGGTGACGCCAAAGGGAACCCTAAGGAAGTGATAGAGGCGGCCGTTTGCCTCAAAGGCAGTGTACTGGCGGTCCTCAGGGCAGATGGGGAGCTGGTGGTACGCTGATTTCAGGTCAATGGTCGAGAAGACGCGGTACTGCGCGATCTGGTTGACCATATCAGCTATACGGGGGAGTGGGTAGGCGTCCAGCAGGGTGTAGCGATTTATTGTCTGACTGTAGTCGATGACCAGGCGCTGCTTCTCGCCGGTCTTAACGACCACAACCTGGGCTCGCCAGGGGCTGGTGCTGCCCTCAATAATCCCTTCTTTCAGGAGCCGCTCCACTTCGGTTTTAATGAAAACCCTGTCCCCGGCACTGTATCGCCTGCTCTTTGTGGCGATGGGCTTACAGTCGGGGGTGAGGTTAGCATACAGTGGTGGGGGGGTGACACTGAGTGTGGAGAGGTTGCACCTGGTGCGCGGCGGGCAATTTGGAAGCTGCTGGCTGCGGACTGTGAGTGGGGGTAGGGGTCCACCGTATGCCATCGTAACACTTTTAAGGTGGCACTGAAAATCTAACCCCAGCAGGACGGCAGCGCAGAGGTCAGGCAGGACCAGAAGTTTAAAATGATCGTACACGGTCCCGTCTACTACGAGTGTCACCACGCAGTAGCCGCCGATGTCCGCCGACTGGGACTCGGAGGCCATAGAAATCCGCTGTTGCGCAGGCAGGACTGGGAGAGAGCAACGCCGCACCGTGTCGGGGTGGATGAAGCTCTCCGTGCTCCCAGAGTCAAAAAGGCAGAATGTATGGTGACCATTTACCTTAATGTCCATTGTGGAACTGGCCAGTTGGAGCGGTCTCGCTTGGTCCAGTGTAACGGATGCCAGCGTAGGGGTCGGTGTGTCACTGCGGGTATCAGATGAGGCGGTGTCGGGGGCCTGCTGCATCCCGGCTGTCGTCCAAGATGGCGGCGTCCATGATCCCCATGTGGCTGGAGGCGTCCAAAATGGATGCTGTACCGGTGATTCGCACATGGCCGGGGAGGTCCAAGATGGCGGCCCGCATGGCCCACACGCGGTGCTGCTGGGGTTCGGGGTGGCTTTGGCCCTGCAGATGCTAGCGTAGTGTCCCTTCTTCCCGCAGCCCGAGCAGATCGCGTTTTTCGCTGGGCAGCGCGCTCTGGGGTGTTTTGCCTGGCCACAGAAGTAGCATTTCTGGCCTTGGGGCACTGCTGTCTGGCCTTGGGACACTGCTGCGGTAGTTGGGCCGTTGTTGGGGTGTGGCTGGGGTGGCACGGCACTATGAGGCGGTCCTACCGTGTCCCAGGATGTCATTCCACACGGCGTCCACGGTGCAGAGGAGTAGGCATCCATGCCCTGGCAGGCTGCATCCAACGATAGTGCGAGTTCAGAGGCCTTGTTGAGGTCGAGGTTACTCTGCTCCAACAGTCGCTGTCGGGTGTAATTGGATCTGTGGCCCGCTACAAAAGCGTCCCGGATAAGTTCCTCTGTGTACACGGCGGCCTTTACATCCTTACAACCACAGGCCCGGCCAAGCACAGACAGTGCCTGAAGGTATTCCACGGTCGATTCCCCAGTTTGTTGTTTACGACTCCCCAGGAGGTGCCTGGCGTACACTTCGTTCACTGGGCACGTGTACTGGTCCTTGAGGAGCTTGATAGCGTCCACGTACGAGGTCGCGTCTTGGATGACCGAGTACACTCGGTGGTTCACTTTGGAGGTCAGGACATCCAGTTTGTCCTCGTCCGATTTGATTGCTTCGGAGGCGGTCAGGAATTTTTTGAAACACTTAAGCCAGTGAGTAAACTTGGTGGATGAGTCCGCCTCCCGATGGTCTAAGTCCAGGCATGCTGGTGTGAGGATCTTCTCCATTATAAAAATGTTGTTAATAAAATTGATGCGCTATCAATTACTCATAAAAGACTGAGAGTTAGAAGAGTAACTAAAGGCTTTTATTAACAACAGAATGGAGGTCTGCCTCGCGTGGTCGACCGGTCCAGGATACAAAGGGCTAGGGAGCAGTCACCTTTATACTAGGACCTGTGGGAGGAGTCAGCCGAGGCATGTCCAGGCATGTACACAGTGGAATACAAACAGGACAAACAGGAATACAAACAGTGGTTTACCACAGATGAGCACTTGAAATGCCATTGCAGACAAGGCTATGGACCAAATGCTCGAAAATGGGATTAGACTGGACAGGGATGGATGGGCGGCGCAGACACGATGGGTTAAAGGGCCTCTTTCTGTGCTGTAAAACTCTATGACACTATGACTCTATGACTCTATGACATATACGGGGCAGAAAGTATACCCCAGACGGAAAATAAGGGTGCCTGTCAAATACAACGGCAAGGAAATACAGAAATTGTATCTGTACATACTGCAAGCTGGTAGACCACCATTATTGGGACGTGAATGGATCAGAAAGATAAGTTTAGACTGGCACTCCATTCAGGCACTGACTGTGGCTAGTAAAAAGGGTGATGACGTCACACCTGGACGATTGTCAAAAATCTTGGCTAACGCTAAAGAGGTATTTCAACAAGAACTGGGAACTCTTAAAGGCGTAACCACCTCAATAAAAATAGAAGGGAATGCAATTCCCAAGTTTTAAAAGCAAGACCGGTACCGTATGCAATTTGCCCAGCCATTGAGGCAGAGCTGGAGAATCTGGAGAATGCAGGCGTGTTAAATAAGGTAGACTGGAGCGAGTGGGCGACACCCATCATTCCTGTCATGAAGAAAACGTTAAACAATAAGTCTGAGGAGCCAAGGAAGGTTTGCATCTGTGGGGACTTCAAGGTGACTGTGAACCCAGTCCTTCTGAGGATAGAAGATATTTTCGCCTCACTGTCTGGAAGGAAACGTTTTACAAAAATTGACCTAGCGCAAGCATATTTGCAGATGGAGGTTGAAGAATCCTCTAGGAAATATCTCACGATAAACACTCACAAAGGTCTTTACCAGTATAATTGACTGGTATTTGGAGTTGCATCAGCTCTGGCTATATGGCAAAGAGCGATGGAACAAGTCCTGCAAGGGATTCCGGGGACTCAGTGTTACTTGGACGACATCCTAGTGACAGGTGAAAATGACAGTGAACACCTTGCCAATCTAGAGCAGGTGCTCACTAGACTAAGAGAACATGGGCTATGAGCCAATCGCCCCAAGTGCGAGTTTTTTAAGAAACAAATATCGTATTGTGGCCATGTGATTAATGAAGAGGGGTTACATAAGTCCCCTGACAAAATTGAAGCGGTAGTTAAGGCTCCAGCGCCTGAAAATGTGTCGCAACTGAGGTCATTCCTCGGATTGGTGAATTACTACCATAAGTTTTTGCCGAATTTGTCCACAATTCTGCACCCACTGAACACCCTGCTACAAACTGGAGTAGCATGGAAATGGAGCGATGAATGTAAGCGGGCCTTTCAGAAGTGTAAAGGCCTGATCACTTCAAGAGAAGTATTGGCTCACTACAACCCATCACTACCGATAAGACTGGCGTGTGATGCATCTCCCTACGGCGTTGGAGCGGTACTGTCACATAAATCCCTTGATGGTTCAGAGAGGCCGATAGCTTTTGCGTCACGCTTGTTAACTGCAGCCGAGCGTAACTACGCCCAGATTGACAGAGAGGCCCTCAGCCTGGTGTGGGGTTGAAGAAGTTCAATCACTACCTGCACGGAGAGAAATTTACTCTACTAACTGATCATCAACCTCTTGTCTCCATTTTCAACCCTAAGAAGGACGTCCTGATAATGACAGCACAACGGCTACAGAGGTGGTCCCTTTTCCTAGGGGCACACCAATATGACATCGAGTACAAAGGAACTAAACAGCATGGGAATGCTGATGGATTGTCGCGCCTAACGTTGCCGACGGTGGAAGAAGCACCTGCAGTGGATCCTGTGGAGATATTCCACTCGACCATAGTCGAATGTCTACCTGTGACGAATGCAAACATAGAAAAGGAAACACGAAATGATCCGACACTCTCCAGGGTCTATGATTTAATGGTGAAGGGATGGCCAGCACATGGCGAACCAGTGTTGCCAGCATTCTCGCCGAGAAGAGAACAGCTGTCAGTGTGCCGAGGATCCAGAGTAGTAATTCCACCCAAATTGAAGGATAGAGTGCTCAATGAACTTCATGAGGGTCATCTGGGAGGGGTAAAAATGAAGAACTTAGCCAGAGCGATTGTGTGGAGGCCGGGAATCGATAGAAAAATCAAAGAGATGACCAAGAGCTGTACAGGATGCCAGAAGGTCCAAAACGCCCCACCACAAGCCCCTCTACATCCATGGGAGTGGCCCTCATCTCCATGGCAAACGGTACACATTGATTTTGCTGGTCCATTTATGGACTCGATGTTTTTAATTGCGGTGGATGCACATTCAAAGTGGCCAGAGGTAATAAAAATGTCCTCAACCACCACAGAAAAAACTATCACCGTCTTACAAACCATGGAGAGGGACGATGTAGACATAGAAATAGGGCGGGGGGACTGTGATATGCTCGACCATATTTAACATCGAGAGGGAGGAGGTATTGACGGTTTTAGCAGGCCTAAAATGGATAAATCCCCAGGCCCGGATGAAATGGATCCCAGGCTGCTGTGTGAGGCAAAGGAAGAGATTGCGGGGGCTCTAACACATATATTCAGAACCTCTCTGGCCACAGGGGATGTGCCAGAGGACTGGAGAACCGCTAATGTAGTACCATTATTCAAGAAGGGGAGTAGGGAAAAACCGGGGAACTACAGGCCAGTGAGCCTAACATCAGTGGTAGGAAAATTATTGGAAAAAATTCTGAGGGACAAAATTAGTCTCCACTTGGAGAGGCAAGGATTAATCAGGGATAGTCAACATGGCTTTGTCAAGGGAAGATCATGTCTGACTAATTTGATTGAATTTTTTGAGGGGGTGACTAGGTGTGTGGATGAGGGTAATGCAGTGGATGTGGTATACATGGATTTCAGTAAGGCCTTCGATAAAGTCCCGCACAGGAGACTGGTCAAGAAGGTAAGAGCCCATGGAATCCAGGGTGCCTTGGCACATTGGATACAAAATTGGCTTAGTGGCAGAAGGCAGAGGGTGATGGTCGAAGGTTGTTTTTGTGACTGGAAGCATGTGGCCAGTGGGGTACCACAGGGATCGGTGCTGGGTCCCTTGCTGTTTGTGGTCTACATTAATGACTTGGATATGAATGTAAAAGGTATGATCAGTAAGTTCGCGGATGATACAAAAATTGGTAGGGTGGTAAATAGCGAGGAGGGTAGTCTCAGTCTGCAGGACGATATAGATGGGTTGGTCAGATGGGCGGAACAGTGGCAAATGGAATTTAACCCAGAAAAGTGCGAGGTGATGCACTTTGGGGGGACTAACAAGGCAAGGGAATACACAATGAATGGTAAGACCCTAGGCAAGACGGAGGGTCAGAGGGATCTGGGTGTGCAAGTACACAGATCCCTGAAGGCGGCGGAACAGGTGGATAAGGTGGTAAAAAAGGCATATGGGATACTTGCCTTCATTAGCCAAGGCCTAGAATATAAGAGCAAGGAGGTTATGATGGAGCTGTATAAAACACTGGTTAGGCCACAGCTGGAATACTGTGTGCAGTTCTGGTCGCCACACTACAGGAAGGATGTGATAGCTTTGGAGAGGGTGCAGAGGAGATTCACCAGGATGTTACCAGGGCTGGAGCGCTTCAGCTATGAAGAGAGACTGGGCAGATTGGGTTTGTTTTCCTTGGAGCAGAGGAGGCTGAGGGGGGACATGATTGAGGTGTACAAAATTATGAGGGGCATAGATAGGATGGATACTAAGGAGCTTTTCCCTTAGTAGAAGGGTCAATAACTAGGGGGCATAGATTCAAGGTAAAGGGCGGGAGGTTTAGAGGGGATTTGAGAAAGAACTTTTTCACCCAGAGGGTGGTTGGTGTCTGGAACTCACTGCCTGAAAGGGTTGTGGAGGCTGGAACCCTCACAACATTCAAGAAGCATTTGGATGAGCACTTGAAATGCCATAGCATACAAGGCTACGGACCAAATGCTGGAATATGGGATTAGATTAGACAGGGCTTGATGGCCAGCGCGGACACGATGGGCCGAAGGGCCTCTATCCGTGCTGTATAACTATTTGCTCCGACAATGGACCACAGTTTGTGTCTTAAGAGTTCTGGAGGTTCTTAAAGAACAATGGTGTTAAGCATTACACATCCGCCCCATATCATCCAGCCACTAATGGATTGGCCGAGAGGTTTGTTCAAACATTCAAGAAGGCTATCAAGGCAATGTGTAATGAAGACATACCCCTACAACACAAGATGGACAACTTCTTGTTTGCCTACCGGAATGCGACACATGCGGTTACCAACCAAACTCCAGCCATGATGTTCTTCAATCGAAGACTAAGATGCCGCTTGGATTTGGTTAAGCCAAACATCAGAAGAGATGTGGAGAACAGGCAGTTTCAAAATATGAATGAAAGGCCAACCAGGAGTTTCAAGATAGGTCAACCAGTTTTGGCCCGGGACTACCGCACAGAGAAATGGCAGCCAGGAACGATCTGCACACGGCAAGGACCTCTAATGTATACCGTGGACGTTGGAGAGGGCATTGTAAGACGCCATGCTGACCAGATTCTAGAGTCACTGGAAAACGTCAAATCTGCACCACGATCCTATACACCTGGTGATGAAACCAAAGTACCAATTGCATCTACCTCAGAATCGGTGATATTGGAAGCAGACGAACCAAACAACGACGTTGATCCCGAATCAACTTTGCCAGAAGAACCTGATACCCCAAAGAGGCGTTATCCAGACAGAATCAGGAAGCCTCCTCAAAGACTGAATTTATAATTGATTAACTTCAGCTAATGTATATAGCAACTGTAATTGTAAATATGTTATTTAATTATTAATCGAATGTTATGTACTGTTTAGCTAAAAGGGGAGGAATTGTAGTGTATGTACCTTGAAGAAGGAACTATATTCTGCAGCCCCTGTATACTGCAGTACCAGTAGTGACCACCCCTGTATATAAGCCTGTGTGGTAACTTTGTATCGTAGTTCCAGTTTTGTCTCCATTCAGTAAACACCTGTTATAACCAACTTCTGCAGTCCGTGTCTCAATTACACACGTACGTTACAACTGGGGTCTCTCTCACCACCTTTTACTCTCAGTGCACTGACTGGAGTCTCTATCACCTCCTGTTACTGTCAGTGCACTGACTGCAGTCTCACTCACTTCATGTTACTGTCAGTGCACTGACTGGGGTCTCTCTCATCTCCTGTTACTGTCAATGCACTGGCTGGGGTTTCTCAACTCCTGTTGCTGTCAGTACACTGACTGGGGTCTCTCAATTCCTGCTACTGTCAGTGCACTGACTGGGGTCTCTCACCTCCTGTTACTGTCAATGGACTGACTGGGGTCTCTCATCTCCTGTTACTGTCAGTGCACTTACTGAGGTCCCTCTGACTGGGGTCGCTCTGAATTCCTGTTACTTTCAGTACACTGACTGGAGTCTCTCTCACCTCCTGTTACTGTCAGTGCTCTTACTGGTGTCTGACTCACCTCCTCCTTCTGTCAGTACACTGACTGGTGTCTCTCTCAACTCCTGTTACTGTCAGTGCACTGACTGTAGTCTCTCACCTCCTGTTACTGTCAGTACACGGACTGGGCTCTCTCATCTCCTGTTACTGTCAATGCACTGACTGGGCCCTCTCATCTCCTGTTACTGTCAATGCACTGACTGGGGTCTCTCACATCCTGTTACTGTCAATGCACTGATTGGGGCCTCTCACCGACTGTTACTGCCAGTACACTGACTGGGCTCTCTCATCTCCTGTTACTGTCAATGCACTGACTGCGGTCTCTCACATCCTGTTACTGCCAGTGCACTGACTGTGGTCTCTCTCACCTCCTCACTCTCAGTGCACTGACTGGGGTCTCTCTCAACTCTTGTTACTGTCAGTGCTCTTACTGGAGTCTTTCCCACATCCTCTTACTGTCAGTGCACTGACTGGGTTCTCTCACCTCCTTACACTGTCAATGGACTGACTGGGGTCTCTCATCTCCTGTTACTGTCAGTGCATTTACTGAGGTCCATCTGACTTCCTGTTACTTTCAGTACACTGACTGGGGTCTCTCAGCTCCTGTTACTGTCAGTGCACTGACTGCGGTCTCTCTCATCGTGTTAATGCCAGTGCACTGACTGGGGTCTCTCTCACCTCCTCCTACTGTCAGTACTCTCTCTGGGCTCTCTCCCAGCTTCTGTTACTGTCAGTACACTGACTGGGGTGTCTCTCACCACCTGTTACAGTCAGTACACTGACTGGGGACTCGCGCACCTCCTGTTACTGTCAGTGCACTGACTGGGGTCTCTCACCTCCTGTTACTGTCAATGCACTGATTGGGGTCTCTATCACCTCGTCTCACTGTCAGTGCACTGACTGCTGTCTCTCTCACATCATGTTACTGTCAGTGCACTGACTGGGGTCTCTCTCATCTCCTGTTACTGTCAATGCACTTACTGGGGACCCTCTCAACTCCTGTTACTGTCACTACACTGATTGGGATCTCTCACACATCCTGTTACTGTCAGTACACTGACTGGGGTCTCTCAACTCCTGTTGCTGTCAGTACACTGACTGGGGTCTCTCATATCCTGTTACTGACAGTGCTCTGACTGGGGTCTCTCACCCCCTGTTACTGTCAGTGCACTTACTGAGGTCCCTCTGACTTCCTGTTACTTTCAGTACACTGACTGGTGTGTTTCTCACCTCCTGTTACGGTCAGTGCACTGACAGGGGTCTGTCTCACATCCTGTTACTTTCAGTGCACTGACTGGGGTCTCTCTGACTACCTGTTACTTTCAGTACACTGACTGGGGTCTCTCTCACCTCCTGTTACTGTCAGTGCACTGACTGGAGTCTCTTACCTCCTGTTACTGTCAGTGCACTGATTGGGGTCTCTCTCACATCCTGTCACTTTCAGTGCACTGACTGGGGTCTCTCTCAACACCTCACTCTCAGTGCATTGACTAGGGTCTCGCTCAGCTTCTGTTACTGTCAGTACACTGACTGGGGTCCCTCTGACTTCCTGTTACTTTCAGTACACTGACTGGAGTCTCTCACATCTCATGTTACTGTCAGTAATCTGACTGGTGTCCTGCTCACCTCCTGTTACTGTCAGTGCACTGACTGGGGTCTCTCTCAGCTTCTGTTACTGTCTGTACACTGACTGGGGTCCCTCTGACTTCCTGTTACTTTCAGTATACTGACTGGGGTCTCTCTCAACTCCTCCTGCTGTCAGTGCTCTGACTGGTGTCTCTCGCACCTCCTGTTACTGTCAGTACACTGACTGGGGTCTCTCAACTCCTGTTACTCTCAGTACACTGACTGGGGTCTCTCTCACCTCCTGTTACTGTCAGTACACTGATTGGTGTCTCTCACCTCCTATTACTCTCAATGCACTGACTGCGGACTCTCACCTCCTGTTACTCTCAGTGTACTGACTGGGGTCTCTCTCACATCCTGTTACTGTCAGTATACTGACTGGGGTCTCTCTCACCTCCTGCTACTCTCATTACACTGACTGGAGTCTCTCTCCTCCTGTTACTGTCAGTACACTGACTGGAGTCTCTCTCACCTCCTGTTACTGTCAATGAACTTACTGGGGTCTCTCTCACATCCTGTTACTGTCAGTATACTGACTGGGGTCTATCTCCTCCTGTTACTGTCAGTACACTGACTGGGGTCTGTCAACTCCTGTTGCTGTCAATACAGTGACTGGGGACTCTCTTACCTCCTGTTACAGTCAATGCACTGACTGGGGACTCTCTTACCTCCTGTTACTGTCATTACACTTACTGGGGACTCTCTCAGCTCCTGTTATTGTCAGTGCACTGACTGGCCTCCCTCCTATCTCCTGTTTCTGCCAGTCCACTGACTGGAGTCTCTCTCACCTCCTATTACTGTCACTATACTGACTGTGGTCTCTCTCACCTCCTGCTACTGTCATTACACTGACTGGAGTCTCTCTCCTCCTGTTACTGTCAGTACACTGACCGGAGTCTCTCTCACCTCCTGTTACTGTCAATGCACTTACTGGGGTCTCTCTCACATCCTGTTACTGTCAGTATGCTGACTGGGGTCTCTCTCACCTCCTGCTACTGTCATTACACTGACTGGAGTCTCTCTCCTGTTACTGTCAGGACACTGACTGGGGTCTGTCAACTCCTGTTGCTGTCAGTACAGTGACTGGGGACTCTCTCACCTCCTGTTACAGTCAATGCACTGACTGGGGACTCTCTTACCTCCTGTTACTGTCATTACAGTTACTGGGGACTCTCTCAGCTCCTGTTATTGTCAGTGCACTGACTGGCGTCTCTCCTACCTCCTGTTTCTGTCAGTCCACTGACTGGAGTCTCTCTCGTCTCCTATTACTGCCACTATACTGACTGTGGTCTCTCTCACCTCCTGCTACTGTCATTACACTGACTGGAGTCTCTCTCCTCCTGTTACTGTCAGTACACTGACTGGGGACGCTCTGAGCTGCTGTTATTGTCAGTAAACTGACTGGGGTCTCTCTCATCTCCTATTGCTGTCAGTGCACTGACTGGAGTCTGTCTCACATCCTGTTACTTTCAGTGCACTGACTGGGGTCTCTCTGACTACCTGTTACTTTCAGTACACTGACTGGGGCCTCTCTCACCACCTGTTACTGTCAATGCACTGATTGGGGTCTCTATCATCTCGTCTTACTGTCAGTGCACTGACTGCAGTCCCTCTCACATCATGTTACTGTCAGTGCACTGACTGGGGTCTCTCTCATCTCCTGTTACTGTCAATGCACTTACTGGGGACCCTCTCAACTCCTGTTACTGTCACTACACTGACTGGGATCTCTCTCACATCCTGTTACTGTCAGTACACTGACTGGGGTCTCTCAACTCCTGTTGCTGTCAGTACACTGACTGGGGTCTCTCATATCCTGTTACTGTCAGTGCACTGACTGGGGTCTGTCTCACATCCTGTTACTTTCAGTGCACTGACTGGGGTCTCTCTGACTACCTGTTACTTTCAGTCCACTGACTGGGGTCTCTCTCACCTCCTCTTACTGTCAGTGCACTGACTGGAGTCTCTTACCTCCTGTTACTGTCAGTGCACTGACTGGGGTCTCTCTCACATCCTGTCACTTTCAGTGCACTGACTGGGTTCTCTCTCAACACCTCACTCTCAGTGCAATGACTAGGGTCTCGCTCAGCTTCTGTTACTGTCAGTACACTGACTGGGGTCCCTCTGACTTCCTGTTACTTTCAGTATACTGACTGGAGTCTCTCTCAACTCCTCCTACTGTCAGTGCACTGACTGGTGTCTCTCTCACCTCCTGTTACTGTCAGTGCACTGGCTGGGATCTCTCTCACCCACTGTTACTGTCAGTACACTGACTGGGGTCTCTCACCTCCTGTTACTCTCCGTACACTGACTGGGGTCTCTCACCTCCTGTTACTGCCAGTGCACTGACTGGGGTCTCTCAACTCCTGTTACTGTGAAAGCACTGACTGCGGTCTCTCACCTCCTGTTACTGCCAGTGCACTGACTGGGATCTCTCTCACCTCCTGTTACTGTCAGTACATGGATTGAGGTCTCTCACCTCCTGTTACTCTCAATGCACTGACTGCGGTCTCTCACCTTCTGTTCCTGTCAGTACACTGACTAGGGTCTCTCTGACTTCCTGTTTCTTTCAGTTCACTGACTGGCGTATCTCTCACATCCTGTTACTGTCAGTACACTGACTGGGGTCTATCACCTCCTGTTGCTGTCAGTACATTGACTGGTGTCTCTCATATCCTGTTACAGTTGGTGCACTGAGGACTGCAGGAACCATTTTAAAGTGTCCCAATAAGTTGGTCACGGGGTCTGGTGGCCATTTTGAATGCCCCTTTTGCCTGGGCTTTTTTTAAAATACACTTTAAATCATGGCCTCTTCTGCCATTCGACCCTTATTAATACAATACCAATTTTGCGAATCTTACATATGGCATTTCAAGTGCTCATCCAAATGCTTCTTGAATGTTGTGAGGGTTCCTGCCTCTACCACCCTTTCAGGCAGTGAGTTCCAGATTCCAACCACCCTCTGGGTGAAAAATTTCTTCCTCAAAACCCCTCTAAACCTCCTGCCCCTTACCTTGAATCTGTGCCCCCTTGTTACTGACCCCTCTACTAAGGGAAAAAGTTCCTTTCTATCTACCCTATCACTGCCCCTCATAATTTTGTACACCTCAATCAGTTCCTCCCTCAGCCTTCTCTGCTCCAAAGAAAACAACCCCAGCCTGTCCAGTTTTTCTTCATAGCTCAAGCACTCCTGCCCAGGTAACATCCTGGTGAATCTCCTCTGCACCCTCTCCAAAGCAATCACACCCTTCCTATAGTGTGGCGACCAGAACTGCACACAGTATTCCAGCAATGGCCTAACCAGCGTTTTGTACAGCTCCATCATAACCTCCCTGCTATTATATTCTTTGCTTCGGCTAATGAAGGCAAGTATCCTATATGCCTTTTTAACCACCTTATCCACCTGTTCTGCTGCCTTCAGGGATCTATGTACATGCACACCAAAGTCCCTCTGATCCTTTGTCTTTCCTATGGTCTTACCATTCATTGTGTATTCCCTTGCCTTGTTAGTCCCTCCAAAATACATCACCTCACACTTTTCAGGGTTAAATTCCGTTAGCCACTGTTCCGCCCATCTGACCAACCCATCTATATCGTCCTGCAGACTGAGGCTACCCTCCTCGCTATTTAACACCCCACCAATTTTCGTGTCATCTGCGAACTTACTGATCATACCTTTTACATTCTGATGTGCCTCAATAATCCTGAGACTCGATGTTAGCGAAACAAAACAAGGCTTTTATTAACTTAGAAGTGGAGAGAGGTATCTTCCCTGGAGGTCTGCAGTACTGGCTGTGAGGCCAGACTGAGCTGGCTTACATAGAGGCCAGGTATGGGCGGAGCCCTACACACAACACATTCCATACATTCCAATACACAATACAATGGTGAGGAGAAACCTGAAACCAACCACAATCACAGGCAATACAATGGTAAGGGGGAACCTGAAACCAACCACAGTCACAGGCAGTGATGAATGGAATATTTCATCACACATTCACATCCAAATCATTAATGTAGACCACAAACAGCAAGGGACCCAGCACCGATCCCTGCGGTACTCCACTGGACACAACCCTTGTACTGTCAATACACTGACTGGAGTCTCTCACATCTCCTGTTACTGTCAGTAAACTGACTGGGGTCTCACCTCGTTTTACTGTCATTGCACTGACTGGGATCTCTCACCTCTTGTTACTGTCAGTACACTAACTGGGGACTCTCTCACCTCCTGTTACTGTCAGTGCACTGACTGGGGTCTCTCGCCTCTCCTGTTACTGTCAGTGCACTGATTGATGTCTCTCAACTGCTGTTACTTTCAATGCACCGACTGCGGTCTCTCACCTCCTGTTACTGTCAGTGCACTGACTGGGGTCTCTCTCACATCCTGTTACTGTCAGTGTACTGACTGGCGTCTATCTCACCTCCTCCTACTGTCAGTGCACTGACTGGTGTCTCTCACACCTTCTGTTACTGTCAGTGCACTGACTGGGGTCTCTCTCACATCCTCTTACTGTCAGTACACTGAATGGGTCTCTCTGACTTCCTGTTTCTTTCAGTTCACTGACTGGGGTATCTCTCACATTCTGTTACTGTCAGTACACTGACTGGGGTCTATCACCTCCTGTTGCTGTCAGTACATTGACTGGTGTCTCTCATATCCTGTTACAGCTGGTGCACTGAGGACTGCAGGAACCATTTTAAAGTGTCCCAATAAGTTGGTCACGGGGTCTGGTGGCCATTTTGAATGCCCCTTTTTCCTGGGCTTTTTTTAAAACACTCTTTAAAATCATGGCCTCTTCTGCCATTCGACCCTTATTAATACAATGCCAATTTTGCAAATCTTACATAGGGCATTTCAAGTGCTCATCCAAATGCTTCTTGAATGTTCAGAAATCACAGAAATCACAGAAACCACACAGTGCAGATAGAGGCCATTTCGGCCCATCGAGCCTGCACCAACACATATCCCACCCGATCCCCGTAACCCCTACACCAACACATATCCCACCCTATCCCCGTAACCCCACGTATTTAATCCCCCTAACACTAAGGGTCAATTTATCATAGCCAATCAACCTAACCCGCACATCTTTGGACTGTGGGAGGAAACCAGAGCACCCGGAGTAAACCCACGCAAACACGGGGAGAATGTGCAAACTCCACACAGACAGTCGCCCGAGGCTGGATTCGAACCCGGGTCCCTGGCGCTGTGAGGCAACAGTGCTAACCACTATGCCACCGTGCTGCGAGGTGTTGTGAGGGTTCCTGCCTCTACCACCCTTTCAGGCAGTGAGTTCCAGATTCCAACCACCCTCTGGGTGAAAAATTTCTTCCTCAAATCCCCTCTAAACCTCCTGCCCCTGACCTTGAATCTATGCCCCCTTGTTATTGACCCCTCTACTAAGGGAAAAAGTTCCTTTCTATCTACCCTAACTATGCCCCTCATAATTTTGTACACCTCAATCAGGTCCTCCCTCAGCCTTCTCTGCTCCAAAGAAAACAACCCCAGCCTGTCCAGTTTTTCTTCATAGCTCAAGCGCTCCTGCCCAGGTAACATCCTGGTGAATCTCCTCTGCACCCTCTCCAAAGCAATCACATCCTTCCTATAGTGTGGTGACCAGAACTGCACACAGTATTCCAGCTATGGCCTAACCAGCGTTTTGTACAGCTCCATCATAACCTCCCTGCTACTATATTCTTTGCCTCGGCTAATGAAGGCAAGTATCCCATATGCCTTTTTAACCACCTATCCCCCTGTTCTGCTGCCTTCAGGGATCTATGTACATGCACACCAAAGTCCCTCTGATCCTCTGTCTTTCCTATGGTCTTACCATTCATTGTGTATTCCCTTGCCTTGTTAGTCCCTCCAAAATACATCACCTCCCACTTTTCAGGGTTAAATTCCATTAGCCACTGTTCCGCCCATCTGACCAACCCATCTATATCGTCCTGCAGACTGAGGCTACCCTCCTCGCTATTTAACACCCCACCAATTTTCGTGTCATCTGCGAACTTACTGATCATACCTTTTACATTCACATACAAATCATTAATGTAGACCACAAACAGCAAGGGACCCAGCACCGATCCCTGCGGTACTCCACTGCACACAACCCTTGTACTGTCAATACACTGAGTGGAGTCTCTCACATCTCCTGTTACTGTCAGTAAACTGACTGGGGCCTCAACTCCTTTTACTGTCATTGCACTGACTGGGGTCTCTCACCTCTTGTTACTGTCAGTACACTAACTGGGGACTCGCTCACCTCCTGTTACTGTCAGTGCACTGACTGGGGTCTCTCGCCTCTCCTGTTACTGTCAGTGCACTGATTGAGGTCTCTCAACTGCTGTTACTTTCAATGCACCGACTGCGGTCTCTCACCTCCTGTTACTGTCAGTGCACTGACTGGGGTCTCTCTCACATCCTGTTACTGTCAGTGTACTGACTGGTGTCTATCTCACATCCTCATTCTCAGTACACTGACTGGAGTCTCTCTCACCTCCTCCTACTGTCAGTGCTCTGACTGGTGTCTCTCGCACCTCCTGTTACTGTCAGTGCACTGACTGGGGTCTCTCTCACACCCTGTTACTGTCAGTACACTGATTGGGGTCTCTCACCACCTATTACTCTCAATGCACTGACTGCGGACTCTCACCTCCTGTTACTCTCAGTGTACTGACTGGCATCTCTCTCACCTCCTGTTACTGTCAATGCACTTACTGGGGTCTCTCTCACATCCTGTTACTGTCAGTATACTGACTGGGGTCACTCTCACCTCCTGCTATTGTCATTACACTGACTGGAGTCTCTGTCCTCCTTTTACTGTCAGTACACTGACTGGAGTCTCTCTCACATCCTGTTACTGTCAGTGCACTGACTGGGGTCTCTCAACTCCTGTTGCTGTCAGTACAGTGACTGGGGAAACTCCCGCCTCCTGTTACAGTCAATGCACTGACTGGGGACTCTCTTACCTCCTGTTACTGTCATTACACTTACTGGGGACTCTCTCAGCTCCTGTTATTGTCAGTGCACTGACTGGCATCTCTCTCACCTCCTGTTACTGTCAGTCCACTGACTGGAGTCTCTCTCACCTCCTATTACTGTCACTATACTGACTGCGGTCTCCCTCACCTCCTACTACTGTCATTACAGTGACTGGAGTCTCTCTCCTCCTGTTACTGTCAGTACACTGACTGGGGACGCTCTGCATTGCTGTTATTGTCAGTAAACTGACTGGGGTCTCTCTCATCTCCTATTGCTGTCTGTACACTGACTGGGGTCGCTCTCACCTCCTGTAACTGTCAGTACACTGACTGGGGTCACTCTCACCTCCTGTTACTGTCAGTACACTGACTGGAGTCTCTCACATCTCCTGTTACTGTCAGTAAACTGACGGGGGTCTCACCTCCTTTTACTTTCATTGCACTGACTGGGGTCGCTCAGCTCCTGTTACTGTCAGTACACTGACTGGGGTCTCTCTCACCACCTGTTACTGTCAGTACAGTGACTGGGGACTCTCACACCTCCTGTTACTGTCAGTGCACTGACTGGGGTCTCTCACCTCCTGTTACTGTCAATGCACTGATTGGGGTCTCTCACCTCCTGTTACTGTCAATGCAATGACTGTGATCTCTCACATCCTGTTACTGTCGGTGCACTGACTGGTGTCTCTCTCACCTCCTGTTACAGTCAGTACACTGACTGAGGTCTCTCTCAATTGAGTTATACAGCACAGAAAGAGGCCCTTTGGCCCATCGCGTCCACACCGGCCATCAAGCCCTGTCTAATCTAATTCCATTTTCCAGCATTTGGTCCATAGCCTTGTATGCTATGGCATTTCAAGTGCTCATCCAAATGCTTCTTGAATGTTGTGTAGGGGTTCGCAAAATTCTCCTATTTTCCCTGATGATTGAAAAATATTGGTCCACATCGTGGATGAAGAATCATGTGTTTTGAATTGCCTCTGGGTAGGACAGTGTTTTTAAAACATACCCAGAATCGTGAAAAGCAGCATTGAGCAGAGCAGCACTTGGGCAACATCAGGATCTAAGACATTACATTTTATTAAAAATTGCGCCTCTGAGTTTCGGACTGTGTATATTCCAAAGAGGTTTGAAAACGGCCATCAGAAAGCATGACCAAAAGACAAAAGAAAGCAGCTAGCAGCTTGGAGTATGTCTGTGTGGGAGGATCTAGCAGTGGCTGTGAGTAAGACCTGCCAATCAAAGGGAGGTTCCCTTATAAGCAATCGATGTTGTTTATTGACATAAGGGATTACAACCACTTGAGACTAACTGCAAGAATAATCGGCTCTGTGTACACAGAAATTTAAACCCATCCAAAGCACTCACACACAATGGAGACACTGACGCCATGGAACAGACTTTTGTTATGGAACCAATCAGTATGAATGAGGTTTTGAATCACCCATCATTCTGAGCAACAGGGCAGTTGGATTCCCTTTTGTTTTAGCCCAGTTGAGCTCCAGATGTGGGCGGGAACATTTCAGCCCCAGAGTGCAGACACATTAACCCATGCCAACCACTTTGAATCAGCCAATCACAGCGTTTCTCTTGTGTATTGGAACTTTGGGCGCGAATTTTGCAGACAGCAAAAAAGCAGGCACGCACCAGGTATAAAGATAGCTCCTGAGAAGCTATCTCTCTCTTACTTCGCTGGACCACAGGTGAGCAGGGTTTCTGACTCCTCAGCAAGGCAACCTAGTAAGGATTAGCGGGTGGTAATTTGGGGGAAATTGCTAAGATTGTTAAATTAACATTATAGCCACTTACCCCTCGTTTTGCCATCTGCCTTCCCCCATTTAAGCAATTTTACTGTCATTACTGTGTTTGTGTGGTATAGTTTCTTTTAGTTAATAAAGCTTGATTTTTCTCTCATCCAGACCATTTGACCGTTTTAATATCATTAATTATAAATCCTTCAGTCAGAACTGGAAGGTGGGGTAGTGATTCGAAACCGCTGTTTGGAAATTGGTTTACAGTGTAGCAGCAAAAGGCTGCTGACCAGGTGAATTACCATAAACCAGGTAAAAGGTTGGAATTGGTCAGAGTGCAGGCTAAGCTGCCTGACCAGGTAAATTACCGTAAACCAGTTAAAAGATGCCCTCCTACAGTTGTGAGGGTTCCTGCCTCTACCACCCTTTCAGGCAGTGAGTTCCAGATTCCAACCACCCTCTGAGTGAAAAAGTTCTTCCTCAAATTCCCTCTAAACCTCCTGCCCCTTACCTTGAATCTATGCCCCCTTGTTATTGACCCCTCTACTAAGGGAAAACATTCCTTTCTATCTACCCTATCTATGCCCCTCATAATATTGTACACCTCAATCAGGTCCCCTTTCAGCCTTCTCTGCTCCAAGGAAAACAACCCCAGCCTGTCCAGTCTTTCTTCATAGCTGAAGCACTGCAGCCCAGGTATCATCCTGGTGAATCTCCTCTGCACCCTCTCCAAAGCAATCACATCCTTCCTGTAGTGTGGCGACCAGAACTGCACATAGTATTCCAGGTGTGGCCTAACCAGCGTTTTTTACAGCTCCATCATAACCTCCCTGCTCTTATATTCTATGCCTCGGCTAATGAAGGCAAGTAACCCATATGCCTTTTTAACCACCTTATCCACCTTTTCTGCTGCCTTCAGGGATCTATATACATGCACACCAAGGTCCCTCTGATCCTCTGTCTTTCCTAGGGTCTTATCATTCATTGGCCCAGAAATTAGGATCGGGGGCTTGCCGCGCATGCAAGCCCCCGATGTGCACTCACCCGGCGCGCCGACATCTGAAGCCTGGGCCTGCTTGGAATTCCTGTCACTGGCCCAGTTCAGATGTCAGCACACTGTGCTTGCCTGATCCAGTGGCGTAGTTAGTGCGATGTGTCGGCTGGGATCAGATGAGTGGAAACTTCATTCATGAGTTTGATAGTAAGAACTGTCAAACTCATGAAAAGTACGGGCGCCCAAAACACTAGTTTAACTTTAAATAAAATTTAAAAAAAACATCCCAATCATTAAATAAACTATAAATAACTTTACAAAAACTATTTTAAACAATTAATCACATTTTTGAAAAAAATAATTTTTTTAAAAATCTGGTCTAAAACTACACTTACCTTACTGTAAAGTCCTTAAAAACAATAAAGCTGTGGAAAAAATGTAACAATTTTAAGTAATAGACCTTAAAGAATGAAGTCCTTACGTCTCCTTTTTACATTCGTAAAAATGAGAGGATCTTACACATGCGCAAACCTGTGGAAAAAAAGGAATTTCAGTGCGCATACGCATTCGTCCTCTGAACCCCTTGGTTCAGAGGACAGGAAATGCCGGTTTTCCGCGCATGTGCTGTGCATGCTGAAATCCGGCACTTCCAACGGGCCCACACGTGAGTACCCCGTTCGTACTCACACATTGGGACCAGAATTACTGGCCCATTGTGTATTCACTTGCCTTGTTAGTCCCTCCAAAAAGCATCACCTCACACTTTTAGGGTTAAATTACATTAGCCACTGTTCCGCCCATCTGACCAGCCCATCCATATCATCCTGGAGACTGAGGCTACCCTCCTCGCTATTTACCACCCCACCAATTTCCGTGTCATCATACCTTTTATATTCACATCCAAATCATTAATGTAGACCACAAACAGCAAGGGACCCAACACTGATCCCTGCGGTACCCCACTGAACACAACCCCACTGTACTCAACTCCTCTTACTGTCAGTACACTGACTGGAGTCTCTCACATCTCCTGTTACTGTCAGTAAACTTACTGGGGTCTCAACTCCTTTTACTGTCATTGCACTGACTGGGGTCTCTCACCTCTTGTTACTGTCAGTACACTGACTGGGGTCTCTCTCACCTCCTGTTACTGTCAGTGCACTGACTGGGGTCTCTCGCATCACCTGTTACTGTCAGTGCACTGATTGGGGTCTCTCACCTCCTGTTACTGTCAGTGCTCTGACTGGTGTCTCTCTCAACTCCTGTTACTGTCAGTGCTCTGACTAGGGTCTCTGTCACATCCTGTTACTGTCAGTGTACTGACTGGCATCCATCTCACCTCCTCATTCTCAGTGCACTGACTGGGGTCTCTCTCAGCTTCTGTTACTGTCAGTACACTAACTGGGGTCACTCTGACTTCCTGTTACTTTCAGTACACTGACTGGAGTCTCTCTCACCTCCTGTTACTGTCAGTGCTCTGACTGGTTTCTCTCTCACCTCCTGTTACTGTCAGTACACTGACTGGGGTCTCTCACCTCCTGTTACTCTCAGTACACTGACTGGGGTCTCTCTCACCTCCTGTTACTGTCAGTACACTGACTGGGGTCTCTCACCTCCTATTACTCTCAATGCACTGACTGGGGTCTCTCACCTCCTGTAACTGCCAGTGCACTGACTGGGACGCTCTCAGCTCCTGTTATTGTCAGTAAACTGACTGGGGTCTCTCCCATCTCCTGTTACTGTCAATACATTGACTGGGGTCTCTCTCACATCCTGTTACTGTCAGTGCACTGACTGGGGTCTCTCAACTCCTGTTACAGTCAATGCACTGACTGGGGACTCTCTTACCTCCTGTTACTGTCACTACACTGACTGGGGTTTCTCTCACCTCCGGTTACTGTCAGTACACTGACTGGGGACGCTCTCAGATCCTGTTATTGTCAGTAAACTGACTGGGGTCTCTCCCATCTCCTGTTACTGTCAGTACACTGACTGGGATCTCTCTCACCTCCTGTTACAGTCAGTGCACTGACTGGGGTCTCTCTCACTACCTGTTACTGTCAGTACACTGACTGGTGTTTCTTGCACCTCCTGTTACTGTCAGTGCACTGATTGGGGTCTCTCACCTCCTGTTACTGTCAATGCGCTGACTGCGGTCTCTCAACTCCTGTTACTGTCAATGCACTGACTGTGATCTCTCACATCCTGTTACTGTCAGTGCACTGACTGGGGTCTCTCTCACATTCTGTTACTGTCAGTGTACTGACTGGTGTCTAACTCACCTCCTCACTCTCAGTGCACTGACTGGGGTCTCTCTCAGCTTCTGTAACTGTCAGTACACTGACTGGGGTCCCTCTGAACTCCTGTTACTTTCAGTACACTGACTTTTGTCTCCCGCACCTCCTCCTACTGTCAGTACACTGACTGGGGTCTCTCTCACCTCCTGTTACTGTCAGTTCACTGACTGGGGTCTCTCACCTCCTGTCACTGTCAGTACACTGACTGTGGTCTCTCACCTCCTGTTACTCTCAGTGCACTGCATGGGGTCTCTCTAACCTCCTGTTACTGTCAGTACATTGACTGTGGTCTCTCACCTCTTGTTACTGTCAGTGCATTGACTGGGGTCTCTCTCACCTCCTGTTACTGTCAGTCCACTGACTGGAGTCTCTCTCACCTCCTGTTACTGTCAGTATATTGACAGGTTTCTGTAAGATTTGCAAAATTCCCACATTCCCCCAAGGTTATTAATAAAAGGGACCCTGCATGGACGTTCCTTAAAAAAAAGGGTACCCAAAAGATGGCGTCCGCAGCTCGTGACCAAAAGACTGCAAGATTTTGAAAAGCTTGGACTCTGTGGCAGCACTAGCAGTTTTGGGAAATCGAAACTTAAAATGCAGTTTCTGTGAAAAAGGACTTTGTGTTTTGGAAACCAGACAGCAAACATTGAATATGCATTAAGTCAGATCGTACACAGATAAAAACCAGTTAGGCCTGTACTTGTTTTGAAGTTTTGAAGAAGGGTCCAACCCGAAACGTCAACTCAAATTTCTCTCCACGGATGTTGCCTGACCTGCTGAGTTTTTCCAGCATTTTCTGTTGTTATTTCGGATTTCCAACATCTGCAGTATTTTGCTACTATACTTGAGGCCATTGAGTTGTCTGCAGAAATAATCGGAAACAGCTTATGGGAGCCGTCAAGCTGTACAGGCTGATTAGAATGCATTAATGACAATACAGCCCGGACATCAGGCCATTGGGTGCGATAAATGGCTATCTAAAAACAGTTAGTTTAGATTGCTATTATTATTTAAAATAGCCCGCCAAAATTGAAACAATTAACTAACCTGATTTGGTGCGCAGATAAGGGCCATTCGAAAGGAGCATAACTGTAGGTCTTCAGTAGCAATCGCGCTCTGCTCTCTGCTCGCTTGCTCTTGACTCTTGCGCTCTTGACTCTGACCTCTCGTCTGGTCTTGGGCTGCTGCCACTTGCACTCGTGCCCTGGCCTTGTGGCGGGTTCTCCCCTCGCTCCCCGTAGCAGAGTTTTATCAGCTAAGGACACCATACCAATTGCAGGGGAGGGGAACGAGACCCGAGTCCATAGCCATCCAGGACACCCAGGCCGCAAAAAGTGGCGAGATGAAAGTGAGTAGGCAGTCCAGGACTTGTATTGTAACCGAACGAGACGAGACGAATCGAGACGAAGAAGAAGGTAGCAACTCGATAAGAGCAGAGCAGGGCAGCGAATAATGTATTGATGGGGCCAAGCATCTAGTTATAAGCTGGTGCTGGTGAGATGAACATTCTGTTGCGCACTGTGAAAATGCAGGTGTCCATGCCACAATGAGTATACTGGCGTTTTAACGCTTGGGTAGGAAAATCTAGGCAGTTAAAACTGCCAACTGCCCTATAGGCACAACATTACCGCCGACGACCGCCCGAGGGAGAAGAAGAGGAGAACCCATCGCGACGAGATGATGACGGTAGCAGAGGAGAAGAAGGTGTGTCGCAGCAGCAGCTCCAGCACTGCGTCCCTGAAGACCACATGGCGATGGGGTACCTAAGAGGACAGAAGACCAAACCTCAAAAACATGCATCCATTGAACAGTTGGCTTTGCTTTGGATTGGTGAGCATGAATTCTGGCACCTCATAGCTTAATCTAGTTAGGTATAGTGGGGTGGGATAAGGATAAGGGGATTGTTAATGTAGTTTGTTTTCCCTCGATGTGCCGTGTGTTCCCCATTCCCTGTATAAGTATAGTTATTTTGTATTTGCCTGTATTTTATTCTAGTGACTTCTCATAAGACTGTTTTGTTTTCCTGTTTTAATAAAATCTTAGTTTTCTTACACCCAAACCACCTGGCTACTCGAGTTTTCTGTATCGCCGCCTGTACTTAAGTCCGGTGTCTAGAACCCAGGGGCGTGGGAGTGATTCAAACCGCTCACCAACAGTCAGGGGCATAACTGACTGGGTGCACCCACCACCCCCTACAGAAAATGGCGACCACAGCAGGACACCGGCAACAGGGTTGCGATACAGTAGACAATGGTTCGGATGAGCAAACCATGATGGAGGAAAGGATTTCTGATTATGTGTTTAGCAAGGTGAATATCACTACGAAGTGGATCACCACTCTGTTAAGGGCTGGGCATCCGGTAGATGCAGCAGCTAAGTGGACAGAGGGAAAGGAACACAAGAGGTCCTTAGAGAAGGCAGTTTGGCTGATGTGTTTCAAAAAGCAGGTCCAGCTTTTGGACAGGCTCGTTGCAGCACAGGCAGTCGAGTTAAGGGAGTCAGCACTGGAGATCCAGGATAAGGCTCTAGCAGGGGAAAAGTTCTTAATAGCTTTGCAGGCCTTGAATCAGGAGAGAGTGCATTTAATGGGAGAGCACAAGGCCCAGTTGGAATACCTACGGTGCCAAGTCACTGAGGCCAAGGGAAATGAGCTAAGGTTGCGGGAGAAGAACGCCCGCTTGGCACAGCAGATTAGGGAACAGGAAGAGAAAGTACAGGAGGTAAAGGCAGCTTACAAGCTAGTGATCGAACAGGGGTATGAGGAGGCAGACCACGGCCCCTGTAAAGAGTGGATAGAAAATCTGAGCCGGGCCCTCCAGAAGGAAAAAGTCATGGTATGCTTCATAAGCCCAAAGGCAGGTCAGGTGGATTTTATGGGGAACGAGGGGAGGACAGTTCCAACATCACCGGTAGTGCCCAGGGATGACCCATTTGAGAGAGAGGAGATCTCACGACCACCACCCGTAGTGCCAAGTTTCAGCGAGGTTTGGCAGCAAGGGGGTTGGAACCAGGGGTGGAGCCAGAGGTGGAAGCAGAGGTAGGGCAACCCCCGCCAGTGAAGTCGGAGCCAGGACCGATGTGCCCAGCACGGCATAGGAGGTTCGGCCCACCCGTCAATGGTGACGATGAGGGAGCCCTCCAAAACCAGTTCATTTTGACAAACCCTTTAACACCCAACAGCTTAGGGCTATGGTCAACCATATCCCGAAGCTCTCCGAAAAGGGAGACCCCTCGATCCACTTCAGCGACATAGAGCAGGCAGCCAGCGTCAATGACTGTGATGGCGCTGAGCACGCCAAGATGCTGCTATTCTCCCTGGAGAGTAGTCTCCTCCAATCCCTCTCTGACGAGTGTAAAAGGGGGCAGAGCGGGTATGAGGAGCTTAGAGATGCAGTTCTGGAGGCCATGGGGATGAATGAGGGAAGTCCTTTCTCCCGTGTGGAGAAGACGGTCCAGCTCCCAGGGGAAACCCCGCAAGCTTTCGTGGAATGGCTGTGGCCGGTGTACCGGAGGGCCTTTCTGGGGACGCCGAACCGGTGGTTCCTGAATGGGGATCTCCTGGCCCATTGGCTCCGTTGCCTGGTGGTGAACAGTTTGCCACAGGTCCGGGCCAAGGCAGAAGTCTGGTTTGACCCCAAAAACCCCCAGACCACCGAACTTACGGTGATCAGGCAGATAACTCTAGCCTATAAAAACGGTAGGGGAACCAATGCACACCCACCCAAGGGGGAGGTGCATGAGGTAAAACCCAGAACGGGCAGGAAAGAGTGGCACCAGGAAGGGAGTAGCCCCCCCAACACAAAGACGAATTGTTACGGGTGCGGGAAGGATGGTCACTGGCGGAAGGAGTGCAAAAACCCTTGGAAAGATAACAAGGGAAAGAATTCCACAGCCCCAGCCCAAAAGGCGGGGGCAGGAATCCCTCCCGCAGAGGTCGAGCCACTTTTGGACACCATGAGGTCCTTATTGACTGGCCAGGGGAGATTAGCTGCCGCTACTGATGCTCTGACCCCATCAGCCCCATCCAACCCACAGCCCTGACTAGAGCCAGTGCAGCCTGTTTACCTGTGTTCCCTACGATACGACGAATGGAAAAGACTCCTCTTGGAGATGGAGGTAGAAAATGTGACGGGGACCTATCTGTTGGACACGGGGGCATCATGCACCGTGGTCTACTCAGCTAACCCCACCACCTCGCCTCTCTCTAATGGAGTCCCATACAGTCTGTCGGGGTTCACAGGTAAAGAACAGGCTGGCTTGTTTTCCATCCCGCTCGCCATTCGGTTAGGACCACTCCGCTCCAAGTGGACCTGTGTCCTGATGAAATGGGAGGTGGAGGGTGGAAGAGGGGTCCTGGGGGCCGACTTTATTGTAGGCCATGGGATCCTAGTAGATTTGAGGAATCATTGCCTATGGGGGGCAGGTAAAGTAAAGAACGGTGAGGTAGTAGTGATCCCAGGAAAGGAAGGGAAGGGGACCCTATGCACCATGAAGCACAAAGAGGGTTATAACCTCGAGCCTATGGTCAGTAACACCACACAGGAGTTCCAGGCATTTGTGCAGGCCCACCTGGCCACATTTGCCACTCACAAACATGACTGCGGGAGGGTCAACGGGTTTGAGGTCAGTGTAGACGGGGACCCCATGGCCCGACCAGGGAAACAGTATAACTTCCCCAGGGAAGCAAAGTCAGACATGGAAGCAGCCATGTCCTCGTTAGTACAGCAGGGAGTTCTGAGACCGATAGCTACCCACGTGAATTCTCCATTGTGGCCGGTTAGAAATCCGGACAATTTCTGGAGGGCCACGGTGGACTATCGAGTGCTCAATAGTAACATCCCAGCCTGTGCACCCACAATAGCAGCAGTTGCCGACCTGATAGGAAGTGTTCCAGCATCTGCGACCACTTCCACGGTGCTGGAAATTTCCAACGGGTTTTGGTCCATCCCTTTACGGAGGGAGGATCAGTACAAGTTTGCCTTTACGTTTACACGTGGAACTGCTTGCCTCAGGGCTTCCACAACAGCCCCAGCATTTTCCATCAGTGCATGGCAAATAGTTTAAAGGATTTTAGCCAGCCCAGACAGTTGGTCCAATGTGTAGATGACCTGCTCCTGTTCACTGATTCAAAAGAGGAGCATGGCCCGCTATTGGCCGAACTGCTGGAGCTGCTAGGGCAGAAGGGTTTCAAGGTAAACCCCAAGAAAGCGCAGATCGGCCAGCAGGAGGTGAAATCCCTGGAGAAAGGGCCATAGATAAGGCTAGGAGAGAAGCGGTACAAGAGTTACCGGTCCCTAACACAGTGACGGGTGTGAGGTCATTTCTAGGGCTAACTGGGTACTGTAGAGACTTTATTGAGGACTATGCAGCCACAGCAGCCCCTCTGCTCCGACTCCTACACAAGGGAGTGGAGTGGCTTTGAGATGAGGGTTGCCAGGCAGCATTTGTCAGGCTCAAGAAAGACTTGCAGACCGCACCAGCTCTAGGGGCCATAGATGGGGGGAAAGAGTTTTTCCTGGAGGTAGCAGCCAGCGGGGACAGCCTGAATGCTGTGCTGCTCCAAGAGCGGCACGGCTGGCTGCGGCCGGTGGTCTACTCCTCCTGGATACTCACGGATGTGGAGAGGAGCTACTCCAACTGTGAGCAGCACCTCTTGGCCACACATTGGGCTGTGAAAAGATCATTGATCTTCACAGGCACCTCTCCCATCACCCTCCTCACCCATCACACACCCACCCAGATTCTTCTGGACGGGAGGATCAAGGATGGAACAGTGAGCAGTGCCCGCGTTGCCCGCTGGACCTTGCTCCTCTCACAGATGGATCTCAAGGTGAAGGGTCTCTGAGAGCCAAAGCTCGCAACCAACCGGGTATATCCTGGAACAGCCCACCAGTGTTCCATTGAAGGGGTTTGGGAAGTGGACATAGGTTTACGGGCTGGGATACACCCCACAGGCTGCGAGATCTATGTGGATGGCTCCAGCACAGTATCTGCTAGCGAGCGACTCATGGGGTCTGGAGTTTATGACCCAGCGGCCAACATTGCTCTGGCAATTAAGCTCCCCAGCACCATGAGCACCCAGCAGGCTGAACTGTCCACGGTAGTGTACATCGTTACACACCCCGAAATCTTCCCCAGCCCCTGCATGATTTGCTCGGCCAGCATGTTCACGTGCAATTCGTGTATGGAGTACCTGGCCATCTGGTCCCGCCGCTGATACACCTCTGCTGACGGGAGACCCCTCATAGTAAAACCCCTGCTGGAAAAGATCCTAGCAGCAGTGGGGGAGGAAGGGGAGGTTTTCATCCACAAGGTGAACGCCCATTCCTCCACAGAACCCCACGGCCAAGGCAACCAGCAGGCTGACTTGCTCACCAAGGAGGGTGCCCGCACAGGCACTTTCTGGGACCCATTTCGGTCCAGACCCATGGCGGCGGTCAGAGGTGGGGACGGGACCCAAGGGAGTGCAGGGGCAGTGTTAGCCCCAGACCTTAAGACGGCCCAAGCCCAAGACCCCGTCCTCAAAGCAGTGCTCAGTGCGGTAACTGAGGGAAAAGTGTTAGAGGGTCCGTACAGCACAGAAACCCTCAACGTCAAAG
This sequence comes from Somniosus microcephalus, assembly GCF_052327205.1. Lineage (NCBI taxonomy): Eukaryota > Metazoa > Chordata > Chondrichthyes > Squaliformes > Somniosidae > Somniosus > Somniosus microcephalus. The sequence goes on along the minus strand of NC_140999.1, from coordinate 80,745,951 downwards.
AGGGTATGCTGTTCCGGGGGGAACAGTGGGTTGTGCCGCAGCAGCACCTGAGGGAATTCTTTCAACTGGCCCATGAGGGTCCAGGAGCGGGACACCCCGGGCCTGAGACCACCTGACAGTGGGTGGAACAGACTGGATGGTGACGGGGAATCAGGGAAGATGTCCGCGAGTTCTGTGCAGGCTGTCTTGTGTGCGCTGCGAATAGCCCCGACCCCCACAAAAGGAAGGTACCCATGGGACACGTCAGGAGGGTAGAGGGATCATGGCAGTCGATACAAGTCGACTACATCGGGCCCCTGCCCACCACCCAGGGTGACTATAAGTACTGCCTAGTCCTGGTGGACGTGTTTACCAAATGGGTAGAGGCCTTCCCCTACAGAACAGCCACAGCTCTGGGTACTGCCAGGATCCTGGTCCGGGAAGTGTTCTCACAGTGTGGACTACCATAGTATGTGGACTCCAACCAAGGGAGTCACTTCACCGGACAGGTGATGCAGAACACCCTTATGCTGTTAGGCATTGAGGGGAAGTGGCATGTGGCCCACAACCCGCAGTCATCGGGGATTGTGGAACGGATGAATAGGACCCTAAAAGAAAGATTGAGGAAGGAGATGGAGGACTCGCCCCGTAAATGGGCCGAGGTCCTACCATTGGTTCTGATGGGGATCTGGGCCAGCCAGTCTAAAAGCACGGGCTATCCCCATACGAGCTGATGACTGGCACGGTTATGCGGACCCCCACCAATGTCCTAGGCCCGGTGCTCACAGAGGGTCAGCTCAGGGAGGTAAACGGGGACAGGTTCGCCTGAAACCTCTTTGAGCACCTTAAGCAGGTCCACGAGCAGGTGGCTGGGAACATGGGAAAGCAGCATCGGAGTAACCGATTGCTGCTCGAACCCGGAAAGCACCACGAGTGGGAGGTTGTCGTCGTACGTGTCTTCACACTGTTCCCTTTGGGGAACTGTATGAAGTGGTGGAAGGATTTCTGGCCGCGATTAACGCTCCTTCCGTGACCGTAACCATCTTCGTACCAGCCATTAGGGTGGTTAGTCCTATGGCGGGAGGGTTTTACGGGCTCAGTAGGAGGTAGGAGATCAGGTCATGGTGAGAAACTATGCCCGAGTAGGGAGTTTGGAACCATTATACTTGGGGCCCTACAGCATTGTAGATAAAGCCAGCCCCATGGTATACACCGTTAAGATGCCCCGGCACACGAAATTGTTTCATGTCAACCAGTGCAAGCTGTTTAAACCTGAAAGGGGAGAACAGCCAGTTGGGGTAAGGTCTGAGGATAGAGATCCTCAGCCTGCCACAGGAGCGAGTTCACAGACTGCACAGGCAGGCGCTGTGGCTTGCTTAAAGGGAGGGGCCATCCCGCCCATTGATTGGGACACTCCCCCACTCTTCTGGGATCCAGACGAGGGGGAGGGACCCGAGGGCGAAAACCCCACTCCTAACCCAAGTGTAGAGGGGGAGGGGCCTGAGGTCGAAACCCCGTCCCAGACCCAGCCATGGGACCTGGGGGCAGAGACTCTCAGCTCGCAGCAGCAGGCTGCGAAGAGTTACCTGCCCCTAGCCCAGGTTCGGGAGTGGTCAAGCCGGAGGGGACAGCGGTTCGGGTTAAAGGCCCATCGGCGAATAAACGCAGGTGTCCATGCCACAATGAATATACTGGCGTTTGATGCTTGGGTAGGAAAATCTAGGCAGTGAAGACTGCCAACTGCCCTATAGGCACAATGTTACCGCCGACGACCGCCCGAGGGAGAAGAAGAAGAGAACCTACCGCGACAAGACGACGACGGTAGCTGAGGAGAAGAAAGGTGTGTCACAGCAGCAGCTCCAGCACCACACCCCTGAGAGCACGTGGCGACGGGGTACCTAAAAGGACAGAAGACCAAGCCTCAAAACTCGCATCCGTTAAAACAGCTGGCTTTGCTTTGGATTGGTGAGCATGAATTTTGGCCCCTCATGGCTTAATCTAGTTAGGTATAGGGGGTGGGACAAGGATAAGGGGAGTGTTAACGTAGTTTGCTTTCCCTCGGTGTGCCGTGTGTTCCCCATTCCCTGTATAAGTATAGTTATTTTGTATTTGCCTGTATTTTATACTAGTGACTTCTCATAAGACTGTTTTATTTTCTGTTTTAATACAATCTTGGTTTTCTTACACCAAACCACCTGTCTATTCGAGTTTTCTGTATCGTCGTCTGTACCCAGGGGTGTGGGAGTGATTCGAACCGCTCAAAGACATTCAGGGGCATAACTGAGTGGGCGCACACACCAACCCGCCACCCCCTACAGGTTTCTCTCACCTCCTGCTACTGTCATTACGCTGACTGGGTTCTCTCACCTCCTGTTACTGTGAATGCGCTGATTGGGGTCTCTCACCTTCTGTTACTGTCAATGCTCTGATTGCGGTCTCCCATCTCCTGTTACTGTCAATGCACTGACTGGGGTCTCTCTCACCTCCTCACTCTCAGTGCACTGACTGGGGTCTCTCTCAGCTTCTGTTACTGTCAGTACACTGACTGGGGTCCCTCTGACTTTCTGTTACTTTCAGTACACGGACTGAAGTCTCTCTCACATCCTGTTACTGTCAGTGCTCTTACTGGTGTTTCTCTCACCTCCTCCTACTGTCAGTACACTGACTGGTGTCCCTCTCACCTCCTGTTACTGTCAGTGCACTGACTGGGGTCTCTCTCAACTCCCGTTACTGTCAGTACACTGACTCGGGTCTCTCTCAACTCCTGTTACTGTCAGTCCACTGACTGGAGTCTCTCGCTCCTCCTGTTACTGTCAGTACACTGACTGGTGACTCTCTCATCTCCTGTTATTGTCAGTAAATTGACTGGGGTTTCTCTCATCTCCTGTTACTGTCAGTACACAGACTGGGGTCTCTCCTACCTCCTGTTACTGTCAGTACACTGACTGGGGTCTCTCTCACCTCCTGTTACTTTCAGTAGACTGACTGAAGTCTCTCTCATCTCCTGTTACTGTCAGTAAACTGACTGGTGTCTCACCTCCTGTTACTGTCAGTACATTGACTGAAGTCTCTCTCATCTCCTGTTACTGTCAGTAAACTGACTGGGGTCTCTCTCACATCCTGTTACTGTCAGTACTCTGACTGGGGTCTCTCTGACTTCCTGTTTCTTTCAGTTCACTGACTGGAGACTCTCTCACCTCCTGTTACTGTCAGTGCACTGACTGGGGTCTCTCTCACATCCTGTTACTGTCAGTGCACTGACAGGGGTCTCTCACCTCCTGTTACTGTCAGTGCAATGACTGGGGTCTCTCTCACCTACTGTTGCTGTCAGTACACTGACTTCGGTCTCTCACCTCCTGTTACTGTCAGTGCACTGACTGCGGATTCTCTCAACTCCTGTTACTGTCAGAGCAATGACTGGGATCTCCCTCACCTCTGGTTACTGTCAGTAAACTGACAAGAGTCTCTCTCACCTCCTGTTGCTGCCAGTGCACTGACTGGCGTCTCTCTCACCTCCTGTTACAATCAGTACACTGACTGGGGTCTCTCTCACCTCCTCCTCCTCTCAGTGCACTGATTGGGGTCTCTCTTACCTCCTGTTACTGTCAGTATACTGCCTGGCGTCTCTCTGACTTCCTGTTCCTTTCAGTACACTGACTGGAGTGTCGCGCACTTCCTGTTACTGTCAGTGCTCTTACTGGTGTCTCTCTCACCTCCTCATGCTGTCACTACATTGGCAGGGGTCTCTCCCACATCTTGTTACTGTCAGTACACTGACTGGGGTCCCTCACCTCCCGTTGTTGTCTGTACTCTGACTGGGGTCCCTCTCACCTCCTGTTACTGTCAATGCACTGACTGGGGACTCTCTCAACTGTTACTGTCACTACACAGACTTGGGTCTCTCTCACATCCTGTTATGGTCAGTACACTGACTGGGGTCTGTCTCACATCCTGTTATGGTCAGTGCAATGACTGGGGTCTCTCTCAACTCCTCACTTTCAGTGCAATGACTGGGGTCTCTCTCAACTCCTCACTCTCAGTGCACTGACTGGGGTCTCTCTCAGCTTTTGTTACTGTCAGTACACTGATTGGGGTCCCTCTGACTTCCTGTTACTTTCAGTACACTGACTGGATTCTCTCTCACCTCCTGTTACTGTCAGTGCTCTTACTGGTGTCTCTCTCAGCTCCTCCTACTGTCAGAACACTGACAGGTGTTTCTTTCACCTGCTGTTGCTCTCTGTACTCTGAATGGGCTCTCTCTCACCTCCTGTTACTGTCAATGCGCTGACTGGGGCCTCTCTCACCTCCTGTTACTGTCAGTGCTTTGACTGGGATCTCTCACCTGCTGTTGCTGTCAGTAAACTGACTGGGGTATCTCTCATCTCCGGTAACTGTCAGTGCACCGACTGGGGTCTCTCACCTCCTGTTATAGACAATGCACTGACTGGGGTCTCTCTCACCTCCTGTTACTGTCAGTGCACTGACTGGGGTCTCTCATATCCTGTTACTGTCAGTGCAATAACTGGGGTCTCTCTCACTTACAGTTGCTGTCAGTACACTGACTGGGTTCTCTCACCTCCTGTTACTGTCAGTACACTGACTGGGGTCTCTCTCACCTCCTATTGATGTCAGTGCACTGACTGAGGTCTCTCAATTCCTGTTACTATCGATGGACTGACTGGGTTCTCTCATCTCCTGTTACCGTCAGTGCACTTACTGAGATCCCTCTGACTTCCTGTTACTTTCAGTACACTGACTGATGTGTCTCTCACCTCCTGTTGCTGTCAGTACACTGACTCGAGTCTCTCACCTCCTGTTACTGTCAGTGCACTGACTGGGGTCTCTCTCAACTCCTCACTCTCAGTGCACTGACTGGGGTCTCTCTCAGCTTTTGTTACTGCCAGTACACTGACTGTGGTCCCTCTGACTTCCTGTTACTTTCAGTACACTGACTGTAGTCTCTCTCACCTCCTGCTACTGTCAGTGCTCTTACTGGTGTCTCTCTCGCCTCCTCCTACTGTCAGTGCACTGGCTGGGGTCTCTCTCACCTCCTGTTACTGCTGTAGGATTTCGCAATAATTTCAAAATTTTCTACAGCTCCGAAGATTATTTTTGATCAAAGATAAACCTGGGTAGAGTATACCTTTAAAAATCCAGGGATCAAAATGGCCGTCAGACCTCGTGGCAGAAGACAAATGACAGTCTCTCTTCAAAGCACGGGCTGACAAAAAGAACTTGAAAGGCAACCTGTGTGTCTGTGAAAAAGGAAAATCAAAGATGGCTGTCCGGCCTCGTGGCAAAAGACACAACACAGCCTGTGTGCATATGGAAAGGAAAATCAAAGATGGCTGACAAAGGATTTAGAAAAAAAAACAGCCTCTGAAGCAATGAGGTATTTAAACTGTCAATCAAAGCCAGTTTAGGGTGTTTCACCACACGACAATTGATGTTTGTTTACAGGAAGTGTACAATGTTGACACAAAGGCTTAACCACTTATAGCTGTCAATCAATTGTGGTTGCACTAACCACAGGACAATGGCTTTGTTTACACTATCATCCAAGGGCTGTTTACCAAGCAATTAAGGAAACAGACATTTTCTTTCAAACTGAGACAGCTTTATTCAACACAGTTTAAATGAATGGGTAATTCATCCAAACCCCATCACAGTCAATGGGGACAGTTTGGTTCCCTTTTGTATAGCCCAGATACATCTGGATTTGGGCATGAAGATTTCGGCTCCAAATGGGGTATAAAGATAGCTTCTCAGGAAGCCATCTCTCTCTCTCTCTGCCGCCTCGCCTCCATGCTCTGCCTACAGAAGAACAGCTCAACAGCCCGCCCAAGGAGTGGAATACCAGCAGTTACTTTTAAACACTGGGGTATCTCCATTTCAGGGTGGTGAAGAATCTAAGACTGCAACGGCATGGAGCAGGCATTCTCTGGTGAGCATAGATTTTCTGGCCCATCACAAGGCAACTCAGATAGGTATTTAGGGGTGGGAATTAAGGGGAATTTTTGTTAAATTGTGATTTTAGTCAATTTTCCCTCGTTGTGTCCGTTCTGTCCTCCCCTATTAAGAAAGAGAGTTGTACTAAGCAAAAGAGTGCTGTAGTAGACTAAAAGTGCTGTATTTAAGTAAAGGAGAGTTGTACTAAGCAAAAGAGTGCTGTAGTCGACAAAAGGTGCTGTATTTAAGTAAAAGAGTGTTGTACTAAGCAAAAGAGTGCTGTAGTAGACAATAAGTGTACTGTGTTAAGTATAAGTGTTGTATTAAGCATAGGAGTGCTGTATTGATTATTTTCAATTTATTTCATTTTATTTCAATAAATACTGGTCTGTTTTGCACCCAATCACGAGTCTTGTTTTGTCTACATCACTGCTGAATAAGTCCAGCGGTCAGAACCAGGAAAGGGGAGCGATTCAAAACCGCATGGGGCTCTGGAGCAGCTCAGAAACTTCTGACCGTCCAGAGGCAGTAACCCCAAACCCCCATCAATTCCTACAAAATGACGACCGCGGCAGGACCGTCAGCAATGGTGTGCGATGTAGCAGTCGGTGGTTTGGGTCTGGACAGAACAGCAGTTATGGTTTTTCTTTTTATCACCCCACTGATCTGTTTGTGGTTAGGTGCCCGCAGGCTTGGGGAAGTTACCCGCAGGCTGAGGGAATCCAGAGCAGAGAGTTGGGATAGGGAAAGGGAGGCTGAAGAATACCAGGCCAAGATGGAGCACCTTGTGGTCCAGTATAGTGAGGGCAAAAGCCACACGAGGCACGAGTCAGAGTACCTGAAGTGCCTAGTTGCACAGGCCAAGAGCAATGAGATGAGGGTGCGGGAGGAGAACGCTCGCCTCATACAAGAAGTAAAAGAGCAGGAGGAAAAGGTTAGGGAGGAAAAGGCAGCATATAAGCTGGCCTGCGAGCAAGGGTTTGAGGAAGCAGATCATGGTCCCTGTAGTGCAGAGATAGAAAGCTTAAATATGGCTTTAAAGAGGGCAAAGGGGATGATATGTCTGATCAGCCCAAAGGCAGGTCAGTCGGATTTTACCGGCAACCCATGCAGCTAATCCCACCACCTCACCTCTGTCTAGCGGGGTTCACCGGTAAGGAACAGACGGGAGTATTTTCCAAGCTGCTCTCAATCCACCTGGGCATGATCCGAACCAAATGGATGTGCATCCTGGCAAGGTGGGAGGCAGAGGGAGGGAAGGGGATCCTAGGAGCCGACTTCCTGGTGGGCCACGGGATCCTCGTTGATCTCCACAATCATTGCCGGTGGGGAGCCAACATGGGGGAAGAGGGAGGTGTAGTAATCATCCCGAGCAAAGGAGGGAAGGGGACCCTGTGTACTGTGAAGCCTAAAGAAGGTTATGACCTCGGGCTCATGGTCGATGTTGTCCCGGGGTAATTTCAGGCAGTCGTGCAGGCTAATCTAGCTGCGTTTGCCACGCATAAACATGACTGCGGGAGGGTCACAGGGTTTGAGGTTAGAGTGGACGGGGACCCCATGGCCCGGCCCCAGAAGCAGTATAATTTCCCCAAAGAAGCAGAACCCGACATGGAGGCAGCCATGTCCTCTTTGGTGCAGCAGGGAGTGTTGAGGCCCATAGCCACCCATGTTAACTCTCCGCTTTGGCCGTTCAGAAAACCGGACAATACATGGAGAGCCACGGTGGACTATCGGGTGCTTAACAGCAATATCCCAGCCTGTGCACCCACGGTGGCAGCAGTTGCCGACCTGATAGGAAGTATTCCAGCATCCGCAACCACTTTCACAGTGCAGGATGTTTCTAACGGGTTTTGGTCCATCCCTTTAAGGAGGGAGGATCAGTACAAGTTTGCTTTTACCTTTAAGGGGCAACAGTACACGTGGAACTGCTTGCCACAAGGTTTTCATAACAGCCCCAGCATCTTCCACCAGTGTATGGCAGAAAGTTTAAAAGATTTTAGCCAGCCCACACAGTTGGTTCAATACATGGATGACCTGTTCCTATTCACTGATTCAGGAGAGGAGCATGGCCCACTATTGGCCGAACTGCTGGAGCTGCTCGGGAAAAGGGTTTCAAGGTAAACCCAAAGAAAGCGCAGATTGGCCAGCAGGAGGTCAAATTCCTGGGTCTGACCGTCCGCGCTGGAGAAAGGGCCATAGATAAGGCTAGGAGGGAAGCGGTACAAGAGTTACCAGTCCCTAACACAGTCAGGGGTGTGAGGTCATTTCTAGGGCTAACGGGGTACTGCAGAGACTTCATTGAGGACTATGCAGCCAGAGCAGCCCCCCTGCTCTGACTCCTACATAAGGGAGTGGAGTGGCTTTGGGATGAGGGTTGCCAGGCAGCGTTTGTTAAACTCAAGGGAGACTTGCAGGCCGCACCAGCTCTAGGGGCCATAGATGGGCGGAAAGAGTTCTTCTTGGAGGTAGCAGCCAGCGGAGATAGTCTCAGTGCTGTGCTGCTCCAGGAACAGCACGGCAGGCTAAGGCCCGTGGTCTACTCCTCCAGAGTCCTCACAGATGTGGAGAGGAGCTACTCCAAATGTGAGCGGCACCTTTTGGCCACACATTGGGCTGTGAAAAGATCTTTGATTTTCACAGGCACCTCTCCCATCACCCTCCTCACACGCCACACACCCACCCAGATGCTTCTGGATGGCAGGATTAAAGATGGGACAGTGAGCAGTGCCTGCATTGCAAGCTGGTTCCTCCTCCTCTCACAGATGGATCTGAGGGTGAGGGGCCTTTGCGAGCCAAAGCTCGCGGCCAACATGGTATATCCTGGAACAGCCCATCGGTGTTCCATAGAAGGGGTATGGGAGGTAAACATAGGTTTACGGGCCAGGACACATCCCTCAGGCCGTGAGATCTATGTAGACGGTTCCAGCATTGTATCTGCTGGCAAACGACTCACGGGTTGTGGAGTCTATGACCCAATGGCAAACATTGCCTTGGCAATCAAGCTCCCCAACACTATGAGCACCCAGCAGGCGGAACTGTCCACGGTGGTGTACGTGGTTACCCACCCCAAAATCTTCCCTACCCCGTACATGATTTGCTCTGACAGCATGTTCACTTGTAACTCATGTATGGAATACCAGGCCATCTGGTCCCGTCATGGGTATACCTCCACCGACGGGAGGCCTTTAACAGTAAAGCCCCTGCTGGAGATAATCCTGGCAGCCGTGGGGGAGGAAGGCGAGGTCTTCATCCACAAAGTGAAAGCGCATTCCTCCACAGAACCCCGCAGCCAGGGTAACCAGCAAGCTGACATGCTGGCCAAGGAGGGTGCACACACAGGCACTTTCTGGGACCCGTATGAGTCCGGGCCCATGGCGGCAGTTAGAGGCAGGGATGGGACCCAAGGGAGCTTAGGGGAAAATGTTAGCCCCGGACCTTAAGACGGTCCAAGCCCAGGAACCTGTCCTGAAAATCGTCATGAGTGCAGTGATGGAGGGCAGGAAGTTAGAAGGCCCTTACGGTGCAGCCTCCCCTCTCCATAAAGGAAGGCATGCTGTTCAGAGAGGAACAGTGGGTAGTGCCCCAGCAACACCGGAGGGAGTTCCTTCAACTGGCCCATGAGGGGCCGGGAGCAGGACACCCCGGGCCTGAGACCACCTGGCAAGAGGTGGAACAGGCGGGATGGTGGCCAGGGCTCCGGGAGGACGTCCACGAGTTCTGTGCTAGCTGTCTCATGTATGCTGCAAATAACCCCGACCTCCACAGAAGGAAGGTACCCATGGGACATGTTAGGATGGTAGAGGGACCATGGCAGTCGATCCAGATCGACTACATCAGGCCCCTGCCCACCGCCCATGGAGGCTACAAATACTGCCTCATCCTGGTTGACGTGTTCTCCAAATGGGTGGAAGCCTTCCCCTGTAAAACAGCCACAGCACTGGGGACTGCAAAGATCTTGGTACGGGAGGTGTTCTCGTGGTGGGGACTTCCCCAGTTTGTGGAGTCCGACCAGGGAAGCCACTTCACCGGCCAGGTCATGCAAGACACCCTCATGCTGCTTGGTATTCAGGGGAAGTGGCATGTAGCTCACAATCCCCAGTCCTCAGGGATTGTGGAGCACATGAACTGCACCATTGAGGAAAGGTTAAGGAAAGACACAGTGGGGTCACCCCAAAAATGGGCAGAAGCCCTGCCTCTGGTCCTCATGGGGATCCAGGCCAGCCAGTCCAAGAGTACAGGGTATTCCCCGCACGAACTCATGACCGGTAGGGTTATGAGGACCCCCACCCATGCCCTAGCCCCAGTCCTTATGGAAGGGCAGCTTTGAGAAATAGATCGGGATAAGTTTGCCTGAGGACTCCTCGAGCGCCTAAAACAAATTTATGGGCAGGCAGCAGGTAGTATGGGGAATAACCGGTTGCTGCTCGAGCCCAACAAGAGCCATCAGTGGGAGATAGGGGACCAAGTCATGGTCAGGAACTACGCACGGGTGGGGAGTTTCGAGCCACTGTACATGGGACCCAAAAGTATAGTCGATAGAGCCAGCCCCATGGTCTATGCAATAAAACTGCCCCGGCGCACAAGATGGCTCCATGTGAATCAGTGCAAGCTGTATAAGCCGGAGGCAAGGAAACAGGCAGCTGGGAGTGAACCTGAGGTAAGAAATCCCCAGCCCGCAGCGGGTACAAGCTCACAGGCTGCACAGGCAGGTGCTGTGGCTTCTTTTACAGGAGGAGCCATTCATGACCAGTGCAAGCTGTTCAAGCAGGGGAACAGGGAAGGAGAGTTCTGGGACCCCTGTAGAGCAGGTCCAGTAGCAACAATCCGGGACAAGGGAGGCACACAGGGAATAGCTCTGGCCCCGGCCCAAAAGCAGGTCCCGGCCCAAGATTCCACATTTAAGGCTGCCCTGGTGAGGGAAAAGGATTTTGAATAGGATTACTGGCAGGCTGCCAGTTATATCAAACAATGCAGGTTGTTTGAGCTGGGAGCAGGGAAACAGGCAGCTGGGATTGTACCTGAGATTAGAAAGCCTCAGCCTGCGGCGCGTACACACACACAGACTGCACACGCAGGCGCAGTCATGTGCGTGAGAGGAGAATTTCCACAGCACTTGGCCCGAGCGATTCCCCCTCTCTTGTGGGACTCCGGGGAGGAGCCTGAACCAGGTTTTAGACCTGAAGGGGAAGGCTCTCAGCCACCGGCAGCCAGTGGCCAAGGATTGCCTGTCCCCAGCCCAGGCTTGGGAAGGGAGGGACCTAAAGGAGGAGGTCCCCAGCCAGCAGGGAGTGTGACCTGAGCTAAGGGTCTGCTCGCCGGGGTAGCCCCACCAGCGACACTCCCTAGGAGATCTCTTGGGTACCCCAGCCCAAGAAAGTATGGTCACCCAATTTCCAGTGCAATAGGGCAGTCTCCCGAGTCAGGGAGAAGCAAAAAGGCAGAAGTCCCCAACCAGCAGCCATAAGCTGCGAGGGACCAGAAGTTGGAGTCAGTCCAGCCACGCCGCAGGGGGCAACCTGTGCCAGCCCAAACAGGGATTAGGCTGGCCGCCTGGAGATGGGCGGCGCTTGTATATAGCTTTGTTCAAGTAATGTGTATAACGTATTAAGGTAGAACATGTTAATTTTAAATTTTATATTGCAATTCAGTAGTGGTAATTATTAGTGCATAAGTTTTACGTATGGTATCATTCCAGAGCGTTGTATTATGTGAGTCAAGGTCGCGGGACCTGATCACATTCCCTCGAGCCAGGGGACTTGGCTAGATGTTTTCCTTTAAGTCTTATTCAGAGTTCCGGAAGGTACAGAGAACCAGCGTGTCTTTGGATGCTCAAGGAAGGAGCACTCCTAGCCCACGATGGGAGGGGTCTGCAGGAGGCAGATGCCCACAACATTTCAGCTGCTATTTGGAAATTCGATTAAGATCAAGAGTTTACAAAAGCTTGTTAATTATTTTATGTACCTTGTATTATGTACTGGTCCCAACTCCAAAGGAGATAATGTGTGAATTTAGTTCCTAACTGTAAGATTGTACTACTTGTTTGGAGTTAATTGGAACAAATTGCATATGCCTATGAATTGTTGTGTTTGCAGATTGTGAACATTTAAAACACATTTATGGCTGAAGAATAGTGCCATTTAATAAAGTGTCAGGCAATTGCATTTTTTTTAAAAAGGGGGGAAGCTCGTTTTCTTCCATTTATATTTTTAACAGATATGTTTTGGCTTGGTGGTAATCCCATTGAAGATGTAGCATCGTGTTAAAAACTATGTCGCAAGTGGTACAGGGGCATTGGACCCCTCCATGCTTGAATTATTGTGAATACAAGTGGTGCAGGGGTATTGGAACCCTCCATGCTTGAATTATTGTGAATACAAGTGGTGCAGGGGCATTGGACCCCCTCCATGCTTGAATTATTGTGAATGCAAGTGGTGCAGGGGCATTGGACCCCTCCGTGCATTGATTATTTAACTAATCTTGTTTTTCTGTCGATAGATGCCTACCGTGTACTGTGATTCTCTCTGGGTAGGGGAGATGGAGGTGCCGGGGGATCAAAGATAGATTTAGATAAGTATAAGGGAAGGTTGTTGGTGGGGGGTCGGAAATTATTGCTCACCTTTGGACAGGATACTACAAGCAAGTTTTAGTATCTGATGGGGGACTGTAGGATTTCGCAATAATTTCGAAATTTTCTACAGCTGCGAAGATTATTTTTGATCAAAGATAAACCTGGGTAGAATATACCTTTAAAAATCCAGGGCTCAAAATGGCCGTCAGGCCTCATGGCAGAAGACAAAGGACAGTCTCTCTTCAAAGCACGGGCTGACAAAAAGGACTTGAAAGGCAACCTGTGTGTCTGTGAGAAAGGAAAATCAAAGATGGCTGTCCGGCCTCGTGGCAAAAGACACAACACAGCCTGTGTGCATATGGAAAGGAAAGTCAAAGATGGCTGACAAAGGATTTAGGAAAAAACCCCAGCCTCTGAAGCAATGAGGTATTTAAACTGTTTAGGGAGTTTCACCGCAGGACAATCAATGTTTGTTCATAGGAAGTCTACAATGTTGACACAAAGGCTTAACCACTTAAAGCTGTCAATCAATTGCGTTTGCACTGACTTCAGGACAATGGCTTTGTTTACACTAACATCCAAGGGCTGTTTACCCAGCAATTAAGGAAACAGACATGTTTTTTTCAAACTGAGACACCTTTATTCAACCCAGTTTAAATGAATGGGTAATTCATCCAAACCCCATCACAGTCAATGGGGACAGTTTGGTTCCCTTTTGTATAGCACAGATACGTCCAGATTTGGGCGTGAAGATTTTGGCTCCAAATGGGGTATAAAGATAGCTTCTCAGGAAGCCATCTCTCTCTCTCTCTGCCACCTCGCCTCTGTGCTCTGCCTACAGAAGAACAGCTCAACAGCCCGCCCAAGGAGTGGAATACTAGCAGTTACTTTTAAACACTGGGGTATCTCCATTTCAGGGTGGTGAAGAATCTAAGACTGCAAGAGCATGGAGCAGGCGTTCTCTGGTGAGCATAGATTTTCTGGCCCATCACAAGGCAACTTAGATAGGTATTTAGGGGTGGGAATTAAGGGGAATTTTTGTTAAATTGTGATTTTAGTCAATTTTCCCTCGTTGTGTCTGTTCTCTCCTCCCCTATTAAGAAAGAGAGTTGTACTAAGCAAAAGAGTGCTGTAGTAGACTAAAAGTGCTGTATTTAAGTAAAAGAGTGTTGTACTAAGCAAAAGAGTGCTGTAGTAGACAATAAGTGTAGTGTGTTAAGTAAAAGTGTTGTATTAAGCATAGGAGTGCTGTATTGATTATTTTCAATTTATTTCTTTTTATTTCAATAAATACTAGTCTGTTTTGCACCCAACCACGAGTCTCGTTTTGTCTACATCAGTGCTGAATAGGTCCGGCGGTCAGAACCAGGAAAGGGGAGCGATTTGAAACCGCACGGGGCTCTGGAGCAGCTCAGAGACTTCTGACTGGCCAGAGGCAGTAACCCCAAGCCCCCATCAATTCCTACACTGTCAGTACACTGACTGGGGTCTCTCACCTCCTGTTACTGTCAGTACACTGACTGGGATCACTCTCACCTCCTGTTACTGTCAGTACACTGACTGAAGTATCTCTCATCTCCTGTTATTGCCAGTAAATTGACTGGGTCTCTCTCACCTCCTGTTACTGTCATTGCATTGATTGCGGTCTCTCAACTCCTGTTACTGTCAGTGTACTGACTGGCGTCTCTCTCACCTCCTCACTCTCAGTGCACTGACTGGGGTCTCTCTCAACTTCTGTTACTGTCAGTACTGTGACTGGGGTCTCTCTGACTTCCTGTTTCTTTCAGTTCACTGACTGGAGTCTCTCTCACCTCCTGTTACTGTCAGTGCACTGACTGGGGTCTCTCTCACATCCTGTTACTGTCAGTACACTGACTGGTTTCTCACACCTCCTGTTGCTTTCAGTACACTGACTGAGGTCTCTCATATCCTGTTACTGTCAGTGCACTGACTGGGGTCTCTCACCTCCTGTTACTCTCAGTGCAATGACTGGGGTCTCTCTCAGCTACTGTTATTGTCAGTACACTGACTGGGATCTCTCTCACAGCCTGTTATTGTCAGTGCACTGACTGGGGTCTCTCAACTCCTGTTGCTGTGAGTACACTGACTGGGGACTCTCTCACCTCCTGTTACAGTCAATGCACTGACTGGGGACTCTCTTACCTCCTGTTATTATCAGAGCAGTGACTGGGGTCTCCCTCACCTCCGGTTACTGTCAGTAAACTGACTAGAGCGTCTCTCACCTCCTGTTGCTGTCAGTGCACTGACTGGTGTCTCTCTCTCCCCCTGTTACTGTCAGTCCACTGACTGGAGTCTCTCTCACCTCCTGTTACTGTCAGTAAACTGACTGGGGTCTCTCTCATCTCCTGTTACTGTCAGTGCACTGACTGGCGTCTCTCTCACCTCCTGTTACTGTCAGTACACTGACTGGGGTCTCTCTCACCTCCTGTTACTGTCAGTACACTGACTGGAGTGTCTCTCACCTCCTGTGACTGTCAGTAAACTGACTGGGGTCTCTCTCATCTCCTGTTACTGTCAGTGCACTGACTGGCGTCTCTCTCACCTCCTGTTACTGTCAGTACACTGACTGGGGTCTCTCTCACCTCCTGTTACTGTCAGTACACTGACTGGAGTCTCTCACATCTCCTGTTACTCTCAGTTAACTGACTGGGGTCTCACCTCCTTTTACTGTCAGTGCACTGACTGGGGTCTCTCACCTCCTGTTACTTTCAGTACACTGACTGGGGTGTCTCTCACCTCCTGTGACTGTCAGTGCACTGACTGGGGTTCTCTCGCACCTCCTGTTACTGTCAGTGCACTGACTGGGGTCTCTCATCTCCTGTTATTGTCAATGCACTGACTGCGTTCTCTCAACTCCTGTTACTGTCAAGGCACTGACGGCGGTCTCTCACCTCCTGTTACTTTCAGTGCACTGATTGAGGTCTCTCTCACATCCTGTTACTGTCAGTGTACTGACTGGCGTCTCCCTCACCTCCTCACTCTCAGTGCACTGACTGGGGTCTCTCTCATCTTCTGTTACTGTCACTGCACTGACTGGGGCCTCTCTGACTTCCTGTTTCTTTTAGTTCACTTACTAGAGTCTCTCTTACCTTCTGTTACTGTCAGTGCACTGACTGGGATCTCTCACCTGTTGTTACAATCAGTACACTGACTGGGGTCTCTCAACTCCTGTTGCTGTTGCAGGCTTCTCAAAATTCCCACATTCCCCAAAGTTAGTAATAAAGGGACCCTGAAGGACAAAGTTATTAATAAGTATACCCTAAAGAAAATGGCTTCTGGACCTCGTGGCAGAAGCCTGCAAGATTGGAAAGCAGGGCCCTGCAAAAATGGCAGGTCAGATGACATGCCTGGTTCTGTGAGAGACTTATTTCTGAAGCCAGACAACTAGATAATGCAGAATACACATTCTTCATTTTGAAACAGATCAACTCAGGAAAGACTTAATCTTGAACCCACCAAACCTTTGCATATATAATCGGTTACAATTCGAAGTAGCTATCAAGCCAGGAAGACACCGATTAAACCTTTTGCATAACAAACACCGAGACATTAAAGATCGTTTAGCAACAGGGCAACCAGCCAAAAAGCAGTTAAGGTGAACGACTATAATCACCTTAGACGAGCCCGCCAAAATTAGACAAAGAACTAACCCTGATTTGGCGCGTAGATAACAAACTCCAAAAGAGTATAATTGTAGGCCCACTGGTAACCGACACACACGTGTGCAGCAAGCGGGCAAGCGAGGTGAGATGAACGGCAAGGCCGATAAGCAGAGAAGGGCAGTGTGGAGAAGCATTGAGGGACGAGCAGGCACACTCCGTGATCCAGGAATATTAGAAACTCAATGAAGCAGAATGACCACGAGCACCGCGGTAACAAACCATACCTTCAGATCATTACCAATGCACAGGTAGTGATCTAGGACACCACGACCGAGCTAACACCGAAGACCGCCCACTCAACCCCAACCGCAACAAAACTTCGACAACCAGAAGAACAAAAGCCGAAGTTTTCCACTCTACAAGGTAAAGTACCCAACAAAGACTTTACTCCTTATCTCTAATGGAGAAAAGAGGGTACTTTACTCAAACGACTCCACCACCGCGCCCTGGGAACACGTGACGATGGCAGGCCCCAAAGGACACAAAGAGCGAACCCCAAAACCGCAACCGGCTTAATCAACAGGATTCGACCTGTCCAGAAACCCTCATTGGTGAGCATAATCCCTGGCCCCTCACAGCACAATTTAGTTAGATATTGGTGGTGAGTCAAGGGTAGGGGGATTATTAATGTGATTTTTCCCTCGATGTGCCGTTTGTTCCCCATTCCTAATTAAGTGTACTCTTCTAAGCCTGTAACTATTCCGGTAATTTCCAGTGTTGTAATTTTATTGTGCCTTTTAAATAAAATACGGTTTTCTTGCACCAAACCAGTTGTCTACTCCAATTCTGTATTGCCGCCTGTACCTAAGTCCGGTGTCTAGACCCCAGGGGTGTGGGAGCAATTCAAACCGCTCAAAACAGTCAGGGGCAGAGCTGACTGCACACACACCACCCCCTACACTGTCAGTACACTGACTGGGGACTCTCTCACCTCCTGTTACTGTCAATGGACTGACTGGGGTCTGTCTCACCTCCTGTTATTGTCAGTGCACTGACTGGGATCTCTCTCACCTCCTGTTACTGTCAATGGACTGACTGGGGTCTCTCATCTCCTGTTACTGTCAATGGACTGACTGGGATCTCTCTCACCTCCTGTTACTGTCAGTGCACTGACTGCGATCTCTCTCACCTCCTGTTACTCTCAGTACACTGACTGGTGTCTCTTTCACCTCCTGTTACTGTCAGTGCACTGACTGGGGTCTCTCACCTCGTGTTACTGTCAGTACAGTGACTGGGGTCTCTCTCACCTCCTGTTACTGTCAGTAAACTGACTGGGCTCTCTCACTTCCTTTTACTTTCAGTGCACTGACTGGGGTCTCTCAACTCCTGTTACTGTCAGTGCACTGACTGCCGTCTTTCTCACATCATGGTACTCTCACTGCACTGACTGGGGTCTCTCTCACCTCTTCTTCTCTCAGTGCACTGACTGGGGTTTCTCTCAACTCCTGTTACTGTCAGTACACTGCCTGGCGTCTCTCTGACTTCTTGTTACTTTTAGTGAACTGACTGGTGTCTCGCGCACCTCCTCTTACTGTCAGTACATTGATTGGGGTCTCTCCCACATCCTGTTACTGTCAGTAGACTGACTGGTGTCCCTCTACTCCTGTTGCTGTCAGTACACTGACTGGGGTATCTCTCACGTCCTGTTACTGTCAATGCACTGACTGGGATCACTCACCTCCTGTTGCTGTCAGTACACTGACTGGGGACTCTCTCAACTCCTGTTACTGTCAGTACACTGACTGGGATCACTCATCTCATGTTGCTGTCAGTGCACTGACTGGGGTCTCTCACCTCCTGTTACTGACAATTGTCTGACTGGGGTCCCTCTAGCTTCCTGTTACTTTCAGCACACTGACTGGTGTGCCTCTCACCTCATGTTACTCTCAGTGCACTGACTGGTGTTTCTCTCACCTCCTGTTACTGTCAGTGCACTGACTGAGGTCCCTCTGACTTCCTGTTACTTTCAGTACACTGACTGGTGTGTCTCTCATCTCATGTTACTCTCAGTGCACTGACTGACTGGGGTCTCTCTCAACTCCTCACTCTCAGTGCATTGACTGGAGTCCCTCAGACTTCCTGTTACTTTCAGTACACTGATTGGAGTCTCTCTCACCCCCTGTTACTGTCAGTGCTCTTGCTGGTGTCGCTCTCACCTCCTCCTACTGTCAGTGCACTGACTGGGGTCTCTCACCTCCTGTTTCTGTCAGTGCACTGACAGGGTTCTCTCTCACCTCCTGTTTCTGTCAGTGCACTGACAGGGGTCTCTCTCACCTCCTGTTACTGTCAGTACACTGACTGCGGTCTCTCTCACCTCAAGTTACTGTCAGCAAATTGACTGGGGTCTCTCTCACTTCCTGTTACTGTCATTACAATGACTGGAGTCTCTCTCACCTCCTGTTACTGTCAGTGCACTGACTGGGGTATCCCTTAACTCCTGTTACTGTCACTACACTGACTGCAGTCTCTCTGACCTCCTGTTACTGTCAGTACACTGACTGCAGTCTCTCTGACCTTCTGTTACTGTCACTACACTGACTGGTGTCTCTCACCTCCTGTTGCTGTCGGTACACTGATTGGGTTCTCCCATATCCTGTTACTGTCAGTGCACTGACTGGGGTCTCTCGCCTCCTGTTACTCTCAGTGGACTGACTGGGGTCTCTCACCTCCTGTTACTGTCAGTAAACTGACTAGGATCTCACTCACCTCCTGTTGCTGTCAGTGCACCGACTGAGGTCCCTCACCTCCTGTTACTTTCAGTAAACTGACTGGGGTCTCTCTCACCTCCTGCTACTGTCAGTACACTGACTGGGGTCTCTCAACTCCTGTTACTGTCAATGCACTGATTTGGGTCTCTCACCTCTTGTTACTGTCAATGCACTGACTGTGGTCTCTCATCTCCTGTTACTGTCAGTGCATTTAAAGGGGTCTATCTCGCTTCCTGTTACTGTCAGCGAACTGACTGGGGTCTCTCTCACCTCCTGTTCCTGTCAGTACACTGACTGTGGTCTCGCACCTCCTGTTACTGTCAGTGCACTGCCTGTGGTCTCTCTCAACTCCTGTTACTGTCATTGCACTGACTGGGGACTCTCGCACCTCCTGTTACTGTCAGTGTACTGACTGGTGTCTCTCTCACCTCCTCACACTCAGTGCACTGACTGGCGTCTCTCTCACTTTCTGTTACTGTCAATGCACTGATTGGGGTCTCTCACCTCCTGTTACTGTCAGTGTATTGAAAGGGGTCTCTCTCGCTTCCTGTTACTGTCAGTGAAATGACCGGGGTCTCTCTCACCTCCTGTTACTGTCAGTACACTGACTGTGATGAAATAACTCTGTGTTCTGGTATTTGTATTGTTGTTGTTGTTGTTGTTGTTGTACTTGTAATGTCTGGAATGTTCCACTGGGGGGAACCACTAATGCTGCTCCCTGGCCTCGCCCCTCTTCTGGTATGTTCTACCAAGGGCTCGGTCGATGATGAACTCTGTTAACTCTGCCATGATTCTTACTTAATAAAAGCCTTCAGTCTTAAGCTTTAACTTCACGGATTCGGGCAGTTATTTGGCACATCAATTTTATTAAGTAACAACTTTTGGAAGATGGATCGATTTTTGAAACCAAAGCGTCTGGATATCGATCCGCATTCGGCAGATGCGTCGAAGAAATTTACGCATTGGCTGCGATGTTTTGAACACTTCATCACATCGTTCGATTCGACGGTTAACAAGTTGGGTCTTCTAACCAACTTGGTAAGTCATCAAACTTACTATATAATTGAAGATATTACTACATACGAAGAGGCCCTCACAGCTCTTAAAGCCCAGTACCTTAAGTTGGTTAACGAAGGATACGCCAGGTATCTCCTGTCTACTCACAGGCAATTACCCGAGGAATCTCTGGACGATTTCCTGCAGGACCTTAAGGCTTTGGCTAAGGGTTGCAACTACAAGGCTGTCTCTACCATAGTGTATCAGGAAGAAGCCATCCGCGATTCTTTCATATCTGGCCTCCGATCTAATTATATTAGAGAGAGACTCCTCGAGAACAACTCATTAGTTTTTAAAATGGTCGTCGCTGCTCCTCAATCATTAGATGTAGCCCAGAAGAATTCAGAAGTGTATGCATCAGCCCATGCATCTCTCTCAGCCTCGTGTGTTCTGAGTATGGAGGCATCCATAACACCAATGGAGCCCCCACTTAATCCTATTGTTGTGGCTGTGCCCCATGGGTCTAAGTGTTATTTTTGTGGCCAATCTAAACACCCCAGGCAAAGTTGCCCAGCCAGAGAGGCTACCTGTTTTAAATGTAAGAAACGGGGACATTTTAGTAAAGTGTGTAAGGGTAATCCTGTACCCGAGGTCTTCTCTGCTGCCACCTATCATTTTACTCTAGCCTCGGCTACGGTTGACCAGACCATACCGTGTTCCTTGTCAAAATCTATGATGGACATCAAGATTAATGGTCGTCCTACTGGGTGTTTGATAGACTGTGGCAGTACTGAAAGTTTTATACACCCCAACTTTGTTAACTCCTGTTCATTGAAGGTGTATCCTACTCGAAGTGAAATTGTGATGGCATCCAAATCCCTTACTTCGGAGGTAACTGGATATTGTAAAGTCACATTGACCATTAAGGATACGGAGTATAAGGACTTTAAACTCCTCATATTACCTCAGTTCACAGAAATCACAGAAACCCCACAGTGCAGATAGAGGCCATTTCGGCCCATCGAGCCTGCACCGACACATATCCCACCCGATCCCCGTAACCCCTACACCAACACATATCCCACCCTATCCCCGTAACCCCACGTATTTAATCCCCCTAACACTAAGGGTCAATTTATCATAGCCAATCAACCTAACCCGCACATCTTTGGACTGTGGGAGGAAACCGGAGCACCCGGAGGAAACCCACGCAAACACGGGGAGAATGTGCAAACTCCACACAGACAGTCACCCGAGGCCGGATTTGAACCCAGGTCCCTGGCGCTGTGAGGCAACAGTGCTAACCACTATGCCACCGTGCTGTGTTGTGTGTGAACTTAATACTAGGCTTGGACTTCCAGTGTCAGCATGAGAGCGTTACCCTTAAGTATGGTGGATCTCAGCCTCCGCTCACAGTCTGCGGCCTTTCTACTTTAAACATAAGTCCGCCTTCTTTGTTTGCAAACCTTGCTCCTAATTGTAGACCTATAGCGACTAAGAGTCGATGGTATAGTTCAGAAGATAAAACATTTATAAAAGAGGAAGTGGAAAGGCTTCAACGGGAGGGAATCATCGAACACAGTGGTAGCCCGTGGCGTGCCCAGGTGGTGGTGGTTAAAACTAATGAGAAGAAAAGACTTGTGGTCGATTATAGCCAGACTATAAACTTGTATACCCAATTAGACGCCTATCCTTTGCCTCATATTTCTGAGATGGTGAACCAGATAGCTCAGTACCGCGTGTTCTCCACCATTGATTTAAAGTCTGCCTACCATCAACTCCCCATCAAAATAGAAGACCGACCTTATACGGCCTTCGAAGTTAATGGGCGCCTGTACCAATTCCTTCGGGTGCCCTTTGGAGTGACGAATGGGGTATCCGTCTTCCAATGGGAGATGGATCATATGGTGGATGAATATGCGTTGGAAGCAACATTCCCGTACCTGGACAATGTTACCATCTGTGGGCGTGACCAACGGGAGCATGATCAAAATCTCGCGAAGTTCCTAGAGACTGCAAAGTGGTTAAACCTGACCTACAACGAAAACAAGTGTACCTTCAATACTACACATTTGTGTATTCTTGGTTGCATTGTGGAGAATGGGGTAATCAGGCCAGACCCTGAAAGATTATGCCCACGTAAGGAATTACGTTTACCTCACACTTTAAAAGCTTTAAGAAGGTGTCTGGGATTCTTCTCGTACTATGCCCAGTGGGTGGCTAGCTACTCAGATAAAGTCCAACTTCTTATTAAGTCGACGTCTTTTCCGCTATCGGCGGAAGCTCAGGAGTCTTTCCTTAATATCAAACGGGACATTGAGAAGGCAGTGGTATGTGCCGTGGATGAGAAGATCCCTTTTCAAGTGGAAAGTGATGCATCTGATTTTGCGTTGGCAGCAACTCTTAACCAAGCTGGTAGACCAGTAGCTTTCTTCTCTCGTACATTGCAAGGACCAGAAGTTCAACATTCTTCAGTGGAAAAGGAGGCACAGGCGATTATCGAAGCAGTCAGGTATTGGAGACATTATCTCGCTGGCCAACGTTTTACGCTCATTACTGACCAGCGATCCGTGGCCTTTATGTTCAACACTAAGCAGAGAGGCAAGATCAAAAATGATAAGATTTTAAGATGGCGAATAGAACTGTCAACATATGACTATGATATTCAGTACAGGCCTGGAGTATTTAATGAGCCATCGGATGCTTTGTCACGAGGAGTATGTGCTAGTCTAGGTACAGATGAGCTTCAAAGTCTCCATGACGCACTCTGCCACCCTGGGGTTACCAGAATGAACCACTTCATTAAGTCCCACAATCTACCCTACTCTATTGAGGAGGTCCGGACAATGACCAGAACCTGTCATGTTTGTGCTGAATGCAAACCCCGCTTCTATAAGCCGTCCGAGCCAGCTCATCTTATTAAAGCAACTCGACCACTTGAGCGTTTGAGTCTCGATTTTAAAGGTCCCCTTCCATCGAGCGACCGTAATGTCTATTTTCTTAATATTATAGACGAGTACTCTCGGTTCCCTTTTGTTATCCCCTGTCCAGATGTGACTAGTGCTGTTGTAATTAAATGCCTCTGCCAACTGTTTTCCTTGTTCGGCATGCCTAACTATATACATAGTGATAGGGGTTCTTCCTTTATGAGTGAAGAATTACGACAGTTTTTGCTATTGAAGGGGATTGCAATGAGTAGAACTACCAGCTATAACCCTCGTGGTAATGGGCAGGTCGAGAAAGAAAATGCGACAGTGTGGAAGGCTATCGTACTGTCTCTGAAGTCACGAGGCCTGCCAACCTCTCGCTGGCAGGATGTCCTGCCAGACGTGCTGCATTCCATAAGGTCTCTTTTGTGTACAGCAACGAATGCCATCCCTCATGAAAGGATGTTTAGTTTTCCAAGAAAAGCTACTAATGGAGTACCGTTACCCACATGGTTGATGACCACGGGCCCTGTGTTGTTGCGCAGACATGTGAGAGGCCACAAGACTGATCCACTGGTGGAGGAAGTACAACTCCTCCATGCTAATCCCCAGTATGCGTATATTCAATATCCGGATGGGCGAGAGGATACGGTCTCTATTAAAGATCTTGCACCTGCTGGAGCTCGAAAAGAGTTCGACTCTGAGAGTAGAGTTTTCAATCGTGGTATTGGACCTTCAGAGACACAAACACTCAGTGTGGAAAATACTGATGATTCTGGGAATTCGAATGAACCGGAGTTAGTACTCCGGAAGGAGCCTCAGCAAGAGTTACGTCGTTCCCAGAGGATTATCAGACCTCCTGACAGACTGAATCTATAGCAGGGGGTGAATGTGATGAAATAACTCTGTGTTCTGGTATTTGTATTGTTGTTGTTGTTCACAGAAACAGAATCACAGAAACCCCACAGTGCAGATAGAGGCCATTTCGGCCCATCGAGCCTGCACTGACACATATCCCACCCGATCCCACCTGATCCCTGTAACCCCTACACCAACACATATCCCACCCTATCCCCGTAACCCCACGTATTTAATCCCCCAACACTAAGGGTCAATTTATCATAGCCAATCAACCTAACCCGCACATTTTTGGATTGTGGGAGGAAACCGGATCACCCGGAGGAAACCCATGCAAACGCGGGGAGAATGTGCAAACTCCACACAGACAGTCACCCGAGGCCGGATTCGAACCCGGGTCCCTGGCGCTGTGAGGCAACAGTGCTAACCACTATGCCACCGTGTTGCTGTTGTTGTACTTGTAATGTCTGGAATGTTCCACCGGGGGGAACCACTAATGCTCCTCCCTGGCCCCGCCCCTCTTCTGGTATGTTCTACCAAGGGCTCGGTCGATGATGAACTCTGTTAACTCTGCCATGATTCTTACTTAATAAAAGCCTTCAGTCTTAAGCTTTAACTTCATGGATTCGGGCAGTTATTTCGCACATCACTGACTGAGGTCTCTCTCACCTCCTGCTACTGTCAGTACACTGACTGGTCTCTCTCACTTCCTGTTGCTGTCAGTGCACTGACTGGGGTCTCTCAACTCCTGTTACTGTCAGTGCCTGACTGGAGTCTCTCTCACATCCTGTTACTGTCAGTAAAGTGACTGGAGTCTCTCTCATCTCTTGCTACTGTCAGTACACTAACTTGGGTCTCTCTGAATTCCTGTTACTTTCAGTACACTGACTGGAATCTCTCTCACCTCCTGTTACTCTCAGTACACTTACTGGGGTCTCTCTCACTTCCTGCTACTGTCTTTGCATTGACTGGGGTCTCTCACCTGCTGTTATTGTCAGTAAACTTACTGGGGTATCTCTCAACTTCTGTTAATGTCAGTATCCTGACTGGGGTGTCTCTCACCTCCTGTTACTGTCAGTATCCTGACTCGGGTCTCTCTCACCTCCTTTTACTGTCAGTAAACTGATTGGGTTCTCTCACCTCCTGTTACTGTCAGTACACTGACTGTGGTCTCTCTCACCTACTGTTACTATCATTACACTGACTGGGGTCTCTCTCACCTCCTGTTACTGTTAGTGCACTGACTGGGGTCTCTCACCTGCTGTTGCTGTCAGTAAACTGACTGGGGTATCTCTCATCTCCGGTAACTGTCAGTGCAGACTGGGGTCTCTCACCTCCTGTTATAGACAATGCACTGACTGGGGTCTCTCTCACCTCCTGTTACTGTCAGTGCACTGACTGGGGTCTCTCTCACCTCCTGCTACTGTCAGTGCACTGACTGGGGTCTCTCTCACCTCCTGCTACTGTCAGTGCAATGACTGGTGTCTCTCTCACCTCCTGTTACTGTCAGTATACTGACTGGGGTCTCTCTCTCCTCCTGTTACTTTTAGTGCACTGACTGGGGTCTCTCTCACCTCCTGTTCCTGTCAGTACACTGACTGGTGTCTCTCTCAACTCCTGTTACTGTCTGCAGGGGTGGTGTGTGTGTGTAGTCAGCTTCACCTCTGACTCCCTTTGAGTGGTTTGAATCACTCCCACTCCCTTGTTCTAGACTTTGGACTTACTTAGGTGCCGTAATAAAACTTGCAACAGACACCTGGGTTAGTCAAAATAATTCAGATCTTTATTTTTGAGACAGGAAGATACACAATACAATAAAACTTACACTTTAAAAGGGTGAGGAACACACGGAATAAGCGAGGGAGAATTACAATGTACAAAATCCCTTACCACCCCAACCCCACTACACTAGATAAGCTGGAATCCAGAGGGCCAGGAAATGCTCACCAAAAATGACTTTCTTGACAGTTGTAGAGGTTTGCGATTTTGGGGTTCTCTTTATTTGTGGCAGTTCGGGCCTGCCGTACCTCCGGCATGGTAGAAGACTGCACCTGTGTTGGGTCTTCAGTTGGGTTGAGTCCGCAGATGCAGTTAGTCGCTCGGTTGGATCTTACCGGGTAAGTCACAAATTTCTTTGGTTAGGGCTAGTTTAGAGTCTTTTGTCCAAAATCTTACCCAGGGGTATGTCAGACTAGCCTGTAGAGTGGAATCAAGTCTTTGGTTGCTGAGTTTTTCGGCGGTTGGTTTCTTGTTGGTCTCGGTGGCCCAATATTACCTGGTTGGTGGTAATATTGTCTGGTGGTGGTTTCTGTAAGCCTTTGGTTGCCGTGATCTCTGTTTCTTCTTTCTTCCTTCGAGTCTCCAATGATGATCTCTTTCTTGAGCTGGTTTGCTGTACTTGAACTCAGACTTCTGAGCTGACTCGAGCTGGCTATGTTGCGTTGTCTCGGCTGTCCATTTAACTGGACAAGCAGGCCTCAATTATACTAATTTGGGGCCTGGCTTATCTGACCGCCAAATCTTGGTTTCCTTTTTTAAATTTGGCGGGCTCATTATTCTTAATGTCTTTTTAAAACTCTAACGAGCTTCGGGGATGGCCTATACAAAACTTAAAGAGTTTAAGTGATGGCTCTTCCAAACTTAATCAGCATTTAACTGGTTTTGGGATTGCCTTGAAACCAATTTAAAATGCTAAACATTTGTCAATCTCTTTAAATTGAGTTTGGACTGTGGTTTTTATAGTAACTGTAGGGACGAGGCTCTTTTCCTTTGTATGGCTGGAGACATGTCCTGTTTACCTGATACCTGGCTCTGGGCGGGAAAACAGGCTTCATTGTCCTTATGCAAAACTGGGGCATCCTGACATTCCTTAGACAGTCCAATATCCAAACCTCAGGGGCTCACCCCACCTCCCTGCTGTTCCAGCATTTTGCAAGCCCGTACATGTCTTTTAAACCAGCCAAATCTTCCTGGGATTTTTATTTTAAATCCCTTTTGCCCAATAACTCTATAAACAGTCCCAAAAGTCTCTTCCTTAGATTAAACTCCTTGAAATCCTTCTGTTCTGGCCCAACCACACTTTTGTCCTTTTTCTATATTCCTTCGGTGTTGTTCCCAAAAATCACTTTAAAATGACTTTCCTTGTGTTCTAGGGTTGTGCAGAAATTTTCGAACCTTACACACACCCCTGTGATACTTTATTACACTACAGTATCATGCAGGTGCGAGCAAACTTTCTGATCCTCGGGAGCCAACCTTCCCCTGTATTGCCTAAACTAATAATACCCACAACAAAACAATCTCTCATTCCCTTTAGGTGTAGTGTTTATCAAAAATACGCAGAGTACAAAACTTCTGTTACATTCACATCCAAGCACGGGGGGGGTCCAACACCCCTGCACCACTTGGAAAACACACACAGGAAAAATAAATTGACACACATACTTGTTCAACTTTATTTTTAATCATGTTCACGGTTGTTTTTATACCTGGGCATAGCCTTTATTTTTGGTTTTGTCCCATGCTCCCTCATGCTGAGAGCGAAGCATTTTGTCCCTTCCTTTGCATTTTGCACACAACAAATAAAAAACTATTCCCAGCTGGCAAACCACTAAAATGTGGAAACCAGCCTAATCCAATAGGAGACTTCTACATTTTCAAAAATGTCCCACCAGGGTGGAACCACAATATCCAATACCTTGGCCCCAACTCTACTGTTTTCTCCTCCAACGTATAGAAATGTTTTTGTGAGACGACTACTGCTTTTAATAGGGCGGTAAGATGTTCTGGCAGAGGGGGAATCTCATAGCCAAAATGTGTGATGTAACTTTGCAGGTTGATGATGTTTTCCCTGACAGTGAGGTGAACAGTTGAGGGTTCAGGGATGGGTACAATCCATTCCTGGGCCACTTGAACTTCTGCCTCGGGTTTAAAACAAAAACTGCTGTCACTCACCGGACACCAGATGTACTGTCCATGCTGATAGTGGGGTGCACTTGTGGTGACACAATATGTCCCACAGCCTATGAATGCTACCTGAGGGGTGATGCACTATCAACAACACCAAAGACTACGAGTTGAACTTATACGAAGTAGGCTTTTATTGACTAAGAACTGGAGCATGCCTCTGCTAGTGGATCCATCCTAAGAGCTCCCGGGGGAAGGGTGGTGAGTCACCTTTATACCCGGGCTTAGGGGTGGAGCCAGGGGCAGAGACATGCCCGGACCTGTACAGAGTTAACTGTGGTTTACCACACAGACATGTACAGAGTTAACAGTGGTTTACCACAAGGGGAAACATGGTCCTTTGCCATTACCTCCATGGTACAGTTCACAGGTCGTGCACCAGCAGCTTTAAACCCGCACTGTGGTCTAGAATAGGCATTCCAGTGCTGGGGACACAGAATTATGTGTGCTCCCTGGCTCCAACACCCGGAGAGGTCTGTACCTGTCATAGCGTGCTCCCACTTTATGACATAAGGTGGGACCTCTGCAAAATGAACGTGTGCACCCCCTTGAATGATTCCAATGTTCTCCACCCTGTATACCGGTGCGGGTCGGGCTGTCCCCCCCATGACCGGCATCCTCACTACTATCCCCATGATAGTGTGATTTAAATGTCCACAATCCACTGGGACAGGGCAGGCCTCAGAAGCTTGCCGGATCTGACATGGGCTCAGCGAATTACTAAATGGGTGGAGGGCTGCGAGGTGCTTGTTGCTAATCCAGGAGGGGACTAAATCTTGTTTTAAATCCTCCAGGTTGCTGCGGCCCTCGCCCAGCAACCATGCCCCGTATAGCACGCACACCTCATTCTGTGCAGCTTGATCCGAAGCATTCCTGTCCTCCGTATAAGTGCATTTACTGTTTTGGCATGTCTCTCCAGCTCAGCTGTAATCTCCTTTAAATGGACTATCATAGCCTGGTCCTCATGCAACTCTGAGCCCACCACTGTGTTCTCCTCTGTTAGGAGTTTTCTTAACTGGGTCTTTAAACCATTTATCTGCGTTTACAGCACTATATCATCTAGACTGTTTATCACTGAGGACCCTGTACTGTAAGCTGTAAAAACATCATTCCAGGTCCCCCTTCATTGTTTCCCTGCACCCATATTATGTTCAAGATGTAAACTGTACAGCTTCACTTTGTCCACATTGGAAAGTTGAACTCATAAAACTTTCTAAACATTTCCTTCAACAGGGCTTGGTACAACCGTTCTGTCCCTTTAGGGCACCACTCAGGTAAGTGCACCTCGGTCAGGTTCAGGATCACTGAGGCCACTGCATAGTGTACCCCCTGGTACAGCAGCTTATCTGTTGGTACTAGGACTGAACCATTCCCTGGTTCCTTGGTGGTGGTAGGACACCACTGGACTATAGTCCGTGATGCTGTGGTCGTGGGCAGGGGCTTTCGGGGGCGGGTCACAAGTTCAGTGGCATTCACTGGGATCGGGGAGTGTGGGACCACGCACGCATGCAGGCTGGAATCCCACTCCACCCCCTCCCCGGCATTTTGCCATTGCCGGTGGAAAGTGATGGAATCGCCTGTGGGGCAGACCTTCTCTGACCCCCACATACAGACATAAATCCCCTGATCCGGTTCCCACCACTTGTCCCAACACACACTCAACCCCCCTCGGGTCCCTGTAATCATCCGATGGGTATTGTTCCCCAATCATTCCCAATCGACTGTGGGGTTTCCTATATCCTTGCTCAGCTTTCTGAGCCAATACCACCTAGTCAAAGGAATCTGTCCCTTGCATGTCAAACATACACGTTTTCCCACGGTGACACTGACCCTTGTAGCAACGACCTATACCCTGGGGCACGGGAGGAAGGCCTCCCCGTACATGAACCCGCTCTGGCTGGAGTACTGGGTCGAATTTGATCCCAGCCACCCTGGCCACCTTCCCTCGTGGAAATAAATGGCGAGCTCCTCCACACCCCGTTCGCCACCCCCATCGGTAACGATCGGTGCTCTCTCCCGTGAACACCCTGATATGGGAGTTCTCCACATCTCCTTGATCACTGATGCTCACCCCTACCAGGGCGAGCAGGAGCAGCACCTTCCTCATCCCGACTTCCTTTCTGTAAGGACACACAAACAAAATAGCCACGTCCCGAAGGTTCTCTGGCCTGACACAGTTATCAAAATTCAAAAACTTAACTTACCACCACTAAAATTAAACCACTAAAATCCCAAACTTCCAAACTGTAAAAATACACTTAAAATACTTCAGAAGGCTATATACGTCCGCCACCCGTCTCCGGAGGGCCAGTCGAATTCCTGATTGGCCTGTACCTTTTATGGAATCTGAGCAGCTTGTACGCCTGGGCGTAAGGTGACCTGTGCCACCGGACCCGAAGAGTCCTTCTTAAAACAACTGGGAGTTTCCCTGGTTCCCAGTTAACCAGGGTAGTGTGTCCTCTGGTGCTGCAACACACTACTCCCTTCTTTGTGGCTGCTGAATCCCTATCCTGTCCTGTGGGTTCCCCGCAGCCTGATGCAGCAGGCTGGGGACCCATCTCTCTCTCCTTGCCCAACACTACCTCTCCTGTGAGTCCCTCACCTTTGGAGGCTGTAGGCTGGGGAGCCATATCCCTAGACTTGTCCCTAACCTTGGGTTTTCCCTTCCTGCTAAGGGTTCTCCTGGGGCTGGACCGTACTCTAAAATGACACTCAGGTGACCAAGGTAGCTTAGGCTGTGGTGTGCAAGGAGACCTTCTTAAGGCTCCGACTACTGGGAGTGTACCTGAATCCCACTTAATTGGTGGGAGGGCATCTCCAGTCACACAATTCACTGCCCCCACCTTTGCGGTCTGTGAATCAGCTACAGCTGCAGGCGGCTGCTGTCTAGCCTTAACGCGGTTAACCCTTGCTGACCATTCTCCACTCTCCATCTTAAACAGCTTGCACTGATTAATATGGAACCACTTTGTGCGGCGGGGTTAGGCATACACCATGGGACTTGCCTTGTCCACAATGCTGTATGGACCCATATACAATGGTTTGAAACTTCCCATCCAGGCGAAGTTTCTCACCATGACCTGATCCCCTATCTCCCACTCGTGGTGCCTGTTGGGTTCCAGCAGCAATCGGTTACTCCGATGCTGCTTTCCCATGTTACTAGTAGCCTGCCAGTGAATCTGTTTGAGGTGTTCAAACAGATTCCTGACAAAACTGTCCCGGTTCACCTCTCTGAGCTGACCTTCTGTCAGCACCGGTGCTAGCACATGGGTGGGGGTCCACATAACCCTGCCAGTCATCAGCTCATGTGGGGAATACTCCGTGCCTTTTGACTGGCAGGCTTGGATCCCCATCAAGACCAACGGTAAGACCTCCACCCACTTCTTGGGTGAGTCTCCCGTTTCCTTTCTCAGCTTTTCCTTGATTGTACAGTTTAAATGCTCTACAGGACCCGATGACTGCGGGTTGTTGGTGATGTGTCATTTTCCTTTAATGCCGAGTACCATGAGGGTCTCCTGCATGACCTGTCCGGTGAAGTGACTCCCTTGGTCAGACTCCACATACTGTGGGAGTCCCCATCGTGAGAACACTTCCCTGACCAGGATCTTGGCTGTACCCAACGCGGTAGCTGTACAGCATGGACAAGCTTCTACCCACTTTGAGAACACATCCACCAGGTCTAGGCAATACTTGTAGCCTCCCTGGGCGGTGGGTAGGGGCCCGATGTAATCGATCTGGATCGACTGCCATGGTCCCTCTACCCTCCTGGTGTGTCCCAAAGACACCTTCCTTTTCTGGGGGTCAGGGTTATTGGCAGCACACACCAGACAGTCGGCACAGAACTCGCGGACCTGTTCCCTCAGTCCCGGCCACCATCCTGCCTGTTCCACCCTCTGCCAGGTGGCTTCAGACCCGGGATGCCCCGCTCCTGGACCCTCATGGGCCAGTTGGAGGAATTCCCTTCTGTGTTGCTGCCCACTGAATAGCATGCCTTCCTTTACGGTGATGGCTGCTGTACCGTACGGGCCCTCTACCTTCTCCCCTTTTGTGAGCACATCCAAGACGGCTCTGAGGATGGGACCCCGTACCTGGGCCTGCTTTAGGTCTGGGACCAAGGCTACCCCTTGTGTGCCTCCCTTGTCCCGGATTGCGGCTACCGACCCTGTCTGATAGGGGTCCCAAAACTCTCCTTCCCTAGCTCCCTGCTTGGCTAGTTCATCTGCCCTTTGATTCCCCTCTCTCAAGGGCTCTGTCTTTGAATGGGCCTTAACCTTGTGGATAAAGGCCTTCCCTTCTTTCCCTACTGCTGTCATGATTTTCTCCAGCAGAGGCTTGATGACCAGAGGTCTCCCGTCAGCTGAGGTGTATCCCCGACGGGACCAGATGGTCAGGTATTCTGTACACGAATTGCACATGAACATGCTGTCCGAGTAAATCGTGTATGGGTTAGGGAATTTCTCTGGGTGTGTAACCACGTACACTACCATGGACAGTTCAGCCTGCTGGGCGCTGATGGTGCCGGGTAGTTTAATTGCCAAGGCAATGTCTGCCCCTGGGTCATAAATTCCACAGCCTGTGAGTCGTTGCCCAGCAGATACCGTGCTGGAACCATCCACATAGATCTCGCGGCCTGTGGGGTGTATCCCGGCCTGAAAACCTATGTCTACTTCCCATACCCCTTCCACAGAACGCCTGTGGGCCGTCCCTGGATAGATCATGTTGGCTGCGAGCTTGGGCTTGCAGAGACCCTTTACCCTTATGTGCATTTGGGAGAGAATCAGGGTTCAGCGAGCAATGCGGACGCTGCTCACTGTCCCATCTTTAATTCTCCCATCTAGGAGCACCTGGGTGGATGCGTGATGGGTGAGGAGGGTGATGGGCGAGGTGCCTGTGAAGATCAATGATCTTTTCACAGCCCAGTGAGTGGCAAGGAGATGCCTCTCACAGATGGAATAGCCCTTTTCTACCTCTGTGAGTATCCTGGAGGAGTAAACCACTGGTCTCAGCTAACTGTGCCACTCCTGGAGCAGCACTGCACTCAGGCTGTCCCCGCTGGCTGCTACCTCCAAGAAAAACTCTTTCTCCCCATCTATCACCCCTAGAGCTGGTGCGGTCTGCAGATTTTTCTTGAGGCTTACAAATGCTGCCTCGCAACCCTCATCCCAAACCCACTCCACTCCCTTGTGTAGGAGTCAGAGCAGAGGGGCTGCTGTGGTGGCATAATCCTCAATAAAATCCCTACAGTACCCTTTTAGCCCTATAAAGGATCTCACTCCTGTCACTGTACTGGGGGCTGGTAACTCCTGTACTGCCTCACTTCTTGCTTTATCTATGGCCCTTTCTCCTGCTCTTACAGCCAGCCCTAGGAACTTTACTTCCTTTTGGCTGATCTGTACCTTCTTGGGGTTTACCTTAAACCCTTCCTGCTTCAGCAACTCCAGCAGTTCAGCCAGTAGTGTTCCTCTCCTTCATCAGTGAACAGGAGCAGGTCATCCACATACTGGACTAACTGCCGTGGTCGGCTGAAACCTTTTAAGCAATCTGCCATACACTGATGGACGATGCTGGGGCTGTTGTGGAACCCCTGTGGTAGGCAGTTCCAAGTGTACTGTTGGCCCTTAAATGTAAAGGCGAACTTGTACTGGTCCTCTCTCTGTAGAGGGGTGGACTAAAACCCGTTGGAGATATCCAGCACCGTGAAGGTGGTCGCAGAGGCTGGAATACTTCCTATGAGGTCGGCGACGGCTGCTACCGTGGGTGCACAGGCGGGGAAGTTCCTATTGAGCACCTGATAGTCCACCGTGGCTCTCCAGGAGTTGTCTGGTTTCCTAACCGGCCACAATGGAGAGTTTACATGGGTGGCTATTGGTCTCAATACCCCCTGTTTGACCAGAGAGGTCATGGCCGTTTCCATGTCCTTCTCTGCCTCTTTTGGGAAATTATACTGTTTTTGTGGTCGGGTCATGGGGTCCCCATCTACACTCAGTTCTACCCCGTTCACCCTCCCACAATCATGCTTGTGGGTGGCAAATGCATCGAGATGTGCTCGCACAAATGCCTGGTACTCCACTGGAGTGTTACTGACCATTTGCTCGAAGTCGTAACCCTCCTTGGGTTTTAGGGTACACAGGGTCCCCTTGCCCTGCTTCCCTGGGATAACTGCCACTTCACCCTCTTTGCTGGTGCATGCTCCCCACAGACAGTGGTTCCTAAGATCCATTAGGATCCGGTGGCCTATGATAAAATCAACCCCCAGGATCCCCTTCCCCTCGTGCTCCCACTTCATTAAAACACAAGTCCACTTGGTGTGGAGTGCTCCTAAATTAATGGACAGCGGGACAGAGAATGAGCCAACCTGCTCGTTACCTGTGAGCCCCACTAAGCTGTATGTGACCCCATTAGACAGAGGTGAGGTAGCGGGGTTATCTGAGTAGACTATGGTGCTTGAAGCTCCTGTATCCAACAGATAGGTCACTTTTACCGTTTCCACCTCCATCTTAACAAGCGGTCCTTTCCATACATCATACTCAAGGGGACACAGATAGACAGGCTGCGCTGGCTCTAGTCATAAGTCTGTGTTAACTGGGGTGGCAGATGGAGTTAAAGCACCCGTGGCTGTGGCTACCTTCCCTGGGCCAGCCAACAAAACCTGAAGTGCTGCTACTATTGAATCTACTGTGGGGGTAGAGGCCTGTGTTTCTGCCTTTGGGGCGGGGGCTGGGACATTCTTTCCTGCACTATCCTTCCAAGGATTTTTACAGTCCCTTCTCCAATGCCCACTCTTCCCGCACCCGAAGCAGTTACGCCTCACATCGGAAGGGTTACCCCCTTCCTGATGACATTCTTTCTTACCCTGGCTGGGTTTAAACTCATGCACTTTCCCTTTTGTCTGTGGTTCATCTAGCCCCCTACCATTACGGTAAGCCAGGGTCAGTTGTCTGACCACTGTTTCCTCGGTGACCTGGGGGCCTCTTGGGTCGAACCACAGCTCGGCCTTGGCTCTGATCCGTGGCAAATTGTTTGCCACCAGACTTCGGAGCCAGTGAGCTAGTTCATCCTGGTTCAAGTTAGCCCAGTCAAGATCTCCATTACAGGCACTCCTGTACTGCGAATGCCTGCGGGATCTCCCCGGCTAACTGGGCAGTCTTCTCCACCCGGGAGAATGGACTACCATCATTCATTCCCATCGCCTTCAGAACTTGATCCCGGAGGGCAGCGTACCCTCCCTGTCCCTTCTTGCACTCAGTAGAGAGGGACTGGTACAACTTGCCATCCAAGGTGAACAGGAGCATCTTGGCCATTTCTGAGTCGTCGCACTCATTAATGCCTGCTACTTGTTCCACTTCCAAAAAGTGAACTGAGGGATCTCCCTTGTGTGTAAGCTTACATAAGTGGCTTCCAATAGCCCTAAGCTGTTGAGTCCCATGGGAGACCACAAACAGGCTTTTGTAGGGGTTCGCAAAATCCCCTCAGCTCCTGAAGATCAGGAAATATTAATCCACATCGTGGACAGAGACTTGTGTGATTTAAATTGTCTCTGGGTTGGACAACGTTTTAAAACATACCCAGAACCGAAAAAAAGGCTGCGTTAAAAGGCTCATAAAAGGGCAGCGCTTGGACACTGGAATCAAAGAACTTTATGAAAATCGCACACTTTAAGATTGTACATTTTATTAAAGGATGTACTCTTGAGTTTTGAATGGTTTAAATTGCCCAGGGATAAAACTGGCCGTCAGAAAGCATGGCCAAGGACAAAAGACTTGGAAGCAGCTCGTGTATGTCTGTGAAAAGGGGGAGGATCAAAGATGGCAGTCAAACCTGTCAATCAAAGGGAAATTCCCTCCCTGCAGAGACAATCAATTTGTTTACAGAAACTGCTACAAGGATGTTTGCACAAGGGATTAAACCACTTGACTGTGGTTTCAGTGACCACAAGATAATGGATTTCTGTTTACGCAGTAATACAACTCCATTCAAAACCCATCAGGGTGAATGGAGATGGTTCGAAGGCTCAGCACAGACATTTGAAAAGAGACACTCAAACTGAGAAAAGGAACAGTTTAAAATTGAATGGGTTTGAATCACCCATTACTGGACAATGAGGACAGTTGGATCCCCTTTGTTTTAGCCCAGAAACTTCCAGATCTGGGTGGGAATATTTTGGCCCCAAAATTGGGGTATAAGAGATAGCTTCTCAGAGGCATCTCTCTCTCTCTGGCTTGCCTCCGTGTGCCCTCTACAGTGTGGAGTCTGTCTGAAGAAGTAAAACGCCAGCAGTTTCCTTTTATAACACTGGGGTGTTTCTTTACTTCAGGGCAGTGAAGATCTCGTGGGACACGGAGCTGGCATTGCAGTGGTGAGCATATATTTTTCTGGCCTTCCACAAGGCAACTTAGGATAGGCTTAGGGGTGGGAGTAAAGTGGGGATTTTGTTGGAATTGTATTTTAGTCGATTTCCCTCGTTATGTCCGTTTTTCCTCCCTTATTTAAGCAATTTTACCATGATTACTTTGATCGTGTGGTGTTGTTTCTTAGTTTTAATAAAATGTGACTTTCTTGCATCCAGACCATTTGTCCGTTTTAATATATCATTAATTATAAGTTCCTCCAGTCAGAACTGGAAGGAGGGGTTTAGCGATTCGAAACCGCTGATTGGAACTGGTCACAGTGTAGTGGAAAAAGGCTGCCTGACCAAGTAAATTACCGTAAACCAGGTAAAGGATGCCCCCCTACAAATTGGCGACTGTGGCAGGACTGGAGGCAGTTTTTGATATGATAGGTGGCCTGGATCTGGAGAAAGCATCAGCTCTTGCTTTTCTTGCTTTCAGTCTGTGGGTAGTCCTGCAGAAGTTAGCGGCAGCATGTAAGCTGACCTATTATGGTATAGGTGGCTGGGTTAAGAAGGTTGAGATGAGGGTGCGGGAGGAGGTTACAGAGGCCAAGAATCAGGTGTCAGAGTTTGAAAAATGCCAGGCGGAGGTAGAACGCCTCATAAGAAAGGTGAATGAGGCCAGAGATAGTGGGATGAGGGTGCAGGAAGAAAATGCACACATCACACTAGAGGTCACGAAATGCCAGGCAGAGATAAAGCGTCTTGTGCAGGAAGTCACAGAGGCTAGGGACAGTGAGATGAGGCTACAGGAGGAAAACGCCACCTCACCCAAGAAGCTAGCGAGGGCAAAAGCCACGTGAGACACAAGATAGAGTTCCTAAAGTGCCAAATTACAGAAGCAAAGAGTAACGAGATGAGACTGCAGGAAGAGAATGCCCGCCTCACCTCAGAAGTAACAGAGCAGGAGGAAATGGATCTGAAGGTAAAGGGCCTTTGCGAGCCAAAGCTTGCAGCCAATATGGTGTACCCTGGAACAGCCCATTGATGTTCCACAGATGGGGTATGGGAAGTGAACATAGGTTTACAGGCCGGGATGCATCCCATGGGCCACAAGATCTATGTAGATGGTTCCAGCATGGTATCCGCTGGAGTACGACTCACGGGTTGTGGGATCTTTGACCCAACGGCAGACATTGCCTTGGCAATCAAGCTCCCTAACACCATGAGTGCCCAGCAGGCTGAACTGTCCATGGTGATGTAAGTGGTTACACACCCCGACATCTTCCCTACACCGTATACGATTTGCTCTGACAGGATGTTCACTTGCAACTCGTGTACGGAGTACCTGGCCATCTGGTCCCGTCGTGGATATACCTCCGCCGACGGGAAGCCCTTGACAGTAAAGCACCTGCTGGAGAAAATCCTGGCAGCTGTGGGGGAGGAAGGTGCAGTTTTCATCCATAAGTTGAAAGCCCATTCCTCCACAGAACCCCGCAGCCAGGGCAACCAGCAAGCCGACATGCTGGCCAAGGAGGGTGCACGTGCAGGCACTTTTTGGGACCCATATGAGTCCGGGCCAGTGGCAGCGATTACAGGCAGGGATGGGACACAGGGAAAATCAGGAATAGTGTTGGCCCCGGACCTTAAAACGGTCCAGGCACAGGACCCCGTCCTAAAGGCAATAATTAGTGCAGTGATGGAGGGCAAAAGGATAGAGGGCCCCCACAGCGCAGCCCCCCTCTCCATAAGGGAAGGCATGCTGTTCAGGGGGGAACAGTGGGTAGTACCCGAGCAACACTGGAGGGAGTTCCTTCAGCTGGCCCATGAGGGGCTGGGAGCGGGACACCCCGGGCCTGAGACCACCTGGCAATGGGTGGAACAGGCAGGATGGTGGCCAGGACTCCGGGATGATGTCCGCGAGTTCTGTGCTAGCTGTCTTGTGTGTGCAGCAAATAATCCCGATCCCCACAAAAGGAAGGTGCCCATGGGACACATTAGGAGGGTGGAGGGACCATGGCAGTCGATCCAGATCGACTATATAGGGCCCTTGCCCACCACCCAGGGAGGCTACAAATACTGCCTCGTCCTGGCGGATGTGTTTTCCAAGTAGGTGGAAGCCTTCCCCTGCAGGACGGCCACAGCAATGGGGACTGCAAAGATCTTGGTGAAGGAGGTGTTCTCGCGGTGGGGACTGCCGCAGTTCATGGAGTCCGACCAGGGAAGCCACTTCACTGGCCAAGTCATGCAGAACACCCTCAGGCTGCTTGGTATTCAGGGGAAATGGTTGTCGCTCACAATCCCCAATCCTCAGGGATTGTGGAGCGCATGAACTGGACCATTAAGGAAAGGCTGAGGAAAGTGACAGTGGGGTCGCCCCAAAAATGGGCAGAGACACTACCTCTGATCCTCATGGGGATCCGGGCCAGCCAATCCAAGAGTACAGGGCATTCACCACATGAGCTCATGACCGGCAGAGTTATGAGGACCCCCACTCATGTCCTTGCCCCAGTCCTCACCGAAGGACAACTGCAGGAAATAAACTGGGATAAATTCACCCGAACCCTCCTAGAACACCTCAAATGAATTTATGGGCAGGCAGCAGACAGCATGGGGAAGCAGCATCGGAATAATCGGCTGCTGCTCGAGCCTAGCAGGAGCAACCAGTGGGAGATAGGAGACCAAGTGATGGTAAGAAACTATGCCCGGGTGGGAAGTTTAGAGCCACTCTACATGTGACCCTATAGTATAGTTGATAGGGCCAGCCCCATGGTCTATGCAGTAAAACTACCCCGGTGCACAAAGTGCTTCCACGCCAACCAATGTAAATTGTATAAATCTGACCATACAAGTTCAAGTTCACAGGCTGTAAAGACAGGCACTGTGGCTTGTTTCAAGGGAAAGGTTGTCCGGCCCACCAATGGGGACACTTCCCCGCCCCAGTGGGACCTAAGTTTTGGCCAAAGTTTAAATTTGAACCAGTTATCTAGTTCAGAAACAGAGAAACAGCAGCCTGAGAGTAGAAATCTGCAGGTTGCTGCGAGTTCATTCACAGAAAATCGCTTGGGGGGCTCCAGGGAGGAGCCGCCCTTTGAAGAGGCTGCCTGCGCAGGCGCAATTGCGCACCTGAGGGGAGAGGTTTCCCAAGACCAGGTTTGCGCAGGCGCGGTTCCCCAGCCCGTACCCCAGTGGATTTTCTTAACTTTTCCCGCACAGGCGCAGTCGCGCGCCTGAAGGAAAAGGTTCCCCAACACCGGGTACGCGCAGGCGCAGTTCCACAGCCTGTGACCCCAGCAGCTCCTCTTCAGTTTCCCTGCATAGGCGCAGTTGCCTGTTTGAAGACAGAGGTTTCACAGCCTCTGCTGGGGGACTCTGGTGAGGAGGTTCATGCAGGCGCAGTTCCCCAGCCTGTGACCCCAGTGGCTCCTCTTCAGTTTCCCTGCGCAGGCGCAGTCACCTGTTTGAAGACAGAGGTTTCACAGCCTCTGCCGGGGGACTCCGGGAGGAGGTTCGCACAGGCGCTGTTGCCTGCTTAAAGAGACAAGCTTGCCAGCCCGCTTCTAGAGTGGTTCCCCCTATGGTGTGGGACTCTGGGGAGGAAGAGATAGCAATTCCTCTTGCAGGGGACATATGGAAGGAGCTGGGACCAGGTTTTGGACCTGGAGAGGAAGATTTTCAGCCACCAGCAGCAGGTGGTGAGGGGATAACTGCCCCCAGTACAGGAGTGGGTAGGAAAAGTAACTTGTCATGCCAATAAAGCGATTTGAATTGAATTGAATTGAAAAGGAGATAAACCCGGAGTACTGGCAGGCTGCCAGGTATATTAAACAGTGCGGGCTGTTTGCATCAAGGGGAGAAGGTTCCCAGCCAGCTAGGGCTGTGACCCAGGCTCAGGGTCCGTCAGCCAAAGTTTCCCCCACAGAGATGCCCCTCAGAAGGTCTCAGCGGGTCCGCAAGCCCAAGGTAAGATGGTCACCAGGGTATCTGCCACAAAGAGCAATCTCCCGAGCCCGGGAGGAAATAGATCACAGAGGTCCCCAACTAGCAGCTATAAGCTGCCAGGGAATAGAAGCAGGAGGCAGTCCAGCTTTGCTGCAGGCAGCAGTAATCTGCGACATTGACACCAGAGATTAGCCTGGCCGTCCGGAAACGGGCGGCATTTGTATTATAGCTTTGTGTTAAGTTGCCAATGTTTATAGCTTGCTTTTAAGGTGTTTAAATTTTAAGTTTAGAATGTAACTAGTAGTTTTGAGTTTAAGTTTAAAGCTTAAGTTTATAAGTGTGCCAAATGCTTGTATTTTGGTCCGAGGTCGAGGGACCCGACCATGTCTCCACCTAAGGCAGCAGGTCAGGGAGAGACCTGGCTGCATGTCCTTTTAAGTTCTTCTGCAGGAGAGTGGACAAAGGAGCAGCCCTGTTTGCCCAGCCCGAGCTGGGCATCGAATGAAGATATACAGAATGTTGGGGATCACCTCGCCACTGGACAAATCCAGGAGGAGACCCCGCAGCGACCTTCAGGAGAAACCGGACAGAGTCCAGAGGAACCTGCCTACTCATCCTACGCAGAAGAGATGGCCCCAGCTGGGTGGGGCACGGCCCCAACCCAGCACTATCCTGACTGAATTTCACTTGCGGGAGACCTCGCTATTGAGGAGTCATGGTGGGGAAGCGTGGGCACCTTGTCAGATAGGGACGCGTTCCCCGGGAGTGGGTGGTGTTGGCCCGGGAAAGAT
This sequence comes from Somniosus microcephalus, assembly GCF_052327205.1. Classification (NCBI taxonomy): domain Eukaryota; kingdom Metazoa; phylum Chordata; class Chondrichthyes; order Squaliformes; family Somniosidae; genus Somniosus; species Somniosus microcephalus. The sequence goes on along the minus strand of NC_140999.1, from coordinate 80,705,255 downwards.
TGTAAAGGGGAGGAGGAGACCCAAGAGTCACGTGGGTGCATTCGGGGAAGGGACGAACTCACCCAGGGCGCACAGGTAAAGTTAGAGTGTAAGTGTGGCTGGGAAGGATGAGTGGGTGGCCGGATCTGGGATCCAAGTTTGAGTGTGAGGCCAGTGAGAGCCGCCACACAGGCACCCATCATTTTCTCCAGCCAGTTGAGAGAAGACAGGAGGGGGAGGGACTGGGAGTTGCGATCCCATACTCTCTGGTTTTGGCCTGTGAAACATGAGGGGTACCCCGCATCCACAATGGAACAAGGGGATGGCTCAGGGCTGGCGGAGCAGACTGTTCTGTAAAATCCATTCTGTATGTTTTAAAAGTTTAAGACAATTAAAGGGGGGGGGTGGAAGGAACATTTACTGCCCGGGTGGGAGGAGCAATACCCACTTGAATTTCGCGACCCCTCATTGGCACGTGATGGTCGGGGTTTATTTCAGCATTTTGTTTCAAATGTTTAATGGAGATTTTTGTATTTTGTTTTACAGTTCCAAGTGGTGCAGAGGCGTAGGACCCTCTCCGTGCTTGGATTCATTTTGATCACATTGTATAACCAAGATTGCAACATTTTGTAATATGTTGTAATGTAACAAGTGGTGCAGGGGTATGAGCCCCCTATTGTAACATTTTGTAATTGATGTATCTGTAGATGCCTACCGTACCATGGTTTTTCTCGGATTTGAGGGGAATAGACGGGTTGGGGAATCAGTAATAGGTAGCTATAGGTAAATACAGGGGATGGTTGCCTGTCGGGGGTCAGAAAATTTTGCTCACTTCCTCAAGAGGATACTACAAGTAAGTTGGAAGTATCCAAGGTGGGAATGTAGGGGTTCGCAAAATCCCCTCAGCCCCCGAAGATCGGGAAATATTCATCTACATCGTGGACGGAGACTTGTGTGATTTAAATTGTCTCTGGGTTGGACAACGTTTTAAAACATACCCTGAACAGAAAAAAAAGGCTGTGTTAAAAGGCTCGTAAAAGGGCAGTGCTTGGACACTGGAATCAAAGAACTTTATGAAAATCACACAGCCTAAGATTGTACATTTTATTAAAGGATGTACTCTTGAGTTTTGAATGGTTTAAACTGCCCAGGGATAAAAATGGCTGTCAGAAAGCATGGCCAAGGACAAAGGACTTGGAAGCAGCTCGTATAGGTCTGTGAAAAGGGGGAGGATCAAAGATGGCAGTCAAATCTGTCAATCAAAGGGAAGTTCCCTCCCTGCAGAGACAATCGATTGTTTACAGAAACTGCTGCAAGGATGTTTGCACAAGGGATTAAACCACTTGACTGCGGTTTCAGTGACCACAAGATAATGGGTTTCTGTTTACATAGTAATACAACTCCATTCAAAGCCCATCAGGGTGAATGGAGATGGTTCGAAGGCTCAGCACAGATATTTGAAAAGAGACACTCAAACTGAGAAAAGGAACAGTTTAAAATTGAATGGGTTTGAATCACCCATTACTGGACAATGGGGACAGTTGGATCCCTTTTGTTTTAGCCCAGAAACTTTCGGATCTGGGCGGGAACATTTCGGCCCCAAAATTGGGGTATAAGAGATAGCTTCTCAGAGGCATCTCTCTCTCTCTGGCTTGCCTCCGTGTGCCCTCTACAGTGTGGAGTCTGTCTGAAGAAGTAAAACACCAGCAGTTTCCTTTTAAAACACTGGGGTGTTTCTTTACTTCAGGGCAGTGAAGATCTCGTGGGACACGGAGCTGGCATTGCAGTGGTGAGCATATATTTTTCTGGCCTTCCACAAGGCAACATTGGGATAGGCTTAGGGGTGGGAGTAAAGTGGGGATTTCATTAGAATTGTATTTTAGTCGATTTCCCTCGTTGTGTCCATTTTCCTCCCCTATTTAAGCAATTTTACCGTGATTACTTTGATTGTGTGGTGTTGTTTCTTAGTTTTAATAAAATTTGACTTTCTTGCATCCAGACCATTTGTACGTTTTAATATATCATTAATTTTAGTTCCTCCAGTCAGAACTGGAAGGAGGGGTTTAGTGATTTGAAACCACTGATTGGAACTGGTCACAGTGCAGTGGAAAAAGGCTGCCTGACCAGGTAAATTACCGTAAACCAGGTAAAGGATGCCCCCCTACACTTTCAAGGGGCCCCTGGCCCCCACCTACTCCCTCCCGGTGGACCAAACTTTTGCTGTTGAGTCGGGCACATCGACCCCGGCTCCGACCTTTCCTGCAATTGTTTGCCCACTTCACCCTGCTGCCAAGCCAAGTCAAAACCTGGCGCCACAGGTGGTGGTGGTGTGCACTCCTCCCTGTCTTCCCTACAGATTGCTTGTCCCTCCTGCTGCCTAACCGAGTAGCTCCCCGGCACCACAGGTGTCATCTGCACAGTTTCAACTTCTACTTCCAGGTCTACACGGGCCTCACCCGAGCTTACTCGGCATACCATGCCTTTTGCCCTGGACAGAGCAAGTTTTAAACTCTCTATCTGCTTTGGACAGGGGCCGTGATAGAAACATAGAAACATAGAGGATAGGAGCAGGAGTAGGCCATTCGGCCCTTCGAGCCTGCTCCGTCATTCAATAAGATCATGGCTGATCATCCAAATTCAGTACCCTGTCCCTGCCTTCTCCCCATATCCCTTGATCCCTTTAGCCTTAAGAAATGTATCCAACTCTTTCTTGAATATATTTAAAGACTTGGCCTCAACTGCCTTCTGTGGTAGAGAATTCCACAGGTTCACCACTCTCTGGGTGAAGAAATTCTTCCTCATCTCTGGCGTAAATGGCTTACCCCTTATTCTTAGACTATGACCCCTGGTTCTGGACGCTCCGACCATCGGGAATATTCTACCTGCATCTAGTTTGTCCAGACCTGTCAGAATTTTATAAGTTTCGATGAGATCCCCTCTCATTCTTCTAAACTCCAGCGAGTATAAGCCCAATCGACCCAATCTCTCCTCATACATCATTCCTGCCATCACCGGGATCAGCGTTGTGAATCTTCGCTGAACTGCTTCCATGGCAAGAACATCCTTCCTCAGATAAATCGACCAAAACTGCACACAGTACTCAAGGTGTGGTCGCACCAAGGCCCTGTACAACTGCAGCAGGACATCCTTGCTCCTGTACTCAAACCCTTTTGCTATGAAGGCCAACATACCATTTGCCTGCTTCACCGCCTGCTGCACCTGCATGCTTACCTTCAGCGACTGGTGCACAAGGACACCCAGGTCTCGTTGCACTTCCCCTTCTCCCAATCTATTGCCATTCAGATAATAGCCTGCCTTTCTGTTTTTGACACCAAAGTGGATAACCTCGCATTTATCCACGTTATATTGCATCTGCCACGCTTCTGCCCAATCACCCAACCTGTCCAAATCATCCTGGAGTTTCTCGGTATCTTCCTCGCAGCACACACGCCCACCCAGCTTTGTGTCATCTGCAAACTTGTAGATATTACATCTAGTTCCCTTATCTAGATCATGAATGTATATTGTGAATAGCTGGGGTCCAAGGACCGATCCCTGCGGTACCCCACTAGTCACTGCCTGCCACTCGGAAAAAGACCCGTTAATTCCTACACTCTGCTTTCTGCCCGCCAACCAGTTCTCTATCCAAGTCAATACCTTGCCCCCAATCCCATGTGCCTTAACTTTACATGCTAATCTCTTATGCGGGACCTTATCGAAAGCCTTTTGAAAGTCCAAATACACCACATCTACTGGTTCTCCCTTATCTATTTTACCAGTTACATCCTCAAAAAATTCCAGTAGATTAGTCAAGCACGATTTACCTTTTGTAAATCCATGTTGACTTTGTCCGATCTTGTCACTGTTTTCCAAGTGCTCAGCTATTACATCCTTTATAATGGACTCTAGCATTTTCCACACTACCGATGTCAGGCTTACCAGTCTGTAATTCCCCGCTTTCTCTGTACCACCCTTTTTGAATAGTGGGGTAACATTAGCTACCCTCCAATCCATGAGTACAGTTCCAGATTCCAGCGAATTTTGGAAGATGATCAGCAATGCATCTATTATTTCTAGGGCCACTTCCTTAAGTACCCTAGGATGTAGATTATCAGGCCCTGGGGATTTATTGGCCTTCAATCCAGTCAATTTCCCTAACACCATTTCCTTACAAATACTGATTTCTTTCAGTTCCTCCCTCTTATCAGACCCTATGTTCTCCAATATCTCTGGGAGGTTATTTGTGTCCTCCTTTGTGAAGACAGAACCAAAATGTGCATTTAATTGGTCAGCCATTTCTTTGTTCCCCATTATAACTTCCCCTGCTTCTGACTGCAAGGGACCTACACTTGATTTCACTAATCTTTTTCTCTTCACATATCTATAAAAGCTCTTACAGTCAGTTTTTATGTTCCCTGCAAGCTTACTTTCATATTCTATTTTCCCCTTCTTAATTAATCCCTTTGTCCTCCTTTGTTGAATCCTAAACTGCTCCCAATCCTCAGGGTTACAGCTTTTTCTGGCCAATTTATATGCCCTCTCCTTGGATCTTGCTATCCCTAATTTCCCTTGTTAGCCACAGTTGAGTCATCCTTTTGGTTTTATTCTTATCCCAAACTCGGATAAACAACTTCTGTAGTTCATCCATGCGGTCTTTGAAAGTTTGCCATTGCCTATCCACCGTCAACCCTTTGAGTGACATTCCCCAATCAATCCTACCCAATTTGCGCCTCATGCCATCGTAGTTTCCTTTATTTAAATTCAGGACCCTAGTCTCCGAGTCAACTACTTCACTCTCCATCCTAATGAAGAATTCTATCATATTATGATCGCTCTGACCCAAGGGGCCTTGTACAACAAGATTGCTAATTAATCCTCTCTCATTACATAATACTCAGTCTAAGATGGCCTGATCTCTGGTTGGTTCCTCGACATATTGTTTCAGAAAACCATCCCGTAATCATTCTAGGAATTCCTCCTCCACAGTATTTTTACTAATTTGGTTAGCCCAATCGATATGTAAATTAGTCACCCATGATGACTGCTGTGCCCTTATTGCACACGTCTCTAATTTCCTGTTTAATGCCATCCCCAACCTCCGTATTACTGTTTGGAGGTCTATATACCACTCCCACTAACGTTTTCTGCCCCTTGATATTTCTCAGTTCTACCAATACAGATTCCGCATCATCAGAGTTAATATCCTTCCTTTCAATTGTGTTATTCCCCTCTTTAACCAGCAATGCTACCCCACCTCCCTTTCTTTTTTGCCTATCCTTCCCAAATATTGAACACCCCTGGATGTTGAGTTCCCAGCCTTGGCCACCCTGGAGCCATGTTTCTGTACTCACAATCAAATCATATTCGTTTACCTCTATTTGCACAGCTAATTCATCCACCTTGTTCCGAATGCTCCTTGCATTAAGGCACAAAGCCTTCAGGCTTGTTTTTTTAATGCTCTCAGACCTATATGAATTATTATTTACTGTGGTCATGTTTGATTTAAACCGTTGAGTTCTTTGCCTTCTAATTTTGTTTTTCTCCTTCCTGTCTTTTGCTTTTTTCCTTGGTTCCCTTTCCTCTGTCTCCCTGCTCAGGTTCCCAACCCCCTGCCACTTTAGTTTAAACCCTCCCCAACAGCACTAGCAAACACTCCCCCGAGGACATCGGTCCCGGCCCTGCCCAGGTGCAAACCGTCCCGTTTGTACTGGTCCCACCTCTCCCAGAACCGGTTCCAATGTCCAAGGAATTTGAATCCCTCCTCCTTGCACCATTCCTCTAGCCACATATTCTTTTGAAATATCCTCCTATTTCTACTCTGACTAGCACGTGGCACTGGTAGCAATCCTGAGATTACTACCTTTGAGGTCCTATTTTGTAATTTACCTCCTAACTCCCTATATTCTGCTTTTAGGGCCTCATCCCATTTTTTACCTATATCGTTGGTGCCTATGTGCACCACGACAACTGGCTGTTCGCCCTCCCCCTCCAAAATATTCTGCAGCCGCTCTGAGACGTCCTTGACCCTTGCACCAGGGAGGCAACACACCATCCTGGAGTCTCGATTGTGGTCGCAAAAACGCCTATCTATTCCCCTTACAATTGAGTCCCCTATCACTATAGCTCTTCCACTCTTTTTCCTCCCAGCCTGTGCAGCAGAGCCACCCATGGTGCCAGGAAGTTGGCTGCTGCTGCCTTCCCCTGATGAGTCATCCCCCCCAACAGTATTCAAAGTGGTATATCTGTTGGAGAGGGGGATGGCCGCAGGGGATTCCTGCACTACCTGCCTGCGCCTCTTACTCTGCCTGCTGGTCACCTATTCCCTTCCTGCCCTTACCTGCAGTGTGACCAACTCGCTAAATGTGATATTCACGACATCCTCAGCATCGCGAATGCTCCAAAATGAATCCATCCGCAGTTCCAGTGCCGCAATGCGGTCTGTCAGTAGCTGCAGCTGGACACACTTCCTGCACACATGGTCATCAGGGATGCAGGAAGCGTCCCTGATTTCCCACATAGAGCAGGAGGAGCACACTACGGGGCTGGGCTGTCCTGCCATGACTTACCCTTTAACTAATTAATTAAAATTAAATGAATCCCACCAATTTCACTACAGTTAAATGATATATTTAAGGGCCCTGCTTTACAAACTGTCCTCACTACACCACAGAGACCTTAAAAACTATAAACCACAGACTTAAAGTTTTAAAACGAGAGAAATACTCCAACCAATCACCTACCTGTTTTGTGGTGATGTCACACCTCGAATGCTTTTTACCTCTCTCCTTCCCTGAGATTGGAAATTGGTATGCCTACCTGAGCCTCTGGGGCCTTTTGTAGTCTCTCTGCCACTCTGCTCCACCTCCCGCCGCACTGAGGCCTACCTGAGCCTCTGGGGCCTTTTGTAGTCTCTCTGCCGCTCTGCTCCACCTCCTGCCACACTGAGGCCTACCTGAGCCTCTGGGGCCTTTTGTAGTCTCTCTGCCACTCTGCTCCACCTCCCGCCGCACTGAGGCCTACCTGAGCCTCTGGGGCCTTTTGTAGTCTCTCTGCCGCTCTGCTCCGCCTCCCACCGCACTGAGGCCTACCTGAGCCTCTGGGGCCTTTTGTAGTCTCTCTGCTGCTCTGTTCCACCTCCCGCCGCTGCTGACGCTGCACCGAGGCCTACCTGAGCCTCTGGGGCCTTTTGTAGTCTCTCTGCCACTCTGCTCCGCCTCCCGCCGCTGCCGATGCCGCATTGAGGCCTACCTGAGCCTCTGGGGCCTTTTGTAGTCTCTCTGCCGCTCTGCTCCGCCTCCCGCCACTGCCGCACTGAGGCCTACCTGAGCCTCTGGGGCCTTTTGTAGTCTCTCTGCCGCTCTGCTCCGCCTCCCGCCGCTGCCGCACTGAAGCCTACCTGAGCCTCTGGGGCCTGTTGTAGTCTCTCTGCCGCTCTGCTCCGCCTCCCGCCACTGCCAATGCCACTTCAAACTCCCTCGTGCTTGCTACTTGATAAGCTGCCTTTATATTCCTATACTGCGCCTCCTGTTCCCTTAACAGTCTGGTTAGGCGAGCGTTCTCTTCTTTCAGGACCAGCTCATTTCCTTTTGCTTCAGTGACTTGACACCGAAAATACTCATGTCTGTTTCTGTGTTTCTCTACTAATTGCAATTTCTCTTGATTCTGCACTTGTAATTCCAGCAATAGTTCCTCCACTTCTAAAGCTCTGGCTTTGGACAGTTTGACCGCTTCCTGCAGCTCTGCTGTCAAAGCTTTCACCTGCTGGTCTAAAAGCTGGATCTGTCGTAGGGCACAGACCAACCAGATGGCCTTCTCCACCAACTTTTTATGATCTTGGCTCTCAGTCCATTTAGCTGCAGCGTCTATAGGATGCTCAGCACATAACAGACTGGTTACCCACTTCTTGGTGATATTCACCTTCTCAAAAACATAAGAGGAAATCCTCTCTTCCATCCTTGTCCTATCATCAAACACAGGGTCTATTGCATTACTTCCCTTTTGTCAACGTCCTGCCGCGGTCACCATACTGTAAGTGGGTGGTGTGTGTGTATAGTCAGCTTCACCTCTGACTCCCTTTGAGCGGTTTGAATCGCTCCCACTCCCTTGTTCTAGACTTTGGACTTATTTAGGGGTCGTAATAAAACTTGCAACAGACACCTGGGTTAGTCAAAAGAATTCAGATCTTTATTTTGAGACAGGAAAATATACAATACAATAAAACTTACACTTTAAAAGGGTGGGGAACACATGGAATAAGCAAAGGAGAATTACAATGTACAAAATCCCTTACCCTCCCAACCCCACTACACTAGCTAGGCTGGAATCCAGAGGACCAGGAAATGCTCACCAAAAACGACTTTCTTGGCAGTTGTAGATGTTCGCGATTTTGGGGTTCTCTTTAGTTGTGTCGGTTCGGGCCTGCTGTTCCTCGGATGTGGTAGAAGACTGCACCTGCGTTGGGTCTTCTGTTGGGTTGAGTCCGCAGATGCGGTTAGTCGCTCGGTTGGATCTTACTGGGTAAGTCCCAAATTTCTTTGGTTAGGGCTAGTTTAGAGTCTTTTGTCCAAAATCTTACCCAGGGGTAAGTCAGACTAGCCTGTAGAGTGGAAACAAGTCTTTGGTTCATGAGTTTTTCGGCGGTTGATTTCTTGTTGGTCGCGGTGGCACAATATTAACTGGTTGGTGGTAATATTGGCTGGTGTTGGTTTCTGTAGGCCTTTGGTTGCCGCGATCTCCGTTTCTTCTTTCTCCCTTCGAGTCTCCGACGATGATCTCTTTCTTGAGCTGGTTGACTGTACTTGAACTCAGACTTCTGAGCTGACTCGAATTGGCTGTGTTGCGTTGTCTCAGCTGTCCATTTAACTGGATAAGCAGGCCTCAATTATATTAATTTGGGGCCTGGCTTATCTGACCGCCATAATGGTTTCCTTTGTTAAATTTGGCGGGCTCATTATTGACATTGTCATTGATCGCAGCCCTGCCTTCGATCTATTTTCTTTTCTTTCCAGTTTTGAAGAAGGGTTCGACCCGAATCGTCAACTCAAATTTCTATCCACGGATGTTGCCTGACCTGCTGAGCTTTTCCAGCATTTTCTGTTGTTATTTCATTATTCTTAATGTCTTTTTAAAACTCTAACGAGCTTCGGGGATGGCCCATACAAAACTTAACGGCCTAGAAATTCACTATGGCCCCGCCAGCTGGCTAGCGCCCAAAAGTTAGCGCTGGGCGGGGAGCCATTTGCGATCGTCAGATATTCAGTTTTTGCGCCCCAATTTGGAACCGGGCACTATTCCAGGGTGTGCCCGCCTCCGCTTGGGGCACTGAAACTGAATTTCAGCGCTCTTGGCACCGCTGCGCCAGCCGCTGCAGAGCGGCAGGCTGCGGTACTGCAGGCCTCCTCCTTCTCTTAAGGGGGAGCTGCCTGCAACGGGGAGATCGCCGCTGGATAGTGCCGGCAAATGAGCCCGGCACCACGGAGAAGTGCCGGGTTCGCGGAAAGCAGCCGGCAATGCCGCGGGGGGGGGTGGAGGAGGCCGGGGAAGGAGGTGCGGGCAGGCGGCCGCCGAAAAAGCGGCCGGCCGCACCTCCACCTTAAAGCGCCCCACTAAGGCTACAGTACGGCCCCGTTTTCTGGTCGCTGTTTGCGGCCGCTGCGGAGGAGGTGGCCGCAACTAAATATGGGGATCGGGCCGGTTTCGGGGTGTAACTGGGGCACTGCGCACACCGATGATGTCATCGGTGCTGGCGCAGTGCTAATGGCTACCGCCGCCAATACCGCTGCGCTGAATAGCAGCGCAAACTCCTTTTTGGCGCTGAAGCCCTCTTTAGGCAGTAACTGGCCGCAAAGCTGGCAGCGCCTTAATGAATTTCCAGGCCAACGAGTTTAAGGGAAGCTCTCCCAAACTTAATCGGCTTTTAACTGGTTTCGGGATTGCCTTGAAACCAATTTAAAATGCTAAACGTTTGATAATCTCTTTAAATTGACTTTGGACTGTGGCTTTTATAGTAACTGTAGGGACGAGGCTCTTTTCCTTTGTGTGGCTGGAGACATGTCCTGTGTACCTGATACCAGGCTCTGGGAGGGAAAAAAGGCTTCATTGTCCTTATGCAAATCTGGGGCATCCTGTAGGATTCGCAAAAATCCATGAAATACAGTATACGGGTAGGGCCCCTGAAGTGGCCACATTGTGAGAACACAGAATGGAGTTGGCAGTTCTCATGGCCCAGTTCAAAAGGACACACACCTAACAGCAGTCTGAGTCATCATCGATTAGAAGAATCCAGAACCTTACTGTTTTTGATATTGTAATGTGGTTACAGCAGCAAACAAAACTATTAGCACCTGGAGGTGCACTAATCGCTGGCAGAGCGGTAACCGATCTCAGAAACCACTGAGCACACACAAACGAAGGGACACTAATCGGATTCCCATTAGTTCGATTTGCGAGCAGTTAAAATTAATGTGCTTGCTTTTGTTAAAGCAACCTTAACAAAGGAAAATGGTTGATTTGGCGCCAAGATTAGGGCCAGAAAAGAGTATAACCGTTCAGGTAAATCGTCAGCAAGTCAGTCTAAGATTCATTCAGTGAGATTCAGACAGATCCATCACAGATTCACACAGACACAAGGTCAAGGACAGAGCGAGGAGGACCCACAAGATTGTGCAGGAGGAGAGATTCAGCCAGATTCAGACAGATCCACAAGATTCACCAGAAGCAGTGAAGTCCAAGTCCAGATACCATCAGGAGTTCAAAGGCCGAGTGGAGAGAAAACGGCTCGAGGATTTCGGAGGACTTCCAAAGTTTGTACAGGAGAGCGAGTCCAGGAGCCAGTCCCATAAGGAAGGTCGGAGGTCCCGGATGACACCAAGTAACAGGGTCCAGGAGCCGGTCCCATAAGGAAGATCGGAAATTCCAGACGTAACAAGAAGTACCAAGGTCCAGAAGGGTTTTGAAATTCTGGTGAGCATAAAGGCCCAACTCTACCTAACTGACATAATTGAGGTATATTCAGTAACAGGAGGGTTTGTAACGTTAAGGGTATTTGTAAGTCAGGAGTGTGATTTATCCCTCGATGTGTCCGTGCGCTTCCCTCACCCCCGCTTTTAGCTTATCACTATGTTAGAACTGTTTATATGCTTTAAAGTTATTTTTCTCAGTGTATAATTTAGTCCTCTGTGAGAAACATTATTTTTTGTCTGCATTTATTGTTGCCATTTTTCTCTGTGTACATTCTCTTTCAAAAATAAAGATCGTTTTGATTTAAAACTCAATCTGTCTCATCTGAACATTTGTCTTCCGAGTCACGAGTTGGGCCAACACACAAAGGTTGTCTGGCAATAAGCCCAGTGTCTAGAACTGTGAGGGGGGAGCGCTTCGAAACTGCTCACGAGTAGTGCGAAAATCAAAACCCATTTAGCAAACCATAAGCTCGTTAAAATGACCCCTTACAGAATGGCGACCATGGTGGGACACTGGCTACAGAAACCTTGTGTGGTGGACAAAGACTCAGGTGAGACAGATGTGATGGAAGATAAGTTAGCTTCCTACGTGTGTGGGAAAGTCAATGTAGTGAAAGAATGGGTGTATGACATGTTAGGAGCCGAGCGTCCCCTAAAGGCAGCCGCTCAGTGGACGGCTAGTAAAAAGCACCGCAAGGGCATTGAGAAAGCGGTATGGCTCATGTGTTATAAAAAGCAGGTTCTGGTATTGGACCACGCGGTGGCCAGTAAAGAATCTAAGATTAGGCATTTGTCCCAAGAGCTGCAGGAAAAGGTTGCAGCAGAAGGGAAAGTGCTAGTGGCCCTGGAGGCAATAAGCCAAGAGAGGGCAGCGATGGTCCGGGATCATCGGGGGAAAGTAGAGCAGATGGAAAGCCAGGCCGCTGAAGTACAGCGTGAGCACCAAGCCAGGGGAGAAAGGCTAAAGGGCAAGGTAGCTGAGTTAGAGGGGAGTGCTAGTTTTAGGGTAGAACATGTTGAGTACCAAGCAAGAGAATCTGGGGAAAGAGAAAGGAAGTTAAAGGCGGAAATTAGCAGTCTCATGGGAGAACTTAAGGCACAGGAGGAGAAAGTAGCCGAGGTAAAAGCAGCTTATAAGGTGGCTTGCGCTCAGGGGTTTGAGGAAGCAGACCGCGGACCCTGTAGGCAGGAAATTGAAAGCCTACGTATGGAGTTGGCCAAAGCAAAGGGGATGATATGTCTCATTAGCCCAAAAATCGGCCAGGCCGAATTTAACGGCAACCCAGTCAGGGCAGTCCCGCAGGCAGCCCCCAGAACTAAACGGGTTAGGGAACCTGAGGTTGCACAGCCACCACCCCTAGCCCCTAGTTTCCCAGAGGTCTGGGAACAGGAGCAGGTGGGGGATGAAGAACCCCAGGTAGACCAGGCTAGCCCAAGAGAGAGTCAGGGACCGGGACCGGTGTACCCCATTACACAGCGGAGGTACGGACCACCCGGTAACGACGGGGAAACTGGGGACATCCAGAACCAATTCCAGATTGCACACAGTACGCAACAATTGCGTTCCATGGTGAGCCACATCCCCAAGCTCACCATGAGGGGGGACCCTTCCCTGCACTTTAGGGAGATAGAGCAGGCGGCCTGTGTGAATGACTGCGATGAGGCAGAAAGGGCCAAAATGATGCTGTTCTCCCTGGGTAGCGATCTCCTCCAGACGCTACCCGATGAGTGTAAGAGGGGTCAGGAGAATTATGGCAAGCTCAAGGAAGAGATCCTGGAGGCCATGGGGATGAACGAGGGGAGTCCGTTCTCCTGGGTAGAGAGAACAGTCCAGCTCCACGGGGAATTCCCGCAGGCGTTCGCGGACAGGCTGTGGCCAGTCTACCAGGATGCATGCCCGGGAATGCCGGCGTGAGCGCACCTGGATGGGGAACCATTAGTTCACTGGCTAAGGTGCCTTATGAATAACTCCCTGCCCCGCGTTCGAATACAGTCAATGGCTTGGTTCGACCTCCGAAACCCTCTGACCACGGAGGCGACGGTAATCCGTCAACTCACAGTCACTTTTAGAAATGGTAGAGATAGTGAAACCCCCCGAAAAATGGGAAGGTTTGTGAGGTCAGGCCTGGTGACCAGCCCTGTAAGGAGTGGCGCCAGGAAGGGAGCCGTCCCAACCAAAGCAGGCAAACTTGCTATGGTTGCGGAAAGGAAGGGCATTGGCGCAGGGACTGCAAAAATCCTTGGAAGGATAATAGGGAAAAGGTTCCCACAGCCCCAGTCCAAAAGGCAGAGACAGAAATTGCTCCCACTGGGATCGAGTCATTTTTAGAGGCCATGTGGTCTCTTCTGACTGGCCAGGGAAGTACAGCTGCTGTAGTTCCCTCCCCCACCTCTGCCCCCCCACAATGACTGGAGCCAGCGCAGCCTGTCGACCTGTGTCCCCCAGAAAGACATGCACAGGAGAAGACCTCCAGTAAAATGGAGGAATACCTGCGGTGCCAGGTTGCGGAGGCTAAGTTAGTTGAGCAGGCTTTAAGGGAGGAGAACGCTAGGTTAACAGCGAGGGCTGGCAGTTTAGAGGGTCAGCTAAAGGTTTTTTAAATGGTTCATGAAGATTTTCAGCCACCAGCAGCGGGTGGTGAGGGGATACCTGCCCCCAGTACTGGAGCAGGTAGGGAAGAGGAGATAAAACTAGATTACTGGCTAGCTGCCAGGTATATTAAACAGTGCAAGCCAGAGACAGGGAAACAGACAGCGGGGGCTGAAAAGGCCAGTAAAGAGTTAAACGCTGTAGGGGAGCTGCAGCCACAGGTCACACAGGCTGGACGTGCAGCCTGCGTGAGGGGAGGAGTGGTCTCATCTAAACGGGAGACTCTCCCATTGTTCTGGGACCCAGGAGGGGAGGAGCCGGAGGTCCTAGTTCCTGTCCCTGGCCAAAGTGAAGCCGAGTCGGAGGACGAAGGTCCCGCCCCCGACAGCGGTGAAGGGGAGGAGCCAGAGGTCTTAGGTCTTGCCCCTCAGTGTAGCATTGAAAAGGTCTGGTCACCGGTTACTGTAAAAAGATACCCCCGTAGGAAAGCTGTGGGAATTTTAAACAGTTCACAGCTGTGGTGTATGTGCATTTAAGAGCAATTGTGGTGTATGTGCCTTTAAGAGCCCCAGGTGTGCGTAATGCCGGTAATTGCCACTTGGGCTATATAAGCCTGTGTATTGTGTATATCCTTTAGAACCCCCCCCAGACTTGCTTAGTAAATACCTATGAACCAACTCCTGTCTTCAGTGTCTTTATCTACACACGGACACTACAGTGGCGACGAAGTGGAAACGGACTTACCTGCAATTCGGCAGCACCTCAAGGACATCGATTCCTCCAGCGTCCAGAAGACTCAAGGAAGTAATAGAAACTGTGGTTTCACAAGCTGGCCAAGCTGGTGGCAGGTACTGCGCTAATCCTTCCTGGGCATCAGGCTGGGGCTCCAGCGGCGGGCTCTACAGCTGAGACAGGCAGCGAAATCGGAGGCAAGCAATAACGGACTGGGAGGGTGCACTCGGGAGACGGCCGGCGCGGCAAGCAGGTCAGCGTTTAGACCTCCGTCGGGAACGAGTCTCCAACAGTGAATAAACGGAAACCACAGTAAAACAGCGTTGTTATCGGTAGCAGCGGCGGGAAAGCGCAGGAAGCGCCATATCGTTGCTACAGAGAGAAAAAAAAAGCACGGGAAGCGCCATATCTTTTTTGAAATGCCTAAGTCTGGCAATATTGATGCTTTTGATAACGAAACAGAGCCTAACTTTGGCAATATTGATGTTTTTGATAACAAGATAGAGGATTGGACCACATATGTAGAAAGAGTGGAGGTGTTTTGCACCGTAAATGGAATAGATGAAAAAAAAGCTTCAGTGCTTCTGGATCTAATGGGTGCAGAAACATACAAGCTGTTACGCAACTTAATCACTCCAGCCGAACCGATGGACAAGAATTTTGAGGAGATTGTTGATACCCTACACTGCCAATTCGAGGCAGGACTGGCAGATTCTCTGCAAGACAAATTCATCTGCGATCCCCTAAGTGTAGAAACACAAAAAAAGGTATCTTCTGGAAAAGATTTAACACTGGACAAGGCTTTCAGTGCAATAGGAGCGGCAAAGATACAGCAAAGGCCACAGGACTTCGGCACCCATGAAATGACACGGGGTTTCGAGAGATGTTATCGCTGCGGCAGATCCAACCATGACCAGAGGGATTGCTGGTTCAAAGAAAAAGCATGCAGGCGATGCGGAAAGATGGGACACATTCCACGTGTATGCCGATCTGAAAATAAAAAATCCACTAACGGGAAAAGAATCAATAAGGAAAAGCACAGAAAGGTACAAATGATGACGGACAGTAGCTCCAAAGACCAGAAGAGCGATAGCGACTTCGGGAACAAGAGACTAAGCTCTCTCAAATTACATAATGTAATTGCCAATGAAGATTACCAGACCATTTGGGTTACCCTCATAATAGCAGGGTCCCCAGTTAAAATGGAGCTAGATACAGGATCAGCTCTAACCGTAATAAATCGACGAGATTACGAGAGGCTATTTTCGCATATACCTCTAAAAGACACATCCATTATCTTAAAAACATATACGGGGCAGAAAGTATACCCCAAAGGAAAAATAAAGGTGCTTGTGGTATACAACGGCAAAGAAATACAAAAGTTGTATTTATACATTCTACAAGATGGTGGTCCACCGTTGTTGGGATGTGAATGGATAAGGAAGATACGTTTAGACTGGCACTCCATTCAGGCACTGACGGTGACCAGTAAGGAAAAAAACAATGATGACATCATACCTGAACGATTAAAAGACATCTTGGCCAACGCCAAAGAAGTGTTTCAAGAGAAACTAGGAACCTTGAAAGGCATCACCGCCTCAATAAAAGTGGAAGATGCAGCAATTCCAAAAAATTTTAAGGCAAGACCGGTGCCATACGCAATACGTCCGGCAGTCGAGGCAGAGCTGGAGAATTTGGAAAAGGCAGGCGTATTATCCAAAATAGATTGGAGCGAATGGGCAACACCCATCGTTCCAGTCATGAAAAAAACATTGAAAAATAACTCTGAGGAACAGAGAAAAATTCGCATCTGTGGGGACTTTAAGGTGACTGTAAACCCGGTCCTTCACACAGTACAGTATCCTCTTCCGAGGATAGAAGATATTTTCGCCTCACTATCCGGAGGAAAACGTTTCACAAAAATTGACTTGGCACAGGCATATCTACAGATGGAGGTTGAGGAGACCTCTAAAAAGTATCTCACAATAAACACGCACAAAGGCCTGTACCAGTACAATTGACTGGTTTTTGGAGTAGCATCAGCTCCAGCTATCTGGCAAAGAGCTATGGAGCAAGTCCTGCAAGGGATTCCGGGGACTCAGTGTTACCTAGACGACATCCTTATAACAGGAGAAAACGACAACGAGCACCTTGCCAATTTGGAGCAGGTGCTCAATAGGCTGAAAGAACGGGGCCTACGAGCAAATCGCCCCAAGTGCGAATTTTTCCAAAATCAGATATCATATTGTGGCCACATAATTAATAAGGAAGGGTTGCATAAGTCACCTGAAAAAATTGAAGCAGTTATAAAAGCCCCAGCACCTGAAAATGTTTCACAATTGAGGTCATTCCTGGGATTAATAAATTACTATCATAAATTTTTGCCGAACTTATCAACTATTCTACACCCTCTTAATGATCTTCTACACACAGGAGTGATTTGGAAATGGAACAAAGACTGTAAACGTGCCTTCCATAAATGTAAAGACTTAATCGCATCCGAGAAAGTTTTGGCTCATTACAACCCATCACTACCAATCAGACTGGCGTGCGATGCATCCCCTTACGGCATAGGAGCGGTATTGTCCCATAGATTCCCTGATGGCTCGGAACGGCCGATAGCTTTTGCGTCACGCTCATTGAACTCAGCTGAGCGTAACTATTCCCAGATAGACAGGGAAGCACTCAGCCTGGTATGGGGAGTGAAGAAATTCAACCATTACCTACACGGACAAAAATTTACCTTGCTGACTGACCATCAACCCCTCATCTCCATATTCAACCCTAAGAAAGGTGTCCCCATTATGACGGCACAAAGACTACAGAGGTGGTCCCTTTTTCTAGGGGCACACCAATACAACATTGAATACAAAGGGTCAAAACAGCATGGGAATGCTGACGGTTTATCGCGCCTGCCATTGCCAACGATAGAAGAGGCACCTACAGTAGACCCAGTAGAGATATTCCACTCTACCATAGTGGAAGGTCTACCGGTGACAAATTCTGCCATTGAAAGGGAGACCAGAAATGACCCTACTCTCTCACGCGTCTACGATTTAACAATGAAGGGATGGCCAGCACATGGCGAACCACTGTTGCCAGCATTCTCGCAAAGAAGAGAACAGCTGTCAGTGTGCCGAGGAGCCTTGATGTGTGGATCCAGAGTGGTGATTCCACCCAAACTCCAGGATAAAGTGCTAAAGGAGCTTCACGAGGGGCATCTGGGTGGAGTGAAAATGAAGAACCTAGCTAGGGCGTTTGTATGGTGGCCAGGTATCGATGGAGACATCGAAGACATGACCAAGAGCTGCCTAGGATGCCAGAAGGTCCAAAATGCTCCGCCACAGGCCCCTCTACATCCATGGGAGTGGCCCTCATCTCCCTGGCAAAGGGTGCACATCGACTTTGCTGGTCCATTTATGGACTCAATGTTCTTAATCGCAGTTGATGCACACTCCAAGTGGCCGGAGGTAATAAAGATGTCCTCCACCACCACGGAAAAAACCATCACAGTATTAAGGACCATATTTGCCAGGAATGGGCTGCCGGAACAGATATGTTCTGATAATGGACCGCAATTTGTGTCCGAAGAATTCAGAAAGTTCTTAAAGAACAATGGGGTAAAGCACTACACGTCCGCCCCATACCATCCCGCCACCAATGGATTGGCTGAATGGTTTGTCCAGACCATTAAGAAGGCCATAAAGGCCATGGGTAATGAAGACATAAAACTTCAGCACAAGGTGGATAACTTCTTATTTGCATATAGGAATGCAACACATATGGTTACAAACCAAACTCCCGCCATGATGTTCTACAATAGAAACCTAAGATGCCGGCTGGATTTGGTCAAGCCCAACATCCGAAGGGACGTGGAGAACCGGCAGTTTCAGGGCATGAATGAAAGGCCAACTAGGGCCTTCCAGATAGGCCAACCGGTTTTGGCCCGGGACTACCGTACCGAGAAATGGCAGCCTGGAACTATCTGCACACGACTAGGACCACTGATGTATACCATGGACATCAGCGAAAGCATAATAAGGCGCCATGCTGACCAAATCATCAAGTCATCCGAAAAGGGACAACCTACACCACGATGAAGTAGAGATACCCATATCTACCTCCGATCCGGTGATACTGGAACCCGATGAACCCGACACTGGCCTTCAAGCCGAATCAGCCTTACCAGAAGAACCTACTACACCACCAGAAACTACTACACCCCCGAGGCGTTATCCGGACCGAGTCAGGAAGCCTCCTGAGAGACTAACTTATAATTAATTAATACAGCAATGTATATTATTTTGCATACAACATGTAATGAATAATTACTTAAAATATGATGTACTAGTTAGCTAGAAGGGGAGGAATTGTGGTGTATGTGCCTTTAAGAGCAATTGTGGTGTATGTGCCTTTAAGAGCCCCAGGTGTGCGTAATGCCGCTAATTGCCACTTGGGCTATATAAGCCTGTGTATTGTGTATATTCTTTAGAACCCCCCCCAGACTTGCTTAGTAAATACCTATGAACCAACTCCTGTCTTCAGTGTCTTTATCTACACACGGACACTACAACAGCCAGCAGCCACGGGCTGCCTGGGACTAGCAGCTGAGACTGATGTGGGGACGCCGCAGGGGGAGGCCTGCGACAGTCCCCGCAGATTATAAGCTGGCCGTCCGGAGACGGGCGGCAGATATACATAGATATATATAGTTTTGGAGAATAAGGTTTAGTTATTGTTATTTTAGAATGAATGTATAAGGTATTCCATTGGATTGTTTGTACATTGGATGGTTTTGTAATATTTTGGATTGTTCTGTACCTTGTTGGATTTCGCATTATATTGTATTATGATTATTCTGTTATGACTCTAGGTGAGTTGGTATATTGTTTAAAGGTTTGTCTCCAATAGGAAATGTTTTCTCAAACTTCATTGTTCGGAATGAGGAAAGTGCGGGTGAGGTACACTCCTTAGCAAGGTAAATTACGGGGAAGGTCAGTTGGAGAGGGAACGGATTTGTGCTCACCCAAAGACATTTTATGATACAAAGACGATTGAAGATGCTCATTGTATCACAGGGAGGACTGTAGGATTTGCAAAAATCCATGAAATACAGGATACGGGTAGGGCCCCTGAAGTGGCCACATTGTGAGAACACAAAATGGAGTTGGCAGTTCTCATGGCCCAGTTCAAAAGGACACACACACAGTACCTAACAGCAGTCTGAGTCATCATCGATTAGAAGAATCCAGAACCTTACTGTTTTTGATATTGTAATGTGGTTACAGAAGCAAACAAAACTATTAGCACCTGAAGGTGCGCTAATCGCTGGCAGAGCGGTAACCGATCTCAGAAACCGCTGAGCACACACAAATGAAGGGACACTAATCAGATTCCCATTAGTTCGATTTGCGAGCAGTTAAAATTAATGTGCTTGCTTTTGTTAAAGCAAACTTAACAAAGGAAAACGGTTGATTTGGCGCCAAGATTAGGGCCAGAAAAGAGTATAACCGTTCAGGTAAATCGTCAGCAAGTCAGATTCATTCAGTGAGATTCAGACAGATCCATCACAGATTCACACAGACACAAGGTCAAGGACAGAGCGAGGAGGACCCACAAGATTGTGCAGGAGGAGAGATTCAGCCAGACTCAGGCAGATCCACAAGATTCACCAGAAGCAGTGAAGTCCAAGTCCAGATACCATCAGGAGTTCGAAGGCCGAGTGGAGAGAAAACGGCTCGAGGATTTCGGAGGACTTCCAAAGTTTGTACAGGAAAGCGAGTCCAGGAGCCGGTCCCATAAGGAAGGTCGGAGGTCCCGGACGACACCAAGTAACAGGGTCCAGGAGCCGGTCCCATAAGGAAGATTGGAAATTCCAGACGTAACAAGAAGTACCAAGGTCCAGAAGGGTTTTGAAATTCTGGTGAGCATAAAGGCCCAACTCTACCTAACTGACATAATTGAGGTATATTCAGTAACGGAAGGGTTTGTAACGTTAAGGCTATTTGTAAGTCAGGAGTGTGATTTATCCCTCGATGTGTCCGTGCGCTTCCCTCACCCCCGCTTTTAGCTTATCGCTATGTTAGAACTGTTTATATGCTTTATAGTTATTTTTCTCAGTGTAAAATTTAGTCCTCTGTGAGAAACGTTATTTTTCGTCTGCATTTATTCTTGCCATTTTTCTCTGTGTACATTCTCTTTCAAAAATAAAGATCATTTTGATTTAAAACTCAATCTGTCTCATCTGACCATTTGTCTTCCGAGTCACGAGTTGGGCCAACACACAAAGGTTGTCTGGCAATAAGCCCAGTGTCTAGAACCGTGAGGGGGGAGCGCTTCGAAACCGCTCACGAGTAGTGCGAAAATCAAAACCGATTTAGCACACCATAAGCTCGTTAAAACGACCCCTTACAATCCTGACATTCCTCAGACAGTCCAATATCCAAACCTCAGGGGCTCACCCCGCCTCCCTGCTGTTCCAGCCTTTTGCAAGCCCGAACATGCCTTTTAAACCAGCCAAATCTTCCTGGGATTTTTATTTTAAATCCCTTTTGCCCAATAACTATATCAACAGTCCCAAAAGTCTCTTCCTCAGATTAAACTCCTTGAAATCCTTCTGTTCTGGCCCAACCACACTTTTGTCCTTTTTCCATATTCCTTCGGTGTTGTTCCCAAAAATCACTTTAAAATGACTTTCCTTGTGTTCTGGGGTTCTGCAGAAATTTTCAAAACTTACAGTCAGTACACTGACTGGGGTCTCTCTCACCTCCTGTTGCTGTCAGTACACTGACTGGAGTCTCTCTCACCTCCTGTTACTGTCAGTACACTGATTGGGGTCTCTCTCAACTCCTGCTACTGTCAGTACACTGACTGGAGTCTCTCTCAATTCAAATTCAATTCAAATCGCTTTATTGGCATGACAAGGTACATCTTATGTTGCCAAAGCATCGAAAAACATTTATCGCTGAACACATAAACACGGATCTATCCATAAAGTGTATAAACAGATATATCCCTGAGTGTACATTCATACAATTTGTATATACTCTTTTCTTAGATTTAATGGTTGTCCCTCTGTTTATGGCAAGCTGTAACATAGTGTGCCACTAAGGTTACACAATTTCTCTCTTCCCCTAGTAGGTGTGGGAGTTTTTGGTCGTCATTCAAATTTCTGAATTCCGGGCATATTTTTGTGAATTTGGGGTAGAAATTCTGCCTTATGCCCTGATATTTTCTACAAGCTGTGAGGAAGTGCATCTCTGTCTCCACCACTCCCTGACTGCAGTGAGAGCATATCCTGTCCTCTCTTGGTAGCCGGGTCTGCCTGTGTCTACCTTTTTCGATGGCCAGGCTATGTACACTAAGTCTGTACATTGTCAAGGTTTTTCTCAGTTTACTGTCCTTTACCATGGTCAGGTAATCAGCCATGTTGTATTGTCTGTTTAGGGCCAAGTAGCAATTGAGTTTGTTTTGGGTTTTTGTTGTTTCTGCCCAATATGACATATTTTTCCTTTTGCTGAGTGACGATTGTGTTGGGTCGAATTCTTTGTGTTACGTTGTCACTGTCCTGGGGCTGGTTATTGTTAGTAGTGTTAGTAGTTACTTCACTGAGTCCCAGGACTAGTTGACTGAGGGTATTCTTCTTTATGGTCCTCTATTGGCATTTCAGGGCTTCGTAATGATAGCAGTGGGGGTTGCTCATTTTTAGGTGTTTCCAAAATTTGGTGGTGTGGCGGTCCCACTGGTTGTCCTTTACATTGAGATACATAATTCCCTTTAACTTAACTTACTTATGTATGTATAACTTATTAACTGTATGTACTTAACTTACTTATTTGTATAACTTACCAGTTGGGGCTGTTGCCCCTTTAACTTACCTGTTGGGCCGTTGCCCCTTTAAGAGGCGACCTAACGCGCTGACGTCACGCATCACATGACGCATGCGCGCCGGCCGCCGGCCCGACTCGGGTTTCCTAGACGGCCGCTGGCACAGCCCTGCCTACCGCGACTTCGGCCGCATCGGCCAGCAGGCGGGAGCAAAGCGATCCTCCACTCCCGCGGCAGGTACCGGCACAGTCCAGCCTTGCAACCTCGGCCTCAAAGGCCAGCCTCCGTACCGGGGGGATGTACCGATGCAACGGCGCAGGTCACGTGACCGCCTAAGCGCACGCGAACGTGCTGACGTCACGATGCGGTCACGTGACGCCCAAAGTGCGGGAATATAGAGCAGAGCGTAATGAGGTCATGACGCTCCCCACGGGACTGGGAACTCAGTCCTTGTGGAGTCCCCGCTGGGACAAGACGTACAACATGGTGCTCCTGCAGTCAGCCATCTTACCTGCTACCTTACCTGCTGTAATTATCCTGTTCTGGTAAATAAACAACTTGTTTATAGTTCGTCGAAGTTAAACTCTTTCATTTAGTGGCGATTTACACGAACCGCTACATTGGTGAACCCACGACATGAGTACGGGAGCTCATCAATTCCAACGCTACAATGGGTGAACCCGTATCCGTTAACAATTTTCACGGTAGCAACGCACGCCTGAACCTCGTCTTCACTCAAGACGACCAACATACAACCGACGAACAATATGGAACAGCAACCGCTTAACACCGTTTCCACCAAAAGCGACCCCGTCTTTGCGAACGTCTTTGCAACGGAAGCGCAGCTTGGAGGTGAGCCTGTTTTTTATGAATAATTTCATAGAAGTAGAGCACGACCAACGGCAACCGTCGTCCACCAGCGCTACAACTGGTGGGTTTGTGAACGTTTTTCACAAACGAAGCATGCTATGGAAGCATCAGCCGTTCAGCTGTTGCTACCACAATCTAGGGAGCCATGGACTCCCTCGTGCTTTTTGAAGGAAGAAGCCCTGTTCGCCGAGAACAGCGATGCGACATAGACCACGGTCTCCGTATTCGATTCTTCTACTGCCACACGGATCGTCTGCCTCTACATCCAAAGTAACAGCAAGTATACATCTCTCCAAGCGCGGGGTACAGCATTTTCGGGCCCACAAGATCGGAGCGCACCCCGCGGGGATACCATGAGGACTCATTCCTGCAAAATACGAGGACGCACTCCTCGTCCATGAGAACTCCTCCCTCGTGAACACCGATGACTCTTTCCCCGCTGATGACGCACCAGCTTTTCAGCTTGCTGGTTGTGTTACTTACTACACGATTCGGCGTGAACAAAAGTGTGCCGCCCTTCCGGCTGTTTTTTCCTAAATTTACAACTGTTACAAGTGTTGCCGCCCTCCAGGTAGAGTTAACCTCTCCTGAAAGCAACAACAACCTGGACCGTTGCCGCCCTTTCTCCAGTTTTCCCTTTAACAAATGCAAATGTCTATTGAAGCTGCACACATCGAGGATGGGTCCAACGGGCATCCTGCGGTCGCGATCAGCCACGTGAAAGTTGCTAGCCTCACCGATCAGAGATCAACGCAGCAACTCTTCACCCTCCGTTCCGTTCATGTCGTAGCATTATGGCACGCACTGTTCTGTGCGTTCCAGCCTCCTGAAGGTTTCGCTCGCCAGCCAACGGAGACATCGCCCGCATCTGCCCAATCTGACCGTCATTCTGACAAGGCCTGCTGTTTCACACGTCTCTATGGTCCTTCGCCTGACGGATACGTTTTATTCGCCATGACGCGCGTAAGGATCCGCTTACGAGTGGTATCTTTATACCTTGCCTACTAAGTCGAGACAGCATGACCACTGTGACCACCAGCTCGTCATGACAATCTCATCCTTGGACTTTCGTTAAAGTGAATTCTGGGGGTGCCTGTGTGGCGGTCCCACTGGTTGTCCTTTACATTGAGATACATAATTCCCTTTAACTTAACTTACTAATGTATGTATTACTTACTTAACTGTATGTACTTAACTTACTTATTTGTATAACTTACCAGTTGGGGCTGTTGCCCCTTTAACTTACCTGTTGGGCCGTTGCCCCTTTAAGAGGTGACCTAACGCGCTGACGTCACGCATCACGTGACGCATGCGCGCCAGCCGCCGGCCCGACTCGGGTTTCCTAGACGGCCGCTGGCACAGCCCGGCCTACCGCGACTTCGGCCGCATTGGCCAGCAGGCGGGAGCGAAGCGATCCTCCACTCCCGCGGCAAGTATCGGCACAGTCCAGCCTTGCAACTTCGGCCTCAAAGGCCAGCCTCCGTACCGGGGAGATGTACCAATGCAACGGCGCAGGCCACATGACCGTCTAAGTGCACGCGAACGTGCTAACGTCACGATGCGGTCATGTGACGCCCAAAGCGCGGGAATATAGAGCAGAGCGTAATGAGGTCATGACGCTCCCCACGGGACTGGGAACTCAGTCCTTGTGGAGTCCCCGCTGGGACAAGACCTACAACATGGTGCTCCTGCAGTCAGCCATCTTACCTGCTACCTTACCTGCTGTAATTATCCTGTTCTGGTAAATAAACAACTTATTTATAGTTCGTTGAAGTTAAACCCTTTCATTTAGTGGCGATTTACATGAACCGCTACAGTGGCTCTTTTTTGGATAGTGACTATTAATGGATATTGGCCTAGTTCTGCCCTGCATGCATTGTTTATGGTTTTCCTTTGAGTCTGGAGGATACTTTTACGGAATTCTGCATGTAGGATCTCAATTGGGTTTTTCTCCCATTTTGCAAATTCTTGTTCTGTTAGCGGTCCCCACACCTCACTGCCATAGAGTGCAATTGGTTCAATTACTGATTTAAAAATTTTGAGCCAAATGCTAATTGGGATTTCTATTTGGATTGATTTTTTAATGACATAGAAAGCCCTTCTTGCTTTCTCTTTCAGTTCATTCACAGCCAGATGAAAATTTCCCATAGAACTGATTTTTAAGCCCAAGTATGTGTAGTTAGTGGTTTGTTCAATTTTAGTTGTTCCTAGTGTGAAATTTATTTTGGGTCCCTGATGTCTGGATCTTTGCTGGAACACAAGGACTTTGGTTTTTTGGGGGTTTATTGTCAGGGCCCAGGTCTGACAGAACAACTCCAGCAGATCCAGGTTCTGCTGTAGCCCCTCCTTAGTTGGTGACAGCAGAACCAGGTCATCTGCATAAAGGAGGAATTTAACCTTGGATTCATATAGGGTGAGGCCGGGTGCTGTAGATTGTTCAAGTAGTTTTGCCAATTCATTTATGTAAATATTAAAGAGTGTCAGTGAGATGGGTGAGCCCTGCGTCACACTACACCCCTGTGGGAAGTATTTTGTTTGTTTGTCTCCAATTTTAACTGCACATTTATTGTTTGTAGACATTGATTTAATTACATCATATGTTTTTCCCCCTACACCACTTTCGATAAGTTTCAGGAATAGACCGTCATGCCAGATGGAATCGAAAGCCTTCTGGAAATCTATAAAGCAGGCAAAAATGTTGCTTTTGTTTTGATGAACATGTTTGTCAATTAGGGTCTGTAGGGTGAAGATATGATCTGATGTTCTATAGTTTGGTAGGAATCCAATTTGGCTTTTACTCAAGACATTGTGCTCCTTAAGGAAGTTTATAAGTCTTTTGTTTATGATACTACAGAATACCTTCCCCAGATTACTGCTTACACAGACGCCTCGATAGTTATTTGGGTCAACTTTGTCCCCACTTTTGTATATGGGCATTATGAGTCCTTTGTTCCAGATATCAGGGAAGTAACCGACACTCAGAACCAAGTTGAAGAGTTTTAGGATAGCCAGTTTCATTTTATCGTCCGTGTGTTTAATCATCTCGCTTAGTATGCCGTCTGCACTGCAAGCTTTTCCTGGTCGCAGGTCCTTGAGTTTTTCAAATAGCTCTTTCTCTGTTATTATGGAGTCTAGCGGGTTTTGGTTATCTTTTATGGCCATTTCGAGCTTTTCCAGTTTTTTTCATATTTGGTATTGCTCTGGGCTTAGTGTGTTTTTCTGGTACTCCTCCTGTTACTCTCAGTACACTGACTGGGGTCTCTCGCAACTCCTGTTACTGTCAGTACACTGATTGGGGTCTCTCACCTCCTGTTACTGTCAGTACACTGACTGGGGTCTCTCTCACCTCCTGTTACTGTCAGTGCACTGATTGGGGTCTCTCACCACCTGTTACTGTCAGTACACTGACTGGGGTCTCTCTCACCTCCTGTTACTGTCAGTACACTGACTGGAGTCTCTCTCACCCCCTGTTACTGTCAGTACACTGACTGGGGTCTCTCACCTCCTGCTACTGTCAGTACACTGACTCAAGGCTCTCTCAACTCCTGCGATTGTCAGAACACTGACTGGGGTCTCTCTCACCTCCAGTTACTGTCAGTACACTAACTGTGGTCTCTCTCACGTCCTGTTACTGTCAGTACAATGACTGGCGTCTCTCTCGCCTCCTGTTACTGTCAGTACACTGACTCAAGGCTCTCTCACCTCCTGCGACTGTCAGAACACTGACTGGGGTCTCTCTCACCTCCAGTTACTGTCAGTACACTAACTGGTGTCTCTCTCACCTCCTGTTACTGTCAGTACACTGACTGGGGTCTCTCTCACCTCCAGTTACTGTCAGTACACTAACTGGGGTCTCTCTCACCTCCTGCTCCTGTCAGTACACTGACTGGCGTCTCTCTCACCTCCTGTTACTGTCAGAACACTGACTGGGGTCTCTCTCACCTCCAGTTACTGTCAGTACACTGACTGGAGTCTCTCTCACCTCCTGCGATTGTCAGAACACTGACTGGGGTCTCTCTCACCTCCAGTTACTGTCAGTACACTAACTGTGGTCTCTCTCACGTCCTGTTACTGTCAGTACAATGACTGGCGTCTCTCTCGCCTCCTGTTACTGTCACTACACTGACTCAAGGCTCTCTCACCTCCTGCGACTGTCAGAACACTGACTGGGGTCTCTCTCACCTCCAGTTACTGTCAGTACACTAACTGGTGTCTCTCTCACCTCCTGTTACTGTCAGTACACTGACTGGGGTCTCTCTCACCTCCAGTTACTGTCAGTACACTAACTGGGGTCTCTCTCACCTCCTGCTCCTGTCAGTACACTGACTGGCGTCTCTCTCACCTCCTGTTACTGTCAGAACACTGACTGGGGTCTCT
Organism: Somniosus microcephalus; assembly: GCF_052327205.1. Lineage (NCBI taxonomy): Eukaryota > Metazoa > Chordata > Chondrichthyes > Squaliformes > Somniosidae > Somniosus > Somniosus microcephalus. The sequence continues at coordinate 80,677,919 of NC_140999.1, read as the reverse complement.
CTCACCTCCAGTTACTGTCAGTACACTGACTGGAGTCTCTCTCACCTCCTGCGACTGTCAGAACACTGACTGGGGTCTCTTTCACCTCCCGTTACTGTCAGTACACTAACTGGGGTCTCTCTCACCTCTTGTTACTGTCAGTACACTGACTGGCGTCTCTCTCACCTCCTGTTACTCCCAGTACACTGACTGTGGTCTCTTTCACCTCCTGTTACTCCCAGTACACAGACTGTGGTCTCTCTCACCTCCTGTTACCCTCAGTACAGTGTCTGGAGTCTCTCTCACCTCCTGCTACAGTCTTTGCACTGACTGGGTGTTTCTCACCTGCTGTTACTGTCAGTAAACTGACTGGGGTATCTCTCAACTGCTGTTACTGTCAGTACACTGATTGAGGTCTCTCTCACCTCCTGTAACCGTCAGTGCACTGACTGGGGTCTCTCACCTGCTGTTACTGTCAGTGCACTGACTGGTGTCTCATTCACTTCCTGTTACCATCAGTGCACTGACTGGGGTCTCTCTCACCTCCTGTTACTGTCAGTACACTGACTGAGGCCTCTCTCACCACCTGTTACTGTCAGTACACTGACTGGTGTCTCTCTCACCTCCTGTTACTGTCAGTACACTGACTGGAGTCTCTCTCACCTCCTGCTACTGTCGGTACACTGACTGGGGTCTCTCACCTCCTGCGACTGTCAGAACACTGACTGGGGTCGCTCTCACCTCCAGTTACTGTCAGTACACTAACTGAGGTCTCTCTCACGTCCTGTTACTGTCCGTACACTGACTGGCGTCTCTCTCACCTCCTGTTACTGTCAGTACACTGACTCAAGGCTCTCTCACCTCCTGCGACTGTCAGAACACTGACTGGGGTCTCTCTCACCTCCAGTTACTGTCAGTACACTAACTGGTGTCTCTCTCATCTCCTGTTACTGTCAGTACACTGACTGGGGTCTCTCTCACCTCCAGTTACTGTCAGTACACTAACTGGGGTCTCTCTCACCTCCTGCGACTGTCAGAACACTGACTGGGGTCTCTCTCACCTCCCGTTACTGTCAGTACACTAACTGGGGTCTCTCTCACCTCTTGTTACTGTCAGTAAACTGACTGGCGTCTCTCTCACCTCCTGTTACTCCCAGTACACTGACTTTGGTCTCTTTCACCTCATGTTACTCCCAGTACACAGACTGTGGTCTCTCTCACCTCCTGCTACAGCCTTTGCACTGACTGGGTGTCTCTCACCTGCTGTTACTGTCAGTAAACTGACTGGGGTCTCTCTCACCTCCTGTAACCGTCAGTGCACTGACTGGGCTCTCTCACCTGCTGTTACTGTCAGTGCACTGACTGGTGTCTCATTCACTTCCTGTTACCATCAGTGCACTGACTGGGGTCTCTCTCACCTCCTGTTACTGTCAGTACACTGACTGGAGTCTCTCTCACCTCCTGTTACTGTCGGTACACTGACTGGGGTCTCTCACCTCCTGCTACTGTCAGTACACTGACTCAAGCCTCTCTCACCTCCTGCGACTGTCAGAACACTGACTGGGGTCGCTCTCACCTCCAGTTACTGTCAGTACACTAACTGAGGTCTCTCTCACGTCCTGTTACTGTCAGTACACTGACTGGCGTCTCTCTCACCTCCTGTTACTGTCAGTACACTGACTCAAGGCTCTCTCACCTCCTGCGACTGTCAGAACACTGACTGGGGTCTCTCTCACCTCCAGTTACTGTCAGTACACTAACTGGTGTCTCTCTCACCTCCTGTTACTGTCAGTACACTGACTGGGGCCTCTCTCACCTCCAGTTACTGTCAGTACACTAACTGGGGTCTCTCTCACCTCCCGTTACTGTCAGAACACTGACTGGGGTCTCTCTCACCTCCCGTTAATGTCAGTACACTAACTGGGGTCTCTCTCACCTCTTGTTACTGTCAGTACACTGACTGGCGTCTCTCTCACCTCCTGTTACTCCCAGTACACTGACTGTGGTCTCTTTCACCTCCTGTTACTCCCAGTACACAGACTGTGGTCTCTCTCACCTCCTGTTGCTCTCAGTACAGTGTGGAGTCTCTCTCACCTCCTGCTACAGTCTTTGCACTGACTGGGTGTCTCTCACCTGCTGTTACTGTCAGTAAACTGACTGGGGAATCTCTCAACTCCTGTTACTGTCAGTACACTGATTGAGGTCTCTCTCACCTCCTGTAACCGTCAGTGCACTGACTGTGGCCTCTCACCTGCTGTTACTGTCAGTGCACTGACTGGTGTCTCATTCACTTCCTGTTACCATCAGTGAACTGACTGGGGTCTCTCTCACCTCCTGTTACTGTCAGTGCACTGACTGTGCTCTCTCTGACATCCTGTTACTGTCAGTGCATGACTGTGCTCTCTCTCCTGTGCTCTTAATCTCAGTGCACTGCCTGGGACCTCACTCACCTCCTGTTACTGTCAGTACACTCACTTGCGCCCCTCTGACTTCCTGTTACTGTCAGAACACTGACTGGAGTCTCGCTCAGCTCCTGTTCCTGTCCGTGCTCTTACTGGTGTCTCTCTCACCTCATCTTACTGTAAGTACATTGACTAGGGTCTCTCTTGTAATGTATATACCTTTAAGGAGGGAACTACTTTTTACAGCTCATGTATACTGCAGTACCGGCAGTGACCACACCTGTATACAGCACTGAGTGGTAATCTGTACAGGCAGTTGCAGTGTGAGCCACGTTGAGTAAACACCTGTTGTACCGTTCTCCGCAGTCTGTGTCTTATTATACACGGTCGCAACATTGGCGATGAGGCAGGTTTGAACCTAGCTGCAACTCTGCATCACCTCCCAGGGATTCGTTCCTGGAGATCAGTGGATTGGAGATCAAGGCCAGAGACTCGGGCGTCGACCACGGGCAACCGCCCAGTCATCCAGCAGAGACTCAAGAATTGCGAGGGAGGCTGTCTAGAGCCAGGCTTGGCTTTCCAGTCGAGGTGGTCCAGCAAAACAGGCTGGCAACAGGTAGTGCGCAGACCCTTCCCGGACAGCGGTGGGCTAGAGCCCGACCGAGCGGCACAGCAAAGGGCTGAGCAGCGTCGACGGGGGAGAGAGAGAGAGGGCAGAGCGCACAGGGTGCAGCCGGTATTCAGGGGCCGAGCAGCGTTGGAGAGAGGGAGAGAGAGATGTGCAGAAACCCGCGAGGCGCCACCATTGCCATGAGGACCACCGAGAGCAGCGTTGGCAGCAGCGCAGGAGAAGCACGCGAAACCTACAGGGCACCGCCATTGCCACGAGAACCACCGGGAGCGGCGTTGGCAGCAGTGGGGGAGGAAGGAAAGCACGGGAGATGCCATTTTAAGCCATTGGGTGATGCCATTTTAAACCACACCCAAAATGCCAAAGAGTGGCAGTGTCATCGCATTTGACAATGAAGTCGAAGATTGGATTACATATGTCGAACGAATAGAGGTGTACTGCAAGGCAAATGAGGTATCAGATGACAAGAAAGCGTCGGTATTGTTAAATTTAATGGGTGCAAAGACGTATGGTTTATTATGAAATCTAGTAACCCCAACGAAGCCAATGGAAAAGAGTTTTGAAGACATAGTAACGATACTAAAGGAACATTTAAACCCCACACCGCTGCTGATAGCAGAAAGATTCAAGTTTCACAAACGGAACCAGCATAAGGATGAAAGCAACGCTGATTATTTAACAGAACTGCACAAACTATCGAAACACTGCCAGTTTGGAGCGGGACTGGCAGATACCTTAAGGGACAAGTTTGTGTGTGGGCTTCAAAGTGAAGGAACCCAGAAACGGCTTTTATCTGAAAAGGACCTTACGCTGGAAAAGGCGTTCAGCATTGCGGTACCATATGAAGCAGCAGCACGGGGCGCTGCAGAGATACAACAGAGACCGCAAGAATATGGCACAAACGAAATGTCATATGGAACAGAGAAGTGCTATCGCTGCAGCAGAACAACACACGACCAGAATGATTGCTGGTTCAAAGACAAAGTGTGCAGACAGTGTGGAACAGTAGGACACATAGCACGAGTCTGCAGGTCGGGAAAGAAAACCAGCAATAAGAAACCTACCAAAGGAAAGTACAAGAAGGTACATAAGATGACGGAGAATAGTTCAGACGAAGAAAAGAGTGATAATGACTCTGAAAGCAGGGAACTGAGTTGTCTGAAACTACATAATGTGATCACAACGGAGGATCACCGAACCATTTGGGTCACTCTCAAGATAGCAGGAGTCCAGGTTGTTATATCCATGTATCTTAATGTTGTGTCCTTCAATAATCAGACAACAGACTGCAGGGAAAGATCAACAGGTGTTCACTGAATGAGGGTTCAAACTGCAACTGACTGTACATATCACTACTCAGGGTTTAAAAACAGGTGTGGTCACTGCCGGTACTACAGGATACAGGAGCTGTAAAAAGTAGTTCTCCCCCTTAAAGGTACATACATTACAATTCCTCCCCTTTTAGATTAACAGTACCATAACACTCATTTAACAATTAAATATCAAACTAATTACAATTAACACTTATAACATGCAACATTAACTGAAAATAGTCTATTTATAAATTCAGTCTTTGGGGAGGCTTCCTGATTTTTTCTGGATAACGCCTTTCCCGAGTGTCTCGCTCTTGGTGCGGAGGCAATTGTAACACCCTGTCATCAGTTGATTCATCAGCTTCCAATGCTATTGTTTCTGAGGTAGATGCGACCTGTACGTCGGGTTCCTCACCAGGTACGTATGGCCGAGACATGGGGTTGACTCGTTCCTGTGACTCTAGGATCTGGTCAACATGGCATCTCACAATGTTCTCCCCAGCATCCACTGTGTACATTAATGGCCCCTGCCGTGTGCATATCGTTCCTGGTTGCCATTTCTCTGTTCGGTAGTCGCGGGCCAAGACTGGTTGCCCTACATTGAAGCTTCTTGTCAGCTTCTCATTGATGTGCTGGAATTGCTTACTCTCAACTTCTCTTCGTACATTTGGCCTGAGCAAATCCAGATGAGATCTCAACCTTCGGTTAAAGAACATCATGGCCGGGGCCTGGTTGGTGATTGCATGTGTCACATTTCTGTTGGCTAACAGGAAATTGTCCACCTTATGCTGCAGTGGAATGTCGTCATCGCACATGGCCTTTACTGCTTTTTTAAAGGTTTGTATGAACCTCTCAGCCAAACCATTTGTGGCTGGATGATACGGGGTGGATGTGTAATGCCTTACCCCATTCCTTTTCATAAATCTTCGAAACTCTTTGGACACAAACTGTGGTCCATTATCAGAGCAAATCTACTCTGGCAAGCCATTCCTGGCGAAGATGGTCCATAGGACTGCAATAGTTTTCTCCGTGGTGGTGGAGGACATTTTGATGACCTCTGGCCATTTCAAATGTGCGTCCACGGCGATTAGAAACATTGAGTCCATGAATGGACCAGCAAAATCAATGTGTACCCATTGCCATGGAGATGAGGGCCACTCCCATGGGTGTAGAGGGGCCTGTGGTGGTGCATTTTGGACTTTCTGGCATCCTGAGCAGCTCTTGGTCAGGTCCTCGATTTGTTTATCGATTCCCGGCCACCACACATAAGCCCGGGCTAGGCTTTTCATTTTTACCCTTCCCAGATCACCTTCATGAAGCTCATTGAGCACTCTATCTCTCAACTTGGGTGGAATTACCACTCGGGATCCACACATCAAAGTCCCCAGGCACACTGACAGCTGTTCTCTCCTTGGCGAGAATGCTGGCAACAGTGAGTCGCCATGTGCTGGCCATCCCTTCACCGTCAAATCATAGACCCGAGAGAGTGTCGGGTCATTTCGGGTTTCCTTCTCTATACTTGAGTTTGTAACAGGCAGACATTCGACTATGGTCACATGGAATATCTCAACAGGGTCCACTGCAGGTGCTTCCTCTACCATAGGCAACGGTAGGCGCGACAGCCCATCAGCATTTCCATGCTGCTTCGTACCCTTGTATTCTATGTCGTACTGATGTGCCCCTCGAAAAAGTGACCATCTTTGCAGCCGTTGCACCGTCATCACCGGAACGCCCTTCTTTGGGTTAAAAATGGAGACCAGGGGCTGATGATCAGTCAGTAGGGTGAATTTCTGCCCGTGCAGATAGTGATTGAACTTCTTCACTCCCCACACCAAGCTGAGGGCCTCCCTGTCAATCTGGGCGTAGTTACGCTCGGCTGAGATTAACGAGCGCGACGCAAAGGCTATTGGCCTCTCTGAACCGTCAAGGAATTTGTGTGACAGCACCGCTCCGATGCCATAGGGAGACGCATCACATGCCAACCGAATCGGTAGTGTTGGGTTGTAGTGGGACAATACTTCCTTTGAAGTGATTAGGCATTTACATTTCTGAAAGGCACGCTTACACTCATCACTCCATTTCCATGTTACTCCAGTTTGCAGCAGGGCATTCAGTGGGTGCAGAATTGTAGATAAATTCGGCAAGAACTTATGGTAGTAGTTCACCAGCTCGAGAAACGATCTCAGTTGCGACACATTTTCCGGTGCTGGAGCCTTGACTACAGCCTCATCTTGTCTGGCGACTTATGCAACCCTTCCTCATCAATCATGTGGCCACAATACGAGATTTGTCTCCTGAAGAACTCGCATTTAGGGCGGTTGGCTCGTAGCCCATATTCCTGCAATCTAGTGAGCACCTGCTCCAGGTTGGCAAGGTGTTCACTGTCATTTTCGCCCATCACCAGGATGTCATCCAAATAACACTGGGTCCCTGGGATCCCTTGCAGGACTTGTTCCGTTGCCCTCTGACAAATCGCGTATTGTGGCCAGGCTGATGCAACCCCGAATACCAGTCGATTGTACTGGTAAAGGCCTTTGTGAGTGTTTATCGTGAGGTATATCCTAGATGCTTCTTCCACCTCCATTTGTAGATATGCTTGGGCCAGATCAATCTTCGTAAAACGTTTCCCTCCAGATAGTGAGGCGAAAATATCTTCTATCCGTGGAAGTGGATATTGTACTGTGTGCAGGACTGGGTTCACAGTTACCTTGAAGCCCCCACAGATGTGAACCTTCTTCGGCTCCCCAGGCGTGCTGCTCAATGATTTCTTCATTACAGGAATGATGGGTGTGGCCCACTCGCTCCAGTCCACCTTGGACAGCACACCCGAATGCTCCAGACTCTCCAGTTCTGCTTCAACGGCTGGGCGGATCGCGTATGGCATTGGTCTGGCCTGAAAAAATTTTGGGTTTGCGTTATCTTCGATTTTTTTCGTTGCCTTTACTCCTTTTAGAGTCCCAAGTCCTTGTTGGAACACGTCTTTCATGTCAGTTAGAATTTGTGACAGACGTCCAGGTGCGACGTCATCATCCTTTTTGTCAGTCACAGTTAGCGCCTGAATGGAATGCCAATCCAATTGTATTTTTCGGATCCATTCACGTCCCAATAATGGTGGCCCTCCATCTTGTAGTATATATAGATACAGTTTCTGTGTTTCCTTGCCGTTATATTTAACTGGCACCCTTATTTTTCCTCTGGGGTAGACTTTTTTGCCCCGTGTATCTCTTCAATGCAATGGACGTGTCCTTTAATCGTATGTGTGAGAATAGCCGCTCATAGTCTCGTCGAATCATGAGAGTTAAGGCTGATCCTGTATCCAATTCCATCTTTACTTGGGACCCTGCTAACATGAGGGTGACCCAAATGGTTTGGTGATCCTCCTTTGCGATCACGTTGTTTAACTTTAGACAACTGAGTCTCCTGCTCCTGGAGTCGTTATCACTCTCCTGATCTTCCGAACTACTGTCTTTCATTTTTTTTACTTTCTTGTACTTTTCCTTTGTAGTTCTTGTAGTGTTGGTTTTCTTTCCCGACCTGCAGACTCTTGCTATATGTCCCATTTTCCCGCATTGCCTGCATACTTTGTCCTTAAACCAGCAGTCCTTCTGATCATGGGTTGTTCTGCCGCAGCGATAGCACTTTTCTGCTCCATACGCCATTTCGTTAGCGCTGTATTCTTGTGGTTTCTGTTGTATTTCTGCAGCTCCCCGTGCTGCTGCTTCGTAGGATGCTGCCATGCTGAAAGCCTGTTCTAGCATCAGATCCTTTTCCGAAAGTAGTCGTTTCTGGGTTCCTTCACTCTGGAGCCCGCAAACAAACTTATTCCGTAAGGTGTCTGCCAGTCCTGCTCCGAACTGGCAGTGCTTCGATAACTTGCGTAGTTCCGTAAGATAGTCAGCATTGTTCTCATCTTTGTGCTGATTTCTTTTATGGAACTTAAATCTTTCTGCTATCAGCAGCGGTGTAGGGTTTAGGTGTTCCTGTAAGATATTAACAATCTCCTCAAAACTTTTCTCCATTGGTTTAGCTGGGGTAATTAAATTCCGCAATAGGCCGTACGTTCTCGCACCCATCAAATTTAATAATACCAATGCCTTCTTTCCATCGGCCACCTCATTTGCCTTGCAGTACACTTCAATTCTTTTCACATACGTGGTCCAGTCTTCTACCTCGTTGTCGAAAGCAGTGATACTGCCACTTTTTGGCATCTTGGGTGATTTAAAATGGCGCCTCCTGCGCTTTTTCTTCTTCCCCAATGGAATAAAATGGCACCTCCCGTGCTTTTCCTTCTTCCCCAATGGAATAAAATGGTGCCTCCTGCGCTTTTCCTTCTTCCTCTTGCTGCCACGCTGCTCCTAGCATTCTACAGGGTAATGGTGATGACCCGCGGATTCGGCGCGTCTCACTTTTCCTTCCCCTCGTTTATTTTCTCTCCGCTGCCTGGTTCTTGAGCACCGACTGCGCCCTGTGCGTTCCACCCTCTCTCTCTCTCTTTCCTCCCGGTGATGCTGCGCGGCCCCTTTTGCAGAGCCGCTTGATCGAGCTCGAGTCCGCCGCAGTCTGGAAGGGTCAGCGCACTACCTGCTACCAGCACGATTTGCTGGAACACCTTAACTGGGGAGCCAAGCTCAGCTCTCCACAGCCTCTCCCGCAAATCTCCGAACACCGATGGATCCTTGGGCGGTTGCCCGTGGTCGACGCCCATTGCTCAGACTTCGACCTCCAAGAAACTTCTTCTCAGGGTGAGGTGATGCAGTACCGCAGGTGAGTTCGAACCTGCCCGTCACCACTGTAAAGTCCGCGCCTCAATGATACATGGACTTCGGGAGAACAATTAAACAGGTATTTTACTGAACAGAGGGTAACGTCAGACTGAAGTACAGAAGCCCGCTAGGGCCTTTTATACAGGGGTGGTCACTGCCAGTACTGCAGTATAAAATCAGTTCTTCTCTTAAAGGTACATACACAACAGTAATGTATATACCTTTAAGGGGGGAATTACTTTTTACAGCTCATGTATACTGTAGTACTGGCAGTGACCACACCTGTATATAGCACTGAGTAGTAATCTGTACAGGCAGTTGCAGTGTGAGCCACGTTGAGTAAACACCTGTTGTACCGTTCTCTGCAGTCTGTGTCTTATTATACACGGACGCAACATCTCTCACCTCCTGTTAATGTCAGTATACTGACTGGGGGCTCTCACATCCTGTTACTGTCAGTGCACTGACTGGTGTCTCTCTCACCTTCTGTTACTGTCAGTACACTGACTGGGGTCACTCTCAACTCTTGTTACTGTCAATGGGCTGACTGGGGTCTCTCTCACCTCATGTTTCTTTCGCTGCACTGACTGGGGCCTCTCTCACCTCAAGTTACTGTCAGTACACTGACTGGGGTCTCTCTCACCTCCTGTTACTGTCGGTGCACTGACTGGGGTCTCTTTCACCTCCTGTTACTGTCATTACACTGGCTGGGGTCTCTCTCACCACCTGTTACTGTCATTACACTGACTGGGGTCTCGCACCTCCTGTTACTGTCAGTACACTGACTGGGGTCTGTAAGGGGTGGTGTGTGTGGTCAGCTTTGCCTCTGACTCCTGAGCAGTTCGAATCGTTCCCATTTCCTTGGTTCTAGACTTTGGACTTATTTGGGGGGTTGTAATGAAATTGCGACAACTGAGTTGGCGAAAAGAACTTGCATTTTATTTGAGACAGGAAAATATACACAAAAACAATAACCTTATCACTCTAAAAGGGGACACACTTCGGAATGTACGAGGGAGAATGACAATACACTAAATACTTCACCCCTACCAATCCCACTACACTAACTAAGTTGGGCTCCAGAGGACCTGGAAAATGCTCACCAAATGACTTTCTTGACAGTTGTAGAGGTTCGCGATTTCGGGGTTCTCTAGGTGTGGCAGTTGGGTCCTGCTGTACGTCAGACGTGGTAGAGGACTTCACCTGCATTGCTTTTTCAGTCCTCGCATGTCCGCTGATGCGGTCGAGTGCGTATTGGATCTATCGGGTAAGTACCCAATTTCCTTTGGTTAGGTATAGGGTTTAGAGTCTTTTTCATCAAATCTTACCCAGGGGTAAGTCAGAATAGCTTGTAGAGTGGAAACAAACTTGCGATTCTTCGGCTTCTTCCAGGTTGGTTTCTTGTTGGTCACGGTGGCCCAATATTACCTAGTTGTTGGTAATATTGTTGGTTGTTTGTTTCTTGGGGCCCTTGGTTGCTGCGATTCCTTTCTCCTTTCCTTCCATTCTCCTTCTGTTGTCCTTCCGTCGGTCTCCGATTCTCTGACCGTTTCGATCTCACCGATTGACTGTCTGTCCGAATGACTGTGACTGTCTGTGTTAACTGAAAAAGCAGGCCTCAATTATACCATTTGAGGCCTTGCTTATCTGCCTGCCAAATCTTCTCTGGCCCATTGTCATTTTTGGCGGGCTCGTTAACAGTAATAGTTTTGAATTCTTTAACGGGTTTCGAGCTGCTCCCATCTATTTTTAATTGATTTAAGTTGGTGTAAACTAGGTTCGGGATGGTCCATCGAAACCTAAATTGGCTTCTAATGGCTGTTTAATCTTTGGTCCGATTAGTAAGTTTTGTCTTTTCCTGCTGGGGTCAGGGTCCCTTTTGTTGATCAGTGGCATGTACTGCATTATGCACATTCTTGATGGCTCTGTAATTTTGGCGGGAACTGTTCTTCCATAGGCCTATTGTCATTTATGTGGAATGACTGAGACAGACCAGAACATTCCCAGACAGTTTGTCCTATCCCTATATTCAAACTGTTTGTTTTACAAAGGCCCATCCCAACCCCTTTGTTGCAGCCTTCCACAGGCCTGGACATGTCCTTCTAAAATAACCAAAATCCTGGGGTTTTAACTTTAAGCCCCCTTTTAGCCCAACATTCTTAAAAAGAGTCTAAAAATCACTTCTTTGGGGTAATCTTCTTGGTTTGAGGGAATCTGCAGAATTTTGCGAACCTTACAGGTCTCTCAACTCCTGTTACTGTCAGTGCAGTGACTGTAGTCTCTCTCAGCTCCTGTTACTGTCAATAAACTGACTGGGGTCTTTCACCTCCTGTTACTGTCAGTGCACTGACTGCAGTCTCTCTCATCTCCTGTTACTGTCAGTATACTGACTGAGGTCTCTCTCACGTCCTGTTACTGTCAATGCACTGACTGGAGTCTCTCTCACCTCCTGTTACTGTCAGTGCACTGACTGGGGTCTCTCTGACTTCCTGTTACTTTCAGTACACTGACTGGAGTCTCTCTCACCTCCTGTTACTGTCAGTGTTCTTACTGGTGTCCCATTCACCTCCTCTAACTATCAGTACACTGACTGGGGTCTCTCACCTCCTGTTATTGTCAGTGCACTGACTGGGGTCTCTCTCACCTCCTGTTACTCTCAGTGCTCTTACTGGTGTCTCTCTCACCTCCTCCTACTCTCAATACATTGACTGGGGTCTGTCTCACATCCTGTTACTGTCTGTACACTTACTGGGGTCTCTCTCACCTCCTGTTACTGTCAGTACACTGACTGGGGACTCTCTCAACTCCTGTTACTGTCAGTGCACTGACTGGTGTCTCTCTCAACTCCTGTTACTGTCAGTACACTGACTGGGGTCTCTCTGACTTCCTGTTACTTTCAGTACACTGACTGGTGCCTCCTTCACCTCCTGTTACTGTCAGTGCACTGAGTGGGGTCTCTCTCACCTCCTGCTACTGTCAGTGCACTGACTGGGGTCTCTCTCACCTCCTGTTACTGTCATTACACTGACTGGGGTCTCGCACCTCCTGTTACTGTCAGTACACTGACTGGGGTCTCTCACCTCCTGCTACTGTCAGTGCACTGACTGGGGTCTCTCTCACCACATGTTACTGTCAGTACACTGACTGGGGTCGTGTGCTGATTATTCTTGTTTTGTAAGAAGTATTGTGATTGGTTGTCTGTTTCCTGCATTAGAGATGTAAGCTGTAAACTCATTGGTAGTTGATGTCATGTGATTTGTGGTGGCCATCTTAAATTCAGTTCTCTACAGCCTTGGTTGGGACTGGGTGTTGAAGATGTGCTGCTGGGTTTTTAAGGTTAATAAAGCCTAGATTTAGAAAGGCAAATCTACTCTTCATTTCAATTTATTAACCTTTTGTTAGAATGGAGTGATATCTTCAACTGGAACGATTTAATGCTGACCCTAATTCTGCAGGAGTGGATGATAAATGGAAACACTGGTATCGTACATTTAAAAACTTTTTGGGTGTGTTGGATCAAGAGTCTCTAAATAAGTTGAATATACTGATCAACTGCATTGCTCCGGATGTGTATAAGTATATCTTGGACTGTGAAACTTACGAATTGGCTATTGCTACATTGGAAAAGATTTTTGTTAAACCAAAGAATGAGGTATTTGCACGTCATCTTCTATCTGCCCGTAGGCAGCAGGTGGGAGAATATTTGGATGTTTATTTACAAGCACTTCGGCGCCTTGGTGCTAACTGTAATTATAAGGCTGAGTCGGCAGAAGAATATAAGGAAGAATCGGTACGGGATGCTTTTATTAATGGATTACTGTCTAGATCAATTCGTCAGCGGTTATTAGAAAATAAGACTTTGGATCTCAAGAGTGCTTTTGAGCAAGCCTCTACATTGGATTTGGCTCAGAGAAGTTCGGATTCTTACGCTCTTTTTAATCGGCCTACAACCGTGGTTTCGGCAGCTCCGGATGAAAAGGAATTATGTGGACTTAATAGGAGTGGTTTACCAGATTCTGAAACAGTTTCTACTTCAGCTGCTGTTGCCTCTAGGATTCAGAAGTGTTATTTTTGTGGGAACGCCCGGCACCCTCATCTGAAGTGTCCTGCTCGGGAGGCAATGTGTAGTAAATGCAGCAAGAGAGGTCATTATGCACGTGTTTGTAAATCAATTGCCTCCTCTGCGACTATTCAGCCTTTAGATAGGGCGTTTATTGCATCAGTTTCTGCCGCCTTTGCTCATGGCCTAAATAAAGCTATAGTTACGGCCCAAGTTAATGGGTTAGAAGTGAAGGCCCTTATAGATATGGGCAGTACCGAGAGTTTTATAAGTCTTCAGTTTGTGAGGGAGAAGCGTTTGAAAATTTCACCTGTTACTTATCAGGTGTGTATGGCTCAGACGACTCTCACCTCAGAAGTAGCTGGTTGTTGCCTTGTGAAATTAATTCTTCTAGGTAATACGTATACTGATATACGCCTATCTGTTTTGCCTAATCTCTGTGTGGATATTTTGATTGGTCATGATGTGCTTCAATTACACGAGTCTCTCAGTCTTTCTTTTGGAGGAACTAAGCCACCTTTATCTATTTGTGGATTAACTTCTTTATCCATTTCTCCATTATCACTTTTTTCCAATTTGATGCCGGATTGTAAGCCAATTGCTACCAAGTCAAGAAGGTATAGCAGTCAGGATAAAGAATTTATTAATTCTGAAGTTCAACGTCTTTTATTGGAAGGAATCATTGAACCTAGTTGGTCGCCCTGGCGGGCACAAGTAGTTGTCACCACTAACGAGAGACATAAGAAACGAATGGTGATAGACTACTCTCAAACTATTAATAGGTATACTCAATTAGATGCATACCCTTTGCCTAAGATTGATGAGCTTATCAACAAAGTATCTCAGTATAAGGTTTTTAGCACTATTGACCTAAAGAGTGCTTATCATCAGATTCCTATTGTTAAGAGGGATCAACCATATATGGCCTTTGAGGCTGGCGGAAAGCTGTATCAGTTTTGCTGAGTACCATTTGGTGTTTCTAATGGTGTTGCCTGTTTTCAACGGGCAATGGATGCTTTTATAAGTGATAACTCTCTCTCTGACACCTTTTCATATTTAGATGACATCACGGTGTGTGGCAAATCAAGGGTGGAGCATGATTCTAATTTAGAAAGCTTCCTTCAAGCTGCGGAAAAAGTTGGTTTAACTTTCAATAAAGAGAAGTGTATCTTTTCGACCACTGAGGTAAATCTACTGGGGTATATTATCTCGGGAAACAAGATTAAACCAGATCCAGAACGCCTGCGACCATTGATTGATTTACCTTGTCCTACTAATTCTAAGGCTTTGCATCGAGTTGTTGGACTGCTTTCTTATTATTCTAATTGGATTGCAAACTTTTCGCAGAAGATCCGGCCCCTTATTCGGGTTGCAACATATCCTCTATCATGGGAGGCCAGGACGTGTTTTGATAATTTTAAAAAGGATATCCTTGGAGCAGTTGTGCATTCTATTGATGAGCAGGTTCCCTTTGTGATTGAGACGGACGCTTCCGATTTTGCAATTGGGGCTACTCTGAACCAAAATGGAAGACCTGTGGCCTTTTTCTCACGTGCTTTGAACAATAGTGAGAAAAGACACTCCTCAATAGAGAAAGAGGCGTATGCAATAGTAGAAGCACTGCGTAAATGGAGACATTATTTATCGGGGTGACATTTTACGTTGGTAACTGACCAAAAATCTGTGTCCTTTATGTTTGATGTCAAACATTTTGGAAAGATCAAGAGTGATAAAATAATGAGGTGGAGGATTGAGTTGGCATGCTACCATTTCGATATAGTTTACCGTCCGGGGAAGGATAATGTTGCTGCTGATGCGCTGTCGAGGGCTTATTGTTCTGTGATTCACGGAGATACGCTTATTAATCTTCATAATGCTTTGTGCCATCCTGGTGTTACGAGGATGATACACTTCGTACGCTGTAAGAATTTGCCCTTTTCAGTTGAAGACGTCAAGCGGATGACTTCATCATGTTCTATCTGTGCTCGGTGTAAACCGAATTTCTTTAAGCCTCAACGAGCTCATCTTATAAAGGCTACTTCTCCTTTTGAACGTTTGAGCATTGATTTTAAGGGGCCTCTTCCTTCAACGACTCAGAATCGATATATATTTACTGTTGTGGATGAGTTTTCAAGGTTCCCTTTTGCTTTTCCTTGCGCAGACGTATCAGCTGCTACAGTTATCAAATGTCTGACTCAACTTTTTGTCATCTTTGGGATGCCTGCGTATATCCATTCGGATCAGGGAAGTTCTTTTATGTCTTCCCAGCTGAAGGAATACCTCCAGAGTCGGGGAATCTCTACTAGTAGAACTACCCCATATAATCCCCAGGGTAATGGACAGTGCGAACGATATAATGGGGTGATCTGGAAGGCAGTTATGTTGGCTTTGACATCCCAGAACCTTAAGAATACACAGTGGGAGATGGTATTGCCTGATGCCCTGCATTCCATTAGATCATTGCTTTCAACGGCTACTAATGTGACCCCCCATGAAAGGCTCTTTAACTATCCGCGGAGATCTACTACGGGATATTCGGTACCTTCATGGCTTACTATGCAGGGACCTGTGCTGCTTCGACGCCATGTTAGATTGTCAAAATATGATCCTTTAGTGGAGGAGGTGGAGCTGTTGGAAGCAAATTCCCAATATGCTCATATTCGATTCCAAGATGGGAAAGAAAGTACTGTTTCAATTAAAGACTTGGCTCCTTGTGGTGGCCAGCCCTCTTCTGAGGCTATTAACAATAGTCATGATTCAGATAATGTGGATGTCGTCACAGATACTATGAATATTTCCAATCCTATTGCAGATAATTATAATTCTATTAGTCAGCCCTCGATGGATGTTCATGACCATCCCAGTTTACCTCTTGATGGGATTTCTAATTGAAAAGTAGGACCTCAAAGGTAGTAATCTCTGGATTGCTACCAGTGCCACGAGCTAATAAGTTTAGAGAGAGTAAGATAGATAAGCTAAATACGTGGCTTGAGCAGTGGTGCAAGGGAGAGGGATTTAAATTCTTGAGGCATTGGAACCAGTTCTTGGGGAGGAGTGACCTGTACCAAGGGGACGGTCTACACCTGAACTGTGAGGGAGCCGATGTCCTCGGGGTAATATTTTCTAGGGCGGTTCGGGAGGATTTAAACTAATTTGGCAGGGGGATGGGAACCTAGGTAGTGGAAAAGAGGGAAGTCATATGAAGTCGGAAATAGATGGTAGAAAGGTGAGAAGCAATAAGCAAAGGAGAGAAACACAAAGGGCCAAACTAATTCATAATGAGAGTGTGAAAAAAGCAAGCCTGAAGGCTTTGTATCTTAATGCTAGAAGCATTAGGAACAAGGTGGATGAATTAGTTGTGGAAATAGAGGTAAACAAGTATGATTTGATTGGGATTACAGAAACATGGCTGCAGGGTGGGCAAGGCTGGGAACTTAACATCCAGGGATATACAATATTTAGGAAGGATCGGCAAAAAGGTAGGGGAGGTGGGGTAGCATTGCTGGTAAAGGAGGGGATTAATGCAATGGAAAGGAAGGATATTAACTCGGATGAAACGGAATCTGTATGGGTAGAAATGAGAAATAGCAAGGGGAGGAAAACGTTAGTGGGTGTGATATATAGGCCTCCAAATAGTAATATGGAGGTGAGGGAAGGCATAAAAAGGGAAATTAGAGAAGCGTGCGATAAGAGCACAGCTGTCATGGGTGACTTTAATTTACATATTGATTGGACTACCCAAATTAGTAAAAATTCTGAGGAGGAGGAATTCCTGGAATGTTTTCGGGACGGTTATCTGGACCAATATGTCGAGGAGCCGACTCGAGATCAGGCCATTTTAGACTGGGTATTGTGCAATGAGAAGGGACTTATCAGCAATCTTCTTGTACGAGGCCCCTTGGGTCAGAGCGATCATAATATGATCGAGCTCTCAGTCGAGATGGAGAGTGAGGAAATTGAATCAGAGACTAAGGTCCAGAACTTAAATAAAGGGAATTACGAGGGTATGAGACGGGAATTGGGTAAGATTGATTGGGTGGTGTTTCTGGGGGGATTGACAGTGGATAGACAATGGCAAGCATTCAAAGATAGAATGGAAGAATTCCAGAACATGTTTATACCAGTTTGGCACAAAAATAAACCTAAAAAGGTGACTCAACCGTGGATAACGAGGGAAATTAGGGACAGCATAAAATCAAAAAAAAGGGCATATCAACTGGCAAAAAAAAGCACCAGACCGGAAGATTGGGGGCAGTACAAGATACAGCAAAAGAGGACAAAGGGATTAATCAGGAAGGGGAAAATAGAATACGAAAGTAAACTTGCAGCAAACATAAAGACAGACTGCAAAAGCTTTTATCGGTATATCAGGAGGAAAAGACTGGTAAAATCCCAAGTCGGTCCCTTGCAGTCCGATTCGGGAGAATATATAATGGAGAATAAGGAAATGGCAGACCAATTAAACTCATACTTTGGTTCTGTATTCACAAAGGAGGACACAAATAACCTCCCAGGAATATCGGCAAACATAGGGACTAATGAGAGGGAGGAGCTGACAGAAATTAGTATCTCTAGGGATATGGTGCTGGGTAAGTTGAGGGGACTGAAGGCCGACAAATCCCCGGGGCCTGATAAACTACATCCTAGGGTACTTAAGGAGGTGGCCCTGGAGATAGCAGATGCTCTAAGGATCATCTTCCGGAACTCCATTGACTCAGGAACAGTACCCGTGGATTGGAGGGTAGCTAATGTTACCCCAATATTTAAAAAGGGGGGTAGAGAGAAAGCAGGGAATTATAGACCAGTAAGCCTTACATCGGTTGTGGGCAGAATGCTAGAGTCCATTATTAAGGATAAAATAGCGGAGCACTTGACAAATGGGGAAAGGATCGGACAGAGTCAACATGGATTTACAAAGGGTAAATCGTGTTTGACTAATCTGCTGGAATTTTTTGAGGAAGTAACTGGTAAAATAGATGGGGGAGAGCCAGTGGATGTGGTGTACCTTGACTTCCAGAAAGCCTTCGATAAGGTTCCACACAAAAGATTATCATGCAAAATTAAGGCTCATGGGATTGGGGGCAAAGTATTAACGTGGATAGAGAACTGGCTGGCGGATAGAAAACAGAGAGTTGGAATAAACGGCTCGTTTTCGGAGTGGCAGGCAGTGACCAGCGGGGTGCCGCAAGGATCTGTCCTGGGACCCCAGCTGTTCACAATATATATAAATGATCTGGATCAGGGAATTGGATGCAATATTTCCAAATTCGCTGACGACACTAAACTAGGAGGAGGGGTGGGCTCTGATGAGGATGTCAGGAGGCTACAGTGCGATTTGGACAGGTTGGGGGAATGGGCGGATACGTGGCAGATGCACTATAATGTGGATAAATGCGAGGTTATCCACTTTGGGGGTAAAAACAGGAGGGTAGATTATTATCTAAACGGCAATAGATTGGGAGATGGGGAAGTGCAGAGGGACCTGGGTGTTCTTGTGCACCAGTCACTGAAGGAGAGCATGCAGGTGCAACAGGCGATTAAGAAGGCAAATGGTATGTTGGCCTTCATATCAAGGGAGTTCGAGTATAGGAATAGGGATACCTTACTACAGCTGTACAAGGTGCTGGTGAGACCGCATCTGGAGTATTGTGTACAGTTTTGGTCACCCCATCTGCGGAAGGATGTTCTTGCCATGGAAAGAGTGCAACGGCGATTCACCAGGCTGATACCTGGAATGGCGGGAATGACCTACGAAGAGAGATTAAATAGTTTGGGCTTGTACTCACTGGAGGTAAGAAGATTGAGAGGTGATCTCATCGAAACATATAAAATTATGGCAGGCCTGGACAGGCTGAATTCAGAGAGAATGTTTCCAATGGCCGGGGAGCACAGAACCAGGGGCCACAGTCTAAAAATAGTGGGCAAATCATTTAAAACAGAGATGAGGAAGAATTTCTTCACTCAAAGAGTGGTGAGCCTGTGGAATTCCCTGCCACAGAGGGCTGCGAAGGCTAATTCAATAAATATTTTCAAGAGAGAATTGGATATATTTCTGACGGCTAAGGGGATTAAGGGTTACGGAGAAAAGGCGGGGACGGGGTACTGAACTGGTAAGATCAGCTATGATCTCAGACGAAGATCAGCCATGATCTCATTGAATGGCGGAGCAGGCTCGAAGGGCCGAATGGCCTACTCCTGTTCCTATCTCTATGTTTCTATGTTTCTAATCCGGAAACCGTTGATAATCGGGATATGGATAGCCTTCCTGCAGAAGATACTTCGGTGTCTCCTGGTGTGGGAGGGCAAGGAATTTCACCAAGGTTAAGAAGGTCGACACGAACAAGATATCTGGTTGATCGATTGAAAATGGACTTTTAAAATAATTTGATAGTAATGTTTTAAAATTGTTGTAATATTATATTTGTATTCACAGAATTCACAGAATTCACAGAATTCACAGAAACCCCACAGTGCAGATAGAGGCCATTTCGGCTCATCGAGCCTGCACCGACACATATCCCACCCGATCCCCGTAATCCCTACCCCAACACATATCCCAGTAACCCCACGTATTTAATCCCCCTAGCACTAAGGGTCAATTTTTATCATAGCCAATCAACCTAACCTGCATATCTTTGGACTGTGGGAGGAAACCGGAGCACCCGGAGGAAACCCACGCAAACACAGGGAGAATGTGCAAACTCCACACATTTGTTTTAGTTATAAATAATTAATTGTAAATTGAAAAGGCTACCTAGGTTGGAGCATGTTTTAAAAGGAGGGGTGAATGTGGTGATTATTCTTGTTTTGTAAGATGTATAGTGATTGGTTGTCTGTTTCCTGCCTTGAGATGTATGCTGTAAACTCATTGGTAGTTGATGTCATGTGATTTGTGGTGGCCATCTTAAATTCAGTTCTCTACAGCCTTGGTTGGGACTGGATGTTGAAGATGTGCTGCTGGGTTTTTAAGGTTAATAAAGCCTAGATTTAGAAAGGCAAATCTACTCTTCATTTCAGGTCGCTCACCTCCTTTTACTCTCAATGCACTGACTGGGGCCTCTCTCACCTCCTGTTACTGTCATTATACTGACTGGGGTCGCTCACCTCCTTTTACTCTCCACGCACTGACTGGGGTCTCGCACCTTCTGTTACTGTCAGTACACTGACTGGGATCTCTCACCTCCTGTTACTGTCAGTGCACTGACTGGGGTCTGTACGGGGTGGTGTGTGTGGTCAGCTTTGCTTCTGACTCCTGAGCAGTTCGAATCATTCCCATTCCCTTGGTTCTAGACTTTGGACTTATTTGGGGGGTTGTAATGAAATTGCGACAACTGAGTTGGTGAAAAGAACTTGGATTTTATTTGAGACAGGAAAATATACACAAAAACAATAATCTTATCATTCTAAAAGGGGGCACACTTCGGAATGTACGAGGGAGAATGACAATAGACTAAATACTTCACCCCTCCCAATCCCACTGCACTAACTATGTTGGACTCCAGAGGACCTGGGAAAATGCTCACCAAATGACTTTCTTGACAGTTGTAGAGGTTCGCGATTTCGGGGTTCTCTAGGTGTGGTGGTTGAGGCCTGCTGTACCCCGGACGTGGTAGTAGACATCACCTGCATTTTTTTTTTCAGTCTTCGTGTGTCCGCTGATGCGGTCGGGTGCGTATTGGATCAACCGGTAAGAACCCAATTTCCTTTGGTTAGGTATAGGGTTTAGAGTCTTTTTCATCAAATCTTACCCAGGGGTAAGTCAGAATAGCTTGTAGAGTGGCAACAAACTTGCGAATCTTCGGCTTCTTCCAGGTTGGTTTCTTGTTGGTCACGGTGGCCCAATATTACCTAGTTGTTGGTAATATTGTTGGTTGTTTGTTTCTTGGGGCCCTTGGTTGCTGCGATTCCTTTCTCCATTCCTTCCATTCTCCTTCTGTTGTCCTTCCATCAGTCTCCGATTCTCTGACCGTTTCGCTCTCACCAATTGACTGTCTGTCCAAATTACTGTGACTGTCTGTGTTAACTGAAAAAGCAGGCCTCAGTTATACCATTTGAGGCCTTGCTTATCTGCCTGCCAAATCTTCTCTGGCCCATTGCCATTTTTAGCGGGCTCGTTAACAGTAATGGTTTTGAATTCTTTAACGGGTTTTGAGCTGGTCCCATCTATTTGTAAGGAATTCCGACTGGGAGGAGGGGAGCCGAGCATGGCGGCCAGAGGCCGACCCATGAAGAGAGAGAAGTAGGCCCCGGGCCGTGGAGCGTGGAGCCAGTGACGGTGAAGAGGAGGCCACTTTGGAGCATTCACATCCCGACGATGTGTTCGGCGAGGCAGGCAGAGGAGCGCAGCGCAACGAGCAGCAGCAGCAGACTCACGAGACGTTGCAGCACGTCGGCCGGCAGCTCCATTTCGGGTAACTCGCAGTCCGGATGGGAGGAGGGGAGCCGGGCATGGTGGCCAGAGCGGGAGAAGCAGGCCACCACACGTGGAGCCAGCAACAGTGAGGAGGAGGCCGCGGTGAAGAGGAGGACGGAGCGGCTGAGGGACATCGTGCTCCCACTGCCACGGGAAGCCATTGTATTGACTCTGAATGCAGCGCTGTATGTATAGCTTGTTGTGTATGTACCTTTAAGAGAAGAACTGATTCTAAGCTGCAGTACCGGCTGTGACCACCCCTGTATATAAAGCCATAGCAGGCTTCTGTACTTCAGTCTTGAATTACTCTCTGTTCAGTAAATGCCTGTTTTATTGTTCTCCTGCAGTCTGAGTATTATTGATCCTCGACACTACACTGGCGATAGGCAGGTTTGAACTCACCTGCAGTACTGCATCACCTCACGGGGATCTTTTCCCTGAAGAGAAGCTTCTTGGCGGTCGAAGTCAGAACGGCGGGCGTCGACCGCGGGCAACCGTCCAGGGATCCATCGGAGAGTTGCAGGGGAGGCTGTGGAGAGCTGGGCCTGGTTCCCCAGTCGAGGTGTTCCAGCAAGTCGTGCTTGTAGCAGGTAGCGCGCTGATCCTTCTGGACTGCGGCGGGCACGGGCTCGATCGAGCGGCTCTGGAAAGGGGCTGTGTAGCGTCGTCGGGAGGAAGAGAGAGAGAGAGTGTGGAGCACACAGGGTGCGGTCGGTGCTCAAGAACAGGGCAGCGTGGAGAGGATAGAATGCGGGGAAGGAAAAGTGAGACGCGCCGAAGCCGCGGGTCACCGCCATTACCCTGTAGAACACTAGGAGCAGCGTGGCAGCAAGGGGAAGAAGGAAAAGCATGGGAGGCGCCATTTTATTCCATTGGAGAAGAAGGAAAAGCGCGGGAGGCGCCATTTTATTACATTGGGTAAGAAGAAAAAGCGCGGGAGGCGCCATTTTAAGTCACCCAAGATGCCGAAGAGTGGCAGTATCACTGCTTTCGACAACGAGGTAGAAGACTGGACCACGTATGTGGAAAGAATTGAAGTGTACTGCAATGCCAATGAGGTGGCCAATGGAAAGAAGGCGTCGGTATTATTAAATTTGATGGGCGCGAGAACGTACGGCCTATTGCGGAATTTAATTACCCCAGCTAAACCAATGGAGAAAAGTTTTGAAGAGATTGTTAATATCTTACAGGAACACCTAAACCCTACGCCGCTGCTGATAGCAGAAAGATTCAAGTTCCATAAAAGAAACCAGCACAAAGATGAGGACAATGCTGGCTATCTTACAGAACTATGCAAGTTATCGAAGCACTGCCAGTTCAGAGCAGGACTGGCAGACACCTTACGGGATAAGTTTGTCTGCGGGCTCCAGAGTGAAGGAACCCAGAAACGACTACTTTCGGAAAAGGACCTGATGCTAGAACAGGCTTTCAGCGTGGCAGTATCCTACGAAGCAGTAGCACGGGGAGCTGCGGAAATACAACAGAAACCACAAGAATACAGCGTTAACGAAATGGCGTATGGAGCAGAAAAGTGCTATCGCTGCGGCAGAACAACCCATGATCAGAAGGACTGCTGGTTTAAGGACAAAGTATGCAGGCAATGCAGGAAAATGGGACATATAGCAAGAGTCTGCAGGTCGGGAAAGAAAACCAACACTACAAGAACTACTAAGGAAAAGTACAAGAAAGTAAAAAAAATGACAGACAGTAGTTCGGAAGATCAGGAGAGTGATATTGACTCCGGGAGCAGGAGACTAAGTTGTCTAAAGTTACACAACATGATCGCAAAGGAGGATCACCGAACCATTTGGGTCACCCTCATAATAGCAGGGTCCCAAGTAAAGATGGAATTGGATACAGGATCAGCCCTAACTGTCATGAATCGACGAGACTATGAGCGGCTATTCTCACACATACCCTTGAAGGACACGTCCATTGTATTGAAGACATACACGATGCAAAAAGTCTAACCCAGAGGAAAAATAAGGGTGCCAGTTGAATACAATGGCAAGGAAACACAGAA
The DNA here is from genome assembly GCF_052327205.1 of Somniosus microcephalus. Classification (NCBI taxonomy): domain Eukaryota; kingdom Metazoa; phylum Chordata; class Chondrichthyes; order Squaliformes; family Somniosidae; genus Somniosus; species Somniosus microcephalus. Next base: position 80,654,335 of record NC_140999.1, on the reverse strand, counting down.
ACTGTATCTATATATACTACCGGATGGAGGACCACCACTATTGGGACGTGAATGGATCCGAAAAATGCAACTGGATTGGCATTCCATTCAGGCGCTAACTGTGACTGATAAAAAGGATGATGACGTCACACCTGGATGACTGTCAAAAATTCTAACTGACGCGGAAGAAGTATTCCAACAAGGACTTGGGACTCTAAAAGGAGTAATGGCAGCGATAAAAATCGAAGATAACGCAAACCCAAAATTTTTTAAGGCCAGACCGGTACCTTACGCGATCTGCCCAGCCATTGAAGGAGAGCTGGAGAATCTGGAGCGCTCGGGTGTGCTGTCCAAGGTGGACTGGAGCGAGTGGGCCACACCCATCGTTCCTGTAATGAAGAAATCATTGAGCAGCACGCCAGGGGAACCGAAGAAGGTTCGCATCTGTGGGGACTTCAAGGTAAATGTGAACCCAGTCCTGCACACAGTACAATATCCACTTCCACGGATAGAAGATATTTTCGCCTCACTATCTGGAGGGAAACGCTTTACAAAAATTGATCTGGCCCAAGCGTATCTACAAATGGAGGTGGAAGAAGCATCTAGGAAATACCTCACGATAAACACTCACAAAGGCCTTTACCAGTACGATCGACTGGTATTCAGGGTAGCATCAGCCCCGGCTATTTGGCAGAGGGCGATGGAACAAGTCCTGCAAGGGATCCCGGGGACCCAGTGTTATTTGGACGACATCCTGGTTACGGACGAAAATGACAGGGAACACCTTGTGCTCACGAGATTACAGGAATATGGGCTACGAGCCAACCGCCCCAAATGCGAGTTCTTCAGGAGACAAATCTCGTATTGTGGCCACATGATTGATGAGGAAGGGTTGCATAAGTCGCCGGACAAGATTGAGGCTGTCGTCAAGGCTCCCGCACCGGAAAATGTGTCACAACTGAGGTCATTCCTCGGGTTGGTGAACTACTACCATAAGTTCTTGCCGAATTTATCTACAATTCTGCACCCACTGAATGCCCTACTGCAAACTGGGGTAACATGGAAATGGAGTGATGATTGTAAGCGTGCCTTTCAGAAATGTAAATGCCAATCATTCGAAAGAAGTATTGGCCCACTACAATCCAACACTACCGATTCGGTTAGCATGTGATGCGTCTCCCTACGGCATCGGAGCGGTGCTGTCACACAAATTCCTTGACAGTTCAGAGAGGCCAATAGCCTTTGCGTCATGCTCGTTAACCTCAGCCGAGTGTAACTACGCCCAGATTGACAGGGAGGCCCTCAGCCTGGTGTGGGGGGTGAAGCAGTTCAATCACTATCTGCACGGGCAGAAATTCACCCTACTGACTGATCATCAGCCCCTGGTCTCAATTTTTAACGCAAAGAAGGGCGTTCCGGTGATGATGGTGCAACGGCTGCAAAGATGGTCACTTTTTCTAGGGGCACATCAGTACGACATAGAATACAAGGGTACGAAACAGCATGGAAACGCTGATGGGCTGTCGCACCTACCGTTGCCTATGGTAGAGGAAGCACCTGCAGTGGACCCTGTGGAGATATTCCATGCGACCATAGTCGAATGTCTACCTGTTACAAACTCAAGTATAGAGAAGGAAACCCGAAATGACCCGACACTCTCTCGGGTCTATGATTTGACGGTGAAGGGATGGCCAGCACATGGCGACTCACTGTTGCCAGCATTCTTGCCAAGGAGAGAACAGCTGTCAGTGTGCCGGGGACCTTGATGTGTGGATCCCGAGTGGTAATTCCACCCAAGTTGAGAGATAGAGTGCTCAATGAGCTTCATGATGGTCATCTGGGAGGGGTAAAAATGAAGAGCCTAGCCAGGGCGTTTGTGTGGTGGCCGGGAATCGATAAAGAAATCAAGGATATGACCAAGAGATGCACAGGATGCCAGAAGGTCCCAAACGCTCCAACACAGGCCCCGCTACATCCATGGGAGTGCCCCTCATCTCCATGGCAACGGGTACACATTGATTTTGCTGGTCCATTTATGGACTTAATGTTCCTAATCGCTGTGGACACCCATTCAAAATGGCCAGAGGTCATCAAAATGTCCTCCACCACGACGGAGAAAACGATTGCAGTCCTACGGACCATCTTCGCCAGGAATGGCTTGCCAGAACAGATTTGCTCCGACAATGGGCCACAGTTTGTGTCCGAGGATTTCTGGAGGTTTCTGAGGAATAATGGGGTGAAACATTACACATCTCCCCCATATCATCCAGCCACAAATGGATTGGCTGAGAGGTTTGTTCAGACCTTTAAAAAGGCAATAAAGGCAATGCATAATGACGACATACCACTACAACACAAGGTGGATAATTTCTTGTTGGTTACCGGAATGTGACACATGCAGTCACCAACCAAACTCCAGCCATAATGTTCTTCAACCGAAGGCTAAGATGTCACCTGGATTTGCTGAAACCAAACATAAGATGAGATGTTGAGGATAAGCAATTCCAGCACATAAATGAGAAGCCAACCAGGAGCTTCAAGATAGGGCAACCAGTCTTGGCCCGCGACTACCGAACAGAAAAATGGCAGCCAGGAACGATATGCACACAGCAGGGACCACTAATGTACACAGTGTACATTGGAGAGAGCATCGTGAGACGCCATGCTGACCAGATTCTAGAGTCACAGGAACAAACCAAACCCATACCACGAGCAGGTGCACCTGGTAATCAACCCGAAGTCCAGATTGCGTCTAACTCAGAAGCAGTGATATTGGAAGCTGACGAACCAACCAATGACAATGAGCCAGAATCAACTCTGCCGCAAGAACAGGATACTCGAGAAAGGCGTTATCCAGTCAGGATCAGGAAGCCTCCTCAAAGACTGAACTTATAAATGATTATTTCAGTTGATGTATATAGTGCAAAGAAAATTGCAATTGTAATTAGTTATTATTTAGTTGTTAAATGAATGTTATGTACTGTTTATCTAAAAGGGGAGGAATTGTTGTGTATGTACCTTTAAGGGAAGAACTGATTCTATACTGCAGTAGCGGCAGTAACCACCCCTGTATATAAAGCCATAGCAGGATCCTGTACTTCAGTCTTGAATTACTCTCTGTTCAGTAAATACCTGTTTTATTGTTCTCCTGCAGTCTGAGTATTATTGATCCTCGGACACTACATAGCTGACACATCCCTACGGGGAACAAGCATTCCATTGTACTTGTTATATATGGCAAATAAATCTAAACTGAATCTGAATCTGAATCTGAATTTAAGTTGGTGTAAACTAGATTCGGGATGGTCCATCGAAACCTAAATTGGCTTTTAATGGCTGTTTAATCTTTGGTCCGATTAGTAAGTTTTGTCTTTTCCTGCTGGGGTCAGGGTCCCTTTTGTTGATCAGTTGCAGGTACTGCATTATGCATACTCTTGATGGCTCTGTAATTTTGGCGGGAAAAACTGCTCTTCCATAGGCCTATTGTCATTTATGTGGAATGACTGAGACAGCCCAGAACATTCCCAGACAGTTTGGCCGATGCCAATACTAAAACTGTTTGTTTTACAAAGGCCCATCCCAACCCCTTTGTTGCAGCCTTCCACAGGCCTGGACATGTCTTTTTAAAATAACCAAAATGCTGGGGTTTTAACTTTAAGCCCCCTTTTATCCCAACATTCTTAAAAAGAGTCTAAAAATCACTTCTTTGGGGTAATCTTCTTGATTTGTGGGAATCTGCAGAATTTTGCAAACCTTACAGGTCTCTCACCTCCTGTTACTGTCAGTGCAGTGACTGTAGTCTCTCTCGCCTCCTGTTACTGTCAGTACACTGACTGGGGTCTCTCACCTCCTGTTACTGTCAGTACACTGACTGGGGTCTCTCTCACCTCCTGTTACTGTCAGTGCACTGACTGGGGTCTCTCACCTCCTGTTACTGTCAGTGCACTTACTGGGGTCTCTCTCACCTCCTGTTACTGTCAGTGCACTGACTGGGGTCTCTCAATTCCTGTTACTGTCAGCACACTGACTGGGGTCTCTCACCTCCTGTTACTGTCAAGGCACTGACTGGGGACTCTCTCACCTCCTGCTACTGTCAGTACACTGGCTGGAGTCTCTCTCACCTCCTGTTACTGTCAGTACACTGACTCGGGTCTCACTGACTTCCTGTTGCTTTCAGTACACTGACTGGGGTCTCTGTCACCTCCTGTTACTGTCAGTGTTCTTACTGGTGTCCCATTCACCTCCTCTAACTGTCAGTACACTGATTGGTGTCTCTCTCACCTCCTGTTAATGTCAGTACATTGACTGGGGTCTCTCACCTGTCACTGTCAATGAACTGACTGGGGACTCTCTCACCCCCTGTTACTGTCAGTGCACTGACTGGGGTCTCTCACCTCCTGTTACTGTCAGTACACTGACTGAGGTCTCTCTCACATCCTGTTACTGTCAGTGCACTGAATGGCTTCCCTCACCTCCTCACTCTCAGTGCACTGACTGGGGTGTCTCTCACCTCCTGTTACTGTCAGTACATTGACTGGGGTCTCTCTGATTTCCTGTTACTTTCAGTGCACTAACTGGAGTCTCTCTCACCTCCTGTTATTGTCAGTGCTGTAAGATTCTCAAAATTAAGAATATTGGGCCTAAAAGGGGCTTAAAGTCAAAACCCCAGGATTTTGGTTATTGTAAAAAGGCATGTTCAAGCCTGAGAAAGGCTGCGACAAAGCGATTGGAATGGGCCTCTGTAAAACGAGCAGTTTGGATATTGGCATAAGCCAAACTGTCTGGGTATGTCCTGGACTGACTCAGTCATTTTACTTAATGATAAAAGGCGAGCAGAAGAGCCACTCCCACCAAAAATTACAGAGCCATCCAAAGTATGCATAATGCAGAACATGCCACTGACCAACAAAAGGGACCCTGACCCCAGCAGGAAAAGACAAATCTTACTAATCAAACCAGAGATTAAACAGTCATTTAAAGCCAATTTAGGTTTCGATGGACCATCCCAAAACTAATTCACACCAACTTAAAACAATTAAGATAGATGGGACCAGCTCGAAACCCTTCTAAGAATTCAGAAATTATTAATGTTAACGAGCCCGCCAAAAATGACAATGGGCCAGAGAAGATTTGGCGGGCAGATAAGCAAGACCTCAAATGGTATAATTGGGGCCTGCCTTTTCAGTTGGTTAGTGACTCGGTTCGTTCGGTCAAGGAGTTCGGTTCAGTACAGTCTGGAAGAAGAGAGCAGTTCAGTTTTGGTCCATTCGATACAGCACGGCTCATGTAGAAGAGAAGAAGAAGACTTCAAAAGCCACATCAAGTCACAAAAGTATCAGGAGTCCGAGCCAGGAGAAGGCATCATCGAACGTCTCACGGCAACCAAAGGTCCCAAGAAACAAACAAGCAAAAATATTATCAGCAACTAGGTAATATTGGGCCACTGCAACCAACAAGAAACCAACCTGGAAGAAACCGAAGATTTGCAAGTTTGTTTCCACTCTACATACTATTCTGACTTTCCCCTGGGTAAGATTTGATGGAAAGACTCGAAACCCTATTCCTGACTGAAAGAAATTGGGTACTTACTCGCCTGCATCAGTGGACATGTGGAGACTGAAACAGCAACACAGGTGAAGTCTTCTACTGCATCCAGGGTACGGCAGGCCACATCTAAAGAACCCCCAAATCGTGAACCTCTACAACTGTCAAAAGAAGTCGTTTGGTGAGCATTATCCCTGGTCCTCTGGAGTCCAACTTAGTTAGTGTAGTGGGATTGGGAGGGGTGAAGTATTCTGTCTATTGTTATTCTCCCTCATATATTCCAAAGTGTTCCCCCCTTTTAGAGTGATAAGATTGTTGTGTTGTGTATATTTTCATCTCAAATATAATCCAAGTTCTTTCACCAACTCAGTTGTCTGCTGCAATTTCATTACAACCCCCAAATAAGTCCAAGGTCTAGAACCAAGGGAGTGGGAGCGATTTGAACAGCTCACAAGTCAGAGGCAAAGCTGACCACACACACCACCCCCTACAGAAAATGGTGACCGTGGCAGGACTTTGGCAAAAGGGATGTAATGCAGTAGACCCTGTGTTTGACGAAAGAACGAAGATGGAAGAAAGGATTTCCTCTTATGTGTTTGAGAAGGTGAATATCACCAAGAAATGGGTGACCAGTCAGTTGCGCACTGAGCATCCCATGGATGCTGCAGCCAAATGGACTGAGAGCAAGGATCGTAAAAAGTCAGTGGAAAAGGCCATCTGGTTGGTCTGCGGCCTGTGACAGGTCCAGCTTTCAGATCAGCATATTAAGGTGTTAACAGAAGAGCTGCGGGATGAAGCCAAACTGTCTCAAGCAAGAGCTATAGCAGGAGAGGGATTACTGCAGGAATTACAGGCCCAAAGTCAGGAGAAGTTACAGATTGCAGAGAAACACAGGAACAGACATGAGTATTTTCGGTGTACAAGTCACCGAGGCTAAAAGCAATGAGTTAGTGTTAAGAGAGGAGAACGCTCGCCTAACCAGACAGTTAAAAGAACAGGAAGAGAGGTTAAGAGATGTGCAGGCAGCTTATAAGGTAACAAGCACTAGGGGTTTTGAAGCGGGAGATCACGGCCCCTGCCAAAAGCAGATCGACAGTTTAAAACTTGCTCTGTCCAGGGCAAAAGGCATGGTATGTCTAGTGAGCCCAGGTGTGGCATGGGTGGACCTGGAAATAGAAGGAGAAACTGTTCAGACGTCACCTGTGGTGCCAGGGAATGACCCGGTTGGGCAGCAGGAGGGACAAGCAATCTGTAGGGAGGACAGGGTGGAGTGCACACCGCCACCACCTGTGGTGCCGGGTTGTGACTCAGTTTGGCAGCAGGCAGCAGGGGGCAAGCAATCTGTAGGGGGGGCAGGGAGGAGTGCACACCACCACCACCTGTGGCGCCGGGTTGTGACTCGGTTTGGCAGCAGGCAGCAGGGGGCAAGCCAATGCAGGAAAGGTCAGAGCCGAGGCTGCTGTGCCCGGCTCGGCAGCAAAAGTTTGGTCTGCCCGGCGGTGGTGGGGGCCAGGGGCCCCTTGAAAGCCAATTCATGATTCCCCACAATATCCAACAGCTTAGGGCTATGGTAAACCACCTGAACAAACTCACCCAAAAGGGAGACCCCTCAGTCCACTTCATGGAAGTGGAACAAGCAGCAAGCATCAATGAGTGCAACGACTCTGAGATGACCAAAATGCTTCTGTTCTCTTTGGATGGCAAGCTGTACCAATCCCTCTCTGCTGAGAGCAAGAAGGGACAGGGCGGGTATGCTGCCATCCGGGAGGAAGTTCTGGAAGCCATGGGTATGAACGATGGTAGTCCTTTCTCCTGGGTGGAGAAGGCTACACAGTTAGCAGGGGAGACCCCACAGGCTTTCGCAGACAGGCTGTGGCCTGTGTATAAGAGTGCCTGTAATGGGGATCTCGACCAGGCTAACATGAACCAGGACAAGCTGGCCCACTGGCTGTGGTGGCAAACAGCTTGCCACGGATCAGGGCCAAGGCTGAGCTGTGGTTTGACCCAAAGGGCCCCTGAGTCACCGAGGAGACAGTGGTCAGACAACTGACCCTGGCTTACCGCAACAGTAGAGGGGTAAAAGAACCACAAACGAAAGGAAAGATTCATGAATAAAAACCAAGCCAAAGTAAGAAAGAATGGCACCAGGAAGGGGGTAACCCTTCCGATGCGAGGCATAACTGCTTCGGGTGCGGGAAAAGTTGGCATTGGAGAAGGGAGTGTAGAAATCCCTGGAAGGAGAGTGTGGGGAAAAACTCCCCAGCTCCTGCCGCAAAACCAGAAACATCGAACCTTTCCTCCCCCGCTTGATTCATTAGTAGCTGCACTTCGAGTTTTGTTGGCTGGCCCAGGGAAGGTAGCTGCAGCCACGGGTGTTTTAACTCCATCTGCCCCACCTAACACAGACTTATGACTAGAGCCAGCCTGTGTCCCCTTGAGTATGATGTATGGAAGAGACCGCTTGTTAAGATGGAGGTGGAAAAGGTGAAAGGGACCTATCTGTTGGACACGGGAGCATCGAGCACCATAGTCTATTCAGATAACTCTGCCGCCTCACCTCTGTCTAACGGGGTCCGGTACAGCTTAGTGGGGATTACAGGTAATGAGCAGGCTGGCTCATTCTCCATCCCGCTGTCCATTCATTTAGGAGCACTCCACACCAAGTGGACCTGTGTTTTAATGAAATGGGAGCAAGAAGGAAAAGGGTTCCTGGGGGCTGATTTTATTATCGGCCACAGGTTTCTAGTGGATCTTAGGAACCACTGTCTGTGGGGAGCATGCACCGGCAAAGAAAACAAAGTAGCAGTTATCCCAGAGAAACAGGGCAAGGGGACCTTGTGTACCCTAAAACCAAAGGAGGGATACGACCTCGAACGAATGGTCAGTAACACTCCAGTGGAGTACCAGGCATTTGTGCGAGCACATGTAGCGGGTGGTGTGTGGAGTCAGCTTTGCCTCTGACTGTTTTGAGCAGTTCGAATCGCTCCCACACCCCTTGGGTTCTAGATTCCGGACTTAGGTACAGGTTGTAATACAAAATTGGAGTAGACAACTGGTTTGATGCAAGAAAACTGTATTTTATTAGAGTCACAATAAAATTATAACATTGAAGAATTACACTTAGATTACTGGAATGGTTATAGGCATTCAAGAGTACACTTAATTAGGAATGGGGAACACACGGCACAACGAGGAAAAAAATCACATTAATAATCCCCCTACCCTTGCCACCTCCAATATCTAACTAAATTGTGCTAAAAGGGGCCAGGGATTATGCTCACCAATAGGGGTTTCTTGACAGTTCGAATATTGTCAGTTAAGCCGGTTGCGTTTTTGGGGTTCGCTCTTTGTGTCCTTTGGGGCCTGCCATCGCCACGTGGTCCCAGTCTTAGAATCTGTGAAGGTTCTTCAGTTGGGTGGAGTCCACAGATGCGGTATGGGGCGCGGTTGTGGATTTGTCTGGTAACTTTTCGTAGTTAGAAAAAGGGAGAGTAAAATCTTTGTTGGGTACTTTAGCTTGTAGAGTGGAAAACTTCGGGTTTTGTTCTTCCGGTGGTGGTCTGGTCGTCGGGTTTTCTGGTGGCTGAGGTTCGGTTGGCGGTCTTCGGTGTCGGCTCGGTCGCAGTGGCCTAGATCATTACCTGTGTAGTGGTAATGATCTGAAGGTATGGCTTACCCGGCACTCTCTGTTACCGCGGTGCTCGTGGTCGGTCCTCGTTTAAGGCTGTGGTTGCGGCCTAGTCATCTTCGGTCAAGCCTGCCCCACCGTGTCCCCTCACCGTGATGTTGCGTGAGCCTTCCTGTTGGCTTCACTTGGCCCCCTCTGGTGTCGTGTCGATAGCTAGCCTCTCCCGAATGCTTCTCCTTTTGGTTTCGGGTGGGCCTACAGTTATACTGTTTTCGAGTTGGTTATCTGTGTGCCAAATCGGGGTTAGTTCTTTGTCCGATTTTGGCGGGCTCATTAAGCTGATCATAGCCATTCACCTTAACTGGTTTTTGGGTGGTTGTCTCATTGCTAAATGGCTTTTAATGTCTTGGGTGTTTGTTATACATAATGTTAATCGGTGTCTTCCTGGCTTGGTAGCTAGTTTGAACTGTAAACGATTATTTATGCAGAGGTTTGATGGGCTTTAAGTTTGTGCAAGATCAAGTATTTTCCTGAGTTGATTTGTTTTAAAGGGAAGAATGCGTATTCTTTCTCATCCAGTTGTCTGGTTTCAAAATAACAAATGAAAGCTGTCTCCCACAGGCCCAGGCATGTCAGGTTTTAAGGTTTTGAACTTGACATACTGTTTGCAGGGTCCTGCTTTAACCTTGCAGGTTTTGCCATAAAGTCCAAAAGCCATTCCCTTTGGGGTACCCTTATTAATAACTTGTCCTTCAGGGTCCCTTATTGATAACTTGGGAAATATGGGAATTTTGAGAATCCTACACATACCTCGGTGCATTTGCCACTCATAAGCACGATTGTGGGAGGGTGAACGGGGTCGAGGTTAGTGTAGATGGGGACCCCATGAGCCGACCACAAAAGTGGTGTAATTTCCCCAAAGAAGCGGAGACAGACATGGAAACGGCCATGACCTCTCTGGTCAAACAGCGGGTATTCAGACCGATAGTCACCCACGTAAACTCTCCACTGTGGCCGGTTAGAAAACTGGACAACTCCTGGAGGGCCACACTGGACTATCAAGTACTCAATCGACACATCCCCACCTGTGCACCCACGGTCGCAGCTGACGCTGACCTCATTGGAAGTATCCCAGCCTCCGCAACCACCTTCACGGTGCTGGATATTTCCAACGGGTTTTGGTCCCTCCCTCTACAGAGAGAGGACCAGTACAAGTTCGCCTTCACTTGAAAAGGCCAACAATACACCTGGAACTGCCTACCTCAGGGTTTCCACAAAATCTCTAGCATTTTTCAAATTGTTTAAAGAGCTTCAGCCGACCTCGGCAGTTAGTTCAGTATGTGGATGACCTCCTATTCACCAATTAAGGAGAGGAACACGGTACACTACTGGCTGAACTGCTGGAGTTGCTCAGGCAGGAAAGCTTTAAAGTATACCCTAAGAAGATACAGATCGGCCGACAGGATGTAAAATTCCTAGGGCTGGCTGTGTGAGCAGGAGAAAGGGCCATCGACAAAGTTAGAAGGGAAGCAATGCAGGAGTTACCAGCCCCCAATACAGTGACAGGGGTGAGATCTTTTCTAGGGCTAACCGGGTACTGCAGAGATTTTATTGAGAATTACACAGCCACAGCAGCCTCTCTGCTCTGACTCCTACACAAGGGAGTGGTGTGGGTTTGGGATGAGGGTTGCAAGGCTGCATTCGTGAAACTCAAACAAGATCTGCAGACCACGCCGGCTCTACGGGCTATTGATGGGGGAAAAGAGTTTTTCCTGGAGGTAGCAGCCAGCGGGGACAGTCTGAGTGCAGTGCTGCTCCAGGAAAGGCATGGTCAGCTGAGACCAGTGGTTTACCGCTCCAAGATACTCACAGATGTGGAGAAGGGCTACTCCAATAGTGAGAGGCACCTCCTCGCCACTCACTGGGCTGTGAAAAGATCATTGATCTTTACAGGCACCTCGCCCATCACCCTCCTTACCCATCACACACCCACCCAGATGCTCCTAGATGGGAGAATTAAAGATGGGACACTGAGCAGTGCCCGCATTGCTCGCTGGACCCTGCTTCTCTCCCAGATGGACCTAAGGGTGAAAGGTCTCAGCGCCCAAAGCTCGCAGCCAACATGATTTATCCAGGGATGGCCCACCGGTGTTCCATTGAAGGAATATGGGAAGTCAACGTAGGTTTTCGGGCCAGGATACACCCCACAGGCCGCAAAATCTATGTAGATGGTTCAAGCATAGTATCTGCTGGGGAACGACTTACAGGGTGTGGAGTTTATGACCCAGGGGCGGACATTGCCCTGGCAATTAAACACCCCAGCACCATGAGCGCCCAGCAGGCTGAACTGTCCGCGTTAGTGTATGTGGTTACACACCCTGAGAAATTCCCTACCCCGTACATGATTTGCTCGAACAGCATGTTCACATGCAATTCATGTACGGAATACCTGGCCATCTCGTCCCATCCCGGATACACCTCCGCTGATGGGAGACGCCTGGCAATCAAGCCTCTGCTGGAGAAGATCATGACAGTCATAGGGGAGGAAGGGAAGATCTATCTCCATAAAGTTAAAGCCCATTCAAAGACAGAACCCATGCAGGAGGGCAACCAAAAGGCAGATGCTTTGGCCAAGCAGAGAGCCAGGGAAGGAAAGTTTTGGGACCCCTACCAGACAGGTTCAGTAGCCACAATCTGGGACAAGGGAGGAACACAAGGGGTAGCTTTGGTCCCAGACCTAAAGCAGGCCCAGGGTTGAGATGCCGTCCTCAGGACCGTCCAGGATGCGCTCACAAAAGGGGAGAGGGTAGAGGGCCTGTACGGTACAGCAGCCATCACCATCAAGGAAGGCATGCAGTTCGGGGGGTGCAATGGGTAGTGCCGCAGCAGCAGCAAAGGGAATTCCTCCAACTGGCCCATGAGGGTCCAGGAGTGGGGCATCCCGGGCCTGAGACCACCTGGCAATGGGTGGAACAGGCTGGATGGTGGCCAGGACTGAGGGAACATGTCCGCGAGTTCTGCGCCGGCTGTCTGGTGTGTGCTGCCAATAACCCTGATCCCCAGAAAAGGAAGGTATCTTTGGGACACATCAGGAGGGTAGAGGGACCAAGGCAGTTGATCCTGTTCGATTACATAGGGCCCCTACCCACCGCCCAGGGAGGCTACAAGTACTTCCTAGTCCTGGTGGATGTGTTTTCAAAGTGGGTGGAAGCTTTTCGCTGTTGAACAGCTACCACATTGGGTACAGCTAAGATCCTGGTCAGGGAAGTGTTCTCATGATGGGGACTAGCGCAGTATGTGGAGTCCGACCAAGGGAGTCACTTTACCGGACAGGTCATGCAAGAGACCATCATGGCACTCGGCATCGAGGGGAAATGGCACGTCGCCAACAACCCACAGTCATCGGGTCCTGTAGAGCAGTTAAACCATACTATAAAAGAAAGGCTGTGCAAGGAGACAGGAAGCTCACCCAAGAAGTGGGTAGAAGTCCTACCGTTGGTCCTAATGGGCATCCGAGCCAGCCAGTCAAAAGGCACAGGTTATTTCCCACACGAGCTGATGACTGTCAGGGTTATGTGGACCCCAACCCATGTACTAGCCCCGGTGCTCACGGAAGGTCTGCTCAGAGAGTTGAACCGGGACAGTTTCGTCAGGATCTGTTTGAACACCTTAAACAGATTCACTGGCAGGCTGCTAGCAACATGGGAAAACAGCACTGGAGTAACCGATTGCTGCTGGAACCCAACAGGCACCATGAGTGGGGATCAGGTCATGGTGAGGAGCTTTGCCCGGTTGGGAAGTTTTGAACCATTGTATATGGGGCTGTACAGCATTGTGCATAAGCAATAAGCCCTCAGTAAGCTCCCCACTGGAGTGGAGCTAATTTACAGAACAAATGGGAAACTGTTCAATCTCCGTCGCCTACAGTCCCGATCCAAGGTCGTCCCATCCTCTGTCATCGAATTACAGTATGCAGACGATGCTTGCGCCTGCGCTCACTCGGAGGTTGAACTCCAAACCATCGTAAACACCTTCACCGAAGCATACAAGAGCATGGGCCTTACACTAAACATCCGTAAGACAAAGGTCCTCTACCAACCTGCCCCCGCCACACAGTGCTGCCCCCCGATTATCAAAATCCACGACAAGGCCTTGGACAACGTGGACCACTTTCCATATCTCGGGAGCCTACTGTCAACAAGGGCAGACGTCGATGACGAAGTCCAACACCGCCTTCAGTGTGCCAGTGCAGCCTTCGGTCGACTGAGGAAGAGAGTGTTTGAAGACCAGGACCTCAAACCTGACACTAAGCTCATGGTCTACAGGGCAGCAGTGACACCTGCCTTGCTGTATGCCTCAGAGACATGGACCATGTACAGCAGGCACCTCAAAGCACTGGAGAGGTACCACCAATGCTGCCTCCGCAAGATCTTGCAAATCCATTGGCAGGATAGGCGCACCAACGTCAGTGTTCTTGCTCAGGCCAACATCCCCAGCATCGAAGCTCTGACCACGCTCAATCAGCTCTGATGGACGGGTCACATTGTCCGAATGCCCGATACGAGACTCCCAAAACAAGCGCTCTACTCGGAGCTGCGGCACGGCAAGAGAGCCCCAGGTGGGCAGAGGAAATGCTTCAAGGACACCCTCAAAGCCTCCTTGAAAAAGTGCAAAATCCCCACCGACACCTGGGAATCCCTGGCCCAAGACTGCACAAAGTGGAGGAGAAGCATCCGGGAAGGCGCCGAACACCTCGAGTCTCTTCGCTGGGAGCAAGCGGAAGCCAAGCGCAAGCAGCGCAAGGAGCGCACATCAACCCAAGAACCCCACCCACCCGCCCCTTCAACCACCGTCTGCCCCACCTGTGACAGAGACTGTAGGTCCCGCATTGGACTCATCAGTCACCTGTGTAGTGTATGTACCTTTAAGAGAGAACTACTTTTACAGCTCCTGTATACTGTAGTACCGGCAGTGACCACACCTGTATATAAGCCTTGAGCATGCCTCTGTACCCCAGTCTTGAGACTACCCTACTCCAGTAAACACCTGTTGATTGTTAAGTTACGGCATCCGTGTAGTTATTGAAAAACATCATACTCTCAGAATCATGGCTCTAACAGTGGCGATGAGTGTCGATTCGAATCTACCTGCAACTCTGCATTTCCCTTCGAGGATTCACTCTGGGAGGGCGGTGGAAGAAAGTCGAGGCCAGAAGCACGGGCGTTGACAACGAGCAACCACCCAGTCGTCCGGCAGAGGGTGAACATCGCAGGGGAGGCTGTGGAGAGCTGGGCTTGGTTCCCCAGCCACGACGATCAGCAACAGACTGATGACAGGTACAGCGCAGACCCTTCCCGGGCAGCGGCGGCTGGAGCCGACCGACGGCAGAGAAAAAGCCAAACAGCGTCGACGGGGTAAGATAGAGGGTGAAGCGCACAGGGCACAGTCGGGGGTTGAAAACCGAGCGGCGTCGAGGAAAAACAAAATGGAGAGAGAGAGGGTAAAGCAGCAGCCGGGTTCAGGACCGAGCGGCGGAAACGGGAAAGATGCACAGAAAAAGAAAAAATGCGCAGTACACAGCCAGGGCTCAAGGGCTGAAAAGTGTCCATGGGGAGAAGAAGGGAGAGCACGGGAGATGCCATTGAGCCGCGGAGAAGAAGGAAGAGCATGGGAGACACCATTTTTAGAAGCCGCAGCGGAGAAGAAGGGCAAGCGCGGGAAGAAAGGAAAGCGCAGGAGAAGCCATTTTGTGCCAGTGGAGAAGAAGGGAGAGTGCGGGAGACGCCATTTTTGACAGTTAAATCACACCCAGGGATGCCGAAGAGTGGCAGTATCTCTACGTTCGACAATGAAGTTGAAGATTGGGTGACATATGTGGAACGTATTGAGGTGTACTGCAGGGTGAATGAAGTGCCAGATGCTAGGAAAGCACTGGTTTTGTTAAATTCCATGGGTGCAAAAACTTATGGGTTACTGCGAAACCTAATAACCCCAGAGAAGCCCGTGGATAAGAATTTCGAAAGCATAGTAGAAATCCTACAGGACCACTTAAACCCCACACCGCTGCTGATAGCAGAAAGATTTAAGTTCCATAAAAGGAACCAACACAAAGACAAAAGCAATGCTGAGTACTTAATGGAACTGCGCAAGCTATCAAACACTGCCAGTTTGGAGTGGGACTAGAAGATACGTTAAGGGACAAGTTTGTGTGTGGGCTTCAAAGTGAAGGAACCCAGAAACGG
The DNA here is from genome assembly GCF_052327205.1 of Somniosus microcephalus. Classification (NCBI taxonomy): domain Eukaryota; kingdom Metazoa; phylum Chordata; class Chondrichthyes; order Squaliformes; family Somniosidae; genus Somniosus; species Somniosus microcephalus. The sequence goes on along the minus strand of NC_140999.1, from coordinate 80,638,942 downwards.
CTTCTATCAGAAAAGGATCTAAGGCTGGACAAGGCTTTCAGCATGGCAGTATCACACGAAGCAGCTGCAAGGGGCACTGCAGAGATACAACGGAGGCCGCAAGAATATGGCACCAATGAAATGTCCTATGGAACAGGGAAGTGTTATCGCTGCGGCAGAACAACACACGACCAGAAGGATTGTTGGTTCAAGGACCAAGTGTGCAGACAGTGTGGAAAAGCAGGGCACATAGCAAGAGTCTGCAGGTCTGGGAAGAAAACCAACAGCAAGAAATCTCCACAGGAGAAGTACAAAAAGGTACATAAGGTGATGGACAGTAGTTCATGTAACGTCCATGTGTAATTGAGACACGGACTGCAGAAGTTGGTTATAACAGGTGTTTACTGAATGGAGACAAAACTGGAACTACTATACAAAGTTACCACACAGGCTTATATACAGGGGTGGTCACTACTGGTACTGCAGTATACAGGGGCTGCAGAATATAGTTCCTTCTTCAAGGTACATACACTACAATTCCTCCCCTTTTAGCTAAACAGTACATAACATTCGATTAATAATTAAATAACATATTTACAATTACAGTTGCTATATACATTAGCTGAAGTTAATCAATTATAAATTCAATCTTTGAGGAGGCTTCCTGATTCTGTCCGGATAATGCCTCTTTGGGGTATCAGGTTCTTCTGGCAAAGTTGATTCAGGATCTACGTCATTGTTTGGTTCGTCTGCTTCCAATGTCACCGATTCTGAGGTAGATGCAATTGGTACTTCGGTTTCATCACCAGGTGTATAGGATCGTGGTGTAGATTTGACGTTTTCCAGTGACTCTAGAATCTGGTCAGCATGGCGTCTTACAATGCTCTCTCCAACGTCCACGGTATACATTAGAGGTCCTTGCCATGTGCAGATCGTTCCTGGCTGCCATTTCTCTGTGCGGTAGTCCCGGGCCAAAACTGGTTGACCTATCTTGAAACTCTTGGTTGGCCTTTCATTCATATTCTGAAACTGCCTGTTCTCCACATCTCTTCTGATGTTTGGCTTAACCAAATCCAAGCGGCATCTTAGTCTTCGATTGAAGAACATCATGGCTGGAGTTTGGTTGGTAACCGCATGTGTCGCATTCCGGTAGGCAAACAAGAAGTTATCCACCTTGTGTTGTAGGGGTAGGTCTTCATTACACATTGCCTTGATAGCCTTCTTGAATGTTTGAATGAACCTCTCAGCCAATCCATTGGTGGCTGGATGATATGGGGTGGATGTGTAATGCTTAACACCATTGTTCTTTAAGAACCTCCGGAACTCTTCAGACACAAACTGTGGTCCATTGTCGGAGCAAATCTGTTCAGGCAGCCCATTTCTGGCGAATATGGTTCGTAAGACTGTGATAGTTTTTTCTGTGGTGGTTGAGGACATTTTTATTACCTCTGGCCACTTTGAATGAGCATCCACTGCAATTAAAAACATCGAGTCCATAAATGGACCAGCAAAATCAATGTGTACCCTTTGCCATGGAGATGAGGGCCACTCCCATGGATGTAGAGGGGCTTGTGGTGGGGCGTTTTGGACCTTCTGGCATCCTGTACAGCTCTTGGTCATCTCTTTGATTTTTCTATCGATTCCCGGCCTCCACACAATCGCTCTGGCTAAGTTCTTCATTTTTACCCATCCCAGATGACCCTCATGAAGCTCATTGAACACTCTATCCTTCAATTTGGGTGGAATTACTACTCTGGATCCACACATCAAGGTTCCTCGGCACACTGACAGCTGTTCTCTTCTCAGCGAGAGTGCTGGCAACAGTTGTTCGCCATGTGCTGGCCATCCCTTCACCGTTAAATCATAGACCCTGGAGAGTGTCGGGTCATTTCGTGTTTCCTTTTCTATGTTTGCATTCGTCACAGGTAGACATTCGACTATGGTTGAGTGGAATATCTCCACAGGATCCACTGCAGGTGCTTCTTCCACCATCGGCAATGGTAGGCACGACAATCCATCAGCATTCCCATGCTGTTTAGTTCCTTTGTACTCGATGTCATATTGGTGTGCCCCTAGGAAAAGGGGCCACATCTGTAGCTGTTGTGCTGTCATTATCGGGACGCCCTTCTTAGGGTTGAAAATGGAGACAAGAGGTTGATGATCAGTTAGTAGAGTAAATTTCTGTCCGTGCAGGTAGTGATTGAACTTCTTCACACCCCACACCAGGCTGAGGGCCTCTCTGTCAATCTGGGCATAGTTACGCTCGGCTGCAGTTAACGAGCGTGACGCAAAAGCTATCGGCCTCTCTGAGCCATCAAGGGATTTATGTGACAGTACCGCTCCAACGCCGTAGGGAGACGCATCACACGCCAGTCTTATCGGTAGTGATGGGTTGTAGTGAGCCAATACTTCTCTTGAAGTGATCAGGCCTTTACACTTCTGAAAGGCCCGCTTACATTAATCGCTCCATTTCCATGCTACTCCAGTTTGTAGCAGGGCATTCAGTGGGTGCAGAATTGTGGACAAATTCGGCAAAAACTTATGGTAGTAATTCACCAATCTGAGGAATGACCTCAGTTGCGACACATTTTCAGGTGCTGGAGCCTTAACTACCTCTTCAATTTTGTCAGGGGACTTATGTAACACCTCTTCATCAATCACGTGGCCACAATACGATATTTGTTTCTTAAAAAACTCGCACTTGGTGCGATTGGCTCATAGCCCATGTTCTCTTAGTCTAGTGAGCACCTGCTCTAGGTTGGCAAGGTGTTCACTGTCATTTTCACCTGTCACTAGGATGTCGTCTAAGTAACATTTAGTCCCCGGAATCCCTTGCAGGACTTGTTCCATCGCTCTTTGCCATATAGCCAGAGCTGATGCAACACCGAATACCAGTCGATTATACTGGGAAAGACCTTTGTGAGTGTTTATCATGAGATATTTCCTAGAGGATTCTTCGACCTCCATCTGCAAATATGCTTGCGCTAGTTCAATTTTTGTAAAACGTTTCCCTCCAGATAGTGAGGCGAAAATATCTTCTATCCTCGGAAGAGGATACTGTACTGTGTGAAGGACTGGGTTCACAGTCACCTTGAAGTCCCCACAGATGCGAACCTTCCTTGGCTCCTCAGACTTATTGTTTAACGTTTTCTTCATGACAGGAATGATGGGTGTCACCCACTCGCTCCCGTCTACCAAGGTACATACACTACAGTTCAGACGAACAGAAAAGTGATACAGACTCTGAAAGCAAGGTGCTCGGTTGTCTGAAACTACATAAGGTAACCAAAATGGAGGATCACCAGACTATCTGGGTTACACTCAAGATAGACAGAGTCCAAGTGAAAATGGAATTGGACACAGGATCAGCCCTAACAGTCATAAACCAAAGGGACTACAAGCGGCTATTTTCACATATACCCTTGAAAGCTACAGAGATTGTCTTGAAGACGTACACGGGGCAAAAAGTCTACCCCAAAGGAAAAATAAGAGTGAAAGTGATATACAAAGGCCAGGAAATACCTAAAATGGACTTATATGTATTGCCAGATGGAGGACCACCACTGCTAGGACATGAATGGATCCGGAAGATACAATTAGATTGGCATTCCATACAGGCACTGAAGGTTGAGGCCAAAAAGGATGACGACATCACACGTGGACGACTGTCAAAAATGCTAACTGATGCAAAAGAAGTGTTCCAGGAGGGACTCGCAACACTAAAAGGCATAACAGCAATGATTAAAATAGAGGAAAACGCAAGCCCAAAGTTTCTTAAGGCCAGACCAGTGCCTTATGCGATCAGACCAGTCATTGAAGCAGAGCTGGAAGGGTTGGAATGTTCAGGAGTACTGTCCAAAGTAGACTGGAGCGAGTGGGCTACACCCATCGTTCCTGTAATGAAGAGGCCGTTGAGTAATACGCCTGGGGAACCAAAGAAGGTCCGCATCTGTGGGGATTTTAAGGTGACAGTGAATCCAGTCCTTCACATGGTACAGTCTCCGCTTCCACGAATTGAGGATATTTTCACCTCGTTATCTGGAGGAAAACGCTTCACCAAAATTGATCTAGCCCAGGTGTACTTGCAAATGGAGGTAGAAGAAGCCTCGAAACAATACCTCACGATCAACACTCATAAAGGTCTCTACCAATACAACGGGCTGGTGTTCGGGGTAGCATCAGCTCCGGCTATTTGGCAAAGGGTGATGGATCAAGTCCTGCAAGGGATTCCAGGGACCCAGTGTTATTTGGACGACATCCTGGTCACGGGCGAAAATGACAGTGATCACCTCGCCAACCTGGAGAAGGTGCTCACCAGATTAAAGGAATATGGGCTACGAGCTAATCGCCACAAGTGCGAGTTTTTCCACAAGCAGATCTCGTATTGTGGCCACGTTATCGATGAAGAGTGGTTACATAAGTCCCCTGAAAAGATTGAGGCAGTAGTCAAGGCTCCAGCACTGGAAAATGTGTCACAACTGAGGTCGTTCCTCGGGCTGGTAAACTACTACCATAAGTTCTTACCAAATTTGTCTACGGTATTACACCCACTGAACACTCTACTGCAAACAGGGGTACCATGGAAGTGGAATGACGAACGTAAATGAGCTTTCCAGAAGTGCAAAGAATTGATCACATCAAAAGAGGTGTTGGCCCATTTCAACCCAGCACTACCAATTCGTTTGGCATGTGATGCATCACCCTATGGTATTGGAGCAGTGCTGTCACACAAATTCCCAGACGGGTTGGAAAGGCCAGTAGCCTTTGCGTCTCGGTCACTAACCTCGGCCGCGCACAACTATGCCCAGATTGACAGGGAGGCCCTCAGCCTAGTATGGGGAGTAAAAAAATTCAACCACTATCTGCATGGGCAGAAGTTCACCTTGCTGACTGACCACCAACCACTTGTCTCCATCTTTAATCCTAAGAAGGGCGTTCCAGTGATGACTGCACAACGGTTACAAAGATGGTCCCTGTTTCTAGGGGCGAATCAATATGACATAGAATATAAAGGCACGAAACAGCATGGAAACGCTGATGGGCTATCACGCCTGCCACTGCCTACTGTGGAGGAAGCACCAGCAGTGGACCCTATCGAGATATTTTATTCGTCAATAATTGAACGATTGCCAGTAACGAACGCGGATATAGTGAAGGAGACCCGCAATCATCCGACGCTGTCTCGGGTATATGATTTGACAGTGAGGGGATGGCCAACACATGGCGACTCACTGTTGCCAGCATTCTCATCCAGAAGAGAACAGCTGTCAGTATGCCAGCGGACAGTGATGTGTGGATCCAGAGTGGTGATTCCACCCAAGTTAAGGGAGAGAGTGCTAAATGAGCTTCATGAAGGTCATCTGGGAGGAGTGAAAATGAAAAGCCTTGCTAGGGCTTATGTGTGGTGGCCGGGAATCGATCAACAAATCAAGGACCTAACCAAGAGCTGCTCAGGTTGCCAGAAGGTCCAAAATGCACCACCACATGCCCCTCTACACACATGGGAGTGGCCCTCATCTCCATGGCAATGGGTGCATATTGATTTTGCTGGTCCATTCATGGACTCAATGTTCTTAATAGCAGTGGATGCTCATTCGATATGGCCTGAGGTGATAAAAATGTCCTCAACCACTACAGAGAAAACGACTGCAGTCCTACGGACCATATTTGCCAGGAACGGCTTGCCAAAGCAGATTTGCTCTGATAATGGACCACAGTTTGTGTCTGAAGAGTTTCGGAAATTTATGAGAAGGAATGGGGTAAGGCATTACACATCCGCCCCGTATCATCCAGCCACAAATGGATTGCCTGAGAGGTTCATACAAACCTTTAAAAAGGCAATAAAGGCCATGTGCAATGATGAAATTCCACTACAGCATAAGGTGGACAATTTCTTATTAGCCTACAGAAATGCGACACATGCAGTTACCAACCAGACCCCGGCCATGATGTTCTTTAACCGAAGGTTGAGATCTCGTCTGGATTTGCTCAGACCAAATGTGTGAAGAAGTGTTGAGGATAAACAATTCCAGCACATCAATGAGAAGCCGACAAGGAGCTTCAATGTAGTCGGGACCAGCGGGAGCAGTGAGTCGGAGCCCGGAATAAAAACCGGAGAGCAGCAAGGCCCGAGACCAGTCGGGACCAGCGGGAGCAGTGAGTCGGAGCCCGGTATAAAAACCGGAGAGCAGCGAGGCCCAAGACCAGTCGGGACCAGCGGGAGCAGTGAGTCGGAGCCCGGTATAAAAACCGGAGAGCAGCGAGGCCCGAGACCAGTCGGGACCAGCGAGAGCAGTGAGTCGGAGCCCGTTATAAAAACCGGAGAGCAGCGAGGCCCAAGACCAGTCGGGAGCAGTGAGTCGGAGCCCGGTATAAAAACCGGAGAGCAGCGAGGCCCGAGACCAGTCGGGACCAGCGGGAGCAGTGAGTCGGAGCCCGGTATAAAAACCGGAGAGCAGCGAGGCCCGAGGCCAGTCGGGACCAGCGGGAGCAGTGAGTCGGAGCCCGGTATAAAAACCGGAGAGCAGCGAGGCACACCAACTCAGCAGCGGGGAGAGAGGTAAAAAGTAATCAGAGTGTGACGTCACCAGGGAGCAGGTAAGTGATTGGTTGGTGAGTATTTATCTCTTTTCAATACAAGCTTGACTTCTGTGGTGTTAAATTTCTAGGGTCTCTGGTGTAGTGGGGACAGTTGGTAAATAAAGCGCCCTAGAGTATACCTGTAACTGGGGTATTGAATACATTTTTTAATTAATTAAAGGAGTAAGTCATGGCAGGAGAGTTCAGACCCATGTTCTGCTCCTCTTGCTCCATGTGGGAAGTCAGGGACGCTGCCAGTGTCCCTGATGACCATATGTGCGGGAAATGCATCCAGCTGCAGCTACTTGTAGACCGCATTACGGCGCTCGAGCTGCGGGTGGATGAATTTTGGAGCATGCGCGATGCTGAGAGGCTCGTGGATAGCACATTTAGCGAGTTGTTCATGCCTCAGGGTAGGGCTGCACAGGGGGTGACCATCAGGCGGAGCAACAAAGGCAGGCAGGTAGTGCAGGGAACCCCTGCGGACATCCCCCTTTCAAACAAGTATACCAAGTTGGATACTGTTGAGGGGGATGACTTACCGGGGAAGGCAGCAGCAGCCAGCTTCCTGGCACCAGGGAAGCTTCTGCTGCTCAGGAAGGGAGGAAAAAGAGTGGGAGAGCAATAGTGGTAGGGGATTCTATTGTAAGGGGAAAAGATAGGCGTTTCTGTGGCCGCAAATGTGACTCCAGGATGGTTTGTTGCCTCCCTGGGGCCAGGGTCAGGGATGTCACTGAGCGGCTGCAGGGCATTCTTAAGGGGAAGGGTGAGCAGGCAGAGGTCGTGGTCCACATTGGGACCAACGACATAGGAAGGAAGGGAGATGAGGTCCTGCATCAAGAATTTAGGGAGCTAGGTAACAGATTAAAGAGCAGGACCTCAAAGGTTGAAATCTCTGGATTACTCCCAGTGCCACGTGCTAGTGAGTATAGGAATAGGAGGATAGAGCAGATGAATGCGTGGCTAAGGAGTTGGTGTAGGGGGGAGGGTTTTACTTTCCTGGATCACTGGGCCTGCTTCTGGGAAAGGTGGGACTTGTACAAGTCAGACGGGTTGCACCTGAACCAGAGCGGGACAAATATCCTTGCGGGGAGGTTTGCTAGCACTGTTGGGGGGGGTTTAAACTAACTTGGCAGGGGGATGGGATACAGAGGGGAGCTGAAATAGGGGGTGATGTGCTGCCAATTATAGAGAAAAAAACAAGTCAGCTTGGTAGACAGGGCAAATATATAAGGGCAAGGGTGGATGGCATCTATTTTAATGCAAGGAGTCTTGCAAATAAGGTGGATGAACTGAAGGTGTTGATAAACACATGGGAGTATGATATTGTTGCTATCACGGAGACATGGTTGAGGGAGGGGCAAGACTGGCAGCTCAATATTCCGGGGTACAGAATCTTCAGGCGAGACAGAGGGGGAGGTGTAAGAGGAGGGGGTGTCGCAATATTAATTAAGGAGTCAATTACTGCAGTAAGGAGGGATGATATATTAGCAGGTTCCACTAATGAGGCCATATGGGTGGAGCTTAAAAACAAAAAGGGAGCAAGCACTTTGCTGGGAGTGTACTATAGGCCTCCAAACAGTCAGGGGGAGATAGAGGAACAGATATGTAGGCAAATCTCAGAGAAATGTGCAAATAATAGGGTAATAATAATGGGGGATTTCAACTTCCCCAATATTAACTGGGGTAGTCAGAGTGTGAAAGGCTCAGAGGGTGTAGAATTCTTAAAGTGCATCCAGGAGAGCTTTTTGAGCCAGCATGTAGAAAGTCCTACAAGAGAGGGGGCGGTACTGGATCTAATTCTAGGGAATGTGGCTGGCCAAGTGGAAAAAGTGCTAGTAGGTGAGCACTTTGGTGACAGTGACCATAATATGGTAAGATTTAAGGTGGTCATGGAAAAGGACATGGATGGGCCGGAAATAAAGGTTCTAAATTGGGGGAAGGCCGATTTTAATAGGATAAGGCAGGATCTGGCCAAAATGGACTGGGATCAGCTACTTGTAGGAAAATCCGCATCGGAGCAATGGGAGGCTTTCAGAAGGGAGATTGAGATCATACAATGGCAACATGTTCCCGTAAAGGTCAAGGGTGGTTCCAAAAACCACAGGGAACTTTGGATGTCAGGGGATATACGAGAATGGATTAGGAAAAAAAGGAGGGCTTTTGGCAGATACAAAAGGCTAAAGATGGAGGAAGCCCTAGAGGAGTACAAAAAGTGCAGGGGGATACTTAAAAAAGAAATTAGGAGATCAAGGAGGGGCCATGAAATAACACTGGCGAGCAAAATAAAGGAAACTCCTAAGATGTTTTATAAGTATATTAAGGGTAAGAGGATAACTAGGGAAAAAATAGGGCCCATTAGGGACAAAAGTGGCAATCTGTGTGTGGAGCCGGAAGATGTAGGAGGGGTTCTAAATGAATTTTTTGCATCTGTTTTCACTATGGAGAAGGACGATGTAGACATAGAAATAGGGCAGGGGGACTGTGATATGCTCGAACATATTAACATCGAGAGGGAGGAGGTATTGGCGGTTTTAGCTGGCCTAAAAATGGATAAATCCCCAGGGCCGGATGAAATGTATCCCAGGCTGCTGTGTGAGGCAAAGAAAGAGATTGCGGGGGCTCTAACACATATATTCAGGACCGCTCTGGCCACAGGGGATGTGCCAGAGGACTGGAGAACCGCTAATGTAGTACCATTATTCAAGAAGGGAAGTAGGGAAAAACCGGGGAACTACAGGCCAGTGAGCCTAACATCAGTGGTAGGAAAATTATTGGAAAAAATTCTGAGGGACAAAATTTGTCTCTACTTGGAGAGGCAAGGATTAATCAGGAATAGTCAACATGGCTTTGTCAAGGGAAGATCATGTCTGACTAATTTGATTGAATTTTTTGAGGGGGTGACTAGGTGTGTGGATGAGGGTAACACAGTGGATGTGGTATACATGGATTTCAGTAAGGCCTTCGATAAAGTCCCGCACAGGAGACTGGTCAAGAAGGTAAGAGCCCATGGAATCCAGGGTGCCTTGGCACATTGGATACAAAACTGGCTTAGTGGCAGAAGGCAGAGGGTGATGGTCGAAGGTTGTTTTTGTGACTGGAAGCCTGTGGCCAGTGGGGTACCACAGGGATCGGTGCTGGGTCCCTTGCTGTTTGTGGTCTACATTAATGACTTGGATATGAATGTAAAAGGTATGACCAGTAAGTTCGCGGATGATACAAAAATTGGTAGGGTGGTAAATAGCGAGGAGGGTAGCCTCAGTCTGCAGGACGATATAGATGGGTTGGTCAGATGGGCGGAACAGTGGCAAATGGAATTTTACCCGGAAAATCACAGAATCACAGAATCACAGAAACCCCACAATGCAGATAGAGGCCATTTCGGCCCATCGAGCCTGCACCGACACATATCCCACCCGATCCCCGTAACCCCTACACCAACACATATCCCACCCTATCCCCGTAACCCCATGTATTTCATCCCCCTAACACGAAGGGTCAATTTATCATTGCCAATCAACCTAACCCGCACATCTTTGGTGAGGTGATGCACTTTGGGGGGACTAACAAGGCAAGGAATACACAATGAATGGTAAGACCCTAGGCAAGACGGAGGGTCAGAGGGATCTGGGTGTGCAAGTACACAGATCCCTGAAGGCGGCGGAACAGGTGGATAAGGTGGTAAAAAAGGCATATGGGATACGTGCCTTCATTAGCCGAGGCATTGAATATAAGAGCAAGGAGGTTATGATGGAGCTGTATAAAACACTGGTTAGGCCACAGCTGGAATATTGTGTGCAGTTCTGGTCGCCACACTACAGGAAGGATGTGATCGCGTTGGAGAGGGTGCAGAGGAGGTTCACCAGGATGTTACCAGGGCTGGAGCGCTTCAGCTATGAAGAGAGACTGGGCAGATTGGTTTGTTTTCCTTGGAGCAGAGGCGGCTGAGGGGGGACATGATTGAGGTGTACAAAATTATGAGGGGCATAGATAGGATGGATGCTGAGGAGCTTTTTCCCTTAGTAGAAGGGTCAATAACTAGGGGGCATAGATTCAAGGTAAAGGGCGGGAGGTTTAGAGGGGATTTGAGAAAGAACTTTTTCACCCAGAGGGTGGTTGGAGTCTGGAACTCACTGCCTGAAAGGGTTGTGGAGGCAGGAACCCTCACAACATTTAAGAAGCATTTGGATGAGCACTTGAAATGCCACAGCATACAAGGCTACGGACCAAATGCTGGAATATGGGATTAGATTAGACAGGGCTTGATGGCCGGCGTGGACATGACGGGCCGAAGGGCCTCTATCCGTGCTGTATAACTCTATGACTCTATGACTCTATGACAACCAGTCTTGGCCCGTGACTACCGAACAGAGAAATGGCAACCCGGAACGATATGCACAAGGCAGGGGCCATTAATGTACACAGTGGATGTTGGGGAGAACATTGTGAGACGTCACATCGATCAGATCTTAGCGTCACAGGAACGAGTCAACCCCATGTCTCGCGTACCTGGGGATGAACCCAACATACCGGTAGCATCTACCTCAGAACCAGTAGCAGTGGAAACCGATGAACTAACCGAAGAAAAGGGGCCAGAATCGCCTCTGCACCAAGAACAAGAACCGCAGGAAAGGCGCTATCCCGAAAGGATCAGGAAGCCGCCACAAAGACTGAATCTATAAATGGACTATTGTTGTTTAATGTACTTGTTAAAGTGTTAATTGTTATTTGAATATTATGGGTACTGCTAATCTAAACGGTGGCCTAGTGGTTAGCACTGTTGCCTCACAGCGCCAGGTACCCGGGTTCGAATCCAGCTTCGGGTGACTGTCTGTGTGGAGCTTGCACATTCTCCCCGTGTTTGCGTGGGTTTCCTCCGGGTGATCCGGTTTCCTCCCACAGTCCAAAAATGTGCGGGTTAGGTTGATTGGCTATGATAAATTGACCCTTAGTGTTGGGGGATTAAATACGTGGGGTTACGGGGATAGGGTGGGATATGTGTTGGTGTAGGGGTTACGGGGATCGGGTGGGATATGTGTCGGTGCAGGCTCGATGGGCCGAAAATGGCCTCTATCTGCACTGTGGGGTTTCTGTGATTCTGTGAAAAGGGGAGGAATTGTAGTGTATGTACCTTTAAGAGAGAACTACTTTTACAGCTCCTGTATACTGTAGTACCGGCAGTGACCACGCCTGTATATAAGCCTTGAGCATGCCTCTGTACCCCAGCCTTGAGACTACCCTACTCCAGTAAACACCTGTTGATTGTTAAGTTACAGCATCCGTGTAGTTATTGAAAAACATCATACTCTCAGAATCACAGATCTAACAACCTGCGAGCTCATTTTTAATGTGGAAGCAAGTCATCCTCAGTTCTGCTGAAGAAGAGAGAAGAAGATGATTGTGGATCAGGCAAGCCCCATGGCCTATTCCATAAAGAAGCCCCGCCGCACAAAGTGGTTCCCCGTTAACCAGTGCAAGCTGTTCAAAACTGAGAGTGGGGAACGGCCAGCAAGGGTGAACCATGTTAAAGCTAGAGATCATCAGCCTGCAGCTGTGGCAGACTCACAGACCGCAAAGGTGGGGGCAGTGACTTGTGCAACTGGAGTGGCCCTCCCACCGATTATGTGGGACTCAGGTACACCCCCAGTAGCCGGAGCCTTAAGAAGGTCTCCTCGCATACCACAGTCTAAACTACCATGGACACCCGAGTATCAGTTTAAATGGTCCAGCCCCAGGAGACCCCTTAACAGAAAGGGAAAAACCAAGGTCAGGGACCAGTCTAAGGACACAGATCCCCAGCCTGCCACCTCCAAAGGTGACGGACTCACAGGAGAGGTAGCGTTGGGCAGAGAGAGAGAGAAGGGTCCCCAGCCTGCGGCATCAGGCTGCGCGGAACCCACAGGACAGGGTAAGGACTTGGCAGCCACACAGAAAGGGGTAGTGTGTTGCAGCACAGGAGGGCACACTCCCCCGGTCAGTTGGGAAACGGAAAAAACCCCAGTTCTTTTAAGAAGGACTCTCCAGGTCCAGTGGCACAGGTCAACTTATGCCCAAATGTACAAGCTGCCCAGATTCCACAAAAGGCAGCGGCCTAACAGGGACTAGCCTGGCCGACTGGAGATGGGCGGCAGATGTATATAGCTTTTAGTTTAAGAGTGTTTTACAGTTTCTTAGGTTTTGGAATTTTGATGCCGGTCATGGGTGGGACAGCCCGACCCACACCGGTATACAGGGTGGAGAACATTGGAATCATTCAAGGGGGTGCACACGTCCGTTTTGCAGCGGTCCCACCTTATGTCATAAGGTGGGAGCATGCTATGACAGGTACAGACCTCTCCGGGTGCCAGAGTCGGGGTGCACACATAATACTATTCGAGACCACAGTGTGGGTTTAAAGCTGCTGGCGCACAACCTGTGAACTGTACCATGGAGGTAATGGCACAAGGCCATGTTCCCCCACAGGTAGCAATCATAGGAGGTGGGACATATTGTGTCACCACAACTGCGCCCCACTACCAGCATGGACAGCACATCTGGTGTCCGGTAAGTGACAGCAGTTTCTTCCTTAAACCCGAGGCAGAAGTTCAAGTGGCCCAGGAACGGATTGACCCCATTCCTGAACCCTCCACTGTTCACCTCACTGTCAGGGAAAGTATTACAAACCTGCAAAATTACGTAACACATTTCAGCTATGAAATTCCCCCTCTACCCGAACATCTATTAAAAGCAGTTGTGATCTCACAGAAACATTTCTACACATTAGAGCAGAAGACAGTTGAGATAGGGGCCAAGATCTTGGATATCGTAGTTCCACCCTGGTGGGACATTTTTGAAAATATCGATGTCCCTTCTTGGATCAGAATGGCTTCCCACATTTTAGTGGTCTGCCAGCTCGGTATAGTTTTCTACTTATTGTGCACAAAGTGCAAGGGGAGGGACAGGATGCTCCAATCTCAACATGAGAGAGTATGGGACAAACATAAAAATAAAGTCTATGACCAAGTATAAAACAAACCGTAACCATTACTAAAATAAAGTTTCATGACTATCTGTGATTATTTTCTTTATGATCTTTCTGTATGTGTGCTATGTTTCTCCAAGTGGTGCAGGGGTGTTGGACCCCCTCCGTGCTTGGATGTGAATGTAACCTTGCCTTGTATGTATATCTGTTAAACACTACACCTAAAGGGGAATGGGAGAGTGTTTATTTGGGGTTTTAGTTTAGATAATACAGGGGAAGGTTGTTGTTAGATCCGTGGTTCAGTGGATAAATAATTACACGGATGCTGTACATAAACAAGTAACAGGTCTTTACTGGAGGAGGGTAATCTCTAGACTGGGGTACAGAGGCATGCGCACAGCTTATATACCGGTGTGGTCACTGCCGGTACTACAGTATACAGGAGCTGTAAAGAATTGTTCTGACTTAAAGCACATACACTACAATTCCTCCCTTTTTAGATTAATAATACCCCCTTAATATTCAAATAACAATTGACATTTCAACATGTACATTTAATAATAAAAGTCCATTTATAGATTCAGTCTTTGGGGTGGCTTCCTGACCCTTTCGGGATAGCGCCTTTCCGAAGGTTCTTGTTCTTGGTGCAGAGGCGATTCTGACCCCCTTTCATCGGGTAGTTCATCGGGTTCCACTGCTACTGGGTCTGAAGTAGATACTACCGGTATGTCGGGTTTCATCCCCAGGTACTGGAGACATGGGGTTGACGCATTCCTGTGATGCTAAGATCTGATCGACGTGGCATCTCACAATGTTCTCCCCGACATCCACTGTGTACATTAATGGCCCCTGCCTTGTACATATCATTCCGGGTTGCCACTTCTCTGTTCGATAGTCCCGGGCCAAGACTGGTTGCCCTACATTGAAGCTCCTTGTCGGCTTCTCGTTGATGTGCTGGAATTGTTTGTCCTCAACATTTCTTTGCACATTTGGTCTGAGCAAGTCCAGACAAGATCTCAACCTTCGGTTAAAGAACATCATGGCCGGGGTCTGGTTGGTAACTGCATGTGTCGCGTTTTGGTAGGCTAATAAGAAATTGTCCATCTTATGCTGTAGTGGAATTTCCTCGTCGCACATGGCCTTTATCGCCTTCTTAAAGGTTTGTACGAACCTCTCAGCCAATCCATTGGTGGCTGGATGATATGGGGCAGATGTGTAATGCCTTACCCCATTCCTTTTCATGAATTTTTTGAATTCGTCGGACACAAACTGTGGTCCATTATCAGGGCAGATCTGCTCTGGCAACCTCTTTCTGGCAAATATGGCCCGTAGGACTGCAATCGTTTTCTCTGCAGTGGTTGAAGACATCTTTATCACCTCAGGCCACTTTGAATGAGCATCCACTGCTATTAAGAACATTGAGTCCATGAATGGACCAGCGAAATCAATGTGCACCCGTTGCCATGGAGAGGAGGGCCACTCCCATGGGTGTAGAGGGGCATGTGGTGGTGCATTTTGGACCTTCTGGCATCCTAAGCAGCTCTTAGTCAGGTTTTCGATTTGTTGATCGATTCCCAGCCACCACACATAAGCCCTAGCTAGGCTTTTCATTTTCACTCCCCCCAGATGACCTTCATGTAGCTCATTTAGCACTCTCTCCCTTAACTTGGGTGGAATCGCCACTCTGGATTTACACATCACTGTCCCCTGGCATACTGACAGCTGTTCTCTTCTGGATGAGAATGCTGGCAACAGTGAGTCGCCATGTGCTGGCCATCCCCTCACCGTCAATTCATATAACCGTGACAGCATCAGATCATTGCGGGTCTCCTTCTCTATATCCACGTTTGTTACTGGCAATCATTCAATTATCGACGAATAAAATATCTTGATAGGGTCCACTGCTGGTGCTTCCTCCACAGTAGGCAGTGGCAGGCGCGATAGCCCATCAGCGTTCCCATGCTGTCTCGTGCCTTTATATTCTATTTCATATTGATTCGCCCCTAGAAACAGGGACCATCTTTGCAACCGCTGTGCAGTCATTACTGGCACACCCTTCTTAGGACTAAAGATGGAGACAAGTGGTTGGTGGTCAGTCAGTAAGGTGAACTTCTGCCCATGCAGATAGTGGTTGAATTTTTTTACTCCCCATACTAGGCTGAGGGCCTCCCTGTCAATCTGGGCATAGTTGCGCGCGGCTGAGGTTAGTGACCGAGATGCAAAGACTACTGGCCTCTCCAACCCGTCTGGGAATTTGTGCGACAGCACCGCTCCAATGCCGTAGGGTGATGCATCACATGCCAAACGAATTGATAGTGCTGGGTTGAAATGAGCCAACACCTCTTTTGATGTGATCAATTCTTTACACTTCTGGAAAGCTCGTCTACGTTCGTCATCCCACTTCTATGGTACCCCTGTTTAATAATAATAATCAACTTTATTGTCATTGTTAGTGCACAAGTGCAGCACAACAAAATGTAGGCTTGCGGCTCCCGAGAGTGTACATTTAGATTAAGACATTTAAACATTCAACATACATTTGGCTTGTAATACATTAACATAAACATAACCCTAATAAAGTGCATTGGCAGATGTGCAGGCTTTAGAGTTTATTTGTGGAGTTCAGTAGGATGACAGCCCTGGGAAAGAAGCTGTTCCTAAATCTGGTCGTACGGGTGCGAATGCATCTGTAGCATCTCCCAGATGGCAGGAGGGTGAACAGACTGTGGCTGGGGTGGGTAGGGTCTTTGATGATGGACCGTGACCTCCGTAAACAGTGTTTCTGGTATATGTGGTCTATGGTCGGTAGGGTTTTCAGCGGGTGTAATACCGTAGACAAATTTGGTAAGAACTTGTGGTAAAAGTTTACCAGCCCGAGGAACGACCTCAGTTGTGACACATTTTCCGGTGCTGGAGCCTTAACTACTGCCTCTATCTTGTCAGGGGACTTATGTAACCCCTCTTCATCGATGACGTGGCCGCAATACGAGATCTGTTTCTGGAAAAACTCACACTTGTGGCGATTAGCTCGTAGCCCATATTCCTTTTATCTGGCGAACACCTTCTCCAAGTTAGCGAGGTGATCACCGTCATTTTTGCCCGTGACCAAGATGTCGTCCAAATAACACTGGGTCCCTGGAATCCCTTGCAGGACCTGATCCATCGCCCTTTGCCAGATAGCCGGAGCCGAGGCTCCAAACACCAGCCGGTTGTATTGATAGAGACCTTTATGGGTGTTGATCGTAAGGTAATGTTTTGAAGCTTCTTCTACCTCCATTTGCAAGTACGCCTGGGCTAGATCAATTTTGGTGAAGAGTTTACCACCAGATAGCAAGGCGAAAATATCCTCAATTCGTGGAAGTGAATATTGCACCGTGTGAAGGACTGGGTTCACTGTCACCTTAAAACCCCCACAGATGCAGACCTTCTTTGGTTCCCCAGGCGTATCACTCAACGACCTCTTCATTACAGGAACGATGGGTGTAGCCCATTCGCTCCAGTCCACTTTGGACAGTAGTCCTGAACGTTCCAACCCTTCCAGCTCTGCTTCAACCGCTGGTCTGATCGCATAAGGCACTGGTCTGGCCTTCAGAAACTTTGGGCTTGCATTATCCTCTATTTTAATTGTTGCTGTTATTCCTTTTAGTGTTCCTAGTCCCTCCTGGAACACTTCTTTTGCGTCAGTTAGCATTTTTGACAGTCATCCAGGTGTGACATCATCATCCTTTTTGGCCTCCACCTTCAGTGCCTGTATGGAATGCCAATCTAAATGTATCTTCCGGATCCATTCTTGTCCTAGCAGTGGTGGTCCTCCATTTGGCAATACATATATATCCATTTTAGGTATTTCCTGACCTTTATATGTCACTTTCACCCTTATTTTTCCTTTGGGGTAGACTTTTTGCCCCGTATATGTCTTCAAGACAATCTCTGTAGCTTTCAAGGGTATGTGTGAAAATAGCCG
Source organism: Somniosus microcephalus (assembly GCF_052327205.1). Taxonomy (NCBI): domain Eukaryota; kingdom Metazoa; phylum Chordata; class Chondrichthyes; order Squaliformes; family Somniosidae; genus Somniosus; species Somniosus microcephalus. The sequence goes on along the minus strand of NC_140999.1, from coordinate 80,621,459 downwards.
CTTGTAGTCTCTTTGATTTATGACTGTTAGAGCTGACCCTGTGTCCAATTCCATTTCCACTTGGACTCCATCTATCTTGAGTGTAACCCAGATAGTCTGGTGATCCTCCATTTCGGTTACATTATGTAGTTTCAGACAACCCAGCTCCTTGCTTCCGGAGTCTGTGTCACTTTTCTGTTCGTCTGAACCACTGTCCATCACCTGGTGTACCTTTTTGTACTTCTCCTGTGGAGATTTCTTACTGTTGGTTTTCTTCCCAGACCTGCAGACTCTTGCTATGTGTCCTGCTTTCCCACACTGTCTGCACACTTGGTCCTTGAACCAACAATCTTTCTGGTCATGTGTTGTTCTGCCACAGCAATAGCACTTCCCTGTTCCATAGGTCATTTCATTGGTGCCATATTCTTGCAGTCTCCGTTGTATCTCTGCAGCGCCCCTTGCGGCTGCTTCATGTGATACTGCCATACTGAAAGCTTTGTCCAGCGTAAGGTCCTTTTCTGATAGAAGCCATTTCTGGGTTCCTTCATTTTGTAGCCCACACACAAACCTGTCCCTTAACGTGTCTGCTAGTCCCGCTCCAAACTGGCAGTATTTTGATAGCTTGCGCAGTTCCGTTCGGTACTCAGCATTGCTTTCGTCTTTGTGTTGGTTCCTTTTATGGAACTTAAATCGTTCTGCTATCAGCAGCGGTGTGGGGTTTAAGTCGTCCTGTAGGATTTCTACTATGCTTTCAAAATTCTTGTTTACCGGCTTCTCTTGGGTTATTAGATTTCGCAGTAACCCATAAGTTTTTCACCCATGGAATTTAACAGAACCAGTGCTTTATTAGCATCTGGCACGTCATTCGCCCTGCAGTACACCTCAATATGTTCCACATATGTCGCCCAATCTTCGACTTCATTGTCGAACGTAGAGATACTGCCACTCTTCGGCATCCTTGGTTGTGCATTAACTATCACCAATGGCGCCTCCCGCACTTCCCCTTCTTCTCCGCTGGCACAAAATGGCATCTCCCGCGCTTTCCTTCCTTCCCGCGCTCGCTCGTCTTCTCCACTGCAGCTTCGCTAAATGGCGTCTCCCGCGCTCTTCCTTCTTCTCCGCGGCTCAATGGCACCTCCCGCGCTCTCCCTGCTTCTCCGCAGCTCAATGGCATCTCCCGTGCTCTCCCTGCTTCTCCGCGGCTCAATGGCATCTCCCCTTGCTTCGCCCCGCAGTCCCTGATCAGCCCATGATCCCTGGCTGTGCTCTGCGCGTTCTTCTCTTGATATTTGTCGACGCCGCTCAGTCTAGAACCCGGCTGTTTCTTACCCTCTCTCTCTCCGGTTTGCAGTATTTTTCCTCGACGCCGCTCGGTGATCAACCCCCGGCTGCGCCCTGCTCTCTTCACCATCTTTCTTACCCCGTCGATGCTGCCCGGCTCTCTCTCTCTGCCGTCGGTCGGCTCCAGCCGCCGCTGCTCAGGAAGGGTCTGCTCTGGACCTGTCGTCAGTCTCTTACTGCTCGTTGTGGCTGGGGAACCAAGCCCGGCTCTCCACAGCCTCCCCAGCGAAGTTGGATCTCTGCCTGACTGCTGGGCAGTTGCTCGCGGTCGACGCCCGTGTTCCTGGACTCGACTATATATATATATTTTTTTTTATGTTGCAGGTAGATTCGCATCAACACTCGTCGCCACTGTTAGATCCGTGGTTCAGTGGATAAATAATTACATGGTTGCTGTACATAAACAGATCTTTACTGGAGGAGGGTAATCTCTAGACTGGGGTACAGAGGCATGCGCACAGCTTATATACCGGTGTGGTCACTGCCGGTACTACAGTATACAGGAGCTGTAAAAAGTAGTTCGGACTTAAAGCACATACACTACAGTTGACTCTCAGGGAACAGAAATTTTGCTCACCCAGTATGATACTCCAGCGAATAGAGTATCACAGGAAGAATGTAAGATTCTCAAAATTCAGCAGATCCCCCAAAACCAAGAAGATTATCCTAAAGAAGGGATTTTTGGACTGTTAATAAACCATGTCAGAATGGTATAAGAATATTGGGCCAAAAATGGGCTTAAAGTCAAATTTTAAAAAGGCATGTTCAAGCCTGTGAAAGGCTGCGACAAAGGGATTGGAATGGGCCTCTGTAAAACGAGCAATTTGGATATTGGCATAAGCCAAACTGTCTGGGAACATCCTGGACTGACTCAGTCATTTTACATAATGATAAAAGACCAGCGGAAGAGCCATTCCCGCCAAAAACTGCAGAGCCATCCAAAGAATGCATAATGCAGAACATGCCACTGACCAACATAAGGGACCCTGACCCCAGCAGGAAAAGACAAACCTTACTAATCAAACCAGAGATTAAACAGTCATTTAAAGCCAATTTAGGTTTTGATGGACCATCCCAAAACTAATTCACACCAACTTAAATCAATTAAGATAGATGGGTCCAGCTCGACACCCGTTAAAGAATTCAAAAATTATTAATGTTAACAAGCCTGCCAAAAATGACAATGGGCCAGAGAAGATTTGGTGTGCAGATAAGCAAGGCCTCAAACGGTATAATTGGGGCCTGCCTTTTCAGTTAGCTAGTGAGTTGGTTCATTCGGTCAAGGTGCTCGGTTCAGTACAGTCCGGAAGAAGAGAGCAGTTCGGTTTCGGTCCATTCGATACAGCACGGTTTGTGTAGATGAGAAGAAGAAGACGACTTCAAAAGCCACGTCAAGTCACAAAGGTATCAGGAGTCCGAGCCAGGAGAAGACATCATTGAACGCCTCGCGGCAACCAAAGGCTCCAGGAAACAAACAACCGAAAATATTACCAGCAACTAGGTAATATTGGGCCACCGTGACCAACAAGAAACCAACCTGCAAGAAGCCGAAGAATCGCAAGTTTGTTTCCAATCTACAAGCTATTCTGATTTACCCCTGGGTAAGATTTGATGGAAAGACTCTAAACCCTAATTCAGACCAAAAGAAATTGGGAATAACAACAGAAAATGCTGGAAAAACTCAGCAGGTCAGGCAACATCCGTGGAGAGAAATTTGAGTTGACGTTACGGGTCGAACCCTTCTTCAAAACTGGAAAGAAAAGAAACTAGATCGAAGGCAGGGCTGCGAGCGGACAAAAGAATAAAAGAAACAAAAGAAGTAAAAGAGATTAGAAGCTAGACGAGATGGTAATAGGCTGAGATTAGGTGTAAAGTGTACTGGCAGGGCAAGAGATAGCTGCCAGGAGTGAGAGAGAAACAAAAGGAAAGGGGGGGGGGAAAGGAGTGGAAAAATTACAAGAAAAAATGAAATAGGGGCCGAGCTTATGATCTGAAATTGTTGAACTCGATATTGAGTCCGGAAGGCTGCAGAGTGCCTAATCGGAAGATGGGGTGCTGTTCCTCGAGTTTACGTTGAGCATCCGTGGAACAATACAAGAGGCCAAGGACGGTGAGGTCCGAGTGGGAACGGAGCGGTGAATTAAAATGACAGGCGACCGGAAGCTCGGGGTCACCCTTACGGACTGAACGGAGGTGTTCCGCAAAGCGGTCACCCAATCTGCGTTTGGTCTCCCCAATGTAGAGGAGACCGCATCTATTGGGTAAGTACCCAAAAGAAATTGGGTACTTACCCAATAGATCCAATACGCACCCGACCGCAACAGCGGACATGCGGAGACTGAAACAGCAACGTAGGTGAAGTCTTCTACTGCGTCCGGGGTATGGCAGGCCCCAACCACCACATCTAGAGAACCCCAAAATCGCGAACCTCTACAACTGTCAAAAGAAGTCGTTTGGTGAGCATTATCCCTGGTCCTCTGGAGTCCAACTTAGTGTAGTGGGATTGGGAGGGGTGAAGTATTCTTTCTATTGTTATTCTCCCTCGTATATTCCGAAGTGTTCCCCCCTTTTAGAGTGATAAGATTGTTGTGTTGTGTATATTTTCTTGTCTCAAATTAAATTCAATTTCTTTCACCAACTCAGTTGTCTGCTGCAATTTCATTATAACCACTAAATAAGTCCAAGGTCTAGAACCAAGGGAGTGGGAGTGAAACAAACCGCTCACAAGTCAGAGGCAAAGCTGATCACACACACCACAGTGCTCTTACTGGTGTCTCTCTCACCTCCTCTTACTGTCAGTACACTGCTGGTGTCTCTCTCACCTCATGTTACTGTCAGTGCACTGACTGGTGTCTCTCTCATCTCCTGTTACTGTCAGTACACTGACTGGAGTCACTCACACCTCCTTTTTCTGTCAGTACACTGACTGGGGTCTCTCTCACCTCCTGTTACTGCCAGTAAACTGACTCCAGGCTCTCTCACCTCCTGTTACTGTCAGTGCACTGACTGGGGTCTCTCACCTGCTGTTACTGTCATTACACTGTCTGGGGTCTCTCACCTCCTGTTACTGTCAATGCACTGACTGGAGTCTCTCTCACCTCCTGTTATTGTCAGTACAGTGACCGTAGTCTCTCTCACCTCCTGTTACTGTCAGTGCACTGACTGGGGTCTCTCACCTCCTGTTACTGTCAGTACACTGACTGGGGACACTCAACTCCTGTTACTGTCAGTACACTGACTGGGGTCTCTCTCAACTCCTGTTACTGTCAGTACACTGACTGGGGTCCCTCTGACTTCCTGTTACTTTCAGTACACTGACTGAGGTCTCTTTGACCTCCTGTTACTGTCAGTACACTGACAGGGGACTCACTCACCCCCTGTTACTTTCAGTGCACTGACTGGGGTGTCTCTCACCTCCTGTTACTATCAGTACACTGACTGGGGTCTCTCTCACCTCTTGTTACTGTCAATACACTGACTGGGGTCACTCACCTCCTGTTACTGTCAGTGCACTGACTCGGGCGTCTCTCTCCTCCTGTTACTGTCAGTGCACTGACTGGGGTCTCTCTCACCTCCTGTTACTGTCAGTGTACTGACTGGGGTCTCTAACCTCCTGTTACTGTCAATGCACTGACTGGAGTCTCTCTCAACTCCTGTTACTGTCTGTACAGTGACTGAAGTCTCTCTCACCTCCTGCTACTGTCATTATACTGACTGGTGTCTCTCTCACCTCCTATTACTGTCAGTGCACTGACTGGAGTCTCTCTCAACTCCTGTTAATATCAGCACACTGACTGGCGTGTACGGGATGGCATTTGTGGTCAGCTTTGCCTCTGACTTGTGAACGGTTCGAATCGCTCCCACTCCCTTCGTTCTAGACCTTGGACTTATTTGGGGGCTGTAATGAAATTGCAGCAGACAACTGAATTTTGGTGAAAGAACTTTGACCTTTATTTGAGAAAGCAATTACACAACACAATAATCTTAACACTCTAAATTGGGGGAACACTTCGGAATATACGAGGGTAAATAACAATAGGCAGAATACTTCACCCCTCCCAATCCCACTTCACTAGCTAAGTTGGGCTCCAGAGGACCAGGGATAATGCTCACTAAACGACTTCTTTTGACAGTTGTAGAGGTTCGCGATTTTGGGGTTCACTAGATGTGTCGGTTGGGGCCTGCCGTACCCGGGCGTGGTAGAGGACTTCACCTGCATGGCTGATCAGACTTCGCGAGTCCGCTGATGTGGTAGGGAGCGTATTAGATCTATCAGGTGCGTACCCAATTACTTTTTGGTTAGAAGTAGGGTTGAGAGGGAGAACTGCTTCGAGATGCTTCTTCTTGGACTGAACTTGATGACTTGATTTGAGATGAACGATAAACTAAGCTTCCTCCAGCACTGCTTTCTTGAACTCTTTTCTTCAACTCGACTCAACTACTGTTTTCTGTGAGAAACAGGCCTTCAATTATACTGATTGAGGCCTGCTAATCTGCACACCAAATCAGTTCTGGCTTATTGTAAGTTTTGGCGGGCTCGCTAACATTGATAGATTTAAAATTGTTTAATAGGTTTCGGGATGGTCCCATCGATCTTAATCGGTTTAAGATTGTGTGAAGTGGTTTCGGGATGGTCCCATCGATTCGTAAGTGGTTTTAAGTGATTGTTGAACCTTTTGTTTAATTGCAGTAACATTTGTCTTTTCCTGTGGTGGCCAAGGTTCTTTTGTTGCTTGGTGGCATGTTCTGTAATTTTGGCGGGAACTGCTCTTCCGTTGGTCTATTGTCATTATGTAAAATGACTGAGACAGTCCAGATAGTCCCCAGACAGCTTGGCTTATGCCAGTACCCAAAGCTGTCCGTTTACAGAGGCCAATCCCAATTCCTTTGTTGCAGCCCCTTTTCCTTCCACAGGCTTCAACATGCTTTTAAAAAATAAAACCAAAATCCTGGGATCGTTGATTTTAAATCTCCCTTGGGCCCAATATTCTTTTATCATCCTGCAATAGTTTAGAACAGTCCACAATCCCTTCCTTAGGATAATCTTCTTGGTTTTGGGGGATCTGCTGAATTTTGCAAAACCTACAGGGGACTCTCTAATCTCCTGTTACTGTCAGTGCACTGACTGGGGACTGTCTCCCCTCCTGTAACTGTCAGTACACTGACCAGGTTCTCTCTCACCTCCTGTTACTGTCAGTGCACTGACTGGGGTCTCTCTCACCTCCTGTTACTGTCAGTGCACTGACTGGGGTCTCTCTCACCTCCTGTTACTGTCAGTTCACTGACTGGGGTCTCTCACCTCCTGTTGCTGTCAGTTCACTGTCTGGGGTCTCTCACCTCCTGTTACTGTCAGTACACTGACTGGGGTCTCTCACCTCCTGTTACTGTCAGTACACGGACTGGGGTCTCCCACCTCCTGTTACTGTCAGTGTACTGACTGGGGTCTCTCACCTCCTGTTACTTTCAGTGCACTGACAGGGGTCTCTCTCACCTCCTGTTACTGTCAGTACACTGACTGGGGTCTCTCACCTCCTGTTATTGTCAATGTACTGACTGGGGTCTCTCACCTGTTACTTTCAGTGCACTGACAGGGGTCTCTCTCACCTCCTGTTACTGTCAGTGCACTGATTGGGGTCTCTCACCTCCTGTTACTGTCAGTGTACCGACTGGGGTCTCTCACCTCCTGTTACTTTCAGTGCACTGACTGGGGCCTCTCTCACCTCCTGTTACTGTCAGTACACTGACTGGGGTCTCTCACCTCCTGCTACTGCCAGTGTACCGACTGGGGTCTCTCACCTCCTGTTACTTTCAGTGCACTGACTGGGGCGTCTCTCACCACCTGTTACTGTCATTACACTGACTGGTGTCTCTCTCGCCTCCTGTTACTGTCAGTGCACTGATTTGGGTCTCTAACCTCCTGTTTCTGTTGTAGCAGTCGGCGCAGACTCCATGGATTTTTAGATTATGAACATATCACAGAATCACAGAATCACACAGAAACCCCACAGTGCAGATTCAGGCCATTTTGGCCCATCGAGCCTGCACCGACACATATCCCACCCGATCCCTGTAACCTCTACACCAACACATATCCCACCCTATCCCCGTAACCCCACGTATTTAATCCCCCTAACACTAAGGGTCAATTTATCATAGCCAATCAACCTAACCCACACATCTTTGGACTGTGGGAGGAAACCGGAGCACCCGGAGGAAACCCACGCAAACACGGGGAGAATGTGCAAACTCCACACAGACAGTCACCCGAGGCCAGATTATTAATAACTGGACAGGCTGGTTGGGAGGGAAGCTGTGGAAAAACATTCAAGCTGAAGGTGGCTGACATAACCAGGTTGCATTCGTATGGTAACGAACTGTCCTTGGGAACAATGGCCTGAGAGGCCCACTCCCAAGTCATGAATAATGAGGCTGGCGACTCATTGTTTCTGAAGAAGATGAGATCGTTATGTTAGTTCGGCTGGGAGATCGAAATGAGGTCTAAACCATCCAAATCTGGAAGCAGGCCTGGAACCATTTCCCTGAGGCCATGTGACAATTAAAACCACAGACAGCGGTCTGTGTATTGGAGGGGTATATCAGAGAGCCGTTGGATAGCTCTCTCTCTCTGCCCTCCCCACAACGGAACGCCAAGAGGAGCAGAACCTTGCTCTTCCAACCGAAACGGACTTCAACTCAGACTGCGACTCACATGCCGCAAGGTCGGTACGGAACCAGGTAGCCGAGACGTACGGGAGGAAGCTGCAAGCAAGATCAAGGGCAATCTAGGTGATCATTGCCAAGCCTGCACACCCACAAAATCACTTAGCTGTGTAAGGGGGTGCCTGTATGTGCCTACCAAACCAGAGGGGGTTTAGCGTTGGAAGGGTCCTCTGATAGTTTAGTTCACGGGAGGGTGTTTTTAGGCCATGGTAAGTCAGCACGGCAGGGGCTTGTTGGACAAGTCAGGGTTGTACTGTTTTAAGCTGTACTGTTGTGTTCACACTACTCGTACTATGTGCGAGTGGAGTGGTTTTTGTCAACCTTAATAAATACTGTACGGGTGAGCTCGAAAACGCTGTCTGTGTTCCAATCTGTCCTCGGTAATCCCTATCGTCCAGAATTGGTAGTAAGGGGATTTGTGTGCTCACTACGGGCAGTGCGAAACCACTTACAATAATTGGCGATTGTGGCAGGGCCTATAGGAATTTGCCCACCGCAGAAACCGGTTACAGAATTGGTGACCGCTGGCAGGATGATAGGTTGTGAATTAGATATGGACAGTTTGGAGGGCAAGAGATCCAGAAGGGAGGACAGAATTTCCTCCTACCTTTTTAAAAAGGTTAACGTATCTCAGCAATGGGTGCTGGAGATGTTGCGCTCTGAGAGCCCCAGGATAGGGCCGCAGAGTGGACAGGGAGCAAGGAGCACAGGAAGTCCAAAGAGAAGGCGATTTGGCTCCTGTGCTTCCAAAAGCAAGTTCAAGTGCTCCGGGAGCAGGTTGAAAAGCTCAAAAACGAGCTGAAGGAGTCTGAAGACAAGTGAGGCGCAAGGGGGATAGTCGGGATTAGAATAGTGGAGGAGTTGCGCGAGGAAAGACAGGAAAGACGCGCACTGGAAGAGACCTCCCATAATATGGGGGAATACCTGTGGTGCCAGGTTACGGAGGCCAGGTTAAATGAGCAGGCCTTAAGGGAGGAGAACGCAAGATTAACAACGAGAGCTGACCATTTGGGCGGCCAGTTAAGGGACATTAAAATAGCTCATAAGGTAGCTAGAAGTAGGGGCTATGAAGACTCTGATCATGGTCCCTTCGAAGAAAGGATTAAAAAATTGACCCAAGCCTTGTCTGGGGCCACAGGCATGGTCTGTTTAATGGCACCAGGGGAAACCTGGGTGGAGTGGGACGAGGAGGGTCAGGAAGCAAAGGGTAAGGTTCAGGACAGGGAAGCCCCATCAGCACTGGAAGCGCCACCGAGACCAATGTATCCTCTGCGGCAGCAGAAGTATGATCCACCCACACCAAATGGTGACCAGGGCCCACGCAGTTGCAAGCCATGGTAGCAGAGTTGTCCAAACTAAAACAGGATGGGGACCCCTCAGTTCACTTTATGGAGGTCGAGCAGGTAGGGGGGATCAATGGGTGTAGCGAGGGTGAGATCCACAGGCTGATGCTTCTCTCCCTTGACAGGAAACTGTATCAGAGCCTGTCCACAGCCACAAAAGCGGGGTGAGGCACCACAGAGGGGTTGAAAGAGGAGATCCTGAGAGCCATGGGGCACACCCAGGGTAGTCCGTCTCACAAGTGGAACAGACTCTACAGTTGGCTGGTGAGGCACCAGCTGCATTTGCGGCAGGCTATGGTCAGTGTACGCAAAGGCAACTGGAGGTGCGCCAGACTGTGCGCAACTGATAGAGGTCCCCAGAAATCATTGGCTCAGGACCCTGGTAGCAAACAGCCTGCCACAGATTAAAGCAAGGCAGAAGCATGGTTTGTCTCCGAAGTCCTCTCGAACACAGAGGCAGGCGTGCTCCGGAAATTGGGCTTAGCTTTTAAGGTCGGTTCTGGGGAGGAGGTCCAACACAAGGGCAGGGTACATGAGATGAAGGCCAGTAAAGGGGATAGGAAGGAATGGTGTCAGGAAGTGGGTAACAACGACAAGTCTAAGGCTTGTTTCAAGTGCGGGAAGACAGGACACTGGAGGCGGGATTGCCCGACACAAAAGGTGGGGTCAGGCTGAGGGGGTCCTCCCGTGCGAAAACCCTAGGTCACCGAGGCGAAGGAGGCGACCAATGAACCGTTTGATGTTCTGGTGGCCGCCCTTCACACGGTGCTGGGGAAGGACGAAGGAAGGCTAGACGCTGCCATGAGCAGCACAATGTCAACCGGACCCGCATGTCCCCCTCCACCCTGACTAGAACGCGCTCAGCCTGAGTACCTGTGTCCGCTCACTTGCGATAAGTGGGGCAGGCCCTGTGTTAAGATGGGGGTGGAGACGGTGCAGGGGAGATATTTGGTGGACACCGGAGCTTCCAGCACGGTGGTCCATTCAGAAGACCCGACCAATTCACCCTGGCCTAACAAGGTCCCATTTAGCCTAATGGGATTCACAGGGAACGGGCAGGTGGGGGCAATGTCCAAACCCCTGAGAATAGAGCTAGGGTCCCTCCGCACCACATGGAAGTGCATGCTAATGAAATGGGAGCAACCAGGGTGTGGAGTCCTCGGGGCTGATTTCATGTTAACCAACCGGGTCATTGTGGACCTGAGGAATCACTGCCTGTGGTGGGCAGTGGTCTCAGACAAGACAGAGGAGGTGATAGTGATCCCCAGAGATAAGGAAGGAGGGGGTAGTGTATGCACCATGAAACCCAAAGGGAGTTATGACCTGGAAGAGTTGGTTAGTAGCGCCCCAGCCCAGTACCAGGTGAATGTATGGGACAACCTCACCACATTCGCCACCCATAAACACGATTGTGGCAGGGTGACTGGTGTAGAGGTCCGGGTGCAAGGGGACCCCATGTCACAGCCACAAAGCAGTATATTTTCCCCCGGGAGGCAGAAGCTGACTTGGAGGCGGCACTGGGATCCCTGTTAAAATGGGGTGTTGAGACTAATAGCCACCCATGTGAACTCACCACTCTGGCTGGTGAAGAAACCCGACCAGTCATGGAGAGCCACCGTGGACTATTGGGTCCTTAATAAGAACATCCCAGCTTGCGCGCCCACAGTCGCAGCTATTGCCAATCTCATAGGGAGCATTCCAGCAACCACAACCAAATTCACGGTGCTGGATATCTCCAACGTGTTTTGGTCGATTCCCCTCAGATGGGAAGACCAATACAAGTTTGCATTCACTTTTAAAGGGCAGCAGTATACATGGATATGCCTTCCCCAGGGGTTTCACAACAGCCCCTCCATATTCCACCAATGCATGGCGGATGCACTAAAAGGCTTCAGCCGACCCCACCAGTTAATCCAGTATGTGGATGACCTGCTTTTGTTCTCCGCAGAGGGGGAGAACCACGGGCCACTGCTGGATGAGTTGCAGGAAGCAGGGCTCAAGGTCAACCCCAAGTAAGCCCAAATCGGCCAGGAGGAAGTCAAATTCCTCAGGCTGACCATAAGGGCTGGTGAAAGGGCCATAGACGAGGCTAGGAGGAAGGCAGTACAGGAGCTACCAGCCCCCAAGAATGTGACCGGGGTAAGGTCGTTTCTGGGACTCACAGGGTATTGCCGGGACTTCATAGAGGGTTACGCAGGCACGGCAGCCCCTCTGCTTTGGCTCCTCCATGAGGGAGTCAAGTGGGAGTGGGATCAGAACTGCCAGGAAGCGTTCACTCGCCTCAAAGGGGATTTGCAGATGGCACCCGCATTGGGAGCCATTAACGGTAGGGAAGAATTCTTCTTAGAGGAAGCAGCCAGCGGGGATAACTTGAGCGCGGTGTTGCTCCAGGTGAGACACGGCAAGCTATGGCCCGTGATATACTCATCTAGGGTTCTCACCAAGGTAGAACGGGGATATTCCAACTGCAAGAGGCACCTCCAAGCCACGCATTGGGCTGTAAAACACTCTCAGCTTTATACGGGTTCATCCCCAATAGTTCCCTTGACCACCACACACCCACTCAGATGCTGTTGGACGGGAGAATCAAAGATGGGACGGTGAGCAGTGCCCACATTGCTCACTGGACATTACTGCTCTCACAGTTGAACTTGAGAGTACAGGGGTTGGCCGAGCCAAAGCTAGCAGCCAACCTGATTTACCCAGGGATGGCCCACACATGTACGGTAGAAGGGGTGTGGGATGTAGATGAAGGATTCCAGGCCGGGATACACCCGACGGCCTGCGACATCTATATAGACGGGTCCAGTTTGGTTGTGAAGGGGGAGCATCTCACTGGGTGCAGAATCTATGACCCTACGGCTAAAATGGCGAAGGCCATTAAACTCCCCAACACCCTGAGCACTCAGCACGCCGAACTAGTGGCGGTGGCATACGTGGTCACCCACCCCGACGAGTTCCCCACCCCCTAGACCATTATCTCGGACTCTATGTTCACGTGCAACTCATGCACGGAATACTTGGCAATCTGGGCCAGGCGCGGATTCAAGTCCACAGATGGGAAGCCCCTAGCAACAGCACCGCTGCTAGGTAAAACTTTGGAGGCAACAGGCACCCGGGGAGATCACTATATTCACAAAGTTAAAGCCCATTCAAAGACAGAGCCCAATTGGGTGGGCAACCAAAAGGCAGATGAGCTAGCCAAACAGAGGGCCAGGGAAGGAGTATGCTGGGATCCGTACAAAGCAGGTCCGGTAGGCAGCAATCCAGGACAAGGGAGGCACATGGGGGGTAGCTTTGGCCCCGGACTTAAAGCAGGTCCAAGCCCAGGATCCCGTCCTTAAGGCTGTCCTGGTAAAGAGAGAGAATGGGGAGACCGTAGGAGGTCCGTTCAGGACAGCGGACATTAGTATCAAAGAGGGGATGCTTTTCAAAGGGGATCGGTGGGTAGTCCCAGTGCAGCACCAAGAGGAGTTCCTCCAGTTGGCCCATGGGGGCCTGGGAGCGGGACAGCCAGGGCCGGAAACTACCTGGCAAAGGGCAGAGAAGGCAGGGTGGGGAACCCAGCTCAGGGAGGATGTCCGGGTTTTCTGTGTGCACTATTTGGTGTGCGCAGCCAATAACACCGATCCGCAGTGCAGGAAAGCCCCCATAGGACACACTAGGAGGGTAGATGGGCCGTGGCGGTCCCTGCAGGTCGATTTCATCAGACCACTGCCCACCACTAAAGCAGGCAACAAGTACTGTTTAGTCCTGGTGGACGTATTTTCCAAGTGGGTGGAAGCCTTCCCCTGCCGAGCAGCCACGGCATGAGCAACAGCTAGAATCCTGGTGAGGGATGTATTCTCCCGGTGGGGACTGCCACAGGTCATGGAGTCTGACCAAGGGAGCGATTACACGGGTGTGGTGATTATTCTTGCTTTATAAGAAGCATTGTAATTGGTTGCCTGTTTTCCTGCCTTGAGATATATGCTGTAAACTTATTGGTTAGTTGATTCCATGTGACCTGTGGTGGCCATCTTAAATTCAGTTTTCTACAGTTTGGTTGAGACTGGGTGCTCAACATGTACTTGCTGGTTTTTTAAGGTTAATAAAGCCTAGCTTTTGAAAGGCAGTCTACTCTTTATTTCAATTTATTAACCTTTTGCTATAATGGAACGATATCTTCACCCGGAACGATTTAATGCTGACCCTAATTCTGCAGGAGTGGATGATCAATGGAAACATTGGTATCGTACATTTAAAAACTTTTTGGGTGTGTTGGATCAGCAATCTCTAAATAAGTTGGATATACTAATCAACTACATTGCTCCGGATGTGTATAAGTATATTTTGGACTGTGAAACTTATGAATTGGCTATTGCTACGTTGGAAAATTTTTTGTTAAACCCAAAAATGAGGTATTTGCACGTCACCTTTTATCTGCCCATAGGCAGCAGGCGGGAGAATCCTTGGATGCTTATTTACAAGCACTCCGGCGCCTTGGTGCTAACTGTAATTATAAGGCCGTGTCTGCAGAAGAACATAGGGAAGAGTCGGTACGGGATGCATTTATTAATGGATTACTGTCTAGATCAATTCATCAGCGGTTATTAGAAAATAAGACCTTGAATCTTAAGAGTGCTTTTGAGCAAGCCTCTACATTGGATTTGGCTCAGAGGAGTTCGCATTCTTATGCTCTTCTTGATCGGCCTGCGACCGTGGTTTTGGCAGTTCCGGATGAAAGGGAGTTACGTGGATTTAATAGGAGTGGTTTACTAGATTTCAAAACAGTTTCTACTTCGACAACTGTTGCCTCTAGGATTCAGAAGTGTTATTTTTGCGGGAACGCCCGGCACCCCCGTTTGAAGTGCCCTGCCCAGGAGGCTGTGTGTAGTAAATGCGGCAAGGGAGGTCATTACGCATGTGTTTGCAAATCGGTTGCCTCCTCTGCGACCATTCAGCCTTTAGATAGGGCGTTTATTGCATCAGTTTCTGCCGCCTTTCCCCATGGCCTAAACAAAGCTATAGTTATGGCCCAAGTTAATGGGTTAGAAGTGAAGGCTCTTATAGATACGGGCAGTACTGAGAGCTTTATAAGTCTTCAGTTTGTGAGGGAGAAGCGTTTGAAAATTTCGCCTGTTTCCTATCAGGTGTGTATGGCTCAGACGACTCTCACCTCACAAGTAGCTGGTTGTTGCCTTGTGAAATTAATTCTCCTAGGTAAAACGTATACTGATATATGCCTATCCATTCTGCCTAATCTCTGTGCGGACATTTTGATTGGTCATGATGTGCTTCAATTACATGAGTCCCTCAGTCTTTCTTTCGGAGGAACCAAGCCACCTTTGTCTATTTGTGGATTAACTTCTTTATTCATTTCTCCATTATCACTTTTTTCCAATTTGATGCCGGACTGTAAGCCAATTGCTACCAAGTCAAGAAGGTATAGCAGTCAGGATAAAGAATTTATTCATTCTGAAGTTCAATGTCTTTTATCGGAAGGAATCATTGAACCTAGTTTTTCACCCTGGCGGGCACAGGTAGTTGTCACCACTAATGAGAGACATAAGAAGCGAATGGTGATAGACTACTCTCAAACTATTAACAGGTATACTCAATTAGATGCATACCCCCTGCCTAAGATTGATGAGCTTATCAATAAAGTATCTCAATATAAGGTTTTTAGCACTATTGACCTAAAGAGTGCTTATCATCAGATTCCTATCGCTAAGAGGGACAAACCATATACGGCCTTTGAAGCTGGCGGAAAGCTGTACCAGTTTTGCCAAGTACCATTCGGTGTTACTAACGGTGTCGCCTGTTTTCAACGGGCAATGGATGCTTTTATAAGTGATAACTCTCTCTCTGACACCTTCTCATATTTAGATGACATCACGGTGTGTGGCAAATCAAGGGTGGAGCACGATTTTAATCTAGAAAGATTCCTTCAAGTTGCGGAAAAAGTTGGCTTAACTTTCAATAAAGAGAAGTGTATCTTTTCGACCACCGAGGTAAATTTACTGGGATATATTATCTCGGGAAACAAGATTAAACCAGATCCAGAAGGCCTGCGACCACTGATTGATTTACCTTGCCCTACTAATTCTAAGGCCTTGCAACGAGTTGTTGGACTGTTTTCTTATTATTCTAATTGGATTGCAAACTTCTCGCAGAAGATCCGGCCCCTTATTCGGGTTACGACATATCCTCTATCATGGGAGGCCAGGATGTGTTTTGATAATCTTATAAAGGATATCCTTGGAGCAGTTGTGCATTCTATTGATGAGCAGGTTCCCTTTGTGATTGAGATGGACGCTTCCGATTTTGCAATTGGGGCTACCCTGAACCAAAATGGAAGACCTGTGGCCTTTTTCTCACGTACTCTGAGCAATAGTGAGCAGAGACATTCCTCAATAGAGAAAGAGCCGTATGCAATAGTAGAGCACTGCGTAAATGGAGACATTATTTATCTGGGCGACATTTTACGTTAGTAACTGACCAAAAATCTGTGTCCTTCATGTTTGATGTCAAACATTTCGGAAAGATTAAGAATGATAAAATAATGAGGTGGAGGATCGAGTTGGCATGCTACCATTTCGATATAGTCTATCGTCCGGGGAAGGATAATGTTGCCGCTGATGCGCTGTCGAGGGCTTATTGTTCGGTGCTTCACAGAGATACGCTTATTAATCTTCATAATGCTTTGTGCCATCCTGGTGTTACAAGGATGATACACTTCGTACGCAGTAAGAATTTGCCCTTTTCAGTTGAAGACGTCAAGCGGATGACTTCGTCATGCTCTGTCTGCGCCCGGTGTAAACCGAATTTCTTTAAGCCTCAACGAGCTCATCTTATAAAGGCTACTTCTCCCTTTGAACGCCTGAGAGTTGATTTTAAGGGGCCTCTTCCTTCAACGACTCAGAATCGATATATATTTACTGTTGTGGATGAGTTTTCAAGGTTCGCTTTTGCTTTTCCTTGTGCAGATGTATCAGCTGCTACAGTTATTAAATGTCTGACTCAACTTTTTGTCATCTTTGGGATGCCTGCGTATATCCATTCGGATCAGGGAAGTTCTTTTATGTCTTCCCAGTTGAAGGAATACCTCCAGAGTCGGGGCATTTCTACTAGCAGAACTACCCCGTATAATCCCCAGGGTAATGGACAGTGCGAATGATACAATGGGGTGACCTGGAAGGCTGTTATGTTGGCTTTGACATCCCGGAACCTTAAGAATACACAGTGGGAAATGGTACTGCCTGATGCCCTGCATTCCATTAGATCATTGCTTTCAACGGCTACTAATGTGACCCCTCATGAAAGGCTCTTCAACTATCCGCGGAGATCCACTATGGGATATTCAGTGCCTTCATGGCTTACTATGCAGGGACCTGTGCTGCTCTGATGTCATGTTAGACTGTCAAAGTATGATCCTTTAGTGGAGGAGGTGGAGCTATTGGAGGCAAATTCCCAACATGCTCACATTCGATTCCAAGATGGGAAAGAAAGTATGGTTTCAGTTAAAGACTTAGGCCTAGAAATTCAGTATAGCCACTTTTGGGGCGGAAAAGTCGGGTGGCCGCTAAAGTTTGCGCCCGGCGCAAAGTCGAGGCCACTTCGCTGATATTCAGTAGCTTCGCCCTAAGAGTTTGCTCGAGCGCTAAAACTGGCGTTCCACAACTATCTTTAGGCGCAATGCCGGCGGTGCTGAGCGAAACCGCCGAGGCCGGGCGCAGCGCAGGTGCGGTCATTTCTTGATTGACAGCAGACACCCTGGCGCCGGCCAGCTCTTAAAGGGGGAAGGGCCGAGTTCGTCTGCTGCCATGCCCTGGACACTGCAGCCCTCCAGCTAGGCCTAAACACTGCTGGTGAACAGAAATAGCGCCGGGAAAGATGCAGAAGGCCCGTGAATGAGCGCAGTGCTTCACTGGCAATGATTTGAGGGTGCTGGTTAGGGCTTTGGAGAGGAGACGCAAACACCTGTTCCCAGACAGTGGGAAGAAGCCTGCGACCAGTGTCTACAGGAAAGCCTGGAGGGAGGTCGCCATCAGGGTGACAGCCAACGGCGAGGTCCCCAGGAACTCTATCCAATGCAGAAAAAAGTTCAATGACCTCACGAGGATTGTCAGGGTGAGTAGCCTTTCCAGTGTCCTCCTCATCCTTGCATGTGCACCTCACATTATGGGCAAAGGGACCTGAAAGCCCTAATGGCCAGCCCTCATCCAGCAGCTATGGGACTGGCATGAACATCAATTGCACATTCTGCACTTGACACACTGGCCAAGCTATTCGACCATGGGAGGCAGTGCACACCAGATCAGGGCTCCACACTGGCCAAGCTATTCGGCCATGGGAGGCAGTGCACACCAGATCAGGGCTCCACACTGTACTTAGAGGCCGTCCTTTCTCTTGCAGGCCAAGCTGGCCCACAATCAGAAGAGCTGGACTGAGACCGGGGGAGGCGATCCCCAGATCCAGCAGCTCACTGACCTGGAAGAGCACGTGGGTCACCTCATGGGAGCCCGGGTGATTGGCCCCATTGCCAGTGGAGATGCCGACCCTGTTCTGGGCACCAATGGTAAGCACATCACCTTTTGGACCTCTCTCGTCCCACTTGCGCATCAGATCTACATCCTTTGCCACTGTCCAACCAATGCGCTGAATGCCACCACTCATGCCTCCCTCGCTGATGCCCTCTCCTCAATCTAAAGCTACTCTTGTCCCTTCCTGCTTTCAGATGGTGAGGAGGAGGTCCCTGAAGCTGCCACTGACAGCCCCTCGGAAGAGGAGCAGGAGGAGGAGGAGGAAGAGGAAGAGGAAGGCGGCCCATCAGGGGATCCCTCACCCGCACCAGGGGATGCCAATGTAGGGGACACGTCTTCCCTGGAGGAGAGCGTGGGGGAAGTGTCGGAGGGGAGTGTCGCTCCTGGGACCAGTGGCGTGCAGCAACGCAGGGGGTGTGCGGTTGCTCAGCGGCCTTCTTCCCAGAGGGGTGTAGTTGCTGGGCCCAGTGGCATCCAGCAATGCGGGAAGGGTCGGCCAGCTCGGCGGCCTTCTCCCCAGAGGGACAGTCCGGCCTCCAGTCCGCCGATGGCCAACTCCGAGGAGCTGCGCCTCCTCGATCAAATGTCCGTGGACTCGGAGCGCCGGCAGACCGAGCTCATGGGGGTTGTGGCATGGATGCCTGAGGCCATCGAGTCCCTGGCTCATAGTGTGGCCGAGTTTGGGGCCTCACAGGCCAGGAGTTTGGAGCTATTCGGGGCAGCACAGGACGCGAGTCGTGCCGAATTCGTGGCAGCACAGGCAGCGATTGGGCAGCTAATCAGTGGTGCCATGCAGTCACTGGCTGGTCTGATGCGGTCACAGACCAGGGCAGCACGGGCACTCACTGCTGCCACACTCGCTGCGTCAGCCAGGCATCGCCAGGACACCCGCCGCGCTGTAGCAGCACAGCGGTCTGTCGTTCGGCACATGGCAGCGCATGCTG
Organism: Somniosus microcephalus; assembly: GCF_052327205.1. NCBI lineage: Eukaryota > Metazoa > Chordata > Chondrichthyes > Squaliformes > Somniosidae > Somniosus > Somniosus microcephalus. The sequence continues at coordinate 80,602,607 of NC_140999.1, read as the reverse complement.
CAGTGCGGGCCCGGGCGAGTGCCAGTGTGTCACTTGACCAGCGGCGGCCTGCCATACGCCAGCTTGCCCCCATTCCTCCAGCCGCCACTGTCACTCCCCCAGTGGAGCTGCCACGAGATGCTGGTCCGACTGATGCTGGCCAGCCACAGCTGCAGCATTCACCAGCCGGCCCCTCGAGGCCCAGACCTCGTCTAGGCCGACCCCCAAGGGCATCTGCCGTGATGACATGTGCCCCTCAGGAGCCTTCCCCCAGCCTTGCAGCAGCCACTGGCCACGGTTTAAGGAGGAGCAGCAGGGCGGCCAGGGGCCGCCAAAGGCTGGACAAGGAATCGCCCTCGCGGGCCACAAAGTAGAGGGTGTGGACAAATGTTTGTTTATATTGGGATGGTTGTTTTGTTTCTGGGGATGGTTGTCTTGTTTCTGGGGATGGTTGCTTTGTTTCTGGGGATGGTTGTTCTTTTAAGGCCGAGGATGAAGGTGATTTTTGTTCAAATGTTTTGTTATTCCTCCCCAGGTTGTGGGAGTGAGTCATGTGTGTGACTGTTTTTTGGGGGGTCTTGTATGTTTTTGGGTTTCATGTGGGAAGGGCCCTGAGTTTGTTCAATAAAGCATTTTATTTTTCATATTGTCCATGTTTGATCTTTGAAGTGTTTGTTGCCTTAAGCGGCTGAGGGCTTGCGGAGCGGCTGCATTCATGTTCTTTCATTGGCACAAGCCATGCCCTGACAGGGGGCCTAGAAGTGACGTTCAATAAGCCGCCGACGGGCGGCCCTTGGACCTTGTGCCTCCCTCCTGGCCTGGTACTCCTCCTCCTCCTCCTCCTCATGCTCCTCCTGCTCCTCCTCCTGAGGTAGTGCTCCAGTGTGAGGTGGCAGTGCCTGAGTCCTGCGGATAGCCAGGTTGTGCAGCATGCAGCAAACGACCACGAACTGGGAGACTCGCTCCGGCGAATACTGCAGAGATCCACCGGAACGATCCAGGCAGTGGAACCATTGCTTGAGGACGCCAATTGTTTGTTCTATGATGTTCCTAGTCGCTTGATGGCTCTCGTTTTATGCCTCTTCAGCAGGGGTCCTGGGCGCGCGGAGCGGGGTCATGGGCCAGGTACACAAAGGATAGCCTTTGTCCCCGATAAGCCATCCTCTTGGGTGAGGCTGTGCCTGGAACATATCAGCCACAGTAGTCTGTCGCAGGATAAAGGCATCGTGGCTGCTGCCTGGAAAGCGGGCATTGACAGCTAGGATGCGCTGCCTGTGGTCACACACCAGCTGTACGTTGAGGGAATGGTAGCCCTTCCAGCTGCGGTAATCCTCGGGATGGTCCAGAGGTGCCCGCAAAGCCACATGCATGCAGTCAATGGCGCCCTGCACCATGGGGAAGTCCGCGATTCTTGCAAATCCCACTGCATGCTGCTGCTGCCTCTCCAGGGTCATGGGGAAGGAGATTAATTGGCGTCTCCTTCTGAAAAGGGCATTGGTGACCTGGTGGATGCAGCAATGGACGGCGAACTGGGATATGTTAGCAATGTCCCCAGCAGCTGATTGGAAGGAGCCGGTGGCATAGAAGTTCAGAGCCACCGTCACCTTCACTTCCACCGACAGAGACGTCCTGCAACTCAGCTGTGGATGCAGATCTCTGTGAAGCAGCTGGCAGATCTCTGCAACCACCCCCCTTCTGAATCGCAGCCTCCTAACACATCGCACACCAGTCATGTTGAGATACGAGACCTGCTGGCGGTATTGCCTGAGTGGGTAAGGCACACGTTGCCGAAGCCTGTTGCCCCCTCTGCATCTAGCCAGGGCTGCCCCTCTAACCCAGCGTCTGCGAGCCCTTCCGACATAATCCTGAAACTCAGCATTGGCACCCCATGCAGCCCCCATAATATGCTGGCAAACAATGAGATGTCAGTGAAGGCGAATTGCCACGCTCTGGCCTGAAGCCAAAAATACCTGTCCTAGTGTTGGCCCAAAGCAGTAAGCTCCCTTCCTTGGTTTTTTTCAAAAAATCCGTTGCACAGGAGTGATTGCTGCAAAATGGCAGCCCTTTATAGTGCAGGGTAAGTGCCCTTTAATTTGCGCTCCCCGCGGCCCGCTTCGGCTGTGTACCGTTCCACTCCACAGTCATTAGGGCCGCCCGGCGCACAATGGGCCGGCGCAACTGAAGTTCCGGTTTGGGGCGCACAAAGGGTGTTGCATGAGGAAATGACGTCATAATCTGCGCGCGCAGCAGGGCGCGCGCAAAGACTTTGCGCCAGCGCTAAATGTCTACTGAAGTTGGGGCGAGGCGCAGATCGCACTGCGCCCGGGCGCTAAGCGCCTAGCACTTGAGATCTACTCCTCCTAAGGTGCTAACGGCTGGCGCACGCTACTGAATTTCTAGGCCTTAGCTCCTTGTGGTGGCCAGCCCTCTCCTGAGGACATTAACAATCGCCATAATTCAGATAATGTTGATGTCGTCACAGATACTACGAACATTTCCAATCCTATTGCAGACACTTACAATTCTCTTAGTCTGCCCCCGATGGATGTTCATGACCCTCCCAGTCTACCTTCTAATGGGACTTCCAATCCGGAAACCGTTGATAATCGGGATATTGATAGCTTCCCTGCAGAAGGTATTTTTGTGTCTCCTGGTGTGGGAGGGCAAGGAACTCTACCAAGGCTAAGAAGGTCGACACGAACAAGATATCCGGTCGACCGATTAAAAATGGACTTTTAAAATAATTAATAATTTAATAGTAAAATTTTAAAATTGTTGAAGGCATTATACATGTATTGCTCTAGTCATAAATAACTAATTGTAAACTTGTAAAGGCTACCTAGGCTGAAGTATATTTTAAAAGGAAGGGTGAATGTGGTGATTATTCTTATTTTATAAGAAGCATTGTAATTGGTTGCCTGTTTTCCTGCCTTGAGATATATGCTGTAAACTTATTGGTTAGTTGATTCCATGTGATCTGTGGTGCCATCTTAAATTCAGTTTTCTACAGTTTGGTTGAGACTGGGTGCTCAACATGTACTTGCTGGTTTTTTAAGGTTAATAAAGCCTAGCTTTTGAAAGGCAATCTACTCTTTATTTCAACGGGGCAGGTGATGCAGGCCACCTTAAAACTCTTAGGAATACAAGGGAAGTGGCATGTGACTCACAACCCCCAGTCATCGGGGATTGTGGAGTGCATGAACCGGACACTGAAAGAAAGACCGAGGAAGGAGATAAGTCCATTCCTGCAGAGATGGGGTGAGGTCTTGCCTCTAGTCTTAATGGGTGTCCGGGCCAGCCCCTCCAGAAGTACAGGGTACTCCCCACTCGAGGTTATGACCGGGAGGATTATTCGCACCCCAACCCATGTGTTGGCGCCAGTCCTCACCGAAGCGTAGGTCAGGGAGGTAAACCGGGATAGGTTTGTCCAGAAGCTGTACGAGACATTGAAACAGATTCACTGGCAAGCAGCCAGTAACCTGGGGAGCCAGCACCAGAAAAATCGACTGCTGTTAGAACCCCAGAGAACCCACGAGTGGGAGATGGGAGACCAGGTAATGGTCCGTAATTATGCCCGAGTAGGGGCGTTCGAGCCATTGTATATGGGGCCTTACAATATCGTGGATAAAGCAAGCCCCATGGTATATGCAGTAAAACTCCCAAAACGCACGAAATGGTTTCATGTAAACCAGTGCAAGTTGTTTAAACCCGAGGAGGGGAAACCAAAGCTCAAGAAGCACCAGGGCACAGTCATGAGCCTGGTGGACGTGGCTCTACCTCCCATGGTGTGGGACGATGATGACCCGGAGGACGGGGCGGTAAGGAGGAGCAGTCGGGTCCCACAGCCTAGGGTGCCGTGGACGCACCCCTACTCTCCGACTGCGAGCCGCAAGAGGCCCCGACAGGAGAGGTCTTAAATGGGGTGCTCGTTAATGCAGCAGGGAACACTGTAAATATTTTGTAAATAACCAAAACCAGATCCGTGGAGGAAAACCCTCTCACAGAACGGAACTGTTTTGCTTTTGTTTTGGCAGGGAACCAAAGGAGATTGGAGGAACAAGGGGATATGGCCAACAAATTTATTGTACTTCTATTCCTAATGATGATCTGGACGGGCAGCATGGAAAGAGGAGACACTGAGGTGTCCTTCCTCTATGGCTGCACAGGAGGGAATGCGCCTACCATAACACAGGGAGGTAGGACAGGGGACACGGATGGAATGGCCACTTACTTCCACAAGGGTAGGTGGCTGGGATCGAACTCAACTTGGTATTCTGGCAGCGAGGGTTTCACATATGGAGAAGCTTCCATACCATATCCCAAACTGCAGGTCACAGCCACACGGGTTAGGGTGACTGAGGGGAAATGCGTCTGTCTAAGATGTGAGGGACACATTCCCTTGGGGCGGTGGTGGTGGTTAAGAAAGTTGGACCAGGCCAAGGGTAACAGATCCACGGACTGGGAGGAACTAGGGGATGATACGTACCGACAGATTACGGGGGTGAGTAGAAATGTGCTGGAATAAATGGTGGAAAGAGGAACAGGGAATTTACGTGTGTATGTGGGGGTCGGAACGGGTCTGCCCGGCCGGTGTGTCGATCGCCTTCTTGCAGCGGTGGCACGATTCCAGGGCCGGGATCGGATGGGATCAGGGTGGGGACTCCTGCATAATCCCAGACACTCCCAACACAGTAAATTCCACAGAACTGGTAGCACACGAGAGGAAGCCCCCACCCACAGCCCCACCGGTACAGGAAACACAGATTAGTTGCCCCGCCTGTTAGGGTGCCGGTCACTTCCTTCAGTAACCCCTAGATGGCACCTTCACTGGTTGGTTTCCCTTTGTTAATTGTTACTTGTTTCTCTTGTTTATTACTTAACTGCCTTTTATCTGGTTTATTGGTTTCACCTGTTTTTGCTTGTATTTAAGTTATGTGGTTTCTTCCCTCTGTGCTCAGTCCTGACAAGGGAGTTAGTCTCGACTAGGTGCTCTGTCTCGACTAGGTGCTCTGTCTCGACTAGGTGCTCTGTCTCGACTAGGTGCTCTGTCTCGACTAGGTGCTCTGTCTCTACAAGCCTGTTGCTGTGGTAGCTTGCCTTGACAAGTCGGTTGCCTTAGTGGTTGCTTGTCTTGAGCTCCTATGTCTATAACTGTTTATTCTGTGTTATGTTTTGCTTGTTTTTAAGTTCTGTGGTTCTTCCCTTTGTTCTCGGTCTTGACAAGGTGCTGACAAGTTGCTCAGTTTGGACAAGCTGGTTGCCCTGTGGCAGCTTGTCTTGAGCTCAGTTTTGACAAGCCTGTTGCCTCACGGTAGCTTGTCTTGAGTTCCTATCTTGACAAGCCGGTTGCCCTGGGGTAGCTTGTCTTGAGCTCAGTTTTGACAAGCCGGTTGCCTCACAGTGGCTTGTCTTGAGTTCCTATCTTGACTAGCCGTTTGCCAATGTGGTAGCTTGTCTTGAGCTCCTATGTTTGTATTATTTACCTGTGTGATTCTAGTAAAGTACCTTTATTTAAGACTGCATACCTGTTTCTCGCCTCGTCTGTCTGCACTTGGGTCCAGAACCAGCCTCGCCCGGACAGCACGGCCCCGTGTCTACACGGCCCCATGACAGTTCAACCCTGACAGTAGGACTGAGCCAGTATGGACCCAGCAGCGATGGAGGAATTTCATTCTATTCTCGTCCATTAAGGTGCTTTCCTCGCCCTTCTTGCGTCCCTTCGGATTATAATCCATTGAGCGTGCTAACTCTGGAAAATGATGGCTCTGCTGCTTACAAAGAGTATGATCATATGATCGCCATGACATGTACCTGCCGCTAGTGGATGAGGAGGATGATTTTGTCTTGAGATTTCTGAACATCTGCAGTTCGTGATCAGTCGGAATGGGAAATATCATTGCTTGAAAAGCCAAGAAAATTCGCTATGTGTACTAATACAGACTTTTTCATTTTTGACTTCTAGTTCTAAATGCCCAGGAGGGTGTGTGGCTGGCTACTGTTGTACATGTGTGACTGTGTCTTCGGATTTATCAAGTTTGAGCCTTTTAAGTCTTTTCCCCCTTGGGTATCCATACCACTACAATATAGAAGTGTGGATAATTTAAGCATATGCTCTATTTTCATTTAAATGATTATTCTGTGCCTTTTGTCTTCATAATGAAACGAGGGCCATTTTTTAATTGTCTGTTTCTGGTTATGTGCTTTATGGTTTGTTTTGAGTAATGTTTTGCTGCTTGTTTGCTCTCATGTTGCTGGTTACCCAAATTGCAGGAGGTGTTTTGGCCATTTCACCACTGCTCTTGGGCAGCAAGCTTTCTGGGTTTTTGTTTTGTTTTGCTAAATGTGCTCTTCGTAGTTCTGTCTTGAGTAATTGATCTCGTGTTTTTTTTTAAATGTTTGAAGCTGAGTGTTTTAAGGTAGAGGCAATGACTGTGCTAAATGATGCTTTTTTGGCAGTACAGGCACAGAGTTTTGCACATCAAGACCACGAGTACTGCCTTATTAGTCCTTTGGTTCCTGCTTCCAGACTTCCCCCCCCACCGCCCCGCATGATTGAAGGTCAGCAAGCCTATATGGTCCGTCACCTCCTTGATAGTCGCCGGGTTAGGAGGAGTATTCTATACCTGGTCGATTGGGAGGGTTATGGTCCTGAAGCGCATTCCTGGGTTTCAGCCCGGGACATTTTGGATCCTGAACTCATCAGGGATTTTCGCCGTCGCCACCCTGATCATCCAGGAGGAACTTCAGGAGCTGTTCCTTGGGGAGGGGGGTCCTGTGAGGGTGCCGGTCAGTTCCTTCAGTAACCCCTAGATGGCACCTTCACTGGTTGGTTTCCCTTTGTTAATTGTTACTTGTTTCTCCTCTTTATTACTTAACTGCCTTTTATCTGGTTAATTGGTTTCACCTGTTTTTGCTTGTATTAAAGTTCTGTGCTTTCTTCCCTCTGTGCTCAGTCCTGACAAGGGAGTTAGTCTTGACAAGGTGCTCTGTCCTGACTAGGTGCTCAGTCTCGACAAGCCTGTTGCTGTGGTAGCTTGCCTTGACAAGTCGGTTGCCTTAGTGGTTGCTTGTCTTGAGCTCCTATGTCTATAACTGTTTATCTGTGTTATGTTTTGCTTGTATTTAAGTTCTGTGGTTCTTCCCTTTGTTCTCGGTCTTGACAAGGTGCTGACAAGTTGCTCAGTCTTGATAAGGTGCTCAGTTTGGACAAGCTGATTGCCCTGTGGTAGCTTGGCTTGAGCTCAGTTTTGACAAGCCTGTTGCCTCACGGTAGCTTGTCTTGAGTTCCTATCTTGACAAGCCAGTTGCCCTGGGGTAGCTTGTCTTGAGCTCAGTTTTGACAAGCCTGTTGCCTCACGGTAGCTTGTCTTGAGTTCCTATCTTGACAAGCCAGTTGCCCTGGGGTAGCTTGTCTTGAGCTCAGTTTTGACAAGCCGGTTGCCTCACGGTAGCTTGTCTTGAGTCCCTATCTTGACTAGCCGTTTGCCAATGTGGTAGCTTGTCTTGAGCTCCTATGTTTGTATTATTTACCTGTGTGATTCTAGTAAAGTACCTTTATTTAAGACTGCATACCTGTTTCTCGCCTCGTCTGTCTGCACTTGGGTCCAGAACCAGCCTCGCCCGGACAGCACGGCCCGTGTCTACACTGCCCCGTGACACCAACCCTGACACCGCCACCACGTCGGGACCGAGGAATGTGTTAGTGTTGGTCCCAACTGGCAATATCTTGTACCAAGACATTCACTATGAAGTCGCGTCGGTCATTCTAAATTTAACCCGGCTACAGCTGCCCCAGTGGTGTCTGGTTTAATGGAAAATTTATATGAGGCTCTGTTGAAGGAAATGTTCTGACAAATTTATGAATTAAGTTACGGGGACGTGAATCGGGAAAGTCTATGATTTAACTGTAAACCATCACATTGGTTGGGGAGATATAGACGGGGGGTATTTAATGATGCGGCTACAGTCTTCAGCACGGGTACATCCATTATTAACAGTATGGATGATGCACAGTTGCAGATGCAGGTCAACACCTTAAGGGATCAGCTGCGAAAGATACTGGGGGAGGGTAATGAGCTAGAGGGGTCAGAGTTACGGGAAGATCAGGCTATGACTATACATTTAAAAGAAGTCATAACCGAGCTGGAGGCACACGCTCAGATGATCAATAGTTTGATCAGGGAGGATCAGAATGCCTCGGCGCAGGCAGCGAAAAACGATGTGTGTGTGTTGTACGGTGCGTGGCTGCTGAATGAAGGGCGCAGTAATTTGGAGGACCTACAGCAAGGTCACGTCCCTTCGTGGGTCAGCAGCCGGCACCTCACTGCCCATATGAAAATGAATGAGCCCGTACCAACTCCGACTGGCCTCCAAGGCATACCCGGTCCCAGTTGACTGTGGCCAGTCCAACCACGCTGTAATGGGGATTGTACTACGGATGCCAGTAATGGGCGGGTCACTGCGGCCAGCATGTTACCGAGTAGGTAACTATACCGAGTAGAGAATATTGCCATCCTAAGGGACGGGGTGCACGTGTGACATCAGGGGGCCCCACCGTTTGTTGCAAAGTGGGAGAACGCCATGACCGGCACTGACCTCAATGGATGCCAGAGCAGGGGCACACACGTAGTGTTGTGTCACCAGCATTTGAATGCCTTTAATCGGCCGGTGTGCGGGTTTGAATCAGATGGTGTGGAGCCCATTAATTGCACCATGGAGGTGATGGCCCAAAGCCACATTCCACCCCAGGTAGTGTGAAGGAATAGCCATGATTCAGAGAAATACACGATACCATGAACAGATTTCTAATATTATCGATAAAAGACATACTGGGTTTAAAAGACACAAGTCCCAGCAGACAAGGCTGTAAACAGAATACAGGCTTTTGACATAAAGATCAGTTGATAACAAAGTTGTAAACAGGCTTTGAAATGGGAAAGGGATATTGACCAAGAAACTAAGACCCTAATGAAAAGCAAAGGCTTGCTTCCGAAGAGTCGTGTTTGGAACAAACATAATGAGAATGCCCAGGTTAAGTGTTAAGAGCTAAAATGTTGGAACAGAAACACAAACATTAAAAGAGGCATGTGCCTTTGAAAACATGACATCAAGTAAAAGAAATGTCTGCTGGTCAAATAGTTTTATGTTAAACTTGGAAAACAGGTACCAATTGAGATAGCTAGAAAACAAGTAAACACACAGTTAAAGTGGTTTTGATTTACATATTGTAAAAATAATACCAACCAGAAGGCTTTGAAAATATGACTTCAGTAGAGGCACCAAGCAATTGCATTGTGTTTGTATTAAACTTGGATCACCACAGAGTCAAAATGTCTGCTAAAAACCAGTAAAGCCAATATTAAGAATTGAATGGAAAGCATTTTGTAAGAATGACATCAAACAGAAACCATTGCTGTCATTGTTTTTATGATGGTTTTTGGAACACCTAAAGGTAGAGAAATAATTATGCATGCAATAGTAGAATTGACAGTAAGATAGAAAGCATTCGAAAGAGGTATCAATAAAGACAATTAGCTAACATCAGCAGAGAACATCAAAGAAGAAGCCACTGCCAAAAGGGTATAAAAATAAGTCCTTTATAGCAGAAAGTCAGAACACGCTGAACGGGCAAAGCATTTCTTAACTCTTCAGAGGCATCTCTGTAAGTATTTAACTATGAGTCTCGGGAAGTCAGATTGATTTTGCTGGATGTTCTGGATTTAGAAATAAGTAAGAAATAAGAAATGTAATGAAGTAAAGATTTAAGAATAAGGATCTCTGAGAAATAAGAAATGTAAGCTAATTGTATTTTGAATTGTTAATGTTGCGACTGATTCAACAGATGTTAACTGAATGTTGGCTCTTAAATAAAACTATATTTTTTTAGAATTGTCTCAAAGAGTAATTCTGTATAAACTCGCAAACCCACAAATTCTGTATACTCTTTTGTAAGGAGTTGCAGAATTCTGGGGGGTATTCTGGACCCTTATAATGGTCCAGAAATTTGGGTCGGAGGCTTCCCGCGGGTGCAAGCCTCCAACCTGCACTTATCTACTGCGCCAGCCGTTGTGCTGTGGGCCCGCATGGGATTCCAATCCTGGGCCTCCTCCAACTGCCGGTGCGCAGTGCTTACATATCCCAGGGGCGCAGTTAGTTCGAAGTGTCCCCTGTGATCACGTGGGCCATGGTAATCCAATCGTAGCAGGGAATCTCTTTTCATAGATTTGACAGGAAGCCCTGTCAAATCTATGATTAGAGTTCAGCCCCAAAACATAACTAAAACTTCAAATAATTAAAAAAAAACAGCACATTTTTAAAATAACTATAAATTACATAAAATAACTATTTTAAACAATAATTTAAATTTTTGAAAAAGTTAATTACAGTTTTTAGCAGGGCTAAAAATAAACTTACCTTTCTTTAAAGTATTTAAAAATAATAATCCTGTGGACTAAATGTTTTAATTTTACTTAATTCATTGCTTACCTTGTTAAAAGCAGGCCTTACGATTGCTTTTTAAAAGCATAGCTCCTGGAGACTTACCCTCCTGGAGAAATCTGGGGAAAAAATGGAAGTTCTAGGCGTACGCGCTGCCTCTCCAGCACACGCGTTCGACCTGTGAACCCCTTCCTTTCAGGAAATGGAAGTTCCGGTTTCCCACGCATGCGCAGTGCATGCATGAAACCGGCACTTTCGTTGGGCCTATGTGTGAGTCCCCAGCGTGTACTCACCCGTGGGGACCCGAATTTCTGGCCCAATATCCAGAAGATTACAGTATAGTTCAACTTATTAAAAGTACTATCTGGAGGATGGTAACATCTTCAGTCATTCCGTTCTTTTAGGGAGAGATAGCCTGAACCTTTAGACCCATTTAAGCGTCTCATGGAATTCGGCTATCTCTAACTTAAGTTGAGGGTGAACGTCTGGGGAATACACTTGATCTGGGATAGCCCAAAAAGGGCTAGGACTGTAATTACCCCTTCAGATGGCGCCCAATGAGTGTGTTAACGAGTTGATACAGAATATATACTTATATTAATAACTATATCCATGTTGTAGTTTGTTAAGTATAGAAGGAATGTTTACTAACAGTGGTTCTAAGACCCAGATTTAAGTCTCTAGAGATGTCAAAGACCCTGATCAGGCTTTGTAGAGCTTAAATCCGAACTTCCTCAAAATACCATTGAGGTCTAGAAGCCTCTTATAAAGTTCATATTAAATCCTAACCGAGGTTAGGTCCTGACGACATATTATACCCTAACCGAGGTTAGGTCCTGACGACATATTATACCCTAACCGAGGTTAGGTCCTGACGACATATTATACCCTAACCGAGGTTAGGTCCTGACGACATATTATACCCTAACCGAGGTTAGGTCCTGACGAAATATTAAACCCTAACTGAGGTTAGGTCTTGAAGAAATGGCAAATCCTGACGGAATTGGCCAAGTTTTTTTATTAGAAAATTTTAACGATTGCTTTATTAGGGGAAATAATCCTATCCCTGTACCTCCACAAAATCAAGTGATAATTTTTGAAATAGAAGGCTTTGATGCCAAAGGAGCTGTTAGAACTCATGGCACAATTAATGTTGATCCCCAGAACCAGGGGATACAGAATATCCTGTGAGATAATCAAACAAATACTCCAAATCCAATAAATTCCTTTATGATAAGGTGCACACTTGCACAATTGGAAGGCCTAATGAATGGTGCCCAACAAGGTGGTGGCAACCATGGCTGAATAGCAGGACCCAGAGCAGCCTATGCTCCTAGGGGGCATGGATTCCGGTTAAGGTGGCAAACTCATGATGAAATAAATGACAATCTTAGAGAAAACTATAGACAGCTTAGAATCCATTATAACCAATGCTGACAGGCACTAGCTCACTCTTAACTAAATGCTGGAGATGTAATGATTAATGGTCCAGTAAACCAACCCCAGCAACCAAAAATTGAGCCCCTACATCAAGTAAACCTGAGCTCTATCTACATAATGTGTGGCAAACCAGGAAACACCAGCCAGGAAAAAACGTGCTGGATTCTAACTAACCTTGATAAATTGGGAACCTGTTGCCAAGATTGGAATGCTCAAAACCTGAGGCAACTACTGCAAATGATACTAAGTTCAGACTTAATTCCCCCATTAAACCAGTGCAGTTACTGGGTTCAAATATATGCTTATGTTCTCACGGCAACTCAGGGCGGACATGTAATGGGTTCAATCAAGGAAATACTCACTAATACAGCCACAATTAAAGGGCTGGTAGCTGCCTACATATTAGGCAAAGTACTTACACAGGATAATTGGGACATTGTTCATGGTTGCCTGGCCAATCAATATCAAAATACAGCCCTCAAACTTGCCTGTGAGGGTGCTCTAAATGATTATCGAGATAACCAACAAAGATGGGATAATGTCAATCACATTATCCAATTATATCATGACCTCTTAGGTCTACCCCAAACTAAACCTATAATGAGATCAGAAACTAGGGATAAAAAAATGAAGAAGGTACCTTTGGTACTCAGAAAGAAGGACTGTATAGACCCAAGTCTCAAGTCCACCCTGTCCAGACACAAACTCATGGCTCGGGACACCCAAGAGGCTATTCCAAAAGGTTTACACCCCCAACCCACCCACAATATGAGACAGATTTCTCCCCAGAAAGATGGGATAGATGAGGGGCTAGACCTCAAAAGGAAAGCGAAGGACAGTGGACTCCCTATGGGGACAGCTTTTACAATGGCCAAAGTTATCAAAGAGCCATGGGAGGGTACCGAGAAAACCGAAATTGGGATCAAAAAGATTCCCGGCAGAACCAACATCCACCTCAACAGGAGGATCGTCAAGAAAGTAAACCGTCCGATAAACCCCATCAGGGATCTGGAAAACATGAAATCCCCAAGAGGGAGGAACAAAAATCAGTTAAAATAATTAAAGATAAAGCAGTAAATGAACCTCAGCAACTTGAAGATGATCAATCCCAGCATTGAAGGCCTGGCACCCAGCCAGGACCTTTTGAATTCCCCTATACCTTGGCAACCTTGCCCACAAACGAACACAGCTTGATTAAACATATCCAGAAGGGGGAGGCAAAGACCCCCTTGAGCAACTCATTAATAAATACTATCCTTATCTACAAGCCATTCACATTAATGTGGAAAGATAGAATATCTCTCCATCATGGAGGATTTTAATGTGGAAGAGAGAATCAGATAAATACTTATGAGACCGCTTACAGAATACCATCAAGTTATTTACTGTGATGGAACGTCAATGACGATTAAAAAGGAGACTCACCAACAATCCTCAGCTAGGATGGGGATAGTAGTAGGGACTTTGAAATTCCTATTCTTTATATCCAAAAGAATTATTGTTTAAACCCCTTGGCCATAAAGCAGCGCAATATGCTGAAGCCACAGCATTACAGTATGTTTTAAAGAAAGCAGACTTTCTTAAACCCACACTGTGGGAAGAAATTCTCCATTCGAGAATGGAGAAAAAGAAGTGTCAGGTGATTCATATAAACGGGCATACCACTGGAACAGTACACTCAAAAGGAAACAGCCTTACAGACGAACAAGCAAAATGTTCGGTCTGCATGATACCCCCTCGAGAGGGGCCTGCCAATGTTAGTGTAATCACTAGGGCAGAATGGGCAGCTAATCAGGATGAGGAACTGATTCAGCTATTAGACCCAATAACAGAGAATCCACCAGAATGTCCAGCAAGGTACTTTTACTCAGAAACCCCTATGGGTATTGTACTAGATAAGTTGCCCAAAGGAAACCCCCGAGCCACAAACGAAAACAGCTTGTAAAAGAAGCTCACAAGGGCATAAGTCAATCATATTGTAGTGCCAGAATAACATTCTGCAAATTGACCCTCTTATATTTGTGGCCAGGCATGCTTAAAGCCTGTAAAACATAGGTGGCAAATTGTGAGCCGTGCTATTTGACTAATAAGGATATACAAAAATGCATTAGAAATAAAAGGGGGGCTTTTGGCAGTTACAAAAGACTAAAGACGGAAGAAGCCCTAGAGGAGTATAAAAAATGCAGGGGCATACTTAAAAAAGAAATTAGGAGGGCGAGGAGGGGCCATGAAATAACACTGGTGAGCAAAATAAAGGAAAATCCTAAGATGTTTTATAAGTATATTAAGGGCAAGAGGATAACCAGGGAAAGGGTAGGGCCCATTAGGGACCAAAGTGGCAATCTGTGTGTAGAGCCAGATGATGTAGGCGGGGTTTTAAATGAATTTTTTGCATCTGTGTTCACTATGGAGAAAGACGATGCAGACATAGAAATCGGGCAAGGGGGCTGTGACATACTTGAACATATTAGCATCGAGAGGGAGGAGGTGCTAGCGGTTTTAGCAGGCCAAAAAGTGGATAAATCCCCAGGCCCAGACGAGATGTATCCCAGGCTGCTGTGGGAGGCAAAGGAGGAGATTGCAGGGGCTCTGACACAAATTTTCAGAACCTCTCTGGCCACAGGGGATGTACCAGAGGACTGGAGAACAGCTAACGTAGTACCATTATTCAAGAAGGGTAGCAGGGATAAACCAGGGAATTACAGGCCAGTGAGCCTAACATCTGTGGTAGGGAAATTATTGGAAAAAATTCTGAGGGACAAAATTAGTCTCCACTTGGAGAGGCAAGGATTAATCGGGGATAGTCAGCATGGCTTTGTCAAGGGTAAATCATGTCTGACAAATCTGATTGAATTTTTCGAGGGGGTGACTAGGGGGGTGGATGAGGGAAATGCTGTGGATGTGGTTTACATGGACTTCAGTAAAGCTTTTGACAAAGTCCCGCATAGGAGACTGGTCAAGAAGGTAAGAGCCCATGGGATCCAGGGTGCCTTGGCGCGTTGGATCCTAAACTGGCTGAGTGGCAGGAGGCAGAGGGTGATGGTCGAAGGTTGCTTTTGTGACTGGAAGCCTGTGTCCAGTGGGGTACCTCAGGGATCGGTGCTGGGTCCCTTGTTGTTTGTGATCTACATAAATGATTTGGATGAGAATGTAAAAGGTATGATCAGTAAGTTTGCAGATGACACGAAAATTGGTGGGGTGGTAAATTGTGAGGAGGAAAGCCTCAGGCTACAGGACGATATAAATGGGTTGGTCAGATGGGCGGAAAAGTGGCAAATGGAATTTAACCCTGAAAAGTGCGAGGTGATGCATTTTGGACGGACAAACAAGGCAAGGGAATACACAATGAGTGGTAGGACCCTAGGAAGTACAGAGGGTCAGAGGGACCTTGGTGTACATATACATAGATCCCTGAAGGCAGCGGAGCAGGTCGATAAGGTGGTTAAAAAGGCATATGGGATACTTGCCTTCATTAGCCGAGGCATAGAATATAAGAGCAGGGAGGTTATGATGGAGCTGTACAAAACGCTGGTGAGGCCACAGCTGGAGTACTGTGTGCAGTTCTGGTCGCCTCACTATAGGAAGGATGTGATTGCTTTGGAGAGGGTGCAGAGAAGATTCACCAGGATGTTACCTGGGATGGAGCGCCTCAGCTATGAAGAGAGGCTGGACAGGCTGGGGTTGTTTTCCTTGGAGCAAAGAAGGCTGAGGGGGGACCTGATTGAGGTGTACAAAATGATGAGGGGCATAGATAGGGTAGACAAAGAGGAACTTTTCCCCTTAGTAGGGGGGTCAATAACAAGGGGGCATAGATTCAGGGTAAGGGGCAGGAGATTTAGAGGGGATTTGAGGAGGAACTTTTTCACCCAGAGGGTGGTTGGAATGTGGAACTCAATGCCTGAAAGGGTGGTAGAGGCAGGAACCCTCACAACATTCAAGAAGCATTTGGATGAGCACTTGAAATGCCATTGCATACAAGGCTATGGACCAAATGCTGGAAAATGGGATTAGACTGGACAGGGATGGATGGGCGGCGCAGACACGATGGGCCGAAGGGCCTCTTTCTGTGCTGTAAAACTCTATGACTCTATGACTCTATGACTCATCACTAAATTAAGCCACTACCATTGGCTCCTGTGAAAGCTGATGAGCAAATGGGATAATTCATTATTGACTTTATTTGACCACTTCCCCCATTTTTGGGATATAGACATGTTCTCGTTTGTGTGGATGGATGCACTTCCTTTTGCTGGCTGGTCCCCACAAACTGTTTTGGAAAACGCACTCGCCAGGGCTATTTCTGATATAATTACTGTAGCTGAAAATCTTGCACTCCATTAAAGGCAGAGCCTTGGGCCTAGAAATTCAGTAAGGCCCCGCCAGCTGGCTAGCACCCAAAAGTTAGCGCTGCGCGCGGAGCCAGTTGCGCCCGTCAGATATTCAGTTTTTGCGCCCCAAGTCAGAACCGGGCGCTATTCCAGGGTGGTGGAGGAGGCCGGGGAAGGAGGTGCGGCCAGGCGGCCGCCGAAAAAGCGGCCGGCCGCACCTCCGCCTTAACTGGCACCACTAAGGCTGCAGCACAGCCCGGTCTTCACAACGTTGTTTGCGGCCGCTGCGGAAGAGGCAGCCGCAACTAAATATGGGGGTCGGGCCGGTAGCGGGGCAGAACCGGGGCACTGCGCACACCGATGACGTCATCGGTGCCGGCGCAGCGCTACCAGCTACCGCCGCCATTACCGCAGCACTGAATATCAGCGCAAACTCCTGTACTGGCGCAGAAGCCCTCTTTGGGCGGTAACTGGTCGCACACGCAACTGAATTTCTAGCCCTTTGTCTCTAAGGTCTTCAAAGACTATTGTAAACAAAGGGGGATTGGGTGAGAGCACAGCATGCCACGTCATCCGCAATCAGCGGGGCTGGTGGAATGTAAAAAATCGGGAAGTAATAAAGTTATTGGTCAAACTGTTGAGAATCAGGGAAATAAGTGAACCGCCAGCATTCTGGAATTACAGCTATCACTCAATAATGTGCCCACATCTGCATCAGGGACAGTGTACCCTAAGAAACTCCATATTATCTGATGTATGGGGTTGAGATGCATACACTGCTTAACCATAGTTCTTTTATTGCCTCTACACACTCTGAGTCCCTAACCCAACAGCGACAGTTAGATTTTAAAAAAAGTAACAAAGGAGATTCATCGAATTGATCAGAGGATAAGGGAAGCAAATAGGCAGAAAAAATTGACATAAAATATGGCAACCCATAGTAAGAGAATGGGTACAGGAAAAGAAGTTCGAGCAGAAACCTGGTTTAAGACTGAAGTGGAAAAAGCCTTTTCAAACACAGTCTGTTATTAATGAAAGAACAGTTCAAATACATATTAACCAGCCAAATGGCAAGTCTATTTCTTAAAATATCTCCATAGACAATACCAAAAGATGTCCTGAAGGATACCAAAAAGGAGGAACAATACAAAGTGCAGTTGTACAATTGTCTTTAAAGACCCAGCTTGGATCACGACACAGGAAATGGATCCGATCGAAATACTGACGATGGGAAGTCAGAAAGTGCCACCTACACTTTTACATGTTGCTTGGCAACGCATCAGGAATTGGATTTGCGTAAAGCAACAACCGAAACAAGGAAAGATCAACGAGTTACTTCAGTGAAGGAGGAAGACACCGCGGATAAAAGAAGGAATCAACTGAGTGCATGGCAAGTCCTTTACCACAACACGCATCGGTACACATGCCGGATCGAAGGAACAGCGTGTCAAGCTTCAATTAGTTTCAACTGACGTTTTCTTGACTCGTATGGATAATTCATCTATATAGAATGTACATCTGCTGATTGGACATTTTAAGAACATTGCTGTTTCACTAATAGCATGACTATGTGCTTATCATCCTTTTAAATTGTGTACAATTTAAAATAATACAAAACATTGTCCTAGGATGATATAAAATGAATTTTCATGTAGCACATGATCGTGCATCTTGTAAAATTAATATGCTATTGTAACCTCATGAGCAATATTGACCAAACTCTGCCCTGATGTTTTAAGCTCATCTTTTGGTCAAGGCAGGGGTGTGAAGGAATAGCCATGATTCAGAGAAATACACGATACCATGAATGCGATATTATTAATAAAAGACATACTGGGTTTAAAAGACACAAGTCTCAGCAAACAAGGCTGTAAACAGAATACAGGCTTCTGAGATAAAGATCAGTTGATAACAAAGTTGTAAACAGGCTTTGAAAGGGAAAGGGATATTGACCTAGAAACTAAGACCCTATTGAAAAGCAAAGACTTACTTCCGAAGAGTCTAGAGTTTGGAACGAACACAATGAGAATGCCCAGTTTAAGTGTTAAGAGCTAACATATTGGAACAGAAACACAAACATTAAAAGAGGCATGTGCCTTTGAAAACATGACATTAAGTAAAAGAAACATCTGCTGGTCAAATAGTTTTATGTTAAGCTTGGAAAACAGGAACCATAATATTAAATATACAACCAATTGAGATAGCTAGAAAACAAGTAAACACACAGTTAAAGTGGTTTTGATTTACATATTGTAAAAATAATACCAACAAGAAGATGTTGAAAATATGACTTCAATAGAGACACCAAGCAATTGCATTGTGTTTGTATTAAACTTGGATCACCACGGAGTCAACTATCTGCTAAAAACCAGTAAAGCCAATGACATGAATCTTGTCATTCATGTGGAAATGACTTATGAAGTAATACTGGGTGGCCTGCTGGTGGCGCTGTCCAGGGAGAGTATAAATACTCGGGCATGGGCCCAGCTTGCTCAGGACATTCTTTAACAGGAACTAGTGAAGGACACAACTAGATCTCCATGTTGAAAAACAGTTGATTAAAGCCTTGTTTAATACTCAGACCAAGTGCCTAGTAGTATTATTATGTCAATTTAATCAACTGCAACCTGTTCCATGCTCTGAGTGATTTGGGAACAGACAGCTATGATTAAAACTGTAGAAGGGAACTCGCATGTAGTAATCAATCCATCATGGAGAAACTACTCAGACCCGCCCGTCTCGAGCTGGACCCGAATTCACTTACAGCTGCTAAGGTATGGAAACACTGGTATCGTACATTCAGCAACTTCCTCGAGGAGTGTGGTGAGAATGTTCCTAATAAGTTATGAATGCTTGCCAATTATGTATCCCCTCATGTGTTTGACTTTATCGAAGACTGTGTGGACTGTGACAACATTATCCAAACACTACAGCAACTATATGTTAAGGCCCCAAACAAAATTTTTGCTTGGCACCTATTGGCCACAACTCGACAACAACCCGGGGTATCATTTGACGAATTCCTTCAAGAGCTTCGCAGGCTCAGCAAAGATTGTAGTGTATGTAACCGTTCCACCTTTAAGAGAACTATTTTAAGGGTTGCACTACTTTATCTTGGCTGCTGTATACTGTAATACCGGTGGTGACCACACCAGTATATAAGTGCTGTGTAATGATTTATTGACCTTCGACTAGTAAAGACCTGTTAAATTTTACTCTTGTGGTCTGTGTAGTAATTCTCAATATAACACACAGACTTAACAGTGGCGACGAGTACGATCTTACCCTGCGGCAGAGATACATCCAAGGCAGTTTAACGGGCGTCGAGAGGAGGCATCCGCCCTCATCATTCTGCTGAGAGAAGACTCGGGTCTGCAGAGCAAAGGAAGAATTCTGACACGAAGCCTTCCATCAGCAACAGGCAGTGATCATCCCTTCTATCATGGTGGTGGGTAAGCCGATCAGCGATGAGCAGCAAGTCGGCCACGTTGGCTGTGAAATAGGGGAGGGAAGATCGGAGGATGTAAGGGCGGAGAACTCGATCACGGCCGGGGAAAAGAGCCGGACAGAAGTCGGGGCCAGAGGCGCTGAGACTGGGGCAGCGTAAGGCACGGAAGCCGCGGTGAATGCAAACGCAGCCGGTGTGAGAGACCGGGCTGCAAGCGGGCTGGGAGATGCAACAGCGTCGAGAGCAAGCTCGACCGTGACCGGTGAAAAAGGCCGGGCAGCTACCGAGGCCACGAGGCGCAGCGACCGGGACAGCGAAAGGCGCGGGAGAAAATTTAAAAAAAACGCGGAGAACTCAGCCGCAGCCGGGGGGGAAAGGACTGGACTGCAAGAGGGGCTGGGAGGCACGATTTGAGAACCGCTTGCGCGGGAGAAAATAATTTTTTTTTTTTTAAACACCGCGCAGAACTCAGCCGCAGCTGGGGGGAAAGGACCGGACTGCAAGAGGGGCTGGGAGGCACGATTCGAGAACCGCTGGGGAGGGCGAACGCAGCAATATGGCAATCACCATTACAGCCAGCGGGGGAGAAAGGCAAACGCGGGAAGCCGCCATTTTCGTGGGCGGGGAAGAAGACAAGCGCGGGAAACCGCCATTTAAAAAAAAAAAGTTAAAGAAAAATTTATTTTTGTTTCTCAAGAAGATTGCGAGGATGCCTAAGCATGGTAACATCAACGATTTTGATCCCGATGTTGAAGATTGGGCCACGTATGTAGAACGCATAGAGATATATTGTAAGGCAAATAAAATATCAAATGAAGATAAAGCACTAACCTTACTAAACTCAATGGGTGCAAAGACATACGGGCTATTGAAGCATCTTCTATCACCAGCTAAACTGGCGGATCAGACTTTCGCTAATATTGTTGCTGTCCTGAAGGATCATTTGAACCCCACACCGCTGATGTTAGCGGAACGATTTAAATTTTATGCGAGAACGCAACTGAAAGAGGAAAGCAATGCGGAGTACTTAATTGAACTGTGTAAGCTAGCAAAATACTGTCAGTTTGGGGAAAGTCTGACAGAGGCACTGAGAGACAAATTCGTGTGCGGATTGTCGAAAGAAGGAACACAAAAGCGGCTGCTTGAAGAGAATGATCTTACACTTGATAAGGCTGTCTCTA
The DNA here is from genome assembly GCF_052327205.1 of Somniosus microcephalus. NCBI lineage: Eukaryota > Metazoa > Chordata > Chondrichthyes > Squaliformes > Somniosidae > Somniosus > Somniosus microcephalus. The sequence continues at coordinate 80,581,794 of NC_140999.1, read as the reverse complement.
TTGCAGCATCGCACGAAGCCGCAGTGAGAGGCACTGCGGAAATGCAGCTGAAGGCAGCGGTACTCGGCGTAGATCAAATGGCTTTGGGTACAACGAAATGTTATCGTTGTGGGAAGACAAAACACGATCAGAACCAATGCTGGTTTAAAAACCAGGAATGTAGAAAATGTGGCAAGCTTGGTCAGATAGCTAAAGTATGCCGGTCAGGAAAGAAGACCAGCAACAAAAAGTCACCGCAGGAAAAGTGCAGAAAGGTACATAAGGTGGCTGAGAAGAGTTCGGATGAACAGAATTCGGATTCAGACTCCAACAGCAAGGAACTGGGTAGTCTGAGAATTCACAATGTGAGTAAGGAAGCTGACCAACAAACTATCTGGGTCACACTGCAGATAGCAGGAGTCCATGTGAAGATGGAATTGGACACCGGATCGGTGTTGACGGTCATGAATAAGCAAGATTACAAAAGGTTATTCACACATATTCCCCTACGGGATACGGAGATAGTATTGCAGACATACACGGGGCAAAAAGTATACCCCATCAGAAAGATAAAAGTCAAGGTGATACACAAGGGCAAAGAACACCAAGGAATGGACATATATGTACTACCTGAGGGAGGTCCACCACTTCTGGGACGGGAGTGGATCAGGAAAATAAATATGCACTGGCACTCCCTAAAAGCAATAACGGTAGATTCCGGAAAGAAAGATGTCAAACCTGAACGATTGTCCAGAATATTGGATGAGGCTAAAGAGGTGTTCCAACAGGGACTGGGAACACTGAGAGGAATTAAGGCAAAAATCAAGATTGCAGAACATGCAAACCCAAAATTTTTCAAAGCCAGACCGGTACCTTATGCGATACGACCTGCTGTGGAAGCTGAACTGGAAGGGCTTGAATGTTCAGGAGTACTGTCTAAGGTGGACTGGAGTGAGTGGGCCACGCCCATTGTTCCCATCATGAAGCGTTCATCGAGTAACAAGCCAGGGGAATCGGGGAAGGTCCGCATCTGTGGAGACTTCAAGATCACAGTTAATCCGGTGCTTCACATGGTGCAATATCCGCTTCCACGGATTGAGGATATCTTTGCTTCATTGTCTGGCGGGAAACACTTCACCAAGATAGACCTGGCGCAAGCGTACTTACAGATGGAAGTTGAGGAAGAGTCGCGCCAGTATCTCACAATCAACACGCACAGAGGCTTGTATCGATATAATAGACTGGTTTTTGGAGTGGCTTCAGCTCCAGCAATTTGGCAGAGGGCCATGGAGCAGGTATTACAGGGAATTCCAAGCACTCAATGTTACTTGGACGATATCCTGATTACAGGAGAGGACGATGAGGAACACCTCGCAAATTTGAAACTGGTGCTCACCAGGTTGAAGGAATATGGCCTTCGAGTTAATCGCCAGAAATGTGAGTTCTTTCAGAAACGGATCGCGTACTGTGGTCATGTCATTGACCAGGAGGGGCTGCACAAGTCACCTGACAAGATCAAAGCTGTTGTGAAGGCTCCCGCTCCGGAAAATGTATCCCAGTTGAGGTCATTCCTAGGGTTGATCAACTATTACCATAAGTTTCTGCCAAATCTATCCACGGTGCTGCACCCGCTGAATGCTCTGTTGCAGAAAGAAGTACCATGGAAGTGGAGCGAGGACTGTAAGAAGGCCTTTCGCAAAAGCAAGGCATTGATCACCTCAGAGGAAGTGTTGGCTCACTTCAACCCAACGCTACCTATTCGTCTAGCTTGTGATGCTTCCCCTTATGGTATTGGAGCAGTACTCTCACACAAGTTGCCAAATGGCTCGGAAAGGCCAGTCGCATTTGCAGCCAGATCATTGACCTCTGCTGAGCGCAACTATGCTCAGGTAGATAGGGAGGCTCTCAGCCTTGTGTGGGGAGTAAAGAAGTTCAATCATTACCTGCAGGGCAAGAAGTTTACACTGCTGACAGACCACCAGCCGTTGGTATCCATATTCAACCCTAAAAAGGGCGTTTCCATTATGACAGCGCAAAGGCTACAGAGGTGGTCCCTTTTCCTAGGGGCACACCAATATGACATAGAATACAAAGGATCAAAACAGCATGGGAATGCTGACGGTTTATCGCGCCTACCGTTGCCAACGGTAGAAGAGGCGCCTACAGTGGACCCAGTGGAGATGTTCCACTCAACCATAGTGGAATGTCTACCAGTAACAAATTCTACCATTGAAAAGGAAACGAGAAATGACCCGACTCTCTCACGAGTCTACGATTTAACGGTGAAGGGATGGCCAGCACATGGCGAGCCATTGTTGCCAGCATTCTCGCAAAGAAGAGAACAGCTGCCAGTGTGCCGAGGAACCTTGATGTGTGGATCAAGAGTGGTGATTCCACCCAAACTCCAGGATAAAGTGCTAAAGGAGCTTCACGAGGGGCATCTGGGTGGAGTGAAAATGAAGAACCTAGCCAGAGCGTTTGTGTGGTGGCCAGGTATCGATGGAGACATCGAAGAAATGACCAAGAGCTGTCTAGGATGCCAGAAGGTCCAAAACGCCCCACCACAAGCTCCTCTACATCCATGGGAGTGGCCCTCATCTCCATGGCAAAGGGTACATATCGACTTTGCTGGTCCATTTATGGACTCAATGTTCTTAATCGCGGTGGATGCACACTCCAAGTGGCCAGAGGTAATAAAGATGTCCTCCACCACCACGGTATTAAGGACCATATTTGCCAGGAATGGGCTGCCGGAACAGATCTGTTCTGATAATGGACCGCAATTTGTGTCCGAAGAATTCAGGAAGTTCTTAAAAAACAATGGGGTTAAACACTACACGTCCGCCCCATACCATTCCGCCACCAATGGATTAGCTGAAAGGTTTGTCCAGACCTTCAAGAAGGCCATAAAGGCCATGGGTAATGAAGACATAAATCTACAACATAAGGTAGATAACTTCTTGTTGGCGTACAGGAATGCAACACATGCGGTCACAAACCAAACTCCCGCCATGATGTTTTTCAATAGAAGACTAAGATGCCGGCTGGATTTAATCAAGCTAAACATCAGAAGGGACGTAGAGAACTGGCAATTTCAAGGCATGAATGAAAGGCCAACTAGAACCTTCCAGATAGGTCAACAAGTTTTGGCCCGGGACTACCGTACCGAGAAATGGCAGCCTGGAACTATTTGCACATGACTAGGACCGCTGATGTATACCGTGGACATTGGTGAAAGCATAATAAGGTGCCATGTTGACCAGATCATAGAGTCATCCGAAAAGGGCCAACCTACTCCACAACTCTATACGCCTAATGATGAAGCAGAGATACCCATAGTATCTACCTCCGATCCGGTAATACTGGAATCAGATGAACCCGACACTGGCATTCAAGACGAATCGACCTTGCCAAAAGAACCTACTACACCACCGAAAACTACTACACCACCGAGGCGTTATCCGGACCGAGTCAGGAAGCCTCCAGAGAGACTGATTCTGTGAACTGTGTTTACATGAAGTTGTGTATATATGTTATGATGTTATGTTTAATGAGGAATATATACTGTTAAGCTAAAAAGGGAGGATTGTAGTGTATGTAACCGTTCCACCTTTAAGAGAACTATTTTAAGTGTTGCACGACTTTATCTTGGCTGCTGTATACTGTAATACCGGTGGTGACCACACCAGTATATAAGTGCTGTGTAATGATTTATTGGGCAGTTCCGCCCTGACCTTTGACTAGTAAAGACCTGTTAAATTTTACTCTTGTGGTCTGTGTAGTAATTCTCAATATAACACACAGACTTAACAAAGATTGTAAACTTAAAGCTGTCTCAGCTGAGCAGTACCGGGAGGAATTAATTTGTGACTCTTTTATTAACGGAATTGCTTCTCCCCTCATATGCCAGCGTCTGTTGGAGAATAAAATGCTCGGGTTAAAAGCTGCCTCTAACCATGCATATTCTCTGGACTTAGCTCAAAAAAATTCAGATGCCTATTTTTTACCATATTCACGGACTGCTGCTATTACTTTTAGTGACTCAGGCGGAAGCCCTCACTGATGACCCTAGCCTAGCAGCATCTTGGCAATCTAAAAAGAAGTGTTTGTTATGTGGAGGTGGATTCCATTATAGGAAGTTTTGTCCTGTTCGTAATGCAACCTGCAATCATTGAAGTAAGAAAGGTCACTTTTCTAAAGTATGCCATTCAAGAGCCTCTACTAGTGTTGCAGCTGCTATCTATAAAACTGCTCCTCCCCAAAGAGCCACTACTAGTGTTACAGCTGCTATCTATAAAACTGCTCCTCCCCAAGAGCCACTACTAGTGTTATGCTGTTTATCCCCAAAGCCTGTCCCATGCAGCCACGAGGGTTTCAGTAAATGGACACATTTTGAGTGCCTTAATCGACTCATGTAGCTCTGACAGCTTCATCAGCGAGTGGGCTGTCAGTAAGTTAAAACTGCATATTTAATCCTCAGACAGGGAAATTGTAATGGCTCTGACAACACTGACCACCAACTCTTCCGCCTTTTGTCTTGTTGACCTTATTCTCAATGGCCACACTTACTTTTCCACACAGCTCAGGGTGCTCAAAAACCTATGCAGTGATGTGCTCCTGGGACAGGATTTCCAGAAAGAACACAAAAGACTCACTTTCCAGTTTGGAAGGCCAAATCCAGAGCTTACTATTTCCAAAGTACTGTTTTGTGCGCTTTCGGCGGCTTCGCTCAATGAGCCCTCCTTGTTTGTCAATATTTCCCCCCAATGTAAGCCCATAGCCACTAAATCATGACGTTTCAGCCAAGATGATCTATCCTTTATCGAGGCAGAAACCTCTCGCCTTCTAGCTGACTGTGTCATTGAGCCATGTTCATCTTCCTGGCGGGCTCAAGTCGTCATTGTTAAAAATCCTCTGAAGCAACACAAGAAATGTCTTTGCATCGATTACTCGCAAAATATTAACCAGTATACCGACCTGGATGCCTACCCACTACCACGCATCAATGACATGGTCAAGAACCTTGCCAACTACAGGGTATTTTCAACTTTTGAATTAAAGAGTGCATACCATGAAGTACTGTTGAAGGACTCTGACAAAAAGTATATGGCCTTTGAGGCCAATGGTCGGCTTAACCAGTTTTGTTGCCTTCCATTTGGGGTCACCAATGGGGTGGCCATCTTTCAATGGGCAATGGACAGCCTAGTCAAACAAGATAAATTAATGGACACTTTTCCATTTCTGGATATTATCACCATTGCTGGTCATGACCAGAAGGTGCATGATGCCAACCTCCAGAAATTTCTTGACATTCTTCGTCGTCGCATCTTAACCTTAAATGAGTCCAAATCTGTGAAATCAGTACCATCAGTCAACATCCTTGGCTACTGGGTGGGCAATGGTGTCATCAAATTGGATCCGGAGCGACTTTGTCAGCTTCAGGAGCTCCCTCCTATGAATCTCAGCTCTCTTTGTTGGGCCCTCGGCATGTTTGCCTATTATGCGAAGTGGACACCTCACTTTTCTGACAAGATCCAGCCCCTGCTTCACGCAAAGTTTTTTCCATTGGACGCAATGGCTATTTCAGCTTTCGACCTCCTCAAGCAACAACTGGAAAGAGCCATGCTTCATTCCATTGATGAAAATCTCCCTTTCGTGGTCGAGTGCGATGCATCGGAGGTGGCGATCTCGGCTACCTTGAATCAAAGCGGTCGACCCGTTGCATTTCTGTCCAGAACTTTGCAGGGTAGCGAGCTCCATTATTCTCCTGTCGAGAAGGAGGCTACAGCTATCTTTGAAGCAGTACATAAATGGAGTCATTTTCTTGCTTATCGCCATTTCATGCTCATAACTGATCAGCGCTCTGTGGCCTTTATGCTGGATAACCGGAAACGCACTCAGGTCAAGAATAACAAAATACAGCTCTGGAGGATGGAATTGGCCACCTTTGGCTACACCATACTTTATCGACCTGGAAAAAAAATTATGGCCCCAGATACCCTCTCGCATGCATTCTGCTCTTCCATGTCAACTTCGACTCTTATGGATCTTCATACTGACTTGTGCCATCCTGGTGTTACCCATATGTTGCACTTTGTGCGATCTAAAAATCTCCCATTTTCTATGGAAGACGTGAAAAGAACATGCTCCACTTGTAGAATTTGTGCAGAATTAAAACCGCAATTCTTCCATCCATCGGTTGGCTCGCTCATACATGCTACACAGCCTATGCAATGACTTTGAAGGGCCATTGCCTTCCTCAATGCGAAACACCTACTTGCTTACTATGGTGGACGAATATTCACACTTTCCCTTTGCTTTCCCCTGTCCCAATATGCTTACTTCCACTGTGATCAAATGCCTCAATCAGGTCTTTCCCCTTTGCAGTATGGCCAATTTCATCCACTCTGATCGGGGTCCCTCCTTCATGTCAAGTGAACTCAAAAATTATCTTTCCCAATGGGGAATTGCCACAAGTAAAACAACACCGTATCATCCTATTGGAAACGGACAGGTTGAGAGCTACAATGCCATCATTTGGAACACTGTTCGTCTTGCACTGAGGTCACACAACCTATTAGACCAGCAGCGGGAAACTATGCTCTCTGATGCGTTGCATTCCATCAGGTATCTTCTTTCTACCTCCACCAACGCTACTCCTCATGAACGATTCTTCGGATTCCAGTGTCACCCCACTCATGGGACGTCCCTACCATCATGGTTGGCAGCTCCTGGCCCCGTGCTGCTCTGAAGATTCGTCCGATCCTCTAATGGAACTGACAATGTCAATCCCACATACATGCAGTACCCTGATGGCCGGGAATCCACAGTGTCACTTCAGGGTCTGGCTCCCTGACCTACTGGTCCCATGGACCCAATCGATAGTGGGCTCCATATTAATGATGCTGATAACCTGCACTCCTCTGAGGATGATGCCCTACCCGGGATGTCAAGGGATCTGCCAGCTATTCCGCCGGATCAACCCAGGGAACAGAGCGCTCCCCATGGGATGGCCAGCTGAAGCCAGGACGCCGGTCAGTCACCGACTACTGAGCAAGGTGAAGCCAGCTCTGCACCGGTCGAGGCCCGCACCCGGAGCCACAATCTCCCTAGTCCCCCTCAGGTCGATCAAGGCAACACGGACTCTGCCGGCCCGCCGGTACGAACCAAGCGACCGAGGGACCAAAACACGGTCCAAGGAGACATGCCTTCCGGCCTCCAATTGAAAGCCAAATGACTGCGTCTATTCTTAGTCCGATTAATTCGGGTGGGAAGAATGACATGAGTCTTGTCATTCATGTGGAAATGACTTATGAAATAATACTGGGCGGCCTGCTGGTAGCGCTGTCCAGGGAAAGTATAAATACTCTGGCATGGGCCTAGCTTGCTCAGGAGATTCTTTAACAGGAAATAGTGAAGGACACAACTACGATAGCAAAATACTGCAGATGCTGGAAATCCAAAATAACAACAGAAAATTCTGGAAAAACTCAGCAGGCCAGGCAACATCTGTGGAGAGAAAATAGAGTCAACGTTTTAGGTCAAACCCTTTGTCTAGACTGAAGGCCAGGCTGGGAGATAAGAAAAGAGAAGTGAAGAGACATTAAGAGGTATTCAAAATGAGATGAGCTGGTGATAGGACTAGTGGAGACAAAAGACGGCTCTAGATTAGGTGTGAAATGCGCTGGCAGAATGGGAGACAGCTGCCATGTGGGAGAGAGAGAAAAAAAAGGGGGGAGGCCAAAACAAAGGTGTGGATAAAAAATGAGTAAAAATAAAATAGGGGCCGAGGTTATGATCTGAAACACAACTAGATCTCCATGTTGAAAAACAGTTGATTAAAGCCTTGTTTAATACTCAGACCAAGTGCCTAGTAGTTTTCATACGTTAGACAATATTAAGGATTGAATGGAAAGCATTTTGTAAGAATGACATCAAACAGAAACCATTGCTGTCATTGTTTTTATGATGGTTTTTGGAATACCTAAAGGTAGAGAAATAATTATGCATGCAATAGTAGAATTGACAGTAAGATAGAAGGCATTCGAAAGAGATATCAATAAAGACAATTAGTTAACATCAGCAGAAAACATCAAAGAAGAAACCACTGCCAAAAGGGTATAAAATTAAGACCTTTATAACAGAAACTCAGAACACGCTGAATGGGCAAAGCATTTCTCAACTCTTCAGAGGCATCTCTAAGTATTTAACTATGAGTCTCGGGAAGTCAGATTGATTTTGGTGGATGTTCTGGATTTAGAAATAAGTAAGAAATAAGAAATGCAACAAAGTAAAGATTTGAGAATAAGGATCGCTGAGAAATAAGAAATGTAAGCTAATTGTATTTTGAATTGTTAATGTTGCGACTGATTCAACAGATGTTAACTGAATGTCAGCTCTTAAATAAAACTATGGCCCAGGAATTCGGGTCCCAATGCGTGGGTACGCACGGGGTACTCACGCGTGGACCCGATGGAAGTGCCGGTTTCTTGCATGCACAGCGCATGCGTGGGAAAACGGCACTTCCGGTCCCCTGAAAGCAGGGGTTAAGAGGTGAAACGCATGCAACGTATGAGGCAGCGCGTGCGCGTTGAACTATTTTTGACAGGTTTGCCCGTGCGTGAAGGCCTCCACTTCTTACACATTAAAAAAGCAGACATAAGGACTTCATTTTAAAAGGTAAGTGGTCAATTAATTAAAATTAGAACATTTTTTCCACAGGTTTATTATGTTTAAATACTTTACAGTAAGGTAAGTGTATTTTTAGCTCTGATTTTTTATAAAATTATTTTGTTCAAAAATTTAAATTATTGTTTAAAATGGTTATTTAATGTTATTTATAGTTGATTTAAATAGTGTGATGTTTTTTAAAATTTTATTTTAAGGTTATGTACTGTTTTGGGCACCCGGAGTTTTCATGAGTTTGACAGGTCTTACGTCAAACTCATGAATGGACTTTTCCCTCCTCCGATTGGTTGCCCAGTGCTCACATGATCCCAGCCGACGCATCGCACTAAGTACGCCACTGGATCACGCAAGCACAGCGCGCTGGGAGCTGGACCGGGCCACAGATTGGAAATCCACGCAGGCCCAGGCCTCAACTGTCAGCGCGCAATGTAAGTGTAGGTTGGGGGCTTGCACCCGCGGGGAGCCCCCGACACGAATTTCTGGGCCATTATATTTTTAGAATTGTCTCAAAGAGTAATTCTGTATAAACTTGCGAACCCACAAATTCTGTATACTCTTTTGTAAGGAGTTGCAGAATTCTGGGGGGTATTCCGGACCCTTATAATATCCGGAATTTACAGTATAGCTCAACTTATTAAAAGTACTATCTGGAGGATGGTAACATCTTCAGTCGTTCTGTTCCTTTAGGGAGAGATAGCCTGAACCTTTAGAACCATTTAAGCGTCTTATGAAATTCGGCTATCTCTAACTTAAGCTGAGAGTGAATGTCTGGGGAATACGCCTCATCTGGGAGAGCCCAAAAGGGCTAGGACTGTAATTATCCCTTCAGTAGCATATGCGGGCAAAGGGACATACTGCATCATGACAAACGTGGACCAGTACCGGGTATACAACGACACTTGGTGCCCTGTCACCGATAAGACTTTCTGCTTCAAACCCCACACAGAAGTTTAGGTGGCTCAAGAGCGCATCATTCCCATTCCAGAGTCCACCACAGTACACCTCATGCTGAATGACATGGTACAGGACCTGCAGCAATACGTAACACGGTTCGGGTATGAAATTTCTCCTCCGCCCAAACACCTCACAAAATTAATAAAGGAAGTTGAACTCTCCCAAAAGCATTTCTATTCCCTCCAGCAATGGAACAGGGAAACGGGGGATGAGATAAAAGAACTGGGGGGAAAATTCGGTATTGCCCCATTTGGGGCACCATTATTGGCGGTGTGCAAAGTTTAGCGCCTGGCGCTAATTATCGCCTCCAACAGAAAACTTGGCTTTTATCGCCCCTGGAGGTGATTGGAGCACTAAATCAGGCGTTACACAGCTCTCTCAAGGCGCTGGCGAAGCTCATGTGATGTCAGCCAGCAATGGAACACAGACACAATGGCACCGGCCAGTTCTTAAAGGGGTGGGTTGATCTTGCTCTCCATCCACATCCTGCTCATTGCAGCCTTGAATCTCGGCCTGGAGAGACTTGTACATCAAATCCGCAGGAAAGAACAATGGAGAGACCCAGGGAAAGAGCTCACAGTGCAGCCCCCACAGTCTCTTCTAAATCGATACAAGGAAGGGCAAATCAAAATGAACCTGCAAATTGCTGCTCAGTACCCTAAACTCCTTTACGCAGCGTTGAATCTCTCCAGAAGTCTCTCTCTCTTTCTCTCAGAATGCATGGTGCAAAAATGTCACCAACAAAAAAAGGCAGGAAGTGGTCACCTTTAAATAGCGCTCCCCAGTCCCTTTCTGACTGCAGAATGCACCCCTCAACCTGTCGTTGCTAGCGGCAGGCGGTAAGGCAGGGGGCACCACTCAATATCCGGTCCGGGGCACTACCGGGGCATTGCACACTCGACTGACGTCATGATCTGCCGGCACAGGAGATTGTGGTGGTAGTGTTTAGCGCCGCCACAAAATGTCTAGTTAATTTTGCGAGAGGCGCAGATATCGCCGCGCCCGGGCGCTAGTTGCTTTGCGCCCCACTTGGCACCCTCTTAAGCACTAATGGGAGGTGCAACCAACTGAATTTTTCCCCCCTGGTTTCTCCGCCATGGTGGGACATTGGTCTGAATATCAAGACTCCCCCATGGATTCATGTGTTTTCTCGTGTGATTGTGTGTTAGTATTTTACCTTTTCCAATTGTCATGCAGAAAGCCAAGTAAAACACTCTGAAACTGGTGGCAAGCTTTGATTAAAGAATAGCCCGGCGTTGACTGCCTGTTTGTATATATACCTGTAACTGTGATGTGATTTGTTGTATAAAGTCTGAGATATAGGATCCTGGGGTAAAATTTGATGTATGGTTTGGTTGGGATATACAGTGCGCCTCCCACAGCGGAGGATGACAGAAATATCATCAAAAGTTCTGTTTGGAAAAAGTTGAAATATCAAAGAGGGGCCTGTAGCAGTCGGTGCAGACACCATGGGCAGGATTTTCATTGGGCCGTGGAGGCGGGATTGGAGGCATGTGGGGGGTTAAAATCCCAAAATCGGGGGGCAAGAACCCATCCCGCCCCCAAACCGCCTCCATGCCAGTTTCAAAGAAGGCAGGTACCCGACCCGCACTGGGACCCGCCTCCCCGATGCGGAAAGGAGATTAATGCCAATTAACTGCCTGTTAACAGGTAGTTAACTGACAGTTTTTAGCCTAATCCCTATTTTCATTGTTGAAATGTGGGATTCCCGACGGCTCCAAACCACATCAAGTTAGCGAGGCGGGCCGTCGGGATGAAGGGCTTGGAGGGGTCGAGATGTCCGGTGTTCAGGTGAGTGATGGGTGCATGAGTGCAGAGATAAGAGTGTTTGGTATGTTTGCAGTGTTTAAAGAAGTTTTACTTACATTTACATACCTTTACAGCCTTCCTTCCCTCAGCTCTTGGGAGTCCCTCATCTCACCGGCACAGAAAGCAGAATGGCCGCGATCTGTCAAAAGTTCCAGCATTCAGCTTTCTGTTCCAGGGAGATCTCTAAATGACCCTGACAGGAAGGAATTAACTTGGCGTACAGATTGTCAGTGTTTGACAGCTTCAAACAGCTGTGAAACGCTGATATTTAATCTGTCAAAAGGTCTTGACAGATGACATTTCAATCTGTGACACCACCTGTTGGGTAGACTCAACAAGGTCAATCAAGTCAAAATCACGTGGGTTGGCTAGAACTCGATGGAGGCGGGACTACAACCCCAAAAGTTGTAGTCCCGCCTCCTACCCGACTCCTCAATGAAATCCAGCCCCATGTATTTTTAGATTATGAACATATACCGTTATTAAAAACTGTACAAACTGGTTGGGGGGGAAGCTGTGGATAAACACTCAAGCTGAAGGTGGCTGACATAACCAGGTTGCATTCATAAGAACATAAGAACATAAGAAATAGGAGCAGGAGTAGGCCAATCGGCCCCTCGAGCCTGCTCCACCATTCAATAAGATCATGGCTGATCTGATCCTAACCTCAAATCTTCTATCACTCTGCATCCACCCGAACCCATGTGATCTCCTGGGAGAGGCGAAAAACCAGATAAAGACCCAATGGCCAATTTGGGAGAAAAAAATCTGGGAAATTCCTCTCCGACCCATCTAGGCGATCGAAATTCTTCCAGGAGATCACTCTGTCCCTATATTTTCTGCAGTACTTACCTTCTGTAAAGGCGATCTCCACCCCAGCCAGGAACAGGAATAAAACCATCTCCTGAAATCTAACAGAATTAGAACACAGTAGGAGCAGAACAAGGCTACACGGCCCCTGGGCCCGCTCCACTACCCACAGGGCCATGACCATTCCGAACCCAGACTCATGTCCAATTTCCTGCCCGCTCCCCGTAACCCTTTATTCCCTTTACTTCTAGGAAACTATCTATTTCTGTTTTAAATTTATTTAATGATGTAGCTTCCACAGCTTTCTGGGGCAGCAAATTCCACAAACCTACCACCCTCTGAGTGAAGAAGTTTCTCCTCATCTCAGTTTTGAATGAGCAGCCCCTTATTTTAAGATTATGCCCCCTAGTTCTAGTTTCACCCATCATTGGGAACATCCTCACCGCATCCACCCGATCAAGCCCCTTCACAATCTTATATGTTTCAATAAGATCGCCTCTCATTCTTCTGAACTCCAATGAGTAGAGTCCCAATCTACTCAACCTCTCCTCATATGACCACCCCCTCATCCCCGGGATTAACCGAGTGAACCTTCTTTGTACTGACTCGAGAGCAAGTATGTCTTTTCTTAAGTATGGACACCAAAACTGTATGCAGTATTCCAGGTGCGGCCTCACCAATACCTTGTACAACTGCAGCAATACCTCCCTGTTTTTATATTCCAACCCCCTAGCAATAAAAGCCAACATTCCATTGGCCTTCTTGATCACTTGCTGCACCTGCATACTAACTTTTTGAGTTTCGTGCACCAGGACCCCCAGATCCCTTTGTACTACAGTACTTTCCAGTTTCTTGCCATTAAGATAATAACTTGCTCTCTGATTTTTCCTGCCAAAGTGCATAACCTCACACTTTCCAGTATTGTATTCCATCTGCCAAATCTCTGCCCACTTACTTAGCCTGTCTATGTCCCTTTGCAGGTTTTTTATGTCCTCCTCACTCACTACTTTCCGTCCCATCTTTGTATCATCTGCAAACTTTGATATGTTACACTCGGTCCCCTCCTCCAAATCGTTAATGTAGATTGTAAAGAGTTGGGGACCCAGCACTGACCCCTGCGGAACACCACTAGTTACTGGTTGCCAATCTGAGAACGAACCATTTATCCCAACTCTCTGCTTTCTGTTAGAGAGCCAATCCTCCACCCATGCCAGAATATTACCCCCAATCCCGTGATTTTTTATCTTGAGCAATAATCTTTTGTGTGGCACCTTGTCAAATGCCTTTTGGAAGTCTAAATACACTACGTCCACTGGTTCCCCTTTATCCACCCTGTATGTTACTTCCTCAAAAAACTCAAGCAAATTTGTTAAACATGATTTCCCCTTCATGAAACCATGCTGAGTTTGCCCTATTAAATTATGTTTATCCAAATGTCCCGTTACTGTCTCCTTAATAATGGACTCTAACATTTTACCAACCACAGATGTTAGGCTAACAGGTCTATAGTTTCCAGCCTTCTGCCTACTACCCTTTTTAAATAAGGGTGTTACATTAGCAGTTTTCCAATCTGCCGGGACCTTTGCTGAGTCCAGTGAGTTTTGGAAAATTATTACCAATGCATCCACAATCCCTACCGCTACTTCCCTCAAGACCCTGGGATGCAAGCCATCAGGTCCAGGGGATTTATCCGCCTTGAGTCCCATTATTTTACCAAGTACCACTTCCTTAGTGATTTTAATTGTATTTAGTTCCTCCCCCCCTAGAGCCCCCTGTTTGTCCAGTGTTGGGATATTCTTAGTGTCCTCTACTGTAAAGACTGATACAAAATAATTGTTCAGTGTTTTTGCCATCTCCATGTTTCCCACCATTAATTTCCCGGTCTCATCTTCTAAGGGACCAACATTTACTTTAGCCACCCTTTTTCTTTTTATATAACTATAGAAACTTTTACTGTCTGTTTTTATATTTTTTGCTAATTTACTTTCATAATCTATCTTCCCTTTCTTAATCAATCTTTTTGTTATTTTTTGCTGTCTTTTAAAGACTTCCCAATCTTCCATCCTCCCACTAGATTTGGCTACCTTATATGCCCTTGTTTTTAGTCGGATACTATCCTTAATTACTTTACTTAGCCACGGATGGCTATCTTTTCTTTTACACCCTTTTTTCCTCAGTGGAATATATTTTTCTTGGAAGTTGTAAAATAACTCCTTAAATGTACACCACTGGTCATGTACCGTCTTACCCTTTAATCTATTTTCCCAGTCCACTCTAATTAATTCCGCTCTCATACCTTCATAGTCTCCTTTATTCAAGCTCAGCACGCTTGTTTGAGATCCAACCTTCTCACCCTCTAATTGAATATGGAACTCAACCATGTTATGGTCACTCATTCCAAGGGGATCCTTTACTAGGACATTTTTAATTAATCCTGTCTCATTACACAGGACCAAATCTAAGGTTGCTTGCCCCCTGGTCGGTTCAGTTACATACTGCTCAAGAAACCCATCCCTAATACACTCAATGAACTCTTCCTCAAGGCTGCTCTGCCCAATTTGATTTGTCCAGTTAATATGATAATTAAAATCCCCCATAATTATAGCTGTTCCCTTATTACAAGCCTCAACTATTTCCTGATTAATACTCCGTCCAACAGAGTTGCAACTGTTCAGAGGCCTATAGACTACACCCACTAGTGTTTTTTTCCCCTTATTATTCCTTACCTCCCAAACTGTTTCACTATCCTGCTCCTTTGACCCAATATCATTTCTCTTTATTATAGGGATTCCTTCCTTTATTAACATAGCCACCCCACCTCCTCTCCCTTCCTGCCTGTCCTTCCTGATTGTTAAATAACCTGGTATGTTTAATTCCCAGTCATGGTCACCCTGCAGCCATGTTTCTGTAATGGCCACAAGATCATACCCATATGTCATTATTTGTGCCGTTAACTCATTCATTTTGTTACGTATGCTATGTGCATTCAGATAAAGAACTTTCAAATATGTTTTGTAACACTTAGTTCCTGTTTTTTCCCTTTTTAGTACTTTACTTTTTACTCCATACCTTCTGTCCCTTCCTGACACATTCTGTTTTTTAATTCCCCCACTGCTACCTAAGTCTATGACCTTCTCTGTTGTAATTTCTATGATTTGCTCTCTAGAAACCTCCCCCCCACTAATTAGTTTAAAGCCCTCTCTACAGCCCTAGTTATATGATTCGCCAGGACTCTAGTCCCAGCACTGGCCAAGTGGAGTCCGTCCCAACAGAACAGCTCCCTCCTGTCCCAGTACTGGTGCCAGTGTCCCAAGAAGCAAAACCCATTTCTCCCACACCAGTCTTTGAGCCACGCATTTAACTCTTTAATTTTATTTATCCTAGCCAAATTCGCTCGTGGCTCAGGTAATAACCCAGAGATTATTACCCTTGAGGTTCTGTTTTTTAATTTGACCCCTAGCTGCTCATACTCCTTTAACAGAACCGTCTTCCTTGTCCTATCTACGTCGTTTGTACCAACATGGACCACGACAACTGGATCCTCCCCCTCCCACTGCAAGTTTCTTTCCAGCCCAGAAGAGATGTCCTTAACCCTGGCACCAGGCAGGCAACACAGCCTTCGGGACTCCCGCTCTTGACTGCAGAGAACCCTATCTATCCCCCTAATGATACTATCCCCTACCACTACAACATTTCTTTTTACTCCCTCCACTTGAATGGCCCCCTGTACCACGGTGCTGTGGCCAGGTTGCTCATCCTCCCTGCAGTCCCCGCTCCCGCCCTCACAGGGAGTAAGAACCTCGATCCTGCTGGACAAGAACAAGGGCTGCATCTCCTTCAACACTACATCCTGGATCCCTGTACCTTCCTCACTCGTAGTCACACCGTCCTGTCCCTGACCACGGACTACATCTGCAGTAATTAACTTCATAGGTGTGACCATCTCCTGAAACATAGAGTCCAGGAACTTCTCCCCCTCCCTGATGTGTCGCAGTGTCCGAAGCTCGGTCTCAAGCTCCATAACATGGAACTTGAGTTCCTCTAGCAGCAAACACTTGTCGCAGATGTAATCACCGTTAGCCTCAATGGGGTTCAACGGCTCCCACATCTCGCAACAGTAACACATCACCTGCTCCATTCTATATAATTAATTTAATTTCTTATTATTAGTTATGAAGACCCTGCCTGGATATATATGATAATATCACACCACTATTCAATAGGACTTACCAACTTAAAGGTATGAAAGAGAAGAGAAGGAAGAAAACCAACCAACCAGCTGATCACCAACCTCCTCCTTGAATACTGTCTGTGGAGCCTGTTTGGTTGACTCGTCTCGCTGCTCCGCCTCCGCAGTGATGTCTAAGCCTGGGAGTGGGGAACAAAACAGAGCAAAAAACACACCCTCACCTCCCACTTATCCGAACTCTCCCACTTAGCAAAACTCCAACAGCACTCAATGCACAAAGCACTCATATGGTAATGAACTGTCCTTGGGAACAATGGCCTGAGAGGCCCACTCCCAAGTCTTGAATAATGAGGCTGGCGACTCATTGTTTCTGAAGAAGATGACCTCGGTAAGTTAAATCGGCTGGGAGATCAAAACGAGATCTAAACCATCCAAACCTGGGAGGAGGCCTGGAACCATTTCCCTGAGGCCATGTGACAATTAAAACCACAGACAGTGGTCTGTGTATTGGAAGGGTATATCAGAGAGCCGTTTTGGATAGCTCTCTCTCTTTCTCTGCCCTCCCCACAATGGAACATCAAGAGGAGCTGAGCCATGCTCTTCCAACCGAGACGGACTTCAACTCAGACTGGGACTCGCATGCCACAAGGCCGGTACGGAACCAGGTAACCGAGATGTACGGGGGTAAGCTACAAGCAAGATCAAGGGCAATCTAGGTGAGCATTGCCAAGCCTGCACACCCAAAGATCACTTAGCTGTGTGAGGGGCTGCCTGTATGTTCCTACCAAACCAGAGGGGGTTTAGCGTTGGAAGGGTCCTGTGATAGCTTAGTTCATGGGAGGGTGTTTTTAGGCCATGGTAAGTCAGCACGGCAGGGGCCTGTTGGACAAGTCAGGGTTGTACTGTTTTAAACTGTACTGTTGTGTTCACACCGCTCGTACTGTATGCGAGTGGAGTGCTTTTTGTCAACCTTAATAAACTGTACGGGTGAGCCCGAAAATGCTGTCCATGTTCCAATCTGTCCTCAGTAATCCCTATCATCCAGAACTTGTTTCCCCCAGTGACATTAAACAGGCCATAAAAGGCTTGGGTCAATTTTTGGATCCTTTCCTTACATTGTCCGTGATCTGCTTCCTCATACCTCTACTCCTGGCTACCTTATAAGCTATCTTTATATCCCTTAGCTGGCCCTCCAAGCTGTCAGCTCTCGCTATTAGACTCACATTTTCTTCCCATAGGGCCTGCTTGTTTACCTTTACCTGACACTGTAGGTATTCAACCATGTTACGGGAGGTCTCTTCTCATGCACGTCTTTCCTGCATTTCCTCGTGCAGTTCCTCTAATGGTCTATTCCCAACTATCTCCCTCGCGTCTGGCCTATCATCAGACTCTTAAGCCTCGATTTTCATTGGGCCGTGAGGCGGGCTTTTAGGCGTGCGGGGGGTTAAAATCGCAAAACCTAGGGGTCACGACCCCCCCGCCTGGTTCCCGCCTCACGGCCCAATGAAAATCGAGGCCAAAGTGTCTGAGGATAGGCCAGACGCGAGGGAGATAGTCCTAGGTGTGTCTGATTGACCCGAATCAGTCCCGCCTGCAACAGATGGGACTGGTCTTTAGGGCCCTTAAACAGCACTGATTGGCCTTTATAACCCCATTTTAACAGGCCTTTGCCTGTTTAACCCTTTCCCCATGCAAAACATGCCTGGTGGGGATTACGCCTGTGAAACCTGACGTGAACACTATTGGCTTGCTGACTATCAGCTGCAGGTCCAACATTAAAGAGGATATTTGATCAGTCATCATTTGCAGGTGGCAGGACTTTGTTGTCTCACGCCTGGGGGAGCTTTTAGAAGGCATAACCACAGCTGTGGAAGTTTGGAGCCTCACACACTTCTGCAGTGTGACCTCCTGGGAGACCCCTCTCGCCACCCTCACTCAGCACTTCCTCAACTGAGGCACCTACCAGAAGCATGGGAGGCCTTTCTTTCCTTCCCCTCTTGGCATTAGAGGACCTCCAGCCCCATTCGCGAAATGACACACGCCACAACTGCAGAAGTTGCCATCAGAAATTTTATTTACAATAACCAACTGATGGCATTTTTAAAATAAACACAACATTTCACCCAAGTGACTACCCTTGTGACTATTAGTGCTTTATTTTCCTCTTACGCGTGCTCCTACATAGTGGTTCCCCTGTGGCTTCAGCAGATGTGGAGGCCCCTTGCTCACTTTCCTGCTGCTCCTGTCTCGACACCTTTGTGAGGGCTCGCCAGCAGTCTGCTGCTCCCACAGCTGTGCAGGGGCTGAGACCTCTATCTCTGTTGGGTGTGGACTCCGGCGTGGCTCTGACCGAGGGCTCTCAGTGGCATGGAAGTGTGAGCACTTGGAGAGGAGCCCCCAGTTCCTTGAGGTCTGCCACCAACCTCCCTCTCATGGGTCAGGTCCCCCTCAGTGCCTGCAAGTGGCTTGAGAGCAGCTTGCTGCACATCAGGGGGGCCATGGGGACCCGTTTCTACAATGGCAGTCCTACTCAGAGGGCCTGCCATGAAGGTCTGGTTTCTCTGTTCAATAGCTGACCATCGCTCCTCCAGAGATGTCAGTCTATTCTGAACACTCACCATGTTTTCAACAGTCTGGCGGCTTAGCTCCTCCATGGCCGTAGCCATCCTCTCCTCTACTGTAGCCATCCTTTCCACGGAGGTTGCCATCCATTCCGTGGTGATGCGTTCATGCGCCAATGACTCCACAAAGGCTCTGCTCATGTTCGCTATGGACTCCTCCATTTGCTCCACACTCGCAGCGACCCTAGAGACAAAACCTGCCAGAGACTCCTGCATCTGTGCCTGGAGTTCCATCACTTCTGATCTTACAGATGGACCCAGAGGCAGAGGGTCGACATGCAGCTGAGCGGAGCTGGCAGAGTCCTGCACCCTCCGACGGGGACTCTCCACTGCTGTCCCTGTCTCCACAATCTGCTGATGCTCACTTGTGAGCTGTGATACACCATGTGACAACTCTACTTTATGTCCTGAAGGTCCCACCGAGGTGTGAGTGTCTGCGCTGGTTCTGGGTGCGCTTATTGCTGATGACGCTGCGCCCTCAGAGGTTGCAGATTCCTCTGAGGAGTCTGGCTGCTCAGGCTCTTCCTCCTGCAGAGTGGGGACGGGGCTCTCGATGGTCCTGTGGGGGAGTCAAGGAAAAAGTTAGAGATGTGATGCCAAGGTTACATGCACATTGCATTCTGCAGATGATCATAAGTCCATATGATGTAGCTTCAGAATCATTATCAGTGACTCATGCAATGCCAATGAGAGAGATGGAAAAGTATTCTGTCACCAGCTTGCGGGGATGCTCCTGCCTGTCCTTCCCCAACGTCCACATCTCAGTCAGCCCCGGCAATCTCCAGGACACCTTCCTCCCAGGGGGTGAGCTGGGCTAATGAGGGTGGCCCTCCTCCTGTCCTGGCTCGTTCTCTCCTGTTGTGAGCTCTCTTTTCCTGCAATGAGGGAGACAAGTGGAGGTTGAGTGAGAATGAAGGAGTGAGTGCAGAGATTACATATCATAGATACGTAGAAGGAGACAAAGATGGAGTGAGGTTGCAAGCCCAAGGGCCCTCCCTGTGTGTTGTCAGTTGTGTTCAAAGCATCAGAGTGAGAGGGAGTGTGAGGGCTGCATGGTGGCATCGTTCTGTGAATGTGAGCATAGAGAGAAAGGGAATGGGTAAGGGTGCATGGATGTGAGTGTCTAGTGGGATGTGCAGGAAGAGGTTGCTAAAGCTGAGTGCTGGTGAGGAAAGGCAATGGGGATCAGATTGAGGGTGATGGAAACATCATACAGTACTTACTTTTACAGTGCGAAGAAGGTCATGGAATCTTTTCCTGCACTGCAACCATGTTCTTTGTGTTAGCCCCAAGGAGTTGACTTGACCTGCCACCTCTAGCCACACAGCTTTGGTCTAGCTGGGAGGCCTCTTCCTCCCTGAAGAAGGGAAGAGGACCTCCCTGTGGGCCCTAGAACCATCCAATAATGCCTATAGTGAAGCCTCATCAAATTTGGGCGCAGATCTGGCCCTCCTGCTGGCCGTTCCTCCTGCAGGCTCCTGTGCCATCTTAATGTTGAAGGTTGGAAGCCTGCAGAGGAAGCAAGGCTTGCAGTGGACCTTAAAAGCAGCAGCAATGATGACGTCATATTCTGCAACTTTCTGATTGGAACTACTCAATTGCCAAGGCTTCCCACACGCTGGAAATCAATTGGCCAATTGTGTTAAATTTGCATCAATCTCACAGACCCATTTACAATCGTGTCGGAATCACTAAATTTGGGGAAACCGCCAATTCCCCAAACCTGAACGAAAATCGACCCCTTTAAGTTTGTTCCCTAGCTTTGCAACCCACTCCCTGAGCAGTTGAACTTGCTTCTGCAGACACAGGAGCCAAATCGCTTTCTCCTTTGACTTCCTGTGATCTCTGCTACCTGTTCACTCTGCAGCCCTATCCTGGGGACTCTCAGAGCGCAGCATCTCAAGCACCCATGGCTGAGACATGTTAATCTTATTGAACACGTAGGAGGAAATCCTATCCTCCATTCTCTTGCCCTTAAAACTGTCCATGATCTGACAGAAAACCTATCATCCTGCCCGTGGTCACCAATCTCTGTAAGTGGATTTCTCGGGCGCACCGAAAACACACCTCTTACTACAAGTTCTGGACAATAGGGATTATATGGACAGATCAGACTCGGACACCCGTTTGAGCTCAACTGTATTGTATTTAATAGGATTAACAATAACACTCATAACAGTACAAAACAA
This sequence comes from Somniosus microcephalus, assembly GCF_052327205.1. Taxonomy (NCBI): domain Eukaryota; kingdom Metazoa; phylum Chordata; class Chondrichthyes; order Squaliformes; family Somniosidae; genus Somniosus; species Somniosus microcephalus. The sequence continues at coordinate 80,560,534 of NC_140999.1, read as the reverse complement.
TACAACCCTGGCTTGTCCAACAAAGCCATACCGTGCTAAATTACCACCGTCTAATAAAAGAACCCCCCCTCTGTGAAATAAACTAACACAGGACCCCAGCACTAAACCCCGCTAAAGTTTGGTTGGGACTTACAATCACCCCCTCACACAGCTAAGTGGCCTTGTGGATGTGTAGGCGCAGGCAATATGCTCACCCCGATTGCTCGCTGTCTTGCTTGCAGCTTCTTCCTGTACGCCTTGCTCCTGGTTCCGTACCGCCAACATGGTATCCAAGTTCCAGTTTGAAGTGAGGTCCGTTGATGAGGGATAAAGAGCAGTGCTCAGCTTCTGGCAGTGTCCGTCAAGCCGAGCCTCACTCAGGAGACTTGCTGCAGACTGATGCCAAGGAGCGAAGAAGAGAGATCAGCCATCGAATGGCTCCTGATATACACAAAACCCATTGCCTTTTCCTCCCGCCAATACTGACTCAGGTGTTCTGTTTGGACGCCCCCCCCCCGTGGCCTGGAGTGACTCATGACCTTTGAAATCTTTGTGACAAATGATACTGGATGTCTGTCGTTTCCTGAGTTGATGGCCCCCATTAGCAGTTAATAGGTTTCAATCTCAAACCAAACTTGCTTAACTGGCTTATCTCCAGGAAAACAATGGCCTGGTCATTTCCTGCCTTCCACCAGTTTCGGTTGGGACTGTGTTTTATTGATAGTGTCTCTGAGTCACCTCTCGGGGTATTGTTCCCAGTAATCATGTTAAATGGTGATGACGTCAATCAGCTTCCACCCAGCCTGTCGGTCTCAGATGGCCGTTTGCATATGAATGAACCTTAGTCAGGTTAGCCTGGTCAATTCCCTAAGCCATTCCCACAAGCTTGCCCAACAGTGCAGTTCTGTCTTGGGATTTTGGATATAAAATATGATTCATAAAAATGGCCAGAAAGCTGGTGCTACACCTCCTGTTACTGTCACTACACTGACTGTGTTCCCTCTCACCACCTGTTCCTGTCAGTACACTGACTGGGGTCTCTCATCCCCAGTTACTGTCAGTGCACTGACTGGTGTCTCTCTCACCTCCTGTTACTGTCAGTACACTGACTGGGGTCTCTCACCTCCTGTTACTGTCAGTACACTGACTGGGGCCTCTCACCTCCTGTTACTGTCAGTACACTGACTGGGGTCTCTCATCTCCTGTTACTGTCAGTACACTGACTGGGGTCTCTCTCACCTCCTGTTGCTGTCAGTACACTGACTGGGGTCTCTCATAAGAACATAAGAACATAAGAAGTAGGAGCAGGAGTAGGCCATGCGGCCCCTTGGGCCTGCTCCGCCATTCAATAGGATCATGGCTGATCCGAACCTAGACTCACATCCACTTCCCTTCCCGCTCCCCGTAAACCCTAATTCCCTTATCAGCTAGGAAACTGTCCATCTCCATTTTAAATTTATTTAATGTCGCAGCTTCCACGGCTCTCTGAGGTAGCAGATTCCATAGATTTACTACCCTCTGAGTGAAGAAGTTTCTCCTCATCTCAGTTTTGAAAGGGCAGCCCCTTATTCTAAGATTATGCCCCCTAGTTCTAGTCTCACCCATCAGTGGAAACATCCTCCCCGCATCCACCCGATCAAGCCCCCTCATAATCTTATAATCTTATATGTTTCGATAAGATCGGCTCTCATTCTTCTGAATTCTAATGAGTAGAGGCCCAACCTACTCAACCTTTCCTCATAAGTCAACCCCCTCATCTCAGGAATCAACTGAGTGAACCTTCTCTGAACTGCCTCGAGAGCAAGTATATCTTTTCTTAAATATGGAAACCAAAACTGTACGCAGTATTCCAGGTGTGGCCTCACCAGTACCCTGTATAACTGAAGCAAGACTTCCCTGCTTTTATACTCCATCCCCCTTGCAATAAAAGCCAAGATTCCATTGGCCTTCCTGATCACCTGCTTTACCTGCATACTAACCTTCTGTGTTTCATGCGCCAGGACCCCCAGATCCCTTTGTACTGTAGCACTTTGCAGTTTCTCTCCATTTAGATAATAACGTGCTCTTTGATTTTTTCTGCCAAAGTGCATAACCTCACACTTTCCAACATTATATTCCATCTGCCAAATTTCTGCCCACTCACTTAGCCTGTCTATGTCCTTTTGCAGGTTTTTTATGTCCTCCTCACTCACTGCTTTCCCTCTCATCTTTGTATCATTGGCAAACTTGGATATGTTGCACTTGGTCCCCTCCTCCAAATCGTTAATATAGATTGTAAAGAGTTGGGGTCCCAGCACTGGCCCCCTGCGGAACACCACTAGTTACTGATTGCCAACCCGAGAATGAACCATTTATCCCAACTCTCTGTTTTCTGTTAGATAGCCAATCTTCCACCCATGCCAGTATATTACCCCCAATCCCGTGATTTTTTATCTTGTGCAGTAACCTTTTGTGTGGCACCTTGTCAAATGCCTTTTGGAAGTCCAAATACACCACATCCACTGGTTCCCCTTTATCCACCCTGTTTGTTACATCTTCAAAGAATTCGAGCAAATTTGTCAAACATGACTTCCCCTTCATAAAACCATACTGACTCTGTCCGATTAACTTATGCTTATCCAAATGTCCTGTCACTGCTTCCTTAATAATGGACTCGAACATTTTACCAACCACAGATGTTAGGCTAACTGGTCTATAGTTTCCAGCCTTTTGTCTACCCTTTTTAAATAAGGGCATTACATTAGCAGTTTTCCAATCTGCTGGGACCTTTCCTGAATCCAAGGAGCTTTGGAAAATTACCACCAATGCATCCGCAATCCCTACCGCCACTTCTCTCAAGATCCTAGGATGTAAGCCATTAGGTCCAGGGGATTTATCTGCCTTAAGTCCCATTATCTTACCGAGTACCATCTCCTTAGTGATTTTAATTGTGTTTAGCTCCTCCCCCCTATAGCCCCCTGTTTGTCCAGTGTTGGGATATTTTAGTGTCCTCTACTGTAAAGACTGATACGAAATATTTGTTCAGCGTTTTTGCCATCTCCATGTTCCCCACTACTAATTTCCCGGTCTCATCCTCTAAGGGACCAACATTCACTTTAGCCACCCTTTTTCTTTTTATTTCACTGTAGAAAATCTTGCTATCTGCTTTTATATTTTTTGCTAGTTTACTTTCATAATCTATCTTCTCTTTCTTAATTAATCTTTTAGTTATTCTTTGCTAGCTTTTAAATGCTTCCCAATCTTCTATCCTCCCACTAGATTTGGCTACTTTATATGCCCTTGTTTTCAGTTGGATACTATCCTTTATTACTTTACTTAGCCACGGATGGCTGTCTTTTCTTTTATGCCCCCTTTTCCTCAGTGGAATATATTTTTCTTGAAAGTTGTGAAATATCTCCTTGAATGTACACCACTGCTCATGTACCGTCTTACACCTTAATCTATTTTCCCAGTCCACTTTAGTCAACTCTGCTCTCATACCTTCATAGTCTCCTTTATTTAAGCTTAGTATGCTGGTTTGAGATCCAACTCTCTCACCCTCCAACTGAATTTGGAATTCAACCATGTTATGGTCACTCATTCCAAGGGGATCCTTTACTAGGACATTTTTTATTAATCCTGTCTCATTACACAGGACCAGATCTAAGATTGCCTGCCCCCTGGATGGTTCGGTAACATACTGCTCAAGGAACCCGTCCCTAATGCACTCTATGATGGTAGAAAGGTGAGAAGCAATAAGCAAAGGAGAGAAACACAAAGGGCCAAACTAATTCATAATGAGAGTGTGAAAAAAGCAAGCCTGAAGGCTTTGTATCTTAATGCTAGAAACATTAGGAACAAGGTGGATGAATTAGTTGTGGAAATAGAGGTAAACAAGTATGATTTGATTGGGATTACAGAAACGTGGCTGCAGGGTGGGCAAGGCTGGGAACTTAACATCCAGGGATATACAATATTTAGGAAGGATCGGCAAAAAGGTAGGGGAGGTGGGGTAGCATTGCTGGTAAAGGAGGGGATTAATGCAATGGAAAGGAAGGATATTAACTCGGATGAAACGGAATCTGTATGGGTAGAAATGAGAAATAGCAAGGGGAGGAAAACGTTAGTGGGTGTGATATATAGGCCTCCAAATAGTAATATGGAGGTGAGGGAAGGCATAAAAAGGGAAATTAGAGAAGCGTGCGATAAGAGCACAGCTGTCATCATGGGTGACTTTAATTTACATATTGATTGGACTACCCAAATTAGTAAAAATTCTGAGGAGGAGGAATTCCTGGAATGTTTTCGGGACGGTTATCTGGACCAATATGTCGAGGAGCCGACTCGAGATCAGGCCATTTTAGACTGGGTATTGTGCAATGAGAAGGGACTTATCAACAATCTTCTTGTACGAGGCCCCTTGGGTCAGAGCGATCATAATATGATCGAGCTCTCAGTCGAGATGGAGAGTGAGGAAATTGAATCAGAGACTAAGGTCCAGAACTTAAATAAAGGGAATTACGAGGGTATGAGATGGGAATTGGGTAAGATTGATTGGGTGGTGTTTCTGGGGGGATTGACAGTGGATAGACAATGGCAAGCATTCAAAGATAGAATGGAAGAATTCCAGAACATGTTTATACCGGTTTGGCATAAAAATAAACCTAAAAAGGTGGCTCAACCGTGGATAACGAGGGAAATTAGGGACAGCATAAAATCAAAAAAAAGGGCATATCAACTGGCAAAAAAAAGCACCAGACCGGAAGATTGGGGGCAGTACAGGATACAGCAAAAGAGGACAAAGGGATTAATCAGGAAGGGGAAAATAGAATACGAAAGTAAACTTGCAGCAAACATAAAGACAGACTGCAAAAGCTTTTATCGGTATATCAGGAGGAAAAGACTGGTAAAATCCCAAGTCGGTCCCTTGCAGTCCGATTCGGGAGAATATATAATGGAGAATAAGGAAATGGCAGACCAATTAAACTCATACTTTGGTTCTGTATTCACAAAGGAGGACACAAATAACCTCCCAGGAATATCGGCAAACATAGGGACTAATGAGAGGGAGGAGCTGACAGAAATTAGTATCTCTAGGGATATGGTGTTGGGTAAGTTGAGGGGACTGAAGGCCGACAAATCCCCGGGGCCTGATAAATTACATCCTAGGGTACTTAAGGAGGTGGCCCTGGAGATAGCAGATGCTCTAAGGATCATCTTCCGGAACTCCATTGACTTGGGAACAGTACCCGTGGATTGGAGGGTAGCAATGTTACCCCAATATTTAAAAAGGGGGGTAGAGAGAAAGCAGGGAATTATAGACCAGTAAGCCTTACATCGGTTGTGGGCAAAATGCTAGAGTCCATTATTAAGGATAAGATAGCGGAGCACTTGACAAATGGGGAAAGGATCGGACAGAGTCAACATGGATTTACAAAGGGTAAATCGTGTTTGACTAATCTGCTGGAATTTTTTGAGGAAGTAACTGGTAAAATAGATGGGGGAGAGCCAGTGGATGTGGTGTACCTTGACTTCCAGAAAGCCTTCGATAAGGTTCCACACAAAAGATTATCATGCAAAATTAAGGCTCATGGGATTGGGGGCAAAGTATTAACGTGGATAGAGAACTGGCTGGCGGATAGAAAACAGAGAGTTGGAATAAACGGCTCGTTTTCGGAGTGGCAGGCAGTGACCAGCGGGGTGCCGCAAGGATCTGTCCTGGGACCCCAGCTGTTCACAATATATATAAATGATCTGGATCAGGGAATTGGATGCAATATTTCCAAATTCGCTGACGACACTAAACTAGGAGGAGGGGTGGGCTCTGATGAGGATGTCAGGAGGCTACAGTGCGATTTGGACAGGTTGGGGGAATGGGCGGATACGTGGCAGATGCACTATAATGTGGATAAATGCGAGGTTATCCACTTTGGGGGTAAAAACAGGAGGGTAGATTATTATCTAAATGGCAATAGATTGGGAGATGGGGAAGTGCAGAGGGACCTGGGTGTTCTTGTGCACCAGTCACTGAAGGAGAGCATGCAGGTGCAACAGGCGATTAAGAAGGCAAATGGTATGTTGGCCTTCATATCAAGGGGGTTCGAGTATAGGAATAGGGATACCTTACTACAGCTGTACAAGGTGCTGGTGAGACCGCATCTGGAGTATTGTGTACAGTTTTGGTCGCCCCATCTGCGGAAGGATGTTCTTGCCATGGAAAGAGTGCAGCGGCGATTCACCAGGCTGATACCTGGAATGGCGGGAATGACCTACGAGGAGAGATTGAATAGTTTGGGCTTGTACTCACTGGAGTTTAGAAGATTGAGAGGGGATCTCATCGAAACATATAAAATTATGGCAGGCCTGGACAGGCTGAATTCAGAGAGAATGTTTCCAATGGCAGGGGAGCACAGAACCAGGGGCCACAGTCTAAAAATAGCGGGCAAATCATTTAAAACAGAGATGAGGAAGAATTTCTTCACTCAAAGAGTGGTGAGCCTGTGGAATTCCCTGCCACAGAGGGCTGTGAAGGCTAATTCAATAAATATTTTCAAGAGAGAATTGGATATATTTCTGAAGGCTAAGGGGATTAAGGGTTACGGAGAAAAGGCGGGGACGGGGTACTGAACTGGTAAGATCAGCTAAGATCTCAGACGAAGATCAGCCATGATCTCATTGAATGGCGGAGCAGGCTCGAAGGGCCGAATGGCCTACTCCTGTTCCTATCTCTATGTTTCTATGTTTCTATGAACTCTTCCTCAAGGCTGCCCTGCCCAATTTGATTTGTCCAGTCAATATGAAAGTTAAAATCTCCCATGATTATAGCTGTTCCCTTATTACAAGCCCCAACTATTTCCTGATTTATACTCCGACCAATAGAGTTGCAACTGTTAGGAGGCCTATAGACTACACCCACTAGTGACTTTTTCCCCTTATTCCTTATCTCCACCCAAACTGTTTCACTATCCTGATCCTTTGACCCAATATCATTTCTCACTATTGCAGTGATTCCATCCTTTATTAACATAGCCACCCCACCTCCCTTTCCTTCCTGTCTGTCCTTCCTAATAGTCAAATACCCCTGGATATTTAGTTTCCAGTCATGGTCACCTTGCAGCCATGTTTCTGTAATGGCCACCAGATCATACCCATGTGTAGTTATTTGCACCATCAACTCGTCTATTTTGTTACAAATGCTGCGTGCATTCAGATAAAGAACTTTTAAATATGTTTTGTGACAATTTATTCCTGCTTTTACCCCCCTTTATTACTTTACCTTTATCTTTATATATTCTGTCCCTTCCTGACATGCTCTGGTTTTTAATTCCCCCACTGCTACCTTGCTCTATTGCCTTCTCCTCTGACATTTTTATTTTTTGCTCTCTTGAAACCTCCCCCCCACTAATTAGTTAAAAGCCGTCCCTACAGCCCTAGTTATTCGATTCACCAGGATTCTAGTCCCAGCACTGGCCAAGTGAAGTCCGTCCCAATGGAACAGCTATCTCCTGTCCCAGTACTGGTGCCAGTGTCCCAGGAAGCAAAACCCATTTCTCCCACACCAGTCTTTGAGCCACGCATTTAACTCTCTGATTTTATTTACCCTAGCCAAATTTGCTCCTGCCTCAGGTAGTAATCCAGAGATTATTACCCCTGTGGTTCTCCTTTTTAATTTGGCCCCTAGCTGCTCATACTCCCTCAGCAGAACCTCTTTCCTTGTCCTATCTATGTCGTTGGTACCAACATGGACCACAACAACTGGATCCTCCCCCTCCCACTCCAAGTTTCTCTCCAGCCCAGAGGAGATGTCCATAACCCTGGCACCGGGCAGGCAACACAACCTTCGGGACTCTCGCTCTCGGCTGCAAAGAACCCTATCTATCCCCATAATGACACTATCCCCTACCACCACAACATTTCTTTTTACTCCCCCCACTTGAATGGCCCCTCGTTCCATGGTGCTGTGGCCAGGTTGCTCATCCTCCCTGCAGTCCCCGTTCCCATCCTCACAGGGAGTAAGAGCCTCGAACCTGTTGGACAAGATCAAGGGCTACGGCTCCTCCAACACTACCTCCTGGATCCCCGTACCTGCCTCACTCATAGTCACACCCTCCTGTCCCTGACCACGGACTACATCTGAATTAGTTAATCTAATTGGTGTGACTACTTCCTGGAACACAGAGTCCAGGTAACTCTCCCCCTCCCTGATGTATCGCAGTGTTTGAAGCTCGGACTCCAGCTCATCAACATGGAACCGGAGTTCCTCGAGCAGCCAGCACTTACTGCAAATGTGATCACTGTGAACATCAATGGTGTCCACCAGCTCCCACATATTGCAGCAGAAACACATCAGCTGCTCTCCCATTCTATGTAATTAATGAAATTTATTATTATTATTTTTAAATACCCTCTGCCCCGAATCTAGATGATGAATATCACACCTCTATTTAATTGAACTTACCAACTTATAAAGGTTTAAAATGGAAGGAAAAGTACTCACCAACCAGCCAATCACCTACCAGCTTGGCTGTGATGTCACTTTTGAATTCTGACCTCCCCTTGGAATGTTGCCTGTGGAGCCTGTTTAGGCTGCCTCACCTCGCTGCTCTGACTCAACTCGACACTCGCTGCCGCTCCCAGCTGCCTCGACTGGGCCTGGCCTCTCTGCTCCACCTCTGCAATGTCTGCTAATCCTTAGACTGGCAGGAAAAACAAGGCCAGAAACAAAACAGAAACAGCACCCCACTTACCCGAACTCTCTCACTTACCCAAACTCTCACGGCACTATCTGCTACTCGCACTCTGTGCTGCTCGCACTAGCACCGGTCTTTTTATACTGTTTGTTTGTAGCCAAATGAGTCACCTCCTGTTACTGTCAGTACACTGACTGGGGTCTCTCACCTCCTGTTACTGTCAGTACACTGACTGGGGTCTCTCACCTCTGTTACTGTCAGTACACTGACTGGGGTCTCTCTCACCTCTGTTACTGTCAGTACACTGACTGGGGTCTCTCTCACCTCCTGTTACTGTCAGTACACTGACTGGAGTCTCTCTCACCTCTGTTACTGTCAGTGCACTGACTGGGGTCTCTCTCTGTTACATTTGCATATTGAATTATCATTGGCCCGCAGGCATCTGTAAGGAATACCTATTATATTCACATGTGATCACATGCTGAGTTGTCATTGGCCTGCAGGCATCTGTAAGGACTACTATTGTTTGGAAGACCCAGGCTAGGGGTCCTAATGCCATTCTTTTCCCCACTGGTGCTGCTATGAGTATGATCACAGACCTAATGCTTAATAAAAGAGTTAAACTGTAATACTCCGTTGTCCTGCAATTTATTATTTTATACAAAGTGTGTAAAACAAGACATGGTGTCAGAATGGACATCGTTGGAGCTCCCTTGCCCCAAATGGATTGGGAATCTTTGAACTTACCTAGAGAATGGCGCAAGTTCAAGCAACACATGGAGTTGATGTTCTCGGGTCCGCTAAAAAGCAAAGGGGAGGAAGAAAGACGCAGCTACCTACTCCTGTGGATCGGAGAAAAAGGGAGAGACATTTTTAACACATGGTCTCTCACTGCGGATGAAGCAAAGGTACTGAAAAGTTATTTTGACCGTTTTGAATCATATGTGATGCCCAAGACAAATGTGATATTCAGGAGAAAGTACAAGGAGCTAGTGAGTCGTTTGAACAGTTCGTGACAAAGTTAAAACTGCTGGTAAAAGACTGTGAATATGCAGATAAAGATGAGATGGTCAGAGACCACATCGTGTTTGGAATACATTCAGCTAAAGTGAGAGAGAAACTTTTGAATGTTGGGTCCGGGCTAACGCTGCACAAAGCTATGGACATAGCTAGATCGCACAAGATAGCCCAAGCACAGTTGAAAACCATAACCGGTGCCACGAGCAGCTCATGTAAACAGACAGTGCATGCAGTTAATAGACACACACCAAAGAACACCACCCAGAGAGCATGTTTCAGAACAGAGAGAGTTCTAAAAATGTGCGACACAGACATAAAACGCTTCCAAAACTGTGGATATTGTGGAAACAAGGTGCATGGGGAAAAGGAGCACTGCCCTGCCAAAGGAAGGCAATGTGATAAATGTGGTAAACGGAACCACTTTGCTAAAGTTTGCAGGACTGTTTTCTGAAACGCAGTACACACAGTGAGTGACAGTCAAATGCCAGATAGAGAGCCAAATGCAGAGGAACTGTTTATTGATTCTGTGTCACAGAAAAAACAGATTTCAGAGACTGAGCAAGCCTTTGCAGATATTGAGATAGGAAACAGGGCACAGAGCTTAAGTTTAAACTAGACACTGGAGCTCAGGTTAATGTAATTCCTCTGAGTGAGTATCACAGCTTGAAGGATGAGTGTGAGCTACAGCCCACCTCATGCAGACTAACCAGCTATGGGGGAGAGCTGCTCATTGTAAAAGGCACATGCATGGTGAAATGCAAGTACAAAGATGGACTTTTACATTGTTGACACTCGAGCACCTCCAGTGCTAGGTCTAAAGGCATGTTTAGACATGGACCTCGTCAAGCTAGTGCTATCATTGACAGCACCAGTTGAGAAGCAGACAGTCATGGAGGAGTTTGCTGACATTTTCAAAGGACTCGGCAGGTGAATGCATTATTCACCTTGACCCAGCAGCAACCCCTGTGGTTTGCCCACCGAGAAGGATACCCCTTGCTCTATGTAGTCGCCTGAAGGAGGAGCTGCAGAGCATGGAGAATACAGAAATCATCATCCAGGAAGCAGAACTGACAGAGTGGGTCAACGCATTAGTAGTGGTTGAGAAACCACATACAGGCAAGCTCAGAGTCTGTCTCGACCCCAGAGATTTGAACAAGGCTATCAAACGCCCTCACTACCCTCTACCAATGCTAGATGACATCACACCCAAGCTTGTGGGAGCACGTTACTTTAGTGTAATGGACGCACGATCAGGATACTGGACTATCAAGCTCACAGAAGAGTCATATAAGCTAACAACGTTCAACACACCATTTGGACGCTACCGATTTCTGCATTTACCATTTGGTCTTATCTCAGCTCAGGATGAATTCCAGCGGAAGATTGATGAAACCTATGAAGGCCTCGACGGAGTAGTCGCAATCGTAGATGACATCCTCATCTTTGGCAGGATTAGAGAGGAACATGACAGGAACCTCCGTGCGATGCTACAAAGATCATGGGAGAAAGGTATCCGGCTCAACCCCGAGAAATGCATAATCGGATCCACCGAGATCAGTTATTTCTGGCATCGCCTCTCAACTGATGGCATTAAGCCGGATCCAGAGAAAATCTCCACCATCAAGAAGATGGAGCCACTGAAGAACTGCGCAGAGCTAGAGACAGTACTAGGCATGGTTAACTACTTAGCCAAGTTTGCCCCGAGCCTCTCCGAAATCAACGCATCCATGCGTCAGTTGCTCAAACAATCCAATGAGTTCCTCTGGGGCAAACAACATGACACAGCATTTCAGAAAATGAAATGCCTAATCACCAGAGAACCAGGACCAGTTCTTGCCTACTTCGACCCCAACAAAGAGCTCAGACTACAAGTGGATGCGTCAAAGTACGGACTAGGCACAGTATTACCATTGGCTACGCTTCCAGATCTCTCACAGACAGTGAAATCAACTATGCTCAAATCGAGAAAGAGCTATATACAATTCTGTTTCGATGTAAGCATTTCCACCAGTATGTCTATGGCCAACAAGTCATTGTGGAATCCGACCACAAGCCCCTCAAGTCAAACATGAGGAAACCACTAGCTGCAGCCCCACCAAGGCTACAGAGAATGATCCTTCAGCTACAGAAGTACGACTTCACAATCATTCACCGTCCAGACAAAGACATTCCTGTTGCAGACACGCTCTCCAGAAAGTCTCTTAGCTACCAGGACAGCAGCCTCAGTGAAGGCATGGATGTGCAGGTGCACATGGTGTACAACAGCTAACCTGTGAGTGACTCAAAACTGAAGGAGAGCCAAGCAGGAACAGAGAAAGACGCACAACTCACACTGCTGAGCAAATTCATACATGAAGGATGGCCTGAGGAAAGGAGGAAATGCCCTCAGAGCATATCTGAATTCTGGAACCACAAAGGCGAACTGTCACAAATCAACAGAATCATCTTCAAAGGGGAGAAAATCAGCATTCCTACCAGTCTCAGAGAAGAGATGTTGACAAAAAATTCATGCTGGACATATGGGCATGGAAAAATGCAAACAAAGAGCACGTGACATTATGTTTTGGCCCGGAATGTGCAAACACATTGAGGACATTGTTGGAAAATGTTCCATTTGTCTAGAATGCTGCCCATCAAATGTCAAAGAGCCCATGATACCTCACCGTATCCCAGACAGGCCCTGGCAGGTCGCAGCAATGGATCTGTTCACATGGAACAACGGGGACTACATAGTGACTGTTGATTACTACAGCAGATTTTTTGAACTGGACAAGCTTCACAGCACCACATCTGCAGCTGTGATCCACAAGCTAAAGGCAGCCTTTGCCAGGCATGACATGGTAGAGAATTTAGTCTCAGACAATTGCCCGCAATACAAATCAAAAGAGTTCGAGTTGTTTGTCAAGGCATGGGATTTCACACATGTCACATCAAGCCCACATTACCCTTGCTGAAAAAACTGTCCAGATTGCAAAAACACTCATGGACAAAGCCAAAGCGGACAAAAGAGACCCCTACATCAGTCTCATTGAGTAACGCAACACTCCGATTGATAACTTCAAGTCACCAACACAGCTGTTGATGAGCCGCAGACTTCACTCAATCCTTCCAAGCACCAACCAGCAGCTGCAGCCAGAGGTCATCAGCTGCAAGCAAGTGCATGCAAAACGTGTACAGAGACAGCAACACCAAAAGAGGTACTATGACAGGTCAGCTAGACTACTGCCGCCGCTGCACAATGGACAATCCATCAGAATCCAGGAGCATGACTACTGGAAGCCAGCAGTCATCATCCAGCCAGCTGACACTGAGCGATCGTATCACGTCCGCACCCCAGAAGGACAGGTGTACTGCCGCAATCGCAGGCACCTCCTGAACACCAAGGAACAACACCATCATTCCGACGAGAGGATCAGTTCAACAGAGTGTGATGAACAGAGCAATACACAAAACACATCATACTTACCTGAACCTAAACCTGAAACTGAATTGTTGACCGATTCAGGAGCATGCTCAGTTTCATACCACACAAGGTTGGGATGAGAGGTCAAGCCTAGAGTTATCCTTGACTTGTAAACTGTCAAAGGGTGTAGGCGGATCGCTGCCCTAAAAAAAAACTGTATATCGTTATTGAAACGTTGAGCTGTTTTCAGTGCTAGTTAAATACTGAGTTTACTTATATGTTTATGCTACTGAGAACATTAGGTAGAAGAAAGGTTTAAAAGTAATGCATAACATTTTTCTTTTAAAAGAAAGGGGATGTAACATTTGCATATTGAATTATCATTGGCCCGCAGGCATCTGTAAGGAATACCTATTATATTCACATGTGATCACATGCTGAGTTGTCATTGGCCTGCAGGCATCTGTAAGGACTACTATTGTTTGGAAGACCCAGGCTAGGGGTCCTAATGCCATTCTTTTCCCCACTGGTACTGCTATGAGTAAGATCACAGACCTAATGCTTAATAAAAGAGTTAAAATGTAATACTTCGTTGTCCTGCAATTTATTATTTTATACAAAGTGTGTAAAACAAGACACTCTCACCTCCTGTTATTGTCAGTACACTGACTGGGGTCTCTCTCACCTCCTGTTATTGTCAGTACACTGACTGGAGTCTCATAAGAACATAAGAACATAAGAAACAGGAGCAGGAGTATACCAATCGGCCCCTCGAGCCTGCTCCACCATTTAATGAGATCATGGCTGATCCAATCTTGTCCTCAACACCACTTTCCCGCTCTCTCCCCATACCTCTTGACTCCCTTGTAGTTCAAATATCTGCCAATCCCCGCCTTGAATAACTTCAATGACTCTGCCTCCACAGCTCTCCGGGGTAGAGAATTCCAAAGATTCACGACCCTCTGAGAGAAGAAATTCCTTCTCATCTCTGTCTTAAATGGGCGACACCTTATTCTGAAACTATGCCCCTTAGTTCTAGATTCCCCACTAGGGGAAACATCCTCTCAGCATCCACCCTGTCAATCCCCCCTCAGAATCTTATATGTTTCAATAAGTTCACGTCTCACTCTTCTAAACTCCAATGAGTATAGGCCCAACCTGCTCAACCTTTCGTCATACATCAACCCCCTCATCCCAGGAATCAACCGAGTGAACCTTCTCTGCACTGCCTCCAATGCAAGTATATCCCTCCTTAAATGTGGAGACCAAAACTGTATGCAGTACTCCAGGTGTGGTCTTACCAGTGCCCTGTAAAGTTGCATCAAAACTCCCCTACTTTTACACTCCATCCCCTTGCAATAAAGGCCAACATTCCATTAGCCTTCTTAATTACTTGCTGTACCTTCATGCTAAGTTTTTGTGTTTCGTGTACTAGGACCCCCAGATCCCTTTGTACCAAAGCATTTTGTAGTCTCACTCCATTTAAATAATATTTTTTTTCATTCTTCCTTCCAAAGTGGATAACCTCACATTTTCCCACATTGTACTCAAACTGACAATTTTTTGCCCACTCACTTACCCTATCTATATCCCTTTGCAAACTCTTTGTGCCCTCCTCACCACTTGCTAACCCACCTATCTTTGTATCATCAGCAAATTAGGCTACCGTATACTCGGTCCCTTCATCCAAGTCATTAATATAGATTGTAAACAGTTGAGGCCCAAGCATTTTTTTCATAAAACCATGTTGACTCTGCTTGATTGTCTTATGATTTTCTAAATGTCCTGCTATTACCTCCTTAATAATGGATTCCAGCATTTTCCCAATGACAGACGTAAGGCTAACAGGAGGTCTCTCACCTCCTGTTACTGTCATGACACTGACTGGGGTCTCTCACCACCTGTTACTGTCAGTGCACTGCGGGTTCTCTCTCACCTCCTGTTACTGTCAGTGCACTGAGTGGGGTCACCCTCACCTCCTGCTACTGTCAGTGCACTGACTGGGGTCTTTCACCTCCTGTTACTGTCGGTAAACTGACTGGGGTCTTTCACTTCCTGTTACTGTTAGTACACAGACTGGGGTCTCTCGCACCTCCTGTTACTGTCAGTGCACTAACTCGTGTCTCGCTCACCTCCTGTTACTGTCAGTGCACTGACTGGGGTCTCTCTCAACTCCTGTTACTGTCAGTAACCTAAAGAACAGGTGGTGTGTGTAGAAAGCGCAGGAGATCCAGCAGCTAGCCGACAACCATGATGTGTGTGGATTCTTTAGCGTAGTCAAGACCAACAACAGCCCAAGCACCCAAGATTCTACCCCACTGCAGGCCAAGAACGGAGAGGTACTCATCAAGAACAGAGAGGCAGTCAGTGCCCGCTGGAAGGAGCACTTTGTTGCGATACCGCGGCAAACGTGGGAGTCGAGACCAGAGTAAAACACAACTGCTTTTATTCTACCTCATGGCAAAGAGAGACTGGAAAAGCCCGCGCATCCACTTAAATACTCCCCAGACAGGAAGTGCTCCTGGCAGCCTGTCCCTGCGGGAAACAAGTTGCTGGAGGAAAGGGCCCCCGGCTGGGGGCGTCTGCTTAAACTGTCCGTGCCGCCGTGAGCAGATTATGTCCAGTGGTGGCGTGTCACCACAGAGCTCCCCCCAGAATCTGCTTAGGAGGAGTGGACGAGTCGTGACGGTGGTCTGATGGTTCTGCCGCAGTGGCTCTGAGTGGTCGCCGGTCTAGTTGGTGGGGCCTGGTGGTTCGCCGCCGGCTGTGCTGGCTTGTTGGTGGGACGGCCTCTAGTTGGAGGCCGGGCCACGGGGACCTGTTCCCCTGGTTCTGTGTGTGCTGGTTTGAGCCGGTCGATGGAGACTGTGTCGACCCTGTCGCCGAGTCGCAGCTTGAAGACCTTGTCCCCGGTTTGTAGTACCTCGTATGGTCCGTCGTACGGGGGTCGCAGGGGCCCGTGGTGCGTGTCGTGTCGCACGAAGACGAAGCACGCCTGCTGTAAATTTGGCGGGACGTGAGGTGCGAGTTCGCCGTGTCGGTTGACCGGAAGTGGGGCAAACTGCTGAGCGGAAGAGAAAGAGTTGAGCCGCTGCTGTTCGGCCGACCAAGGCGTGGTAGCCTCCGGAAGGAATTCGCCTGGGACGCGTAGCAGTTGTCCGTAGACTAACTCCGCTGCCGAGGACTGGAGGTCTTCCTTGACCGCAGTGCGTAGGCCTAGTAACACCCACGGTAGGCGGTCAGTCCAGGTACTGTCCTGCAGGCCGGCGCGGAGTGAGGCCTTGAGTGACCTGTGGAAGCGTTCACAAAGCCCGTTGGCCTGCGGGTGGTACACCGTGGTTCGGTGGAGCGTCACCCCGAGGTTGTGTGCTGTGGACGTCCAGAGTTCGGAGGTGAACTGGGCGCCTCTGTCGGAGGTTATGTCGGCCGGTGCGCCGAACCTCGCAACCCAGGTGTTAACGAACGGCCTGGCGATGTCGGCTGTGGTGGTGGAGGTCAGCGGTACTGCCGCAGGCCAGCGTGTGTAGCGGTCGACCATCGTGAGGAGATAAGTTTGGCCTTGCGATGGCGGCAGAGGACCGATGATGTCGACGTGTACGTGGTCGAAGCGGCGGCTGGGTACCTCAAAGTCTCCCAGGGGTGCTTTTGTGTGCAGCTGTACCTTAGCCCATTGGCAGGCGAGGCAGGAGGTGGCCCAAGTCTGAACATCTTTGCTGAGGCCGCGCCAGATGAAGCGCTGGGAGAGGAGTTTGACGGATGCGCGGGAATCCGGGTGGGAGAGCCCGTGGAGCGTGTCGAAGATGCGGCGGCGCCAGGTTGCAGGGACGACCGGCCTGGGTTGGCCGAGTGAGACGTCGCAAGTGACCGCCGTGGCTTCGGGCCCGTGCGCGACCTTGGCTAGGCATAGCCCTGGCAGGCTGGTAGCCGCCGAGAGGAGGTCTGGGTCCGTGAGCTGGGCCGCTGCTAGTTGCGCGTAGTCGACCGCGAGGTGATTCGCGCAGATGGCGGGACGGGAAAGGCAGTTGGCGACAACGTTGTCTCTACCGGAGACGTGCTGGATGTCCGTAGTAAACTCGGACACGGCCGCGAGCTGGCGTTGCTGCCTAGCGGACCAGAGTTTGGTGTGCTTGGCCATCGCGTATGTGAGCAGCTTGTGGTCCACGTACGCGGTGAAGGGGCGGCCTTCCAGGAGGAACCTGAAATGGTGGACCGACAGGTGGAGCGCGAGAAGCTCGCGGTCGAAAGTGGAGTATTTGACCTCCGGGGGGTGCAGTTGGCGGCTGTAGAAGGCAAGTGGCTGCCACGCGCCATTGACCCACTGCTCGAACACGGCTCAGACCGTGTGGTCAGAGGCGTCGGTGGTGAGCGCGACCCGGGCATCGGCCCTCGGGTGCGCGAGCAGGGTGGCGTCGGCGAGCGCGTTTTTGGTGGCGTCGAAGGCGGCTGACGTGTCAGTGGTCCAGGCTACGTCCATCTTGCCGGATTTACCTCGGAGGGAGTCGTATAGGGGCTTCATGAGGGCTGCAGCTCTGGGGATGAACCTGTTGTAGAAGTTCACCATCCCGAGGAACTCCTGGAGGCCCTTGATGGTTGTGGGGCGGGGGAATTGCTGGACGGCCTGCACCTTGTTGGGCAGGGGGACGGCCCCAGCAGGGGTGATGTGGTGCCCGAGAAAATCGATCTCGGTTCGGCCGAATTGGCACTTCGCCGGGCTGAGGATGAGCCCGTGTTGGGCTAGGCGCCCAAACAGGATGCGAAGGTGTTCGAGGTGTTCCTGTTTGGAGGAGCTGGCCATGAGAATGTCGTCTAGATAGACAAATAGGAAGTTCAGGTCCCGGAGGACTGAGTCCATAAGGCGCTGGAAAGCCTGGGCTGCATTCTTGAGGCCGAAGGGCATCCTCAGGAACTCGAACAGGCCGAATGGGGTGATGACAGCCGTTTTGGGGATGTCCGCAGGGTGTACGGGGACTTGGTGGTAACCGCGCACCAGGTCGACCTTGGAAAAGACAGTTCGTCCAGCCAGTCGGGCCAAGAAGTCCTGGATGTGTGGCACCGGGTATCGGTCGGGGGTGGTGGCGTCGTTGAGGCAGCGGTACTCCCCGCAAGTGCGCCAGCCTCCACCGGCTTGGGGGCGATGTGGAGGGGCGAGGCCCAAGGGCTGCTGGAGCGGCGGATGATGCCGAGTTGTTCCATGGTGGTGAACTCGGCCCGCGCGATTTCCAGCTTGGCCGGGTTGAGTCTGCGAGCGTGGGCAGAAACTGGGGGGCCGGTGCTGGGGATATAGTGCTCCACACCGTGTTTGGTGGCTTTGGCTGAAAAGGTCGGGTTAGTGAGGGCGGGAAACTCGGCTAGGAGTGCCGAGTAGTCGTCCGTGGCTCTGGCGAGGCAGTAGGTCGTCAGGCCGGCCGAACGGGCCGGGGTGAATGCACCGGGGATGGGGGCCATAGTGTTCATGTCGATGAGGAGGTGCCTCGGAATGTCGACAAGGAGGCCATGGGCGCGTAGGAAGTCGGCGCCGATGAGTGGGCAGAGGACCTTGGCTGTGAGGAACTCCCAGCGGTAGCGGCGGCCCACGAGGTCGAGCGTGACCATGCGGGTGCCATATGTGCAGATGTCAGAGCCATTGGCTGCGGCCAGCGTGATACCCCGTGTGCCGCATTGGATTTCGAGGGCGGAGGCGGGGGTGATGCTGTGCTGGGCCCCTGTGTCGCACAGAAATCGGCGGTTGGTTCTGTCGTCGGTGACGTACAGTAGAGGCCCCTTTTGCCCCGCAGCCATCGCGAGGGCTGGTGCGGGAGGGGGTTTGAAAGTACACGGTGGCGTGCAGCGTTGGGCCCTAGTGCCAAAACGGGTGTGGTAGTAGCAGTGACCCGGAGTGGTAGGGCGGTCGGGCCTAGTGGGCCGGGAAGACCGCGTGGTCGTTGCCGTGAGGTCGGGCGTGACGTCGCGAGCGGACTGTGCAGAGAGCAGCCGGTCGGCCTTTTCGGCTATGTCATTCAGGTCCGTGGAGCCAGACTCCACAATGAGCGGGCGGATGCTGGCGGGGAGCTACCGAATGAAAAGCGTGCGAAAGAGTGTTTTTGTCGTCCGAGAGGGACAGCATGTGGGAAAGCAGATCCGAGGGTGAAGCGTCACCAAGGCTGGGGAGGTCAAGGAGTTGGCAGTTGCGCTGGTAAAAGGACGTTTGAAATTTTTTAAGGAGCGCAGCCTTCAGATGTTCGTACTTGCCTTCCACTGGTGGCTCCTGCAGCACTGCCCAAACCTTGGGGACTGTGGCATAGGTGAGAGAGGAGACGAGGTAGTCGTACTTTGTGGCGTCGACTGTAATGTGTTTCAGCCGGAATCTGGACTCAGCTTGAACAAACCAGGCTTCGGCCAGGTTCTCCCAAAAGTCCGGTAGTTTAACCGTGACTGCATTTGTATCCGCCATGCTAGCTTAGGATTCGTCCTGAGCGTCGGGGTCACCAGTGTTGAGATACCGCTGCTTTTATTCTACCTCATGGCAAAGAGAGACTGGAAAAGCCCGCGCATCCACTTAAATACTCCCCAGACAGGAAGTGCTCCCGGCAGCCTGTCCCTGCAGGAAACAAGTTGCTGGAGGAAAGGGCCCCTGGCTGGGGGCGTCTGCTTAAACTGTCCGTGCCGCCGTGAGCGGATTATGTCCAGTGGTGGCGTGTCGCCACAACTTCGAAGATCTCCTTAACCGAGACTCTGTCTTCCACGTGAGTGTCCTCAATTCCATCCCATGCGACCCGCCACCACCTCAGCACAACTCCAGCCCAGCATGAGTTTGAACAGGCCATCTGACAACTGAAGAACAAGAAGGTCTCAGGAGCAGATGCAGTAATTCCCTTGTTGCTATGGTGGACTCTAATTCCACCTCTACCAACAAATTACCCAGTCACATGAACCCCTTCACCTGGCTGAACCAAACAAAGCTCCCACCCTCGGAATAGCCCAAAAGCTTCACTTCTGAGAGACTATGCTTACCCCCACACGCGGTTGCTTTCAATCGCACCATTCGTCGGCTTCTCTGGTACTTCTTGTTAGTTTAATCTTGTTGGAGCAGGGAGCGAGAGAGAGAGAAAGAATGGTGGAAAAGAATCTATCTTTATAGTAGTCTGGCAACCACTATCTGTTCCCGCAAATTAATGGCCCTAAGTCTGGGACATATCTTTCGGTCTTTGTATTGGGAAAAAACTGGCTCCCTTTTGGCTGGCTGAAGCCAGTGGGTTCATTGTTCTGCTTCTCTTCTGAGATGGAGGCGAGAAGTGCTTTTGCATATTAGAGTGGCCTTTTAATCAAGTTCAATGGCCCCCTTCCTTTTTCCAGGACTGTCGGGCAAACCCATACATTCTGGATCACTGAGAGTTCTTTTGTCACAGCCAACTGCCATGCATTCTCTGGAGTGTTAACAAACCAGTCCCCCACGCATTTCCACAGGGCAATCCCACCACAGGGAAAATGCCCTCAGAAAATCCCATAAAGTCCACAAAAATATTCTCGACTGAGTCCATTCTTCAAACAGAGACTTAACAATCTCTTCAGTCCCCCATTTGATGCTTTTCTTTCCACAAAGCATCACTCGACGAGAGAGCAAAGGCCAAAGTCTCCCACAAGTGAAGCTGTTTCCCTGATTTTACATTTTAAAACCCCAGAACAGTACCCCTTACTGCGTGTCATAGTTCCCTTCTACCGAGTCAAAACATCAGCGAAACGACTTCTTAACACATTCAAATGGCTGGGTTCCAATTCCCACCGACAAACTTCAGGTCAAAATACAGAACATTAATAAGATCCACAGGACATTACCAAAAAGTCACCTCGCACATCACACAGTACAGCATTGACAGGTGGTAACACATTACAAAAATGCAACCGCGCACATTGCGCAATACAGAGTGCAAAACTATAACCAGAATACAATACACTTGCTTACAGAACTTTGGCACATTACAAGTCTTGCAGGGAGGAACCATCATCAACACAAATCGAATTACACCTTTCTGGATCGACCTTACACCCCTTGCCACTGCGCTTGGAGTATCTGGCTCAGTCGTCTGCAGCTGGTGTAAAGCAAATAGCTTACAAGCAACAATTGTACATGATAACTAAAGCATTGGAACAGATGCGAATCCAGGGGGAATCTCTATACTCAGCCCAATGTCCCATCATGGTGGCGAGCCAATCCCCTTGATCGCCTCCCCCACTTCTACTGTATTTTGCTCTAAAGTGTAAAAATGTTTCTGGGAGAGCTCAACGGTTTTTATTAACTCAGTGAGGTGTTCCGGCAGAAAAGGAATCAGTTACCCGAAATACTCCACAGTATGGTTGGACTGCCCACAATCTACAGGGACAGGGTAGGCTTCAGAGGCTAAACGAAGCTGGCACGGGCTCAATGAATTGCTATATGGGTGCAGCACGGCGAGATACTTGTTGCTTAACCATGAAGGGATGCGACCTTGCCTCAGGTCCTCCAGGTTACCATGGCCCTCGCCCAGCAACCATGCTCCATACAACACACACAACTCATTCCGGGCAGCCTGCTCTGAGGCGTTCCTGTCCTCCTGCATCAAATCATTAACAGTTTTTGCATGCCTCTTAAGCTCCGCAATGACCTCCTTTAAATGAATGGTCATTGCCTGGTCCTCATGAAGCTCTGAACCCACCACTGTAGTCTCTTCCCCTAGAATATTATGCAGTTGGTTCTTTAACCCAGTGATCTGCATCTGGAGTTGTGCATCATCCATACTATTAATACTACCCGTTCCTGTACTGAATGCTGTGGCTACATCATTCCAGGTCCCTCTTCTCTACCTCCCAGACCCCACACTACCCCCAACATTCAGCTTATAAGGCTGTTCTTTCTCTACATTTCCACAGTCCAGTTCATAAAATTCCTGAAACAACACTTTTGATAGAGCTTCATAAAGCTTCTCCGTCTTCCTTGGACACCACACAGGCAGATGGACTTCAGTCAGGTTCAGGATCACAGATGCCATGATGTAGTGCATGTTCTGAAACAAAATCCCTTTGTCAGTAGGGATTAACACCAACCCATTCCCTGGACCACTGGTGGTGGTGGTACACCCATCTACAGTCGTCTGTACCATCGAAGCTCTGGGCGGGGGCTTCCTGGTGTATGAGATGAGCTCTGTGGCATTGATGGTGTTCGGGGGTTTTGGGATCACACAGGAGTCCACGCTCCAATCCCAACCGATCCCACCCCCGGCATCCTGCCATCGCCTGCTAAACGCGATTGACACACCCGCTGGGCAGATCTTTTCTGACCCCCACATACACACATAAATCCCTTCCTCAGATTCCCACCACTTATTCCAACAAACATTCACTCCTCCCTAAGGACCCGTGATCGTTCTGTACGTGCCATTACTTAGTCTTTACCAGTCAGCTGTCTGGTCCCCTGTATCCGCACTCAGTTTCCTGAGCCACCACCACCTTCCCAGTGGAATGTGTCCCCTACAGCTAAGGCACACCCGTTTACCCTCTGTTACCCTAACCCGGGAGCTGGTAACCCCTATTCTCGAGCATGAGATGGATGCTTCACCATAGGTGAACGCGCCATGGCTGGAATACCGGGTGGAATTCGACCCCAGCCATCCAGGCCATTTTCCCTCATGGAGAAAGATGCTCGCCCCATCCTTTGAGCCACTTCCAATGGTCACGGTCAGTCAGTCTCCGCCGGTGCAGCCAAAGATAACCGATTCCTCGGTGTTGTCCCTGTGCTGGCTTCAATCATGATGATCAGGACTGCCATGGCTGAATGCGAGGAGCATTTGTAATAAGGTAGATGAATTGGCTGCGCAAATAGAGGTAAACAAATATGATTTGGTTGGGATTACGGAAACGTGGCTCAAGGATGGCCAAGACTGGGAACTCAACATCCAGGGGTATTCAATATTCAGGAAAGATAAGCTAAAAGGAAAGGGAGGTGGGGTAGCATTACTGGTTAAAGAAGGGATTAATACAATTGTAATGAAGGATATTAGCTCTGATGATGTGGAATCTATATGGGTAGAATTGAGAAATACTAAGGGGAAAAAAGCATTTGTGGGAGTGGTATATAGGCCTCCAAACAGTAAGGCGGATGTTGGGGATGGCATTAAAAGGGAAATTAAAGAAGCGTGCAATAAGGGCACAGCAGTCATCATGGGTGACTTTAATCTACATATAGATTGGGCCAACCAAATTAGTAACAATACTGTGGAGGAGGAATTCCTGGAGTGTTTACGGGATGGTTTCCTGGACCAATATGTCGAGGAACCAACCAGAGATCAGGCCAGCTTAGACTGGGTATTATGTAACGAGGAAGGATTAATTAGCAATCTTGTTGTACGAGGCCCCTTGGGTCAGAGCGATCATAATATGATCGAATTCTTCATTAAGATGGAGAATGAAGTAGTTGACTCAGAGACAAGGGTCCTCAATTTAAATAAAGGAAACTACGATGGTCCGAGGAGCGAGTTGGGTAGGATTGATTGGGGAATGGCACTCAAAGGGTTGGCGGTGGATAGGCAATGGCAAACATTCAAAGACCGAATGGATGAGCTACAGAATTTGTTCATCCCAGTTTGGCATAAAAATAAAACAAAAAAGGTGACTCAACCGTGGCTAACAAGGGAAATTAGGGATAGCATAAGATCCAAGGAGAGGACATATAAATTGGCTAGAAAAAGCAATAATCCTGAGGATTGGGAGCAGTTTAGGAGTGAATAAAGGAGGGCAAAGGGATTAATTAAGAAAGGGAAAATAGAATATGAGAGTAAGGTGCAGGGAACATAAAAACTGACTGTAAAAGCTTTTATAGATATGTGAAGAGAAAAAGATTGGTGAAGTCAAGCATAGGTCCCTTACAGTCAGAATCAGGGGAATTTATAATGGGAAACAAGGAAATGGCAGACCAACTAAATACATACTTTGGTTCTGTCTTCACAAAGGAGGACACAAATAACCTCCCAGAGATGCCGGGGAACATAGGGTCTGATGAAAGGGAGGAACTGAAAGAAATCAATATTTGTAGGGAAATGGTGTTAGGAAAATTGATGGGACTGAAGGCCGATAAATCCCCAGGGCCTGATGGTCTACATCCCAGGGTACTTAAGGAAGTGGCCCTAGAGATAGTAGATGCATTGCTGGTCATCTTCCAGAACTTGATAGACTCTGGAACGGTACCCATGGATTGGAGGGTAGCTAATGTTACCCCACTATTCAAAAAAGGTGGTAGAGAAAGAGCGGGGTATTATAGACCAGTAAGCCTGACATTGGTAGTGGGGAAAATGCTAGAGTCTATTATAAAAGATGTTATAGCAGGGCACTTGGAAAGCAGTGACAGGATCGGACAAAGTCAACATGGATTTACAAAAGGTAAATCATGCTTGACTAATCAACAGGAATTTTTGGAGGATGTAACTGGTAAAATAGATAATGGAGAACCACTGGATGTGGTGTATTTGGACTTTCAGAAGGCTTTCGATAAGGTCCCACATAAGAGATTAGCGTGCAAAATTAAGGCACATGGGATTGGGGGCAAGGTATTGACTTGGATAGAAAACTGGTTGGCGGACAGAAAACAAAGAGTTGGAATAAACGAGTCATTTTCCAAGTGGCAGGCAGTGACTAGTGGGGTACCGCAAGGATCGGTCCTAGGACCCCAGCTGTTCACAATATATATTAATGATTTGGACGAGGGAATTGGATGTAATATTTCCAAATTTGCAGACGACACAAAGCTGGGTGGGAGGGTAAGCTGTGAGGAGGATGTCGTGAAACTCCAGTACGATTTGGACAGGTTGGGTGATTGGGCAGAAACATGGCAAATGCACTATAATGTGGAAAAATGTGAGGTTATCCACTTTGGTGGCAAAAACAGGAAGGCAGATTATTATTTGAATGGCAATAGATTGGGAGAAGGGGAAGTGCAAAGAGACCTGGGTGTCCTTGTGCACCAGTCGCTGAAGGTAAGCATGCAGGTGCAGCAGGCGGTTAAGCAGGCAAATGGTATGTTGGCCTTCGTAGCAAGAGGGTTTGAGTACAGGAACAAGGATGTCTTGCTACAGTTGTACAGGGCCTTGGTGAGACCACACCTTGAGTATTGTGTGCAGTTTTGGTCGCCTTACCTGAGGAACGACGTTCTTGTCATGGAGGGAGTGCAGCAAAGATTCACCAGGCTGATACCTGGGATGGCAGGAATGACGTATGAGGAGAGATTGTGTCGATTGGGCTTATACTCACTGGAGTTTAGAAGATTGAGAGGGGATCTCATCGAAACCTTTAAAATTCTGTCAGGTCTGGACAGACTAGATGCAGGAAGGATGTTCCCGATGGCGGGGGAGTCCAGAACCAGGGGTCATAGCCTAAAGATAAGGGGTAAGCCATTTAGGACTGAAATGAGGAGGAATTTCTTCACCCAGAGAGTGGTGAACCTGTGGAATTCTCTGCCACAGAGGGCGGTGGACGCCAGTTCATTAAATATATTCAAGAAAGAGTTGGATATATTTCTTAAGGCTAAAGGGATCAAGGGATATGCGGAGAAGGCAGGGACAGGGTACTGAATTTGGATGATCAGCCATGATCTCATTGAATGGCGGAGCAGCCTCGAAGGGCTGAATGGCCTACTCCTGCTCCTATCTTCTATGTCTATGTTAATTCATCTTGTTCTTCGGTGTTCCCTGAAAACACACAGAATGCAACGTTGTCCTTGGGTGATGCCTCACATCTCCAGATGCAGCTACACACGATTAAAAGCCAAACTATACAGACAAGCCAAGGCAACAGACAGGAGAGAAATAAGTTATGTACAGCGCCACCCGTCTCCGGGTGGCCACACTAGGTCTCCTCGAACCTGGGCCTCTTATGACTCCAGCTTCCTTCGTTCACCGGTGTGTAAGGAGACGTCCACAGCACCTTCGGCTGTGGGATCCTGGCACTCCTTCTCACTCCTGCCCCCACAGGCAGAACAGCTGGTCCCTCTGTGGGCTCCTCACAGTCCAAGATTAGGGCTGGAGACTCACACCTGTAGCGCAGCTCACCACTCCCTGCTGTTTCCTACTCTTATCAGCTCATTCCCCTGGGTTGAAAATCTTGCACTGATTGATATGGAACCACTTAGTGCGTCGGGGGCATTTTGACCGCATATACCATTGGACTCGCCCTAGCCACGATACTGTACGGTCCCATATATAGCAGTTCAAAAGTCCCTACCCTGGCGAAGTTTCTAACCATTACTGGATCTCCAAACTCCCACTCGTGGTGCCTCTGAGGCTCAAGCAATAAATGATTTTTTCCCCATGTTACTGGCAGCCTGCCAATGGATCTGTCAGAGATGCTCAATCAAATTCTTAACAAACCTGTCCCAGTTCACCTCGCTCAAATGACCTTCTGTGAAAACCGGGGCCAGTGCATGGCTGGGCGTTCTCATGACCCTGCCAGTCACGAGCTCATGTGGGGAATACCCTATGCTTCTAGACGGGCTGGCTCGGACCCCCATCAGAACTAATGGCAAGCCCTCCGGCCATTTTCTAGGTGAGTCTCCCATCTCATTCTGTAACCTTTCCTTGATGGTCTTATTCATCCGCTCAACAATCCCCGATGACTGCGGGATGTGTGTGACGTGCCATTTACCCTCTACACCTAGCATCTTCAGAGTCACCTACATGAATGCCCCTGTGAAGTGACTCCCCTGATCGGGCTCCACATACTGTGGTAGCCCCCACCTAGAGAACACATCTCTCACTAGAACCCTTGTGGTCCCCAAAGCTGTGGCTGTTCGGCATGGGAAGGCTTCTGCCCATTTAGAGAACACATCCACCTGGACCAGGCAGTACTTGTGTTAAGCTGGATTAATCCCATACTGCCTTACCAATGATTCGCAAAGCATGATGGACTACTTGACATGCAGTGAATAGTTTAAATGTAAAAAACTGATGCAGGACTGTGGGAATGCAGTACACATAGATAAGAAAGGACAGGAACAGAATGTTTAGATAACTGTTGGAGACAGTCTCATGGTCGAATTTTGTTGAAAGCAAAAGTGAATTTTAAACAGAACTCTGTAAAAAGAAACAAATGACTTGTGCAGCATGTGATCGCCTAGTTTTCTGTTTTCTCATGACTTGCAATTTATGAAAATGTATAAATATTGTAGCCCTGTGAGTCTAGGGGCTCACTCTTTGGGAGGCATACTTGTGTGCAAACACAATTGGGTTTCTCAGAGTGAAGTCCAGGTACCTTAATAAAACTTTACTTATTTTACAGTTTCTGACTTTGTGTATTACTGAGAAAGTGATAGACTGACCGGCGTGTTTAGTCTCCTAAAGCAGCGAACCCTGACCCCCCAAGTTAGGGGTAGATCCTCCTCACAGAAGCGAGGGGTTAACAATTCTGGCGACGAGGATGGGATTCCAAAGCACTTCGGTCCAAACCACAGCGGTCGAGGCTGACGAGTCGCTTTCGGACGACTGAGCAACTAAGTGGCCACAGGTAAGACTTTTACCTTTTTGCTCTGTCTGTTACGAAGTGACTTGGCGCATTCGCTGTGATCCTGGCCTTCTGCTGACGGAATCCTTTAGGTAAGAATTCGAGTGATCACACTTTCTCAAAGTCAGAAGTGTTAGGTTAAAGTCCTTTGGGTTCGAGTCCCATAAAGTGTTAGGTTCAAGTCCTTTGGGTTCGAGTCCCATAAATAGGTTCAAGTCCTTTGGGTTCGAGTCCCATAAAGTGTTAGGTTCAAGTCCTTTGGGTTCGAGTCCCATAAAGTGTTAGGTTCAAGTCCTTTGGGTTCGAGTCCCATAAATAGGTTCAAGTCCTTTGGGTTCGAGTCCCATAAAGTGTTAGGTTCAAGTCCTTTGGGTTCGAGTCCCATAAAGTGTGTTATAGAGGTTATATTCCTTTGGGTGAAAGTCCCATAATGTGTGTAAAGGGTTAAGCGCATTAAACCGGTTCGCAAGTATGTACGCAAATTGGAAAAAAAATCAAGTACGTTGCAGGAGTCTACGTACTCCTAGCAAAAAATACTGAACTCGGAGAGGTTCAACAGAAAAGGTTTAATTGTTGAGGCTGCATGCTGAACACAAAATGGAGTCAGAGACTACACAAAGTACGACTGCCTTTCATCAGTGCACAGCTTCGACTGCTCCTCCCCCGCTCTGGGCTTAACTATGTTGCAGATCGAGTTTCTTAAAGGTGTGATCCTTCTTAAAGGCATGGCGCCTGATTTATAGTCTATGGACCGGAAAGCGGATTGTGTCCTTTCTGTGATTGGTACGCCACACAGCTCCCCCCAGAATCCGCTAGTAGGGAGTGTACGAACCGGCATGGCGGCTTGATGGCATGGCCGGAACGGCTCTTGGCGGTTGGTGTCGGGAGCGGGGCGGTCGGACGTTTCGGGCTCTTAGGCGGTCTGCCCCACAGTGGGGGTTGGCCCACTTGAATGGGTTTGTTGGGCTCTAGGTGCGCCAGCTTGAGCCGGTCGACTGACACCTTGTCAGTTCTGCCGCCCACTTCGAGGAGGAAGAACTTGTTCCCCGTCTGGAGTACCTTGTAGGGTCCATTGTATGGGGGCCGTAGAGGTCCTCGGTGGGCGTCATGGTGCATGAAAACAAATTTGGCCATGTGCAGGCTAGGTGGTACATGGGTTGCTGGTTCGCCGTGCCGGCCGGTGGGTACCGGAGCGAACTGTTGTGCTCGGTTAGCGAAAGCGCGGCGTTGCTGGTCAGCTGACCAGGGGGTCGTGGCGGTGGGCAGGAACTCTCCGGGTACGCACAACGGCTGGCCGTACACGAGTTCCGCCGCCAAGGCTTGCAGGTCTTCCTTGACCGCGGAGCATAGGCCAAGCAGCACCCACGGGAGGCGGTCGATCCAAGCCTCGTCCTCGAGGCTGGCGTGGAGGGACGCCTTCTTGGACCTGTGGAATTGCTCGCACAGTCCGTTGGCTTGGGGGTGGTAAGCCGTGGTGCGGTGAATGGCCACCCCGAGGTTTTGGGCGATGGTGGCCCACAGATCAGAAGTGAACAGAAGCCTCTATCCGACGTCATGTCGGAGGGGACGCCGAACTGAGCGACCCAGGTACCGATGAACGCACTCGCGATGTCGGCTGTGGTGGTGGACATCAGTGGAATGGCCTCGGGCCAGTGGGTGGTATGGTCCACGATTGTCAGCAGGTGCGTGTGACCTTGTGATGGCGGCAGGGGGCCGACGAGGTCGATGTGGACGTGGTCAAACCTTCTTTCTGGCACGGTGAACTCCTCGAGTGGGGCTTTGACGTGCTGGTGGATTTTGGCACGCTGGTAAGCTATGCAGGATCTGGACCAGATGCGCACATCTTTGCGCAGGCTGCACCAGACAAATCGGTTGGCCACCAGTCTAATGGACGCGCAGGTGCCGGGGTGTGAGAGGCCGTGGACGATGTCGAACCCCCGTTTTCACCAGGGCGCTGGGACTACAGGGCGGGGTTGCACCAAGGAGGTGTCGCATTTGACTGTGATGGTGGACGTGTCGCAGGCAATGTCGGTCAGTCACAGCCCTGGGAGGGTTGTGGGCGTGGAGAGCAGATCGGGGTCGGTGCGTTGCTCCGCTGCCAGTTGAGCATAGTCCACTGCCAGGTGGGTGCCATGGATGGCGGGGCAGGATAGGCAGTCGGCCACCACGTTGTCTCGACCGGAGACGTGCCGGATGTCTGTGGTGAATTCGGACACCGCGGCGAGCTGGCGTTATTGCCTGGCTGCCCACGGGTCCGCAGGTTTCGCCATCGCGAATGTCAGGGGTTTGTGGTCGACAAATGCGGTGAAGTGGCGGCCTTCCAGAAGAAATCTAAAATGGCGGACTGCCAGGTACAGTGCGAGGAGCTCGCGGTCAAAGGCGCTGTATTTGGCCTCCGGGGGGCGCAGTTGGCAGCTGAAAAATGCCAGCGGTTGCCAGGCCCCATCGACCCACTGTTCATACATGGCGCCGACCACGTGGTTGGAGGCGTCCATGGTGAGGGCCACCCTGGCGTTGGGCTGTGACTGAGCGAGCATGGTGGCGTCGGCGAGCGCCTTTTTGGTCGAGTCGAAAGCGGTCAACATGTCCGCCGACCACTCGATCGCCATTCTGTCTTTCTTAACCCGGAGGGCTTTGTATAGGGGCCGCATGAGGGAGGCCGCTCCGGGAATGAAGCGGTTGTAAAAATTGATCATCCCCAAGAACTCCTGGAGGCCTTTGATGGTGGTAGGCCGGGGGAACTGCTGGACGGCTTGCACCTTGATAGGCAGGGGAATAGCTCCGTCCTGCGTGATGTGGTGGCTGAGGAATTCGATCCTGCTGAGGCCGAATTGGCACTTGGCTGGGCTGATGATGAGCTCGTGCTCACTGAGCCGCTGGAACAGGGTGCGGAGGTGCTCGATGTGTTCCTGCTTGGAGGAACTAGCTACCAGGATGTCATCCAGGTAGACAAAGAAGAACTTCAGGTCCCGGAGGACCGAGTCCATGAGCCGCTGGAAGGCCTGGGCCGCGTTTTTGAGGCCGAAGGGCATTCGGAGGAACTCGAATAGCCCAAAAGGGGTGATTATGGCTGTCTTGGGAACGTCCGTGGGGTGGACTGGCACCTGATGGTAACCGCGCACCAGGTCGACTTTGGAGAAGACTGAGCGGCCGGCCAGTCTAGCCGAGAAGTCTTGAATGTGCGGTATGAGGTACCGATCCGGCGTGGTGGCGTCGTTTAGGCGCCGGTAGTCCCCGCAGGGGTGCCATCCCCCGTCGGGAGTGGCGGATGATGCCGAGCTGTTCCATTGTGGCGAACTCGGCCCGCACGATCTCCAGCTTGGCCGGGTCCAGCCTACGGGCGTGGGCATACACCAGTGGGCCTGTGGTGGGGATGAAGTGTTCTACCCCATGCTTAGCAACCTTCGCGGAGAAGGTCGGGTTGGTGAGGGCTGGGAACTCAGCCAGGAGTGCTGAGTAGTCGTCCATTGAGCGGGCGCGGCACTGCCACGCCATTTCGGCAGGTTGGGGGGGCCATGGCGCCCAGGATAGGTGACATGGTGTTCATGTCCACGAGGCGGCGCCGAGGCTTGTCGACCAACAGGCTGTGGGCACACAGGAAATCTGCACCGAGGAGCGGGGAGAGCACCTTGGCGGTGATAAACTCCCAGTGGTAGCGGCGGCCTGCGAGGTCGATGGTGACGGTGCAGGTGCCGTATGTCCGGATGTCGGTGCCATTGGCGGCAGCCAACGCAGGGCCGCGGCCGCCTCGCTGGATCTCGAGGGCGGACGCGGGGATGATGCTGCACTGCGCACCTATGTCGCATAGGAAACGGCGTCCGGAGGCGCTGTCCGTAATGTACAGCAGCGTGCCTGCTTGCCCCATGGCCATCGTGTAGTCCAGTGTGGGGGCGGTTGGAAACGTGCAGGGATGGCTGCAGCGGCGTGCCCGTGCGCCGAACCAGGTGTGGAAGTAGCAGTAGCCCTGGGTCGGAGAGCTTGGGGGATGTGGGGGCCTGGGGGGCCTCGTGGCCGAGCTGTGTGGCCACGCGATAGAGGGTGGAGCGCGCGCTAACGCTGTGGAGGCCAGGTTGGGGGTGACGGCGTGGTTGGAGCTGATGGACAGGAGCTTATCGGCTTCATCGGCCAGGGCCTCGAGGTCCGTGAGGCTGGACACCACGATCGCCGGGCGGATGCTGGGAGGCAGTTGGCGGATAAAGAGCGTGCGGAAGAGGGAGCCGGGCAGTTTCTCGTCGGTCAGAGCAAGCATGTGTGAGAGCAAGTCTGACGGCGTGGAGTCACCGAGGCCCGGGAGGTCAAGGAGGTGGCAGTTGCGCAAGAATTGGGAGGCTGTGAATTTTTTAATGAGCGCGGCCTTGAGATGTGCGTACTTGCCTTCCTCCGGAGGGTTTTGTAGTGTTGTCCATACTTTCATGATTGTGGAGCTGCCCAGGGAGGCGAGGAGGTAGTCGTACATCATTGCATCGGCGGTGATGCCGCGGAGTCGGAATTGCAATTCGGCTTGAAGGAACCAGGCGATGGCCAGGTTCTCCCAGAACTCCGGCAGCTTCACAGAAACTGCGTTTGTGTCAGCCATGGTTAGGCTTAGGAGTCGTCCTGAGCATCGGGGTCACCAATGTAGGATTCTACGTACTCCTAGCAAAAAAATACTGAACTCGGAGAGGTTCAACAGAAAAGGTTTAATTGTTGAGGCTGCATGCTGAACACAAAATGGAGTCAGAGACTACACAAAGTACGACTGCCTTTCATCAGTGCACAGCTTTGACTGCTCCTCCCCCGCTCTGGGCTGAACTATGTTGCAGATCGAGTTTCTTAAAGGTGTGATCCTTCTTAAAGACATGATGCCTGATTTATAGTCTACGGACCGGAAAGTGGATTGTGTCCTTTCTGTGATCGGTACGCCACAACGTACTAAGAGTGGGAAAATGGGGGTAGGAAAAAATAAGATTGGGGAAAATGGGGGTAGGAAATATAATAATTGAACAAAATAAGGAAAAAAAGGGGGAAAAAAGATAAACTTAAAGTTTTACCGACATGGAAGTTATTAATATCTGTGCCGAGACAAATAAAACACAAGATTTGCTGAGTGAAAGGATCCTTAAAAAAAAATGCTGGAATTTCAGTTTGTGTGAAAGTGTGTGTTAAAGTATGACTGTTTTTCTGACTATGAATGTTTAAGAAATTACAGTATTTCTTTTGTCTGAAAAGTCTGTCTTTAAAAGAAAGACTCTGTTATGTGTGTTTTAGCTCCACCCACTTCTCTGTGTCAAAAGCATTTTGATTTGATTTTGGAAGTTTTAAGAATGTGCGAATAAGTTTGTGCCCCAAGAAAAAAAATCTTTGAACTACAATTTAAAAGTGATGGCGTGTAAAAACTGAGAGGAACAACAAAAGTTTGTTTTTCAAAAGATTAAGTTTCAGTCTAAGATTTAACCTTGGAGTCGCAGTTGCTATGGTGAAATCTTCTAAAGCAGTTTGATTTGATTTGTTTTGTGAAAGACTAATTTTCTCCAGTTATACTCACTGTTTTTACAGTATTTTGGAAAGACATCTGAAGAAAGGACAATAAGAAAAGTAATATGACGTAATTTACTGTTTTCTGCAAGAGTGTGCTATTTTGTTTTGTTTGTCTGTTCATAGTTTTACAAAAGATGGGCTTCTGCCTTAAAGTTACAGTTGCCAATGTGCTTGGAAGAAAATTAATTTGAATGTTTACAAGATCTGGAATAAATTGGAGTTTTGAGGTTAATTAACCTAGTAAGACCAGACTTTCATTGTGGCCACGGTGAAATTCTGGTTGGTGTGAATTTGTGTAGACCGCATTGAATAATACTTAGCTTGTGAATTTTGCTCAATCCCGTCTTTGTCCATATTACCTCTCTAACTTTTACCGCTGCACTATAGAGAGCATCCTGACAAACTGTATCACAGTATGGTATGGCAGCTGTAGCTACTATGACCGGAAAGCCCTGCAGCGGGTAGTCAAAACTGCCCAATGCATTACTGGCACCCGGCTACCGACCATAGAGCACATATACCAGAAACGCTATCTACGGAGGTCACGGTCCATCATCAAAGACCCTACCCACCCCAGCCACAGTCTGTTCGCCCTCCTACCATCTGGGAGACGCTACAGATGCATTCGCACCCGTACGACCAGATTTAGGAACAGTTTCTTTCCCAGGGCTGTCATCCTACTGAACTCCACAAATAAACTCTAAAGCCTGCACATCTGCCAATGCACTTTATTATGGTCATATTTATGTTAATATACTACAAGCCAAATGTATGTTGAATGTTTAAATGTCTTAATCCAAATGTACACTCTCGGGAGCCGCAAGCCTACATTTCGTTGTACTGCACTTGTGCACTAACAATGACAATTAAAAGTTGATTTGATTTGATTTGGTGTTCATGTTTGGTTAAAGTGTAAAAACACAACTGTCTTTTTTGATCGGGAAAGTATTTTTAAGTTTACGTGAAGTAACGTAATGACATGCATTTGATAATGTTTTGCTCCACCTTCTTAGAATCCTGCAAAGGAGTTAACCTAACTTTAATATGAAGTTTAAAGATATTGGACGTTAAATAATTTAAGTTTCTTAATTTTAAGTTAATATTTCCCCAGTGACAGAAGGAATTTATGATTTGATAACTTAACCTTGGGCTCTAAGCAGAGTCACAATGGAGTCTCTTCTTTCTTTTGTTATATGGGAGTTATCTTGTAAACTAATTGCAGCACTTCTGTCACTAATGTTAAAACACTGTGTAAGCTACCTAGCCTGAGAATTACTTGTTTCTGAAATTGGAAATGGAGGATAAATTGATAGAAATGAAATTGAACATTGACAAAACCTGCCGGCACAATAATACTGCTGTTTGGATTTTGGGATAATTTTGAAATGACGAAATGGACTCAGGCACTATATATTGGGTTACTTTTGGGAAAATAAAATATCCTCTAAAATAATGATAAATAAAAAAGTGTTAATAACTTGGATCAAGTGAGAATGTTTGATCTATGTTTTCTATCTTAAATATTGTACTGGACAGTAAAGTTTCTCCAGGACTCATGAATGAGATATGAATGGTAATTAAAGGAAAGTGATTGAGAGTGTAAGATGTAGTTAAGAATAATAAAAAACCTGCCGAGTGTGTGCTCATTCATCTTCAGTGTGCTGTCCCCTTAAAAGCCTGTGCTTCCCTCTTCGAGGTCACAGGCTGCGCTCTCTCTCTCTCTCTCTCTCTCGTTCTCTCTCGTGATCATGACTGTGGCTAGAAGTTGTGATTGAAGTTGCATGATGCGTGTGTGTGTCAACTAATGTACAATGTGCAATGAATTACGAAATGAGAATGTACCCGATGGCTGAGAAATCGGCTAAAGACGCGAAGGCAGCTGTGGATAAAGTAGAGCAGGATATGTTAATTACGAAACAAGCTTTTGAACAATTGCCATACGATGAAGCATCAGAGGATGATGAAATTATCACTCAAACGTTGGTGAGATTGGGGGGATTATTGGCTTCAGCTCAGTCCCGGCAACAGCGATGGATTGTCAAATAGATACAAAATTCATTTTGAACCATTTGTCAAGGGAAGGGTATGTAGTATCAAAAGCAAAGATTCAATTTTGCAAAAAGCATGTAACATACTTAGGGCACATTCTGACACCAGATGAAAAAGTCCTGCTCTCAGAAAGGACCCAAACAATATCCCAACATCCGGAACCCCTGCAGGACAGATGGATACCAGAAATCACTGAACATATGAGGCCCCTAACTATACTAACAGGATCACAGGTTAGAGAACCGTTCGTTCTATCAGAAGCACAAAGAGATGCGTTCAATTCTTTAAAACAAGCCTTAAAAGAGGCCCCGCCCTTAGGAAGACCAATGTATGATAGACTATTTAGGTTGTATGTGACTACTACCGATTACTGAACAAATTATCCACACAGCACATGACGTCGGCAAGGATAAGTAGATATGAGATTAACCCACAGAACATGTAGATGAACCAATACATGACTGTATAGTAACAAAAATTGAGACCCAAACAATAATCAGACCTGATTTAAAGGACGTGCCTTTGAATACCCCAGACCATGAGTACTTTGTGGATGGATCAGCCTCTAGATCAGATACAGGTGAAGGACAGATAGGATACACAATTATAGAATCACCAAATGTAGTAGAATCAGGTAAACTTCCAAATCATTGGTCAGCATAGAAAGCAGAATTACACGCACTAGCAAGAGCATACGAATTATCAGAAGGGATGAAAGTAAATATTTATACGGACTCGAGATATGCCTTCGGATTAGTGCATGATTTCGGAATAATATGGAAAAGGAAGGGTTTTCTGACCACATCTGGAACTCCCATATTGAACCAAGTACAGGTTACCCAGGGAATTAGCCATAGTAAAATACCAGGCACACACACGGTTACATACACAGGTTGCTGAGGGGAATAGATTGGCAGATGAAGCAGCAAAATAGGCCGCTATGTATGAGGACCAAAAACAAATGCCCCAGTTGGAACAAAAGGAGGGAGGGAAGTATCCCTCTTGTGCGCCATCGTTAGAAGATGTACAAAAGCACCAGGAGGATGCTCCTGAAAATTAAAAACAAAAGCGGATAAAAGAAAATTGTAAAAAGGACCCTTTGACACAACTATATGCCAACCCAAAGGGAAGGATAGTTGCTCCAAATTGGAAAATTCTTGGTACAACCCAAATTGGGAAAAAGTGGCACAGCAGACAATTGATCACTGTCTGATATGTCAGCAACACAACCCAGGAAAAGCCATACCAACTGTTAAGTATGTGTATTGTATTGAACAATTAACACAAAGACTTAAACGTATAACTCAAACAGGTCTTTACTGGTTGGAGGTAGGGACTATACGTAGGTCTTTACTTCATGCCCACAGGCGGGAACTGAGGGGAGATCAGTACCCACAGTACTATTTATACCCCTATGGCCAGGAGTGGTACTGCGTATCACTACACCCTACAAGTAGTGCAGTCCTGTCCATAGGTTCAAAGTAGCACACATATTACATACACAACACCAACAGTAACAGCAACAACTCCTATCCCAGACAGTCCTTTTCAAATACTACAGTTAGATTTTGTACAATTAGAATCAGCTTACGGATATAAATATGTACTAGTTATCATTGATGTATTTAGTAAATGGATAGAAGCCTTCCCAACAAGAAACAATACCGCAAAGACTGTGTGCAAAATAATACTGAAAGATATTGTGCCAAGGTTCGGAGTGCCAATACAATTGAGTTCCGACAACGGACCACATTTTGTTGCACAAATTAATGCTGAACTTTGCAATATTCTCAATATTAGACAGCATTTACATTGCCCGCTCCATCCACAATCAGCAGGACTGGTGGAAAGGGCTAATGGAGCCTTAAAATTAAAATTGGCCAAACTTTGTGTAGAAACCAAATTAAAATGGCCAGAAGTATTACCAATGAAAGATAGGATTATCACCAGCAGAAATTATCTGTGGAAAATCTTTAAGAACCCTGTTCTCGGCTCCCATCCAAGACGACAGACAAATAGATATTCATGTAATGGACAATCAGATGAAGTCTTATTGTATGTCACTAACCTCTGCTTTAAAGTTGTCTCATCAACAGTTAACAGCTGTTACTAAACCAACACCAGAGGACGCCTGTCATCGACTCAAACCAGGTGATTATGTTTTCGTAAAGAACTTCTATCTGAAACGATTAGAACCCAAGGTGGAAGGGACCCTATCAAGTACTGTTAACCACGCATACCGCAGTGAAGGTCGAAGGAAAGAGAAAATGGATTCACGCTTCACACTGCAAGTTGTCATCACCGCTCTTGTCATAATGGACATAACCTTAACAGCGACAGAGGGACAATGCATCAATCGCTGCTCCAAACAGCATGGGTGCACTGAATTTTCTTGCGGATGGGGATGTCGTGACAATTTTAATATTAACCGAGGGAACTGCACGAATGACTCTGCCAATGATGATAAAATTAAGGCATCCACAATGTATTGTAAACAGGGACAGACTACATTGTGCACCTGTACCCAGAGACTTCCCACGGGATGCAAATGGTGTACCATAATTGACGAATAGTCAACCATCAGCACAACAGCCAGTCCGAGAGATAACACTCAGGAAAGGGGATACAACCAAGCAAAATATGAGTGCAGAGAAGGGTATGGAGCTAACGTACCAGGAATGGATAAAAACTGTGCTGATGTGAATGAATGTAAAAACATCACTAGATGCCCACTGGACCCCTTTCAGGTGGTGTTATCACATCAATTAAATTCTACAGGTCGGATGTGTGTAAATGTATCAGGAACATACTGGTGTCTATGCAATTTTACCAAACACTCTTTAAATAGAACTGGAAACTACAAAGGCCAGTATGATAGCCAATGTAACATCACTGTACATAAGCCAAGATGGAAAAATTCTTATAATTTCCCAGGATGGCAGAATATGTATGATCCCGGAAGAAATTGGTCCCATAAGGACGTATACATTTATGATCAGACCCACGTAAACGAGTGTTGTCATGGTCAGAATCGAGTACAGTTATCGGCACTAATAAATATAAATGGTTCCCTCATAAAAGAGGAGGAAGGAAACTCCTGGCATCTCAAGGAGAAAATCTATACCAGAAGTGGCTCGAGAGGATACAAAATATCTACAAAAAGTCACAAACTATAGAAAACCACCCATGGAAGAATAAATCAAAACTATGCACTCCAAGGCCAGTAGGAACGGCGGGAGGTTTTCCATTGATGGCAGTCACATCTGATGACTGTCTGATATGCGACTTAATGCATAAACAAGCCAAACTTTCATATGCTTCCGATAAAGAGTGTAACTTGACAAGGCACGAAATACAACCCTGGTCCAAAGAATATTGCACCGGAACCGATAACTGTAAAAAATGTACCAATGTAGAAGGTATATCTATAACAATCGTACCGCATTTCGAATGGTGCATGGAATCAAAAATTGGTGAAGTGGAGGTTGGGGTGCTTTTCCCCACATTTTGTGACATCATCATCTCCATAAATGGTAAAAGAGAGGGACAACACAACGAAATTATGTGGCCTACCAAACCCCATGATAATTCAAAAGGACATACCAAATGTCTGCAAACTTCAGAATGGAATCTAGAGAACCTAGCCAGACGATCATACCAGTGTTCTCTGAGAGCACTTGAAGGGACTATGTGGGTGTGCAATCATACTGGATACCCATATTTACCAAATCATTTTAAAGGAAGATGTGCTATAGCATTTATTGTTCCAGCCTTCAGACTTGAAGATGAAATTCCGAGTGAAGACCCAAACTACAGTCAATGGAAAAAAAAGAAATGATGGGACTAATTTCGCCATGCGCAAACTCTTGGGCTCAGATCCTTTCAAAACACACCACCAAAACTGGTGGAACCGACTCCTAGGAACTTTAATATCATCTTACGGAGTAATGATGGCATTAGATGAAATAAGAAATTTGGCACAGGATGTGGAGGATATTGCCAGAGACATGGCCAAGGCGTTGAAACTGATCAATAAGGAAATGGGCCAAATAAGAATGTTTGCCCTACAAAACAGGATGGCACTAGATTATGTTTTACATGCACAAGGAGGAGCATGCGCAGTTATTGGAGCAGAATGTTGTATGGACATTAGTGATTTCTCAAAGCAGATCGAAAACGAAACTGATGAAAGGGAAAGGAGGCCGGAGACATTGATCACACAATGGGAAATTGTGGATGGGGACCATTGTGTCTATTAGATGGACTATTTGGAGGACTGTTTAGAACCATCTTGGAATGGGTCATTTGTCTGGTTGTCTTATATGTACTAGTCTCGGTGATAATCAACCGACTGATTAAGCGTGGATCAGGAGGTGAAAAGCAGATGGTTATAATCAATCAACCTCAAGGAAATGTCAATGTCACACAGGATTGGACTAGGAGTAACATGAAAGAGCTGCAAGAATTAGAGGAAGATGATAGCATTTACGAAGATTCGGCATAATACTAAGATAAAATGGGACAAGAATGGACCCAACCCCTGGACAATGATAACGGGTTACCTTTGCTTGATTGCATGCTTATATCGTATATTGCATTTACTTCCCAACTGAAGTAGGGCGACTGACTCGGATAACCATATATGTTGTATAGGTTCAAAGGAAACTATGAATGATAAAAATATAATCTTTAAACGTATATATGGAATAAGTGACACCCTGTCCAGTATGTAGAAAAAGGTCGAGGTTATCATGTAATGATAAAAGGAGGTAATGTTAAGCTGGATTAATCCCATACTGCCTTACCAATGATTCGCAAAGCATGATGAACTACTTGACATGCAGTGAATAGTTTAAATGTAAAAAACTGATGCAGGACTGTGGGAATGTAGTACACATAGATAAGAAAGGACAGGAACAGAATGTTTAGATAACTGTTGGAGACAGTCTCATGGTCGAATTTTGTTGAAAACAAAAGTGAATTTTAAACAGAACTCTGTAAAAAGAAACAAATGACTTGTGCAGCATGTGATCGCCTAGCTTTCTGTTTTCTCATGACTTGCAATTTATGAAAATGTATAAATATTGTAGCCCCGTGAGTCTAGGGGCTCACTCTTTGGGAGGCATACTTGTGTGCAAACACAATTGGGCTTCTCAGAGTGAAGTCCAGGTACCTTAATAAAACTTTACTTATTTTACAGTTTCTGACTTTGTGTATTACTGAGAAAGTGATAGACTGACCAGCGTGTTTAGTCTCCTAAAGCAGTGAACCCTGACCCCCCAAGTTAGGGGTAGATCCTCCTCACAGAAGCGAGGGGTTAACACTTGTAACCCCCCTGTGCGGTGGGCAGCGGTCCGATAAAATCGGCCTGTATGTACTGCCATGGTCCCTGCACTTTCCTCGTGTGTCCCATGGATACCATCCTTTTCTGGGGGTCAGGGTTGTTTGCAGTACACACCAAGCAATCCACGCAGAAGTCGCGGACGTCCTCCCTCAGTTGCAGCCACAACCCTGCCTGTTCCACCCATTGCCAGGTGGTCTCCGGCCCGGGGTGCCCTGCTCCAGGACCCTCGTGAGCCTACTGAAGGAATTCCCTCCAGTGCTGCTGCGGAACTACCTACTGTTCCCCTCTGAAAACCATCCCATCCTAATACCTGCCACTCCGTATGGACCCTCTACCTTATCTCCCTTAGCCAGCGTCTCCAGAACAGTTTTTAGGATGGGATCCCATGCCTGGACCATCTTTAGGTCTGGGGCCAATGCTACCCCTGCACTCCCTTGGGTCCCACCTCTGTCTCTGATCGCTGCTCCCAGACTCGACCCATATGGATCCCAAAACATGCCCGTTTATGCACCCTCTTTGGCCAGCGCGTCAGCCTGCTGATTGCCCTCCGCACAGGGTTCAGTCTTAGAATGGGCCTTGACTTTGTGTATATAGAAATCCCCCTGGGTTCCTATCGATGTTAGGATCTGTCGCAACAATGGCTTGGTTGCTAGGGATTTCCCGTCTGCAGATGTGAACCCGCGACGAGATCAAATGGCTAAATATTCTGTACACGAATTGCAATTGAACAAATCGTGTAGGGTGTAGGGAACTCTTCGGGGTGGGTAACCACATACACCACCGCTGACAGTTCAGTGTGCTGGGCACTCATGGTGCTCTGGAGTTTAATGGCCTTGGCAATGCCTACCTTTGGGTCAAAAATCCCACATCCAGTGAGTCGCTCCCCGGCCACCACTGCACTGGACCCGTGTACATAGATCTCGTGGTCCGTGGGATGGATCCCAGCCCGAAACCCTATGTTTACATCCCACTCCCCTTCAACAGAACATTTGTGGGCCACCCCTGGGTAGATATAATTTGCGGCAAGCTTGGGCTCACAGAGACCTTTCACAATCAAATTCATCTGAGAGAGCAATAAAGTCCAGCGAGCAATGCATGCACTGCTCACCATGCCATCCTTTATCCTCCCATCCAGAAGCATCTGAGTGGGTGTATGATGGGTTAAGAGAGTTACCAGGGACGCCCCCGTGAAGATTTGTGATCTCTTTACAGACCAATGTGTGGCAAGCAGGTACCTCTCACAATTGGAGTACCCCCTCTCTACATCTGTGAGGATTCTTGATGAGTATACCACAGGCCTCAGCTTGCCATGCTGCTCCTGGAGCAGCACTGCGCTCAAACTGTCCCCTGTGGCAGCTACCTCCTTTCCCCCATCAATTGCTCCTAAAGCCGGCGCGGTCTGCAGATATCCCATCAGATGACCTAAAACTGCCATGCAGTCCTCATCCCACTCCCAGCCCACTCCCTTGTGGAGGAGCTGGGGTAGAGGAGCTGCCGTAGCGGCATAGTCCA
Source organism: Somniosus microcephalus (assembly GCF_052327205.1). Classification (NCBI taxonomy): domain Eukaryota; kingdom Metazoa; phylum Chordata; class Chondrichthyes; order Squaliformes; family Somniosidae; genus Somniosus; species Somniosus microcephalus. The sequence goes on along the minus strand of NC_140999.1, from coordinate 80,518,545 downwards.
CTATAAAATCTGTGCAGTAGCCTGTGAGTCCCAGGAAGGATCTTACCCCTGTTACCATGGTTGGAGCAGATAGCTCGTGTACCACCTTCCTCCTCTTCTTAGGCAGTACCTCGGAACCGAGGATGACTTGCTTCCACATTAAAAACGAGTTCTCAGGTGACTGATGAGTCCAATGTGGGACCTACAGTCTCTGTCACAGGTGGGGCAGACGGTGGTTGAAGGGGCGGGTGGGTGGGGTGCTTGGGTTGACATGCGCTCCATGCACTGCCTGCGCTTGGCTTCCGCTTGCTCCCGGCGAAGAGTCTCGAGGTGTTCGGCGCCTTCCCGGATGCTTCTCCTCCACTTTGTGCGGTCTTGGGCCAGGGATTCCCAGGTGTCGGTGGGGATGTTATACTTTTTCAAGGAGGCTTTGAGGGTGTCCTTGAAGCGTTTCCTCTGCCCACCTGGGGCTCTCTTGCCATGCCGGAGCTTCAAGTGGAGCGCTTGTTTTGGGAGTCTCGTATCGGGCATGCGAACAATGTGACCCGTCCATTGGAGCTGATTGAGCGTGGTCAGAGCTTCGATGCTGGGGATGTTGGCCTGAGCAAGAACAGTGACATTGGTGCACCTATCCTGCCAATGGATTTGCAGGATCTTATGGAGGCAGCGTTGGTGGTACCTCTCCAGTGCTTTGAGGTGCCTGCTGTACATGGTCCATGTCTCTGAGGCATACAGCAGGGCAGGTATCACGGCTGCCCTGTAGACCATGAGCTTAGTGCCGGGTTTGAGGTCCTGGTCTTCAAAAACTGTCTTCCTCAGGCGACCGAAGGCTGCACTGGCACACTGAAGGTGGTGTTGGACTTCATCGTCGACATCTGCCCTTGTTGACAGTGGGCTCCCGAGGTATGGAAAGTGGTCCACGTTGTCCAAGACCTTGTCGTGGATTTTGATATCGGGGGGCAGCACTGTGTGGATTAGGCAGGTTGGTAGAGGACCTTTGTCTTACGGATGTTTACTGTGAGGCATATGCTCTCATATGCTTCGGTGAAGGTGTTTACGATGGTTTGGAGTTCGGCCTCCGAGTGAGTGCAGACGCAAGCATCATCTGCATACCGTAATTCGACGACAGAGGATGGGACGACCTTGCATCTGGACTGGAGGCGATGGAGGTTGGACAGTTTCCCGTTTGTTCTGTAAATTAGCTCCACTCCAGTGGGGAGCTTACTGAGGGTGAGATGGAGCATTGCAGCAAGGAAGATTGAGAAGAGCATTGGTGCGAAGACACAGCCTTGCATACGTGAATTGGGTCTGTGGTGGAACCGTTGGTCAGGATCACGGCTTGCATGTCGTCATGAAGCAGGCGGAGGATATTGACAAACTTTTGAGGGCAGCCGAATTTGAGAAGGACACTCCATAATCCCTCATGGTTGACAGTGTCGAAGGCCTTTGTGAGATCAAAGAAGGCCATGTACAGTGCTTGGTGCTGTTCCCTGCATTTCTCTTGTAATTGACGTGCGGTGAAGATCATGTCCATTGTGCCCCTTAGTGGGCGGAATCCACATTGCGACTCTGGGAGGAGCTCTTCGGCCACTGGGAGAAGGCGATTGAGGAGGATTCTTGCAATGACTTTCCCTGTGGCAGACAGCGGGGAAACTCCTCTGTAATTACCGCAATCGGACTTGTCACATAGCGGTATAGTCCTCTATAAAATCTGTGCAGTAGCCTGTGAGTCCCAGGAAGGATCTTACCCCCGTTATCATGGTTGGGGCAGCTAGCTCCTGTACCACCTTCCTCCTCACCTCATCGATGGCCTTGTCCCCAGCACGCAAGGCCAGCCCAAGGAGTTTTACTTCTTGCTGGTCGATCTGTGCTTTCTTGGGATTGACCTTGAACCCAGCTCCCTTTAACAGACTCAGCAGCTCAGCCAGCAGGGGGCCATGCTCCTCTCACTCATTGGAGAACAAAAGCAGGTCGTCCACATACTGCAGAAGCTGCTGTGGTCTGCTGAACCCTTTTAAACAGTTGGCCATACATTGGTGGAAAACCCTTGGGGAAGGCAGGTCCATGTGTACTGCTGACCCTTGAAAGTGAATGCAAACTTATACTGGTCCTCCCTTTTGAGAGGGATAGACCAGAATCTGTTCAAAATGTCCAGCACCGTGAATGTTTTCACGGCTGCTGGGATACTCCTGATCAGGTCAGCTATAGCTGCGACGGTGGGGGCACAGGCTGGGATGTTCTTGTTAAGAACCCGATGGTCCACAGTGGATCTCCATGAATTGTCTGGTTTCCTAACTGGCCAAATCAGAGAGTTCACATGGGTTGCCACGGGTCTCAACACACCCTGCTCAACCAGTGATCCCACTGCCATCTCTAAATCTGCCTCTGCCTCTCTGGGGAAGTTGTACTGTTTCTGTCGTCGGGCCATGGGGTCCCCGTCTGACCTCCACCCCTATTACTCTACCACAGTCGTGCTTGTTATTATGTCCGTGTGTAATTGAGACACGGACTGCAGGAGCTGGTTATAACAGGTCTTTACTGAGTGGAGACAACCTGGAACTACTATGCAAAAGTTACTACACAGGCTTATATACAGGGGTGGTCACTACTGGTACTGCAGTATACAGGGGCTGCAGAATATAGTTCCTTCTGCAAAGTACATACACTACAATTCCTCCCCTTTTAGCTAAACAGTACATAACATTCGATTAATAATTAAATAACATATTTACAATTACAGTTGCTAGATACATTAGTTGAAGTTAAGCAATTATAAGTTCAGTCTTTGAGGAGGCTTCCTGATTCTGTCTGGATAACGCCTCTTTGGGGTATCAGGTTCTTCTGGCAAAGTTGATTCGGGGTCAACGTCGTTGTTTGGTTCGTCTGCTTCCAATTTCACCGATTCTGAGGTAGATGCAATTGGTACTTTGGTATCATCACCAGGTGTATCGGATCGTGGTGTGGAATTGACGTTTTCCAGTGACTCTAGAATCTGGTCAGCATGGCGTCTTACAATGCTCTCTCCAACGTCCACGGTATACATTAGAGGTTCTTGCCGTGTACAGATCGTTCCTGGCTGCCATTTCTCTGTGCGGTAGTCCCGGGCCAAAACTGGTTGACCTATATTAAAACTCCTGGTCGTCCTTTCATTCATATTCTGAAACTGCCTGTTCTCCACATCTCTTCTGATGTTTGGCTTAACCAAATCCAAGCGGCATCGTAGTCTTCGATTGAAGAACATCATGGCTGGAGTTTGGTTGGTAACCGCATGTGTCGCATTCCGGTAGGCAAACAACAAGTTGTCCACCTTGTGTTGTAGGGGTATGTCTTCATTACACATTGCCTTGATAGCCTTCTTGAATGTTTGAATGAACCTCTCAGCCAATCCATTGGTGGCTGGATGATATGGGGCGGATGTGTAATACTTAACACAATTGTTCTTTAAGAACCTCCAGAACTCTTCAGACACAAACTGTGGTCCATTGTCGGAGCAAATCTGTTCAGGCAGCCCATTTCTGGCGAATATGGTTCATAAGACTGTGATAGTTTTTTCTGTGGTGGTTGAGGACATTTTTATTACCTCTGGCCACTTTGAATGTGCATCCACCGCAATTAAAAACATCGAGTCCATAAATGGACCAGCAAAATCAATGTGCACCCTTTGCCATGGAGATGAGGGCCACTCCCATGGATGTAGAGGGGCTTGTGGTGGGGCGTTTTGGACCTTCTGGCATCCTGTACAGCTCTTGGTCATCTCTTCGATTTCTCTATCGATTCCCGGCCACCACACAAACGCTCTGGCTAAGTGCTTCATTTCTACCCCTCCCAGATGACCCTCATGAAGCTCATTGAGCACTCTATCCTTCAATTTGGGTGGAATTACTACTCTGGATCCACACATCAAGGTTCCTCTGCACACTGACAGCTGTTCTCTGCTCGGCGAGAATGCTGGCAACAGTGGTTCGCCATGTGCTGGCCATCCCTTCACCATTAAATCATAGACCCTGGAGAGTGTTGGGTCATTTCGTGTTTCCTTTTCTATGTTTGCATTCGTCACAGGTAGACATTCGACTATGGTCGTGTGGAATATCTCCACAGGATCCACTGCAGGTGCTTTCTCCACCGTCGGCAATGGTAGGCGCGACAATCCATCAGCATTCCCATGCTGTTTAGTTCCTTTGTACTCGATGTCATATTGGTGTGCCCCTAGGAAAAGGGACCACCTCTGTAGCCGTTGTGCTGTCATTATCGGTACGCCCTTCTGAGGGTTGAAAATGGAGACAAGAGGTTGATGATCAGTTAGTAGAGTAAATTTCTGACCGTGCAGGTAGTGATTGAACTTCTTCACCCCCCACACCAGGCTGAGGGCCTTTCTGTCAATCTGGGCGTAGTTACGCTCGGCTGAAGTTAACAAGCATGATGCAAAAGCTATCGGCCTCTCTGAACCATCAAGGAATTTATGTGACAGTACCGCTCCCATGCTGTAGGGAGATGCATCACACGCCAGTCTTATCGGTGGTGATGGGTTGTAGTGAGCCAATACTTCTCTTGAAGTGATTAGGTCCTTACTCTTCTGAAAGGCCCGCTTACATTTATCACTCCATTTCCATGCTGCTCCAGTTTGTAGTAGGGCGTACAGTGGGTGCAGAATTGTGGACAAGTTCGGCAAAAACTTATGGTAGTAATTCACCAATCCGAGGAATGACCTCAGTTGCAACACATTTTCAGGCGCTGGAGCCTTAACTACCGCTTCAATTTTGTCAGGGGACTTATGTAACCCCTCTTCATCAATCACGTGGCCACAATACGATATCTGTTTCTTAAAAAACTCGCACTTGGGGCGATTGGCTCGTAGCCCATGTTCTCTTAGTCTAGTGAGCACCTGCTCTAGGTTGGCAAGGTGTTCACTGTCATCTTCAACTGTCACTAGGATGTCGTCCAAGTAACACTGAGTCCCCGGAATCCCTTGCAGGACTTGTTCCATCGCTCTTTGCCATATCGCCGGAGCTGATGCTACTCCGAATACCAGTCGATTATACTGGTAAAGACCTTTGTGAGTGTTTATCGTGAGATACTTCCTAGAGGATTCTTCAACCTCCATCTGCAAATATGCTTGTGCTAGGTCAATTTTTGTAAAACACTTCCCTCCAGATAGTGAGGCAAAAATATCTTCTATCCTCAGAAGAGGATATTGTACTGTGTGAAGGATAGGGTTCACCATCACCTTGAAGTCCCCACAGATGCGAACCTTACTTGGCTCCTCGGACTTATTGTTTAACGTTTTCTTCATGACAGGAACGATGGGTGTCGCCCACTCGCTCCAATCTACCTTAGATAACACACCTGCATTCTCCAGATTCTCCAGCTCTGCCTCGATGGCTGGGAGAATTGCATATGGTACCGGTCTTGCTTTGAAAAACCTGGGAATTGCATTCTCTTCTATTTTTATCAAGGCGGTTATGCCTTTAAGAGTTCCCAGTTCTTGTTGAAATACCTCTTTGGCGTTAGCTAAGATTGTTGACAATCGTCCAGGAGTGATGTCGTCATCCTTTTTACCAGCCACCGTCAGTGCCTGAATGGAGTGCCAGTCTAAACTTATCTTTCTGATCCATTCACGTCCCAATAACGGTGGTCCACCATCTTGCAGTATGTACAGATACAATTTCTGTATTTCCTTGCCGTTGTATTCAACAGGCACCCTTATTTTTCCTCTGGGGTATACTTTTTGCCCCGTATACGTCTTCAAGACAATGGATGTCTCTTTCAAGGGTATGTGTGAGAATAGCCGCTCGTAGTCTCGTCGATTCATGGCGGTCAGAGCTGATCCTGTATCCAATTCCATTTTGACTTGGGACCCTGCTATCATGAGGGTGACCCAAATGGTTCGGTGATCCTCTTTTGCTATTACGTTGTGAAGTTTGAGACAGCTTAGTCTCTTGTTCCCGGATTCACTATTGCTCATCTGGTCTTCGGAACTACTGTCCGTCATCTTTTGTACTTTCCTGTACTGTTCCTTAGTAGCCTTTTTGTTGTCGTTAGTCTTCTTCCCAGACCTGCAAACTCGTGCAATGTGTCCCATCTTTCCGCATTGCCTGCATATTTTGTCCTTGGACCAGCAGTCCTTCTGGTCATGGGTTGTTCTGCCACAGCGGTAACATTTTTCAAATCCCCGTGTCATTTCATGGGTGTCGTATTCCTGTGGCTTTTGCTGTATTTCCACAGCTCCCCTTGCTGCTGCTTCATACGATACTGCCACGCTGAAAGCCTTATCTAGCGTTGGCTCTTTCTCTGAGAGTAACCTCTTCTGGGTTCCTTCACTCAGGAGTCCACAGACAAATTTGTCCCGTAGGGTATCTGCCAGTCCTGCTCTGAACTGGCAGTGCTTTGACAGCTTGCGTAGTTCCGTAAGGTAATCAGCATTGCTCTCATCTTTATGCTGATTTCTCCTGTGGAATTTAAATCTTTCTGCTATCAGCAGCGGTGTAGGATTTAGGTGTTCCTGTAGGATATCAACAATTTCGTTAAAACTCTTCGCCTTCAGTTTGGCTGGAGTAATCAGGTTCCGCAATAGGCCGTACGTTCTTGCGCCCATTAAGTTTAGTAGTACCGATGCCTTTTTCTCATTGGCTACTTCGTTTGCCTAGCAATATACCTCGACTCTTTCCACATATGTGGTCCAGTCTTCTATTGCATTATCGAAGGCAGTGATATTGCCAGTCTTCGGCATCTTGGAAATCTAAGATGGCGCCTCCCGTGCTTTGCCTTCTTCCTCGATTTAACAAAATGGCACCTCCCGCGCTTTGCCTTCTTCCCCGCTGCTGCTAGCGCTGTTGCTGGCATTTTATGCCTTGATGGCGACGCCCTATGGTCTTCGCGCACTTCTCCCCACGCTGCTGCTAACGCCGCTCTCCGCGGTTCCCGTAGCAAACTGCAGCTCCTGCTTTCTGCGCTTCTAATTTTTTTATTATTTCCCCGTCATCGGAGCAACCCTGCGGGACACTTGCCTCCCTCTTCTCGGGTCTGTACGCTGCCTGGCTTCATAGCACCGGCCTGTGTGCTCCACCCTCTCTCTCTCTCCTCTTCCCGACAACGCTGCTCGGCCCCATTGAAAAGCCACCCGATCGAGCTCTAGACCGCCACAGCCCAGGAAGGATCAGTGTACTACCTGCCACCAGCCCGAGTAGCTGAAACACCATCGACAGGATAACCAAGCCTCGCTCTCGACATCCTCTCCTGCAAATCTTCAACTCCGATGAATCAGAGGCGGATGCCCACGGTCGATGCCCGTTTCTTCTCTTCATTTGATTTTTTTCTTTCTTCCTTCTGGCCTCGACCTCTGATAACTTCGCTTCAGGGATGGATCCCCATGAGGTGGTGCAGACTGTAGGTAAGTTCGGATCTGCTCGTCGCCAGTATTATGTCCGTGTGTAATTGAGACACAGACTGCAGGAGCTGGTTATAACAGGTCTTTACTGAGTGGAGACAACCTGGAACTACTATGCAAAAGTTACTACACAGGCTTATATACAGGGGTGGTCACTACTGGTACTGCAGTATACAGGGGCTGCAGAATATAGTTCCTTCTGCAAAGTACATACACTACACTTGTGTGTAGCGAATGCTGTGAGGTTGGATTGCACATCCACTATGTACTCCGCTGGGGTAAAAGTGTCCAAAAGTTCGAGGTCATAAATACATCATACACATGGTTCCCTTGCCTTGCTTCCCTGGTATAACTACCACCTCCTTCTCCTTTCCCATGCATACTGCCCCCCAATGGCAGTGATTCTGGAAATCCACCAATACCTTGTGGGCCAGTATGCAGTCTGCCACCAAAATGCCTATTCCCTCCCACTCCCACTGCATCAGGACACATTTCTACTCCATATGGAGTGTACCCAGATCGATGGCTAGCGGGATTGTAGGATTCTCAAAATTTACATATCCCCCATTAAAAAAGAAAAACCCAATTAAAATGATTTTGGACCCTTGCTAAAAACTATAGGAGGATAAAAGGCATGTTGGGCATAGCAAGGAGATTCAAGGTCAAAAACCAGACTTGGCATTTTAAAAGGACATGTTCAGGCATGTTTGGGAAACAGGCTGCAACAAAGAATTTGGGATCTACCTATGCAGTGGCCAGTTTGAGTATTTGAGGTAATCAAACTGTCTGGGGGAACTGATAAACATAACTCAGCCTTTATCAAGACATTTACATGCTAACAATAGACCCACGGAAAAACAGCCGCACAAAGCCATCCCAAAACATGCATAAACCAAATCGTTTAGCCAACCTACAAAGAATCTCAGGCCCCACAGGAAACTCAAAGCATGAGGACAATTCACTACAATTAGATAAGAGCTCAACAGCTCAGGAAAACCATCCTGAAACTATTTCTCACATTTTTAAACGACTCCAACAACTCAGGAAGCCATCTCGAAACCACTTAAACAATTTACACAACTTAATAGTAACGAGCCCGCCAAAATCTAACAAAGGACTTGAACAAATTTGGCTCGCAGATTAGCAGGCCTCATTTTGTATAATTGGCGGCCTGTTCAACAGTTAAAGGGTAGTATTTCATTTCAAAGTATGTTCAAGTTCAACAAGGCGGAGTCGAGCAGTACAGTTCGAAGTTCGAGGAGAGCCATTGACGAGCAACATCGAGGTCGAGGAGCAAACATCTTGAAGCAGTTCTCTCTCGAAAAAGTAACACACCAACGGACACCTCGCGGCACCAAGGGCCCCACGAAACAACCAACCGAATATTAGCCACAGTCAACCGGGTAATATTGGGCCACCGCGACCAACAAAAGGCCAACTTGGAAGAAACCAAAGATTCCACAAGTCTTTTCCACTCTACAATCTATCTTACCCCTGGGTAAGATTTTATCCAAAAAGATTCTAGGCCCTATTTCTAGCCAAAGAAAATTGTGTACTCACCTGATAGATCCAATACGCACCCTACCGCATCAGTGGACTCACGAGGACTGACCAGCTATGCAGATGAAGTCCTCTACCACGTCCGGCGTACGGCAGTCCCCAACCGACACATCTAGTGAACCCCAAAATCGCGAACCACCTCAACTGTCAAGAATTCGTTTTGGTGAGCATTATCCCTGGTCCTTCAGACCCTGACCTAGCTAGTAAGGTGGGATTGGGAGGGGTGAGAGATGTGTCTACTGTAATTTTTCCCTCGTGTATGTTGAAGTATTTTCCCCGTTTTATTAGAGTGTTATTATTGTGTTGTATTTTCTTTCTCAAATAAAAATCAAAGTTCTTGCACCAAGATCAGTTGTCTACTGCACTTTTATCACAACCCCCAAATAAGTCCAAGGTCCAGAACCAATGGAGTGGGAGCGATTCGAACTGCTCACAAGTCAGAGGTGAAGCTGACATCAAACACCACCCCCTACATAATGGCGACCGCGGCACGAGCTTGGCAAAAGGGATGTGATGCAGTAGACACTGTTTTTGAGGAAGGATGAAGATGGAAGAGAGGATTTCCTCTTATGTATTTGAGCAGGTAAATATTACCAAGAAATGGGTGCTCAGTCTGTTGCGCACTGAGCGTCCCATGGACTCTGCAGCCAAATGGACTGAAAGCAAAGATCATAAAAAGTCGGTGGAGAAGGCCATATGGTTGGTCTTCTCCCAGTGACAGATCCAGCTGTTAGATAAGCGCATTGAGGCACTAACAGAAGAGCTGCGGGAATCAGCTCAGCTGTCTCAAGCAAGGGCTCTAGCAGGGGAAGGATTACTAGAGGAATTAAATGCCCAAAGTCAGGAAAAGTGCAGATAATGGAAAAGCATAGGAACAGACAGGAATACTTTCGGTGTCAGGTCACCGAAGCAAAAAAACAATGAATTAGTGTTACAAGAAGAGAACGCCCGCCTTGCCAAGCAAATAAAAGAACAGGAGGAGAGGTTGAGAGATGTACAGGCAGCTTATAAGGTAGCAAGCAGTAGGGGGTTTGAAGCGGGAGATCACGGCCCCTGTCAGAAGCAGATCGATAGTTTAAACCTTGCTCTGTCCAGGGCAAAAGGCATGGTGTGCCTAATAAGCCCTGGTGCAGCCCGGGTGGACCTGGAAGTGCAAGGGGAATCTTTTCGGACGCCACCTGACCCGATTTGGCAGCAGGAGGGACGGATGATTTGTGAGACTGGCAGGGAGTGCAGACCACCACCATCTGTGGCGTTTGGTTTTAACTCGGTTTGGCAGCAGCGAGAGGTGGGCGAACCAAAGCAGGAAAGGTCGGAGCCAGGGCTGATGTGCCCGGCTGGCAGCAAAAGTTTCACCCGCCCGGTGGTGGTGGGGGTCAGGGACCCCTGGAAAGCCAATTCGTGGTTCCCCATGGTACCCAACAGCTTAGGGCTATGATAAGCCACCTGAACAAACTCACCCAAAAGGGAGATCCCTCGGTCCACTTCATGGAAGTGGAACAGGCAGCAGGCATCAATGAGTGCGATGACTCCGAGATGGCCAAAATGCTCCTGACATAATAAAACTCACTATGCACTTGGTTCGAGTATAATCCAAGTCTTTAATCAACTTGTTTCAAAACATAGAGGTCTAGTTATCTTTCACTAGTTCCTGTTTACACAATGTCCTGGGAAAGCTGGGCCCATGCCCACGTATTTATACTCCTTGGACGGCACCACCAGCTGGCCGTCCAGTGTTATTTCATGAGTCTTTCTTCATGGATCATAAGAATCATAACAGCTCCTGTTCTCTCTGGATGGCAAATTGTACCAGTCCCTCTCTGCAGAGCAAGAAATGGTAAGGGGGTACGCTGCCATCCAGGAGGAAGTTCTGCAGGCCATGGGTATGAACGATGGTTTTCCTTTCTCCGAGGTGGAGAAGACAACACAGCTAGCAGGGGAGACCCCACAGGCTTTTGCAGACCGACTGTGGCCTGTGTACAGGAGTGCCTGTAATGGGGATCTTAACCGGGCTCACCTGTGTTAAGTCTGTGAGTTGTTCAAGTAATTAATACTCAGACTTAATCAGTAACAATAAAACAGGTCTTTACTGGTTGGAGGTAGGGACTACACTGAATACAAGATTACTGCACAGTGCTTATATACCGGTGTGTTCACCCCCGGTATTACGTCTACAGCAGCCTGAGAAAGTAGTACATCTCTTAAGGTGGAACAGGCTTAAGCTCTCTTAAGGTGGAACAGGTTACATACACAACACTCCTCCCTTCTTAGCTTTATAGTCATCCCCCCATTTAACATAACGTAATAACATATATACATATATAACTTCATGTTTAACGTAACATATCACAGATTCAGTCTCTGCGGAAAACAGTTCACAGATTCAATCTCTGTGGTGTAGTCGGTTCACGTTACTCATTCAATAGTCCTTTCATGGATTTAACAGCTTGAACTTCCGAACTGATTTGGCTCCGTTCGGAGGGACCACGTGTGTGATCTGGTAGAGGTGATAATGGTTCAGATGGGTCATCTTCTGTTTTTACTTTTCCTTTTCTGCTTCTTGGAGACTCTCTGGGCTCCATTGTCAGCTGCCACAGCTGCCAGCTGCATGTGCAGTTCCTCCTTCTCTTCCTCCTGTTTCCGTCGTAGAGCCAGCTTCTCCCGATGTTCCGTAGACTTTTGGTGCTCCTCCATGATTTCTGCACTTTGGGAGTCGAAGTTACAAGCTGGGCAGGACAGGACATCGTAATATTCGGTGTCGTCCACCAGGTCATGGTAATATTCGGTGTCGTCCTGAGCTAGACCAGTGAGAGGGTCGTCTATTTCCTCCATACCCAGCTGGACGTTAGCCAGCTCTTGTTCCAAATCCAGACATCTTTCCTGAAGAGACTTCTTCATGTGTACCTCTGCATCCAGCTTTTTCTGGGCTTTCAGCAAATCGTTTACTAGTGACCTCATTTGTGATTTTAATACTTCAACTTCCTTTGGAGATTGATTGATCAGACTATGCAATCCCTCTACCGGAGCAGCTGTTTCAGCGGTCTGTTGTTCTACATTGACGTGAGTCAGCGTACTTTTGGCATCCAATGGCTGCTCTGTTGCAGTCGTTTCAGTCTGTGTCGTCACATCAGCCATCTCAATGACTTTTGAGAGCTCCGAACCCTTTTCCTTTGAAGATCGCAGCTTGTGTTCAAGTTTTTCCCATTTCAGAGTCTTGTCCCTCAGCATATGAAGGAGTTGGCTGACCGTTAACTCTTCTGACACCAGATTATGGCACGCACCTTCAGAACCTGAATCAGCTTTGATTCGTTCGGCCTCCTCGCGCAGATGGTTGGTGTGCTCCTGCTCCATTTTCTCCATCAGTTGCTTCTGTTGCCTTTCCAGATTCTCCCACTCTGTAACAAAGAACATTTTTATTTCATGCATCTCTTGCTCAAAACGGCGAATCATTTGTTCTAATTGCTGTTGTAGTTTGAAATGGAGTTGAGTTCGAGCCCAGTGTCCCTCAAAAATGTGCATATCAGTAGACTTGACAGACTCAGAATTCTCTGTTAAACTATGTTGTTGTTGCTCAGTGGAATTCTGTGCTGAAACTTTGTCTTTTGCACATGGGTTGGTCTTACCATCATCAGTTCTAGAGTCTGGGCTGATTATCTGCACCGAGTTCTCACTCTTTATGGCTTTTAGCGAATGCCAGTCCATATTTATGTTTCTAAACCACTCCCGGCCTAGTAGTGGTGGACCTCCCTCCGGTAGCACATATAAGTCCATTATTTGACTTCCTTCGCCCTTGTTGGCCACTGCAACCTTTATTGTCCCGATGGGGTACACTCTCTGCCCCATGTAGGTTGTCAATATAATCTCCGTATCCTGTAGGGGAATATGTTGGAATAACCTTCTGTAATCTTTCTTATTCATGACCGACAATGCCGATCCAGTGTCCAATTCCATTTTTACTTGGACTCCTTCTATCTGAAGAGTAACCCAAATTGTCTGGAGGTCTGCACCCTTACCAACGTTGAGTACCCTTAAGCTAGCCAGTTCAATACTGCTTAAGCCAGCCAGTTCATTACTGCTAGCATCTGAATCGGACTCCTGTTCGGTCACCTTGTGTACCTTTGCGTATTTTCCTTGCGGTGACTTCTTGTTGCTGGTCTTCTTCCCTGACCTGCATACTCTAGCTATGTGTCCAAGCCTACCACAAGTTCTACATTCTTGGTTTTTAAACCAACACTGGTTCTGATCATGCGTTGTCTTTCCACAACGATAACATTTGCCAGAACTCACACCCAATTTGTGTGCACTGAGCTCCGGTGACCGTAGCTGCATTACTGCCGTGCCTCTCGCTGCGGCTTCATGTGCTGCTGCCATAGTGACCACCTTCTCAAGCGTCAGCTCATTCTCCTCGAGCAGTCGCTTTTGTGTATCCTGTTTAAATAAACCACACACAAATTTGTCTCGTAGTGCATCTGTCAGTCCCATTCCAAACTGGCAATATTTCGCTAATTTACGCAATTCCAGCAAATATTCAGCATTGCTTTCATGCTGTAGCTGCCTTCTGTCATAAAATTTAAATCGTTCCGCTAGCATCAGCGGCGTGGGGTTTAGATGATCTTTCAGGACAGTAACAATCCCATCGAACGTCTTATCCGCCGGTTCATCTGGTGATAACAGGTGTTTCAATTGCCCGTATGTCTTCGCACCCATTAAATTTAATAATGTTAGAGCTTTATCTTGGTCACGAATTTTATTGGCGTAACAATAATTTTTTACTCTTTCAACATATATGGCCCAATCTTCGATGTCACTATCAAAGTTGCTAATATTCCCATGTTTAGGCATTGTAGTACTTTATCAGATTTGCAATTTCTCAGATTTTTTTTTTACTGCTATCCAAGATGGCGGCTTCCCGCTCTTGCCGTCGTCCTCCGCCCACAAAATGGCGGTTTTCCCGCGCTTGGCGGTCTTCACCCGTCCCCCGACGCCGTCTCCCTTCAGCCCCGAGTGCGGCCCTTATCTCCGCCGCGATCGATGGCCCGCGCTTTTCACCGCGGCTCTCGCGCCTTCAGTGTCTGCCGACGCTGCGCCTTTCAGCCCGAGTGCGGCCCTTATCGGTGGTTGCGATCGATGGCCCGGCTGCGCCCCTCACTTCAAAGTGGCCCGGCCCTTATCTGCCGATCGCTATCGCCCTGTACCTCTCTCTTCCCCAGTCCTGTCTTCTACTCCGGTTCAGAAGCTGATGGAGGCTTCAGGGTCCTAATGCCTGTCGCTTCCAGTGGGGTGGTGAGTGGTGAGGTTTGAAACCTCTCTTCAACCGCCGTGGAATAACTGCAGCAGGGTAAGAACCTGACTCGTCGCCAGTGTTAAGTCTGTGAGTTGTTCAAGTAATTAATACTCAGACTTAATCAGTAACAATAAAACAGGTCTTTACTGGTTGGAGGTAGGGACTACACTGAATACAAGATTACTGCACAGTGCTAATATACCGGTGTGTTCACCCCCGGTATTACGTCTACAGCAGCCTGAGAAAGTAGTACATCTCTTAAGGTGCAACAGGCTTAAGCTCTCTTAAGGTGGAACAGGTTACATACACAACAACCTGAATCAGGACGAGCTGGCCCACTGACTCCGAAGCCTAGTGGCAAACAGCTTGCCATGGATCAGGGCCAAGGCTGAGCTGTGGTTTGACCCAAAAGGCCCCCAGGTCACCGAGGAGACTGTGGTCAGACAACTGACCCTGGCTTACTGCAATGGTAGAGGGGTAGAAGAACACCCACCAAAAGGAAAGGTTCATGAGATGACACCAAGTCAGAATAAGAAAGAGTGGCACCAGGAAGGGGGTAACCCGTCCGACATGAAGCATAACTGCTTTGGGTACGGAAAAAGTGGGCATTGGAGAAGGGACTGTAGGAATCCGTGGAAGGATAACGTAGGAAAGAACTCCCCAGCTCCTACCCCAGAAACAGAAACACCGACCTCGCCCTCCACGCTTGATTCAATAGTGGCTGCGCTCCGGGTTTTATTAAATGGCCCAGGGAAGGTAGCCACAGCCACGGGTGCTTTAAACCCATCTGCTCCACCCAGCCCAGACTTATGACTGGAGCCAGCGCAGCCTGTCTACCTGTGTCCCCTTGAGTATGATGCATGGAAAAGACCACTTGTTAGGATGGAGGTGGAAAAGGTGAAAGGGACCTACCTGTTAGACACGGGAGCATCGAGCACGATTATCTATTCAGATAACCCCGCCACCTCATCTCTGTCTAACGGGGTCTCGTACAGCTTAATGGGGTTCACAGGTAATGAGCATGCTGGCTCATTCTCCATCCCGCTGTCCATTCATTTAGGAGCACTCCACAACAAGTGGACCTGTGTTCTAATGAAATGGGAGCAGGAAGGGAAGGGGATCATGGGGCCTGATTTTATCATAGGCCACAGGATTCTAGTGGATCTTAGGAACCACTGACTATGGGGAGCATGCACCAGCAAGGAAAATAAAGTGGCAGTCATCCCAGAGAAACAGGGCAAGGGGAGCTTGTGCACTTTAAAACCAAAGGAGGGTTACAACCTCGAACTAATGGTCAGTAACACTCCAATGGAGTACCAGGCATTTGCGCGAGCACACCTCGCTGCATTTGCCACTCACAAACACGATTGTGGGAGGCTAAACAGGGTCGAGGTTAGTGTGAGTGGGGACCCCATGACCCGACCACAAAAGCAATACAATTTCCCCAAGGAAGCGGAGGCAGACAATGGAAACGGCCATGACTTCTCTGGTCAAACGGGGTATTGAGACCACTAGCCACCCACGTAAACTCTCCACTGTGGCCGGTTAGAAAACTGGACAACTCCTGGAGGGCCACAGTGGACTATCGAGTACTCAATCGAAACATCCCCGTCTGTGCACCCACGGTCGCAGCTTTCGCTGACCTCATTGGAAGTATCCCAGCATCTGTGACCACCTTCACAGTGCTGGATGTTTCCAACGGGTTTTGGTCCATCCCTCTATGGAGAAAGGGCCAGTACAAGTTCGCCTTCACTTTTAAAGGCCAACAATACACCTGGAACTGCCTACCTCAGGGTTTCCACAATAGCCCCAGCATTTTTCACCAGTGCATTGCTAATTGTTTAAAAGGCTTCAGCCAGCCCCAACAGTTAGTACAGTATGTGAATGACCTGCTCCTATTCACTGATGAAGGAGAGGAACATGGTCCACTACTGGCTGAACTGCTGGACCTGCTCAGGCAAGAGGGTTTTAAAGTAAACCCAAAGAAGTTACAGATCGGCCAACAGGAAGTAAAATTCCTAGGGCTGACTGTACGCGCAGGGGAAAGGGCCATCAACAAAGCTGGAAGGGAAGCAGTGCAGGAGTTACCAGCCCCCAACACAGTGTAGGGGGTGGCGTGTGCCCAGTCAGCTCTGCCCCTGACTGTCTCTGAGTGGTTCGAATCGCTCTCACACCCCTGGGTTCGAGACACTGGACTTAGGTACAGGCGGCGATACAGAAAATAGAGTAGACAAGTGGTTTGGTGCAAGAAAACCGCAATTTTTATTAAAGGCACAATAAAACATAATACTGAGAATTACTGGAATAATTACAGGCATATAAAATTACACTTATTTGGGAATGGGGAACACATGGCACATCGAGGGAACAAACACATTAAAATCCCCTTATCTTTATCCCACCCCCAATACCTAAATAGCTTAAGCTACGAAGGGCCAGGAATTCATGCTCACCAATGGGGTTTCTTTTACGTTTTGAAACCTGTCGATTAAGCTGGTTGTGGTTTTTGGGGTTCGCTCTTGTTGACCTTTGGGCCTGCCGTCGTCACGTGGTCACAGGGCGCGGCGATGGAGTTGTCTGTGCGAAGCACCTTCCTTTTCCTTCGTTAGAGTAAAGTCTTTTGTTGGGTACTTCACCTTGCAGGAATGGTTGTTCTTCTGGTGGTGGTCTGGTCGCCGACGGTTTTGTTGCGGTTGGGGCTCAGTTGGCGGTTTATATTGTCAATTCATTTTTCTACCCATGCTTCAAACGCCAGTTTATAACTAGGCCAGGGTGTGTGCCCGCTCGTCCCCAATGCTTCTTTTTCACTGCCCTCCTCTGCCTATTGGTTTTACCGTTTGTCTCGTCTCGTCTGCCCGTTTGCGGCCCCGTGTGTCCTGTGCGTGTTTGATTCGGTTCCATTCTCCTCCCCGCATTTGGCCCCTGGTGTTGTAATAGACGTCCTCAGTGTCGGGAGAGGCAAGAGCAAGAGGCAAGAGAGAGAGAGCTACCAGTGGGTCTACAATTATACCCGGTTCTTCACCCCTTATCTGCGCGCCAAATCAGGTCAGTTCTTTGTTTAATTTGGTGGGCTCGCCTAAAATCAAATCAAATCAAATCAAATCAACTTTTATTGTCATTGTTAGTGCACAAGTGCAGTACAACGAAATGTAGGCTTGCGGCTCCCGAGAGTGTACAATTTGGATTAGGACACTTAAACATTCAACATACATTTATACATTTGGCTTGCAGTATATTAGCATAAATATGACCATAATAAAGTACATTGGCAGATGTGCAGGCTTTAGTGTTTATTTGTGGAGTTCAGTAGGATGACAGCCCTGGGAAAGAAGCTGTTCCTAAATCTGGTCGTACGGGTGCGAATGCATCTGTAGCGTCTTCCAGATGGTAGGAGGGCGAACAGACTGTGGCTGGGGTGGGTAGGGTCTTTGATGATGGACCGTGCCCTCCGTAGGCAGCGTTTCTGATATATATGCTCTATGGTCAGTAGCCGGGTGCCGGTAATGCGTTGGGCAGTTTTGACTACCTGCTGCAGGGCTTTCCGGTCATGGGAGCTACAGCTGCCATACCATACCGTGATACAGTTTGTCAGGATGCTCTCTATAGTGCAGCGGTAGAAGTTAGAGAGGATCAGAGGTGACAGATTACATCCTTTCAGCCTCCTCAAGAAATATAGGCGCTGCTGGGCCTTCTTCACCAGAGAGGAGGTGTTGAGGGACCAGGAGAGGTCTTCCATGATGTGGACTCCGAGGAACTTAAAGCTGGCCACCCTTTCCAACTCCGCCCCATTGATGTGGTTGGGGGTGTGACTTCCGCCTTTGGACTTCCTGAAGTCCACGATTATTTCCTCTGTTTTCTTGGTGTTAAGGGCCAGGTTGTTGTCGGCGCACCACTTCACGAGATGCTGGGCCTCCTCCCTGTAGGCTGACTCATCGTTGTTGGTGATCTGGCCTACTACCGGATTACAGACATTCATCGGAAAATACAGACCGGAAAACGATTACAGACATTCACTTTAATGACTTTTGGGGTGGTTGTCTCCTTGTTTAATGGCTTCGATATCCTGGCTGTTTGTTATTTATGAAATGTAATCGTCTTTCCTGGCTTGGTAGCTACCTGTGAGCTGTTACCGATTATTTATACAAAAAGTTCATGGCCTCAAGATTAGGTCCATCCTGACTTGATCTGTTCCAAGGTGAAGAATGCATATTCTGTGTTTACCTAGCTGTCTGGCTTTAGAAAATGGCAAAGTCTTTCACAGATCCATGCATGTTAGGTTTTGTTTCAGGATTTGAATGGGCCTGCCTTCTGCAGGGCCTTGCTTTTAAAATCCTGCAAGCCTTGGTCACGAGGTTCCAGAAGCCATTTTGGGTACCCTTTTTAATAACTTGTCCATACAGGGTCCCTTTATCCATAACTTTTGGGGAATGTGGGACATTTGAGAAGCCTACACTCCCCCGTTGATACTAAACTCGCTTTAAGTATCATCCTGACAAGGTGAGAAAAATTCCTGACCCTCTATAGTTAATCTTCCCCTGTAATTACCTATCTATGATCCCACGACACATGCACTTCCCATTCTGTAAAAATGTAGTGTACATAAGCATACATAGAATAATTACAGTCGTTTACACACATCCAAGCATGGAGGGGTCCAATACCCCTGCACCACTTGGTACACACATATCTTTATTAAAACACGTCGAAAATCTTTATTAAAAACAACAAAAACACAAAAAAACAATCTTTATTCAGAAACATACAAAAAATTCAAACAGGTGTATCTCCCTCCACCTTAACATAATGTTCCTTCCAGGTCCTTTGGTTTCGGAATTCTAGCATTTGACCTTTTCCCTTGCACTGAGTGCACACTAGGTACAGTACTATTCCCAGCTGGCAAACCACGAGGATGTGGGAAGCCAGTCTAATCCACGAAGGGACCTCTATATTTTCAAAAATGTCCCACCACGGTGGAACTACAATGTCCAATATCTTGGCCCCTATCTCTACTGTCTTCTGCTCTAACGTGTAGAAATGTTTTTGTGAGACAATTACTGCTTTTAGTATCTTGGTCAGATGTTCTGGGAGAGGGGGAATTTCGTAGCCGAAATGCGCTACATATTTTTGCAGGTTGGTGAAATTCTCTTTTACAGTGAGGTGAACAGTGGAGGGTTCAGGAATGGGGACAGTTCGTTCCTGGGCCACTTGAACTTCTGCCTCGGGTTTAAAGCAGAAACTATGCTGTCCATGCTGGTAGTGGGGTGCACCTGTGGTGACACAATATGTCCCACCTCCTATATATGCTACCTGTGGGGGAACATGGTCTTGTGCCATTACCTCCATGGTACAATTTATAGGTTTTGCGCCAGTAGCTTTAAACCTGCACTGTGGTTTTGAATAGGCATTCAAGTGCTGGGGACACAGTATTATGTGTGCTCCCTGGCTTCGGCACCCTGAGAGGTCAGTACCTGTCATAGCGTGCTCCCACTTTATGACATAAGGTGGGACCACTGTGAAACAAATGTGTGCACCCCCTTGAATGACTCCAATGTTCTCTACCCTGTATACTGGTGCAGGTCGGGCTGTCCTACCCATGACCGGCATTCTTACTACTATACCCATGATAGTTGGACCGTCCACAATCTACTGGGACTGGGTAGGCCTCAGAAGCTAGCCGGAGTTGACACGGGCTTAATGCATTCTCAAACAGGTGGAGGGCTGCGAGGTGTTTGTTGCTGATCCAGGAGGGGACTAAACCCTGTTGTAAATCCTCCAGATTACTGCGGCCCTCGCCCAGCAACCATGCCCCATACAGCACGCACACCTCGTTCTGTGCAGCCTGGTCTGAAGCATTTCTGTCCTCTCTGATGAGGGCATTTACAGTCTTTGTGTGTCTTTCCAGCTCAGCTATTAGTTCTTTTAAATGGACCGTCATGGCCTGGTCCTCATGGAACTCTGAGCCTACTACCTTATTTTCATCCATCAAAATCTTCCTCAATTGTGTTTATAAACCGTTTATCTGCGTCTGCAATTCTATGTCATCCAGACTGTTGTCATCCAGGACTCTGTGTTAAACACTGTAAAAACATCATTCCAGGCTCCCCTTCTTTGTCTCCCCACATTACCAAAATACTTATGGTGTGTAGTGTACAGTTCTGCCTTGTCTACATTGGCAAAATCGAACTCGTAGAATTTCCTGAACATTTCTCTTAACAGGGCCTGGTACAGCTGTTCTGTCTCTTTGGGGCACCACTCAGGTAAGTGTACCTCAGTGAGGTTCAGGATCATGGAAGCTACCGCGTAGTGTACCCCCGGTATAGCACCTGTTCCATAGGCACTAGTACCAGCCCGTTCCCTGGTCCCTTGGTGGTGGCAGGGCACCGCTCTCTGTGTGTCCTTGCTGCCTGAGTCGTGGGCAGGGGCTTCCGGGTGCGCACCACTAGCTCAGTGGCTTTAACTGGGGCTGGGTAGCGTGGGACTATGCAGGTGTGTAGGTGGGAATCCCATTCCACCCCCTCCCCCTTATCCTGCCATGATACGGAGAAGATGATGGATATGCCTGTGGAGCAGGCCCTTTGTGACCCCCACATGCAGACATAAATTCCCTGTTCCGACTCCCACCACTTATCCCAGCATACGCTAGTCCCTCCTTGGATCCCGGTGACCGTCCGGTGGGTGTCGTTCCCCATTCGTTCCCAGTCAGCTGTACAATCCCCCATGTCTGTGCTCAGCTTCCTGAGCCACCACCACCTTCCCAGGGGAATCTGTCTTCTGCAAGTCAGGCACACGCGCTTCCCCTCAGTGACCCCGACCTGTACGCTGGGGCAGGGGAGGGTGGGCTCCCCGTAGGTGAACCCGGTCTGGCTGCAGTACCGGGTGGAGTTGGATCCCAGCCACCTGGGCCATCTTCCCTCATGGGAATAGAAGACGGGCTCCTCCACACCTTGTTTGCTGCTCCCAGCAGTCACAACTGGTGCTCTCTCTCCGGAGCATCCATAGATGTGGGAGTCCTCCACGTCACCTCGCTTTCCAATGCTCATTCCTATCAGGGCGAGTAGGAGTACGCCCCCATTCATCTCGAAATCCCCTCTGCAAAGAGATACAAGAACATATAGCCAGGTCCCGAGAAGATTCTCTGGCTTGGGTAAAGCATAGTCGAGTCTTGCTCTAGCACACTACTCCCTTCGATCTGGCTGCTCTGTCCTGTTCCTTTGGACCCTCGCAGCCTGCGGCTGCTGGCTGGGAACCTCTGCCCTCAGACTGATCCCTGACTCGAGAGGCTGCCCTTTTGAACTGGGGAGCCGGTGACCACGGTTTCCTTGGCCGTGGTGTTCGTGGGGACCTTCTAGGGACTTTGGCTGGTGGAGTTTTCCTGGCTGGTGGTTTTTTAACACGAGCCACTGCTCCCTCCTGTGCGGTCTGTGCACTTACCATTACCGCTGGCTGGGGATCTTCCTCCTCAGGCTTTACCTCTCCTGAACTTGGGCTAGGGGCAGGTAACTCTTCGCAGCCTGGTGCTGCAGGCTGAGGGTCCTCGCCCTCAGGGCCCACCTCATCTAAACCTGGGTCAGGAGCGGGGTCTTCACCCTCGGGTCCCATCTCCTCTAAACCTGGGTCAGGGGCGGGGTCTTCGCCCTCGGGTCCCACCTCCTCTAAACCTGGGTCAGGGGCGAGGTCTTCGCCCTCACATCCCACCTCATCTAAATCCCAGAAGAGTGGGGGAGTGTCCCAAGAGGTGGGCGGGATGGCCCCTCCCCTTAAACAAGCCACAGCGCCTGCCTGTGCAGTCTGTGAACTTGCTCCCGCTGCAGGCTTAGGATTTCTATCCTCAGACCTTGCCCCAACTGGCTGTTCCCTTTTCTCGGCTTAAACAATTTACATTGATTAATGTAACTAGCAGCCTGCCAGTAACCCTGTTTTAAAGTTTCGTCCGCTGCCCCGAACGGGCCTTCTATGGACTCCACATTCTTTCTCTTTACCGGGACGGCCTTAAAGACGGGATCTTGGGCTTGGAACTGCTTTAAGTCCGGAGCCAAAGCTACCCCTTGTGTCCCTCCCTTGTCCCAGATTGCTGCTACCGGGCCTGCTCTACAGGGATCCCAGAACTCTCCTTCCCTGACCCCCCGCTTGGCCACCTCGTCGGTCTTTTGGTTACCCTCCCACATGGTATGGAGGGATCCTAAATCTATGGCCAAATGTTTGGACCTTTCCCCAGCCTGCTCGTTCCCCGTGAATCCCATTAGGCTAAATGGGACCTTGTTAGACCTGGGTGAATTGGTCGGGTCTTCCGAATGGACCACCATGCTGGAGGCTCCAGCTTCCATCAAATATCTCCCCTGCACCGTCTCCACCCCCATTGTAATATAGGGCCTCCTCCCCTCAGCGTTTTCAAGGGGATACAGGTCGACAGGCTGCGCTTGTTCTAGTCAGGGCTGTGGGTTGGATGGGGCGGATGGGGTCAGAGCACCGGTATTGGCTGCTACTCTCCCTTGGCCAGTCAATAGGGAACTCATGGTGTCCAGAAATGACTCGACCACGGCGGCAGGGATTCCTGCCTCTGCCTTTTGGGCTGGGGCTGTGGAATTTTTTCCCTTGTTATCTTTCCAAGAGTTTTTGCACTCCTTCCTCCAGTGTCCATCCTTCCCACACCCGTAGCAGTTGCGCTTAGTGTTAGAAGGGTTATTCCCTTCCTGATGCCACTCCTTCCTACCCTGTCCAGGTTTTACCTCATGCACCTTCCCCTTGGGTGGGTGTGCATCGGTTCCCCTACCATTCTTATAGGCTAGGGTCAACTGTCTGATCACCATAAGTTCGGTGGTCAGGGGATTCTTAGGGTCGAACCAGTCTTCCGCCTTGGCCCAGACCTGTGGCAAGCTGTTTGCCACCAGGCAACGGAGCCAGTGGGCCAGCTGATCCCAGTTCAGGAATGCCCGGTTAGGTGCCCCAGGACAGGCGCTCCTATATACTGGCCATAACCTGTCCACGAAAGCCTGCGGGGTTTCCCTTGCGAGCTGCACTGTCTTCTCCACAAGGGAGAAAGGACTTCCCTCATTCATCCCCATGGCCTCCAGAAATTCATCCCTGAGCTCCTCATACCCGCTCTGCCACTTGTGGTAAATCACTTTTATCGTTCACTATCGTTACACTATGGTTATCACTGTTATATCGTTACACTATGGTTATCACTGTTTACACTGTTGTATCACTACACGAGGTCGGCTCTTGTCACGCTGTTATACCTGGGCTGACCACTGCTGACTCCGCCCATGGCTCCACCTACTTGCCCAGGTATAAAGGTGGTCGACTGGCTGGTATTCCTCCTTGTTGGATCCGATCACCCACGAGGGTGGGCTCTGTTATTTAGCCAATAAACACCTATAGTTACTCTCTTAACTCATCGCTTTTCATTGGATGAATTGATAGGTATATCAATTTTATTGGCTAAATTTTGAAATGTCTTTAACGGAGCAGCCAAACGACCAGTCAGGCGCCCAGCTACAACAGCCATAGCAGCCGGCCTGGCTGCGAGCCCTCCGACCGCCGTACCTGGATCTAAACCCACAGGCAGCAAATGCAGTCCTCGACTTCAAACACTGGCTGAGCTGTTTCGAATCCTACCTGGAGAATCCGGCGTGCCTCAGAGATCCAAACTAAGAGTTCTGACCGCCCAAGTGAGCCCTAAAGTATTTGCACTCATCCAGGTCCTTACTACATACGAGGCCACCCTCAACCTGCTGAAAGAGCAGTACCGGAGCCCGGTAAATTCTATGTATGCCAGACATCTCCTAAGATCCCGCCCGCAACAGCCAGGAGAGTCTGTAGATGAATTTTTACGGGTGCTACAAACACTCGGCAGGGACTGTGACTTTAAAGCTGTAACGGCTGCAGAAAATGCTGAAGAGAATATCCGCGATGCCTTCGTGAAAGGCCTTCAGTCCGACTACTCACGGCAAAGACTGCTCGAATCAAAGGACCTCGACCTGAACACAGCTGCAGCCCTCGCTCGCTCTCTGGAAGTGGCCCATCGGGACCTCGAGGCGTATTCCAGGCACTGTGCTGCGCGACCCTGGGACTCGGGCCCGACCCCGACCGCAATACCCCTTGCACCGCCGCCTCTGGGACCTACCTCAGCGTCGGCGTCCCGGACCCGATCGGGACCACCACCCCTGGTACCGGCTGCGACATCGGAGCCCCGTGATCGGGCCGCCGGCTGCTTTTTCTGTGGCCAGGCGAAACACCCGAGGGCGCGCTGCCCTGCAAGAAACGCGACCTGCTCCGACTGCCACAAGAAAGGCCACTTCGTGAAGACCTGCAGGGAGAAAGCCACAGATGCCAACAGTGCCTCATGCGAGTTGTGGGGGCGGCCATCTTTCATCAAGGCCACAGATGCCAGTATCCCCTCGTGTGAGTCGTGGGGGTGGCAATCTTTGATCAAGGCCACCGACACCGGCAGTGCCTCATGTGAGTTGTGGGGGCGGCCATCTTCTCCGCCATTTTATGCAACATCGTGGGCACCGCCATTTTGTTCACCACACTCGACCGCCACCTTGTCTCCAGACCCGACCGCAGCCTCACCCGCAGACTACAGCAGCTCGCTCAGCCATACACTAGCCTCCGTCACACTGGACCAAGCTTGCCCGCATCACCTGTCCAAGTCCATGATGGACATCAAAGTAAACGGCCACGCCACGACCTGCCTGTTCGACAGCGGAAGCATGGAGAGTTTCATCCATCCAGACACAGTGAGCCACTACTCCCTCACTGTCCAGCCAACGCGCAAACGGATCTCGATGGCGTCGAGGTCCCATTCAACAGACATCAGCGGATACTGTGTTGTGACCCTGTCGGTTAGGGGCACGGAGTATAAAAATTTTAAACTTCTCGTCCTGCCCCAACTCTGCGCTGCCGTCCTACTAGGGCTGGATTTCCAATCCCACCTTCAAAGTGTCACTTTGGCATACGGTGGACCCCTCCCCCCACTCACAGTCGACAACCAACAGCCTTTAAACCGCCCACCGCGTACCACCTGCGGCCTATCCACCCTCAGGGTTCCGCCCCCTCCCTGTTCGCCAACCTCACCCGCGACTGTAAACCCGTCGCTACCAAAAGCAGGCGGTACAGCGCCGGGGACAGAGCTTTTATTAGCTCTGAGGTGCAGCGTCTCCTGAAAGAGGGCATCATCGAGAGGAGCAACAGCCCCTGGCGTGCCCAGGTCGTAGTCGTTAAGACCGGCGATAAAAACCACCTAGTCATCGACTACAGCCAAACCATAAACCGGTACACCCAGCTGGACGCATACCCCCTTCCCCGCATATCTGATATGGTCAATCAGATTGCACAGTACCGAATATTCTCTACCATCGACCTTAAGTCGGCCTACCACCAACTCCCTATCCGCCCTGAGGACCGCCAGTATACCGCCTTCGAGGTGAATGGCCGCCTCTACCACTTCCTTAGGGTTCCCTTCGGCGTCACCAACGGGGTTTCGGTCTTCCAAAGGGAGATGGACCGGATGGTTGACCAGAACGGGCTGCAAGCCACGTTCCCCTATCTAGATAACATCACCATCTGCGGCCGCGACCGGCAGGACCATGATGTTAATCTGGAGAGATTCCTCCGTACGGCCCAACGGCTGAACCTCACCTACAATAAGGAGAAATGTGTGTTTAACACCTCGCGCCTTGCCATCCTCAGCTGCGTAGTAGAGAACGGAGTCATCGGCCCCGACCCCGAAAGAATGCGCCCCCTCATGGAGCTTCCCCTCCCCCACTGTCCAAAGGCACTGAAGAGGACCCTGGGGCTCTTCGCCTAATATGCCCAATGGGTGCCGAATTATGCGGACAAAGCCAGACCCCTCATGAAGTCTGCCTCCTTCCCCCTGACAGCAGAAGCGTGCGCAGCCTTCTCCCTCATTAAGGGAGACATTGCTAAGGCCACAATGCACGCGGTGGATGAGTCTATCCCTTTCCAAGTGGAGAGCGATGCATCCGACTTCGCCCTAGCCGCAACCCTTAACCAGGAGGGAGACCAGTGGCCTTCTTCTCAAGGACACTCCAGGGCCCTGAGATCCGACACTCCTCGGTCGAGAAGGAGGCCCAGGCGATCGTGGAGGCTGTACGACACTGGAGGCATTACCTGGCAGGCAAACGATTTACCCTCCTCACCGACCAGCGTTCGGTCGCTTTTATGTTTAATAACAAGCTGAGGGGCAAAATCAAGAACGACAAGATCTTGAGGTGGAGAATCGAGCTCTCCACCTATGATTATGAGATCTTGTACCGGCCTGGTAAACTGAACGAACCCCCAGATGCTCTATCACGAAGTACATGCGCCAACGCGCAAATTGATAGACTGCAGACCCTCCACAACGACCTCTGCCACCCCGGAGTCACCAGACTTTACCACTTCATTAAGGCCCGCAACCTGCCCTACTCCATCGAGGAGGTCAGGACCATGACCAGGAACTGCCAAACCTGTGCCGAATGCAAACCGCATTTCTTTAGGCCGGACAGAGCAAGCCTGATCAAGGCCATCCGCCCCTTCGAGCGCTTGAGCATTGATTTTAAGGGGCCCCTCCCATCCTCTGACCGTAATGTGTACTTCCTCAACATCATTGACGAGTACTCCCGTTGCCCCTTTGCCTTCCCCTGCCCAGACATGACCAGTACCACGGTCGTCAAATGCCTGAACGACCTCTTCGCCGTGTTCGGGTTCCCGAACTATATACATAGCGACCGGGGCTCCTCCTTCATGAGCGAGGAACTTCGCCAGTTCCTACTAGCGAGAGGTATTGCTGCAAGCAGGACCACCAGCTATAACCCCCGAGGGAACGGCCAGGTGGAAAGAGAGAACGCGACTGTCTGGAAGGCCGTTCTCTTAGCCTTAAAGTCCAAGGGCCTCCCAACCTCTCGCTGGCAGGAAGTCCTCCCGGCAGCACTGCATTCCATCCGGTCACTACTTTGCACTGCCATTAACGCCACCCCCCCATGAACGAATGTTTGTTTTCCCCAGGAAGTCGACTACGGGAACCACGCTAGCAACTTGGCTGACCTCTCCGGGGCCAGTCTTGCTGCGAAAGCACGCGAGGGCCCATAAAATGGACCCCCTGGTCGAGAGGGTGGACCTCCTGCACGCCAACCCCCAGTACGCCTATGTGGCATACCCAGACGGGCGGGAGGACACAGCCTCCTTACGAGACCTCGCACCCTCGGGCATCCCTGAGACACCACCGTTACCCCCCACCACCCCCCAAATCCAGCCCAGGTAGACGGCATGCCGGAACCCCACGAGCCTTTGCCGACCACGCAGACACCAGCATTAACATCGGATACTGCATCACCGCCGCCGCTGCTGCGATGATCGGAAAGGCTTACGAGGCCTCCGGACAGACTGACATACCCGAACTGGTAGTACACTTCACCCCGCCGGACTCAAATCTAAACAAGGGGTGAATGTGGTAAACCACTTTTATCGTTCACTATCGTTACACTATGGTTATCACTGTTATATCGTTACACTATGGTTATCACTGTTTACACTGTTGTATCACTACACGAGGTCGCCTCTTGTCACGCTGTTATACCTGGGCTGACCACTGCTTACTCCGCCCATGGCTCCACCTACTTGCCCAGGCACAAAGGTGGTCGACTGGCTGGTATTCCTCCTTGTTGGATCCGATCACCCACGAGGGTGGGCTCTGTTATTTAGCCAATAAACACCTATAGTTACTGTCTTAACTCGTCGCTTTTCATTGGATGAATTGATAGGTATATCACCACTTCTTACACTCATCAGAGAGGGACTGGAGCAGCTTACTCTCCAAAGAGAACAGCAGCATTTTGGCCTGCTCAGCATCATCGCATTCGTTGATGCTGGCTGCCTGTTCTACTTCCCCAAAGTGGACCTAGGGGTCCCCTTTCTCGGTGAGCTTTGGGATATGGCTCACCATAGCCCTAAGCTGTTGGGTGCCGTAGAGTAATACAAACTGGTTTTGGAGGGGTCCCTCGTCCTCGCCATTATTGGGTGGGCCGAACCTCCAATGCCAGGCTGGGCACATCGATCCCGGTTCCGGCCTCTCTTGCGGGGGTTGTTACACCTCTGCGTCTACCCTAACCTCACCCCCCTTGCTGCCAGACCTCGCTAAAACCTGGCGCTACGGGTGGTGGTCGTGGGACCTCCTGTTCCTCCACCGGGTCATCCCTTGGCACTACCTGTGGTGTCTGAACCGTTCTCTCCTTGTTCCCTGTAAAATCTGCCTGGCCTGCCTTCGGGCCTGGTGCTGCTCCTGGCATGTTCTTCTACACTCCTTATTAAATCAGGGTTGGTCCCCTGGCTTGTTGGTAATGGTAGAGTGAGGGATATGCCAGGCCATGAGGTCACAGATTGTGGTGGAAGATAATTCTGCTGCTGTTGATGGCCCACAGCACCTCATGGATGCCCAGTTTTGAGCTGCTAGATCTGTTCTGAATCTATCCCATTTAGCACGGTGGTAGTGCCACACAACACGATGGAGGGTGTCCTCAGTGTGGAGACAGGACTTTGTCTCCACAATGACTGTGCGGTGGTCACTGCTACCAATGCTATCATGGGCAGATGCTTCTGCGACAGGTAGATTGGCGAGGACGAGGTCAAGTAGGTTTTTCCATCATGTTGGTTCACTCACCACCTGTCGCAGGCCCAGACTGGCAGTTATGTCCTTCAGGACTTGGCCAGCTCGGTCAGTTGTGGTGCTACTGAGCCACTCTTGGTGATGGATATTGAAGTCCCCCATCCAGAGTACATTCTGTGCCCTTGCTACTCTCAGTGCTTCTTCCAAGTGGTGTTCAACATGGAGGAGTACTGATTCATCAGCTGAGGGAGGGTGGTAGGTGGTAATCAGCAGGAGGTTTCTTTGCCTATGCTTGATCTGATGCCATGAGAGTTCATGGGGTCCGGAGTCAATGTTGAGGACTCCCAGGGCCACTCCTTCCCAACTGTACACTACTGTGCCACCACCCCTGGTGGGTCTGTCCTGCCGATGGGACAGGACATACCCAGGGATGGTGATGGAGTAGTTTGGGACATTGGCTGAAAGGTATGATTCTGTGGGTCTTAGTGCCGGGCTGTTGGGTCTTAGTGCCGGGCTGTTGGGTCTTAGTGTCGGGCTGTTCGGTCTTTGTGCCGGGATGTTGGGTCTTAGTGCCAGGTTGCTGGGTCTTAGTGCCAGGCTGTTGGACGTCAGCCTTGGCTCAGTGGCGAGTATTCGCCAAAGCACATTGTAGGAATGTGTGGACAGTGGACAGTCTCCGCCCTGCAACAGGCTGCGCTGGTTCCTGGGTCTGGTCCTCATGTGGAGCAGGGTTACAGTGCGATGGGCATCCTCGAGGTGTTGGCTCTTATCCGTTGAGCTCTATACAGCATTTAAAAACAGCGCCGGTTCCCCCTGGATTGCTCACCCTGACACTCCAGCTTCCCACAGGGCCATTTCCCACAGCCTGGCCCATCTCCCTGCCCTACCCACCAGCTCTGATTCCCAGCCCTTTCTGCCACCCTTGGTTGGATTCTCTGTAATCCTATAGTTTCTAGTGAGGGGTGGATATTTTCAGTTGCCTCTCCTGCTTCCTCTCCTTCACTTGCCCAGCAAGCTAAACCTTCCCCAGGCTTTCCCCTGCACCAGCTCTAACCCCATGTCTTTCTCTAGTTTCCCTCCTATCTTCCGTCACATCCACTCCGAGCTCACCTTGTCCATGAGACCCACCCCCTGCTCCTTCAACCCCATTCCCACTAAACCGCCGATCACCCAACCTCCCTTCCTGGTCCCATGAAAGCCAACATTGTAAGTGGTTCAGTCTCATCAGGTGCTGTCCCCCTCCCTTTCAAAACCTATGTCGTCTACTCCTCCACAAAATTAAAAACCCGACCCCTCTGTCCTTGCAAACTACGACCCCATCTCCATGCTCCCTTTCCTCATCTAAGTTCTTGAATGTGTTGTCGCCTCTCAAATCTGTGCACTTCTTTCCCACAACGCCATGCTTGAATTTCTCCAATCAGGTTTTCACCCTGACTGCTGCACAGAAATGGCCTTAAACACAAATGCTATCTTCTGTGGCTATGACCTTGATTCATTATCCTTTCTTGACCTCTCTCCAACCTTTCACAGTTGACCACACCTTCCTCCTCCAACTCCCCCCCTCAATTGTCCAGCTCAGAGAGACTGCCCTCACTCACTTCCACTCTTAAAGAAAGAACTTACATTTCTATAGCACCTTTTACAACCTCAGGACATCCCAAAGTGTTTTACAACTGATGAAGTACTTTTGTAGTCACTGTTGTAGCGAGGCAGCCAATTTGCGCACAGCAAGCTCCCACAAACAGCAATGTGATAATGACCAGATAATCTGTTGGTAGAGGGATAAATATCGACCAGGACACGGGGGAGAACTCCGCTGTCCTTCTTCAAATAGGGCCATGAGATCTTTTACGTCCATCTGAGAAGGCAAACAGAGTCTCAGTTTAAAGTCTCATCTGAAAGATGGCACCTCGAACAGTGCAGCACCCCCTCAGCACTGCACTGGAGCATAGCCGAAGATTTTGTGCTCAAGTTTCTAGAGTGGGGCTTGAAACCACAACCTTCAGACTCAGAGCAGAGAGTGCCACCCACTGAGCCAAGGCTAGCCACCCAATCGTAGCCAATTTCCAGCACTGGTTTTTGTTCCAACACACACTGTTAACCTTCAGAGTCCCCCAAAGAGATATCCTTAACTCCCTCCACCCTCCTTTTCATTGACATACTGCCCTCAGTGACAACATCCACAAATATGAGGTCAGCTTCCACATATACATGACGACATCCAGCTTTAACACTCCACCACCTCGCTCGATCCCTCCACTGCCTCTGTGTTGTTTCAGGTCGATGACGTTAACTCTGTATCTCTCTTCACAGATGCTGCCTGACCTGCTGAGTATCTCCAGCATTTTCTGTTTTTATTTCAGATTTCCAGCATCTGCAGTATTTTCTTTTTGTATTATTCCAATACTCTCCTGGCTGGACTCATATTCCACCCTGCATAAACTTAAGATCATCCACCCTCTGTTGCCTGTATCCTAACTCTCACCAAGTCCCACACACCCAAAACTCCTGTCCTTGCTGATCTACACTGGCTCCCAGTCCAATGCATCAAATTTATAATTCTCATCCCTTTCTTTAATACCCTTCATGGGTTCACCCCCCCCACCTCCATATCTCCCCATCCCACCTCCCCCAGTTAACCCCCCATATCTCCCACCTATATCTTCTTCTCCCCACCCCGCCCCCAAACACAACTCATTGTTCCTGACTCTGGATTCTTGTGCATCTTCCCTTCACCCCACCACTGACAGCCATGCCTTCAGCCTTCTGGGCTCTATGCTCTGAAATTCCCTCCCTAAACCCCTCTGCCTTGTGCTCCACTTTTAAGACCCTCCTTAAAACCCACCTGTGGCCAAGCTTCTACTCCTCATGTCTCCTTCTATAGCTCAGTGCCCATTTCTTTTCGATTACAGCGCTATGAAGTGCCTTAGGATGTGAAAGATGCTACACACATGCAAGTTGTTTTCAAAAAGCTCATTTCTTGTGCATCCCCTAGAAACAAACTGTTAACGGAAAACTCTGTCCTTGCATTGAGTAGTAATTTCTCACTGAGTGGAAGGATGCTGCAGTGAGCAGGTGGAGTACAGTCCCAGACACAGCCGGCTTTTTAAAGTCTTCAACCAACACCATTCCACTTAGCAATTCTACAAAATTCAGAAAGTGGACATTGCAATTTTTTAGGCACAAATTCACAAAATAATGTGACAGGGAGCCTTCCCCTGGTCTTAAAGGGACACTGCAGACATGACACAGCATCAATCAGCTCTCGCCATATCTTAGAGAATCAAGGACTCGACATACTGTGTGTTTAAAACAAACTGATTTATTGGACCTATATCCAGAATATTGGATTCCAGCCCTGTTATTAACATCAGCAGAAACAAATCTCAACTGCCAGTGCGAACATGGTTCAGTCCTGGATGTGATTAACAGCAGAATCCACCAACTGCAGTTACATGTGAGCTCGCTGGTGTCTCAGGAGGGAGGATGAATGATTGAATCCCTTCCCACATGTGGAACATTTAAACAATGTCTCTACAGAATGAACTCGGTGATGTATCAGCAAGTTGTATGACCGAGTGAATCCCTTCCCACATATGGAGCAGGTGAACGGTCTCTCTCCAGTGTGGATGCGCTGATGGGACATCAGTTCGCCAGAGCTTTTAAAGCTTTTCCCACAGTCGGAGCATTTAAAAGGTCTCTCATCGGAGTGAACTCGCTGATGTGCCAATAAGTGTGGTGAGCGGGTGAATCCCTTGCCACACGTGGAGCAGGTGAATGGTCTCTGTCCTGTGTGAACTCGCTGGTGTCTCAGCAGGTCAGGGGTCCGTCTGAACCTCTTCCCACAGTGAGAGCAGCTGAACGGTCTCTCATCGGTGTGAATACGCTGGTGTTCCAGCAGGTCAAACGATCTCCTGAACCTCTTCCCACAGTCAGAACACCTGAATGGTCTCTCATCAGTGTGAATGCGCTGGTGTATCATCAGTACTTCAGAGCTTTTGAAGCTGTTCCCACAGTCAGAGCATTTAAAAGGTCTCTCGTCAGTGTGAATACGCCAATGTCTCAGCAGGCTGGCTGACCGAGTGAATCCCTTCCCGCACACGGAGCAGGTGAATGATTTCTCTCCAGTATGGACATGCCGGTGAGTCAATAGGCTGGATGGATGGGTGAATCCCTTCCCACACACAGAGCAAGTGAATGGTTTCTCATCGGTGTGACTGTTTCGATGAATTTCCAGCTCAGAAGGGTAGTTGAATTCCTTCCCGCAGTCCACACATTTATACGGTTGCTCCCCTGTGTGGCTGCGCTTGTGTCTCACCAAGTTGGATGACTGGCTGAAGGCGCGTCCACACACAGAACACATGTACCGTTTCTCCCCGCTCTGATTGGTGCTTTTTCCATCCATGTGCGAAGGCTGATGATATTCAGGTCGTGATGAATTGGGCATCTAGCTCAAGTCTTGCGGTGACGTTTGATAAGAGCTTCTGTCTGCAAATCCTCCAATTCTTTTACCCTGTAAAACCAGTTTAGAAAGTATATGAGCAACTGGGATTGAAAATTAACAATAAAAAGGCTTTCTAAAGGCTCATTAGAAAGAGAACAGCCAGGCTACGAGGGAGGAAAGTGAAGGAAGAAAACTTTAGTGGGAAAGGAGCAAATGGCAGAGAAAGGAACAAGCCTCAGTTTTCGAGGAGGGACATTGAGATTGGGCCTTCTCCCACAATGCCCCAGGCTTAAGAAACCGGCCTATCAGCGCAGCGCATTGCCCGTGGCAGCACGCATGCACCGTTTGTTGTAAGTTCGGCTGAAGCAAAGGGCGAGGAGCGGGAGCGGTTTGATGGTTTTCAAACTGCCGAAGCTTCCGCTGTGTGAGCCGAAGGCCTCACTCGTACTTCCACAACCTGCGGCCTACCTGCTCGGGACGCGCCTGCACACTGATCCCCGCTCTCCCGGCCCGCGCCTCCCTCCACACTGATCCCCGCTCTCCCGGCCCGCGCCTGCACACTGATCCCCGCTCTCCCGGCCCGCGCCTGCACACTGATCCCCGCTCTCCCGGCCCGCACCTGCGCATTGGCCCCCGCACTCCCGGCCCGCGCCTGCGCACTGGCTACCTGTGACCGGGCTCGGGCTTGTTTCCCAGGTGTGGAGATGCCGGAGTTGGAGTGGGGTGGACAAATGTAGGAAGTCATACAACACCAGGTTACAGTCCAACAGCTTTATTTGAAATCACAAGCTTTCGGAGCGCTGCTCCTTCACCTGACGAACGAGCAGCGCTCCGAAAGCTTGTGATTTCAAATAAAGCTGTTGGACTATAACCTGGTGTGTGACTTCCTACATTTGTTTCCCAGCGCTGGGCATGCTGGGTGGGAGCGCCACCATTGGCGCAGTGCCCAGCCGCCCGGGAGCCCGCGGCGCAGAGCTGGTGAGAGCGGCTCGACTGAAGCAAATTAACATTCGGGTACAGATTGGAGACATTGCCATGATGGGGAAGGGAAGGGCATCTAAAGCTAGAGCTCCCTGGATGACTAAAGATAAAGACGTCTAAGAGTTAAAAAAACAAGCCTGAAGGCTTTGTGTCTTAATGTGAGGAGCATTCGTAATAAGGTGGATGAATTAGCTGCGCAAATAGATGTAAACGGATATGATATGATTGGGATTACGGAAACATGGCTCCAGGGTGACCACGGCTGGGAACTCAACATTCAGGAGTATTCAATATTCAGAAAAGACAGGCAAAAAGGAAAAGGAGGTGGGATAGCATTGCTGGTTAAAGAGGAGATTAACACAATTGTAAGGAAGGATATTAGCTCTGATGATGTGGAATCTGTATGGGTAGAGCTGACAAATATCAAGGGGCAGAAAACGTTAGTGGGAGTTGTATACAGACCCCCAAACAGTAATGCGTGTAATGATCAATAACATGTCATTCTATAGTGGACACTAGGTGGAGCCGTAGAGCTGTATATAGCTGTATGTATATAATAAGACGACACTACCCAGCTGTATGTATATTAAGACTACATTACCCATGAGGCACTAGGATACCCACAAGGCAGCAGTCAAGATGGAAGCCTCTACAGATACTGTACCTAGTCCACATGTGCTCAATAAAAGTGTCTAGCAAAAGCTAGCTGTGTTCATAATAAGAATGTCTATTTATTAATGAACATAAGAATGCGGAGGTTGGGGATGGCATTAATCAGGAAATTAGAGATGCGTGCAATAAGGGCACAGCAGTTATCATGGGTGACTTTAATCTACATATAGATTGGGCTAACCAAATTAGTAACAATACTGTGGAGGAGAAATTCCTGGATTGTATATGGGATGGTTTCTTGGACCAATATGTCGAGGAACCAACTAGAAATCAGGCCATCTTAGACTGGGTATTATGTAATAAGAAAGGAATAATTAACAATCTTGTTGTGCGAGGCCCCTTGGGGCGGAGCAATCATAATATGATAGAATTCATCATTAAGATGGAAAGTGAAGTAGTTGACTCATAGACTAGGGTCCTGAATGTAAATAAAGGAAACTATGATGATATGAGGCGCGAGTTGGGTAAGATAGATTGGGGAATGTTACTGAAAGGGATGATGGTGGATAGGCAATGGCAAACATTTAAAGATTTAAAGCTACAGAATTTGTTCATCCCTGCTTGGCATAAAAATAAAACAAAAAAGGTGACTCAACCATGGCTAAGAAGGGAAATTAGGGATAGCATAAGATCCAAGGAAAGGACATATAAATTGGCCAGAAAAAGCTGTAAACCTGAGGATTGGGAACAGTTTAGGATTCAGCAAAGGAGGACAAAGGGATTAATTAAGAGGGGGAAAATAGAGTATGAGAGTAAGCTTTCAGGGAACTTAAAAACTGACTGTAAAAGCTTCCTTAGATATGTGAAGAGAAAAACATTGGTGAAGTCAAGCGTAGGTCCCTTGCAGTCAAAATAAGGGGAATTTATAATGGGGAACAAAGAAATGGCTGACCAATTAAATACATACTTTGGTTCTGTCTTCACAAAGGAGGATACAAATAGCCTCCCAGAGATGTCGGGAACATAGGGTCTAATGAGAGGGAGGAACTGAATGAAATCAGTATTTGTAGGGAAATGGTATTAAGGAAATTGATGGGATTGAAGGCCGATAAATCCCCAGGGCCTGATAATCTACATCCTAGGGTACTTAAGGAAGTTGCCCTAGAAATAGTAGATGCATTGCTGGTCATCTTC
The DNA here is from genome assembly GCF_052327205.1 of Somniosus microcephalus. Classification (NCBI taxonomy): domain Eukaryota; kingdom Metazoa; phylum Chordata; class Chondrichthyes; order Squaliformes; family Somniosidae; genus Somniosus; species Somniosus microcephalus. Next base: position 80,482,499 of record NC_140999.1, on the reverse strand, counting down.
CAAAATTCTATAGATTCTGGAACAGTTCCCATGTATTGGAGGGTAGCTAATGTTACCACACTATTCAAAAAAGGTGGTAGAGAGAAAACGGGAAATTATAGACCAATAAGCTTGACATCGGTAGTGGGGAAAATGCTAGAGTCCATTATAAAAGATGTAATAGCAGAGCACTTGGGAAACAGTGACAGGATCGGACAAAGTCAACATGGATTTACAAAAGGTAAATCGTGCTTGACGAATCTACTGGAATTTTATGAGGATGTAACTAGTAGAATAGATAAGGGTAAACCAGTGGATGTGGAGTACTTGGACTTTCATAAGGCTTTCGATAAGGTCCCACATAAGGGATTAGTGTGTAAAGTTAAGGCACATGGGATTGGGGGCAAGGTACTGACTTGGATAGAGAACTGATTGGCAGACAGGAAGCAAAGAGTTGGAATAAACGGGTCTTCTACCGAGTGGCAGGCAGTGACTAGTGGGGTACCGCAGGGATCGGTCCTAGTACCCCAGCTATTCACAATATATATTAATGATCTAGACGAGGGAACTAGATGTAATATCTCCAAGTTTGCAGACGACACAAAGCTGGGTGGGCGTGTGTGCTGTGAGGAGGATGCCGAGAAACTCCAGTATGATTTGGACAGGTTGGGTGATTGGGCAGATGCATGTCAGATGCAGTATAATGTGGATAAACGCGAGGTTATCCACTTTGGTGGCAAAAACAGGAAGGCAGATTATTATCTGAATGGCAATAGATTGGGAAAAGGTAAATGCAACAAGACCTGGGTGTCCTTGTGCACCAGTCGCTGAAGGTAAGCATGCAGGTGCAGCAGGTGGTTAAGAAGGCAAATGGTATGTTGGCCTTTGTAGCGAGAGGGTTCGAGTACAGGAACAAGGATGTCTTGCTGCAGTTGTACAGGGCCGTGGTGTGACCACACCTTGAGTATTGTGTGCAGTTTTGGTCGCCTTATCTGAGGAAGGATGTTCTTGCCATGGAGGGAGTGCAGTGAAGATTCATCAGACTGATACCTGGGATGGCAGGAATGATGTATGAGGAGAGATTTTGTCGATTGGGCTTATACTCGCTGGAGTTTAGAAGAATGAGAGGGGATCTCATTGAAACTTATAAAATTCTAACAGGACTAGACAGACTAGATGCAGGAAGGATGTTCCCGATGGCAGGGGAGTCCTGAACCAGGGGTCACAGTCTAAGGTTAAGGGGTAAGCCATTTAGGACAGGGATCAGGAGGAATTTCTTCACCCAGAGAGTGGTGAACCTGTGAAATTCTCTACCACAGAATGCAGTTGAGGCCAATTCATTAAATATATTCAAGAAGGAGTTAGATATATTTCTTAAGGCTAAAGGGATCAAGGGATATGGGGAGAAGGCAGGGACAGGGTACTGAGTTTGGATGATCAGCCATGATCTCATTGAATGGCGGAGCAGGCTCGAGGGACCGAATGGCCTACTCCTGCTCCTATCTTCTATGTTTCTATGTAAATTGAGACAGAAAAAGTCGGCTTATTACAAGGAGGTCGGGAACCAGGAGCGAGGACGAGGACCAGGAGCGAGGACAGGGCCCAGGGGTGAGGTCGGGGCCCAGGAGCGAGGACGAGGCCCAGGAGCGAAGTCAGGGCCCAGGAGCGAAGACAGAACCCAGGGACGAGGTCAAGGCCCACGGGCAAGGACGGGACCCGGGAGTGAGGTCGAGGCCCGGGAGTGAGGACAGGGCCCAGGAGCGAGGACAGGACTCTGGAGCGAGGCAGGACCCAGGTGGCGAGGACGACGCCCAGAAGCGAGGATGAGGCCCAGGAGCGAGGACAGAACCCAGGGGTGAGGTCAAGGCCCAGGGGTGAGGATGGGACCCGGGAGTGAGGTCAAGGCCCGGGAGTGAGGACAGGGCCCCAGAGCGAGGCGGGACCCAGGAGCGAGGATGAGGCCCAGGAGTGAGGATGAGGCCCAGGAGCGAGGACGGGGCCCAGGAGCGTGGACAAGTCCAACAGCGAGGTAGAGTCCAAGGAGTGGTGCAGCGTGGACCAGCAGCGGGGTCGGGAGGACCACACTGCAACTGATGAAACCCAGGCAGAGAGGACCTGCGGGAAGGAGGGTGGAGGACAGTAGGATTATGTTTGTGTGTGTGTGCTAGGCCGATGTAGCAGAGCCTGGTCTCCAATCGTCTTGGATCCCCTTGCCATTGGACCAAGACCTTGCTCTATCAAGCCCGTGTGGTAGCTGGTGTGCAACGGCCACCCCACATTAAAAGAATTCACACACAAGCATCTATCACCCTTTAAAATGAAGTTCGGGACCTGAAATGTCAGGACCCTCATAGACAACCCCAACAGCAACAGACCAGAACGCCATACTGCTATCGTTGCCCGGGAGCTCAGACGTTTTGACATAGACATCGCCGCCCTATGTGAGACCTGGCGGGCAGTGGAAGGCCAGCTCAAGGAGCAATGCGGTGGCTACATCTTCTTCTGGAAAGGCAAACCTGAAGAATGCCGCCTCCATGGGGTAGGCTTCGCCATAAAAAATGAACTAGTTGGGCATCTCAGAGACTCCCCTTCTGGAATAAACGAACGCCTCATGATTCTACGGCTCACCCTAGCCCAGAACTAATGCGCTACAGTCATCAGAGCATACGCCCCAACACTGGAAGCGACAGACGAGACCAAAGAGGAATTCTACTCCAGCCTCGAACAATCCCTGTCCCGAGTCCCAACGGGCAGCAACCTGATCCTCCTTGGAGAGTTGGAAAGGACACAGACCTCTGGGAAGGTGTGATCGGCAGAGAGGGGGTATGGAAAGCCAACTCCCCCGGACGAAATGCTTAGAAAATGGCCTTGTCATAACCAACACCTTGTTCTGTCAGAAAGACAAGTACAAGGCTTCATGGCAACACCCTCGCTCCAAGCCCTGGCAACTGCTGGACTATGTCATTGTCCGAGCGAGGGACCGCAAGGATGTTCACATCACCCGCGCCATGACAGGAGCTGATGACTGCTGAACAGACCACCGCCTAATCTGCTCTGTCATCTCCATCAATGTAGCCCCAAAACAGCGGCGGCAACAGAAGCAATGCCGCAGGAAAATCAACGCTGGAGCATTCAAAGACCCTGCTAAGAAAGCCCTATTCAGCCTGCGTCTCACACCCAACTTGATGACTCCCAGTGATTCAGAGACACAGAGTGTCCATAGCATCTGGTCTGCACTCAAGGCCTCCATAATCAGCACCTGTGAAGAGACGCTCGGTCACTCGACCAGGAAACACCAAGACTGGTTCGACGAGAACGACCAGGAGATCCAGGAGCTAATAAGCCGCAAGCGCAAGGCATTCCTGATCAGGAAACAGCAACAGAATTCGAGAGCAAGAAAGCAGCTGTACAGACGTCTGAAGGCCAAGATCCAACAAAAAACCCGCGACCTAAAGAACAGATGGTGGGTGGAGAAAGCAAAGGAGATCCAGCAGCTAGCCGACAACCATGACATGCGTGGATTCTTTAACGCAGTCAAGACCACCTGTGGCCCAAGCACTTAAGGCCCTACCCCATAGAAACATAGAAACATAGAAGATAGGAGCAGGAGTAGGCCATTTGGCCCCTTGAGTCTGCTCCGCCAATCAATGAGATCATGGCTGATCATCCAAACTCAGTACCCTGTCCCTGCCTTCTCCCCATATCCCTTGATCACTTTAGCCTTAAGAAATATATCCAACTCCTTCTTGAATATATTTAATGAATTGGCCTCAACTGCCTTCTGTGGTAGAGAATTCCATAGGTTCACCACTCTCTGGGTGAGGAAATTCCTCCTCATCTCTGTACTAAATGGCTTACCCCTTAACTTTAGACTATGATACCTGGTTCAGGACTCCCCCGCCATCGGGAACATCCTTCCTGCATCTAGTCTGTCTAGTCCTGTTAGAATTTTATAAGTTTCAATGAGATCTCCTCTCATTCTTCTAAACTCCAGCGAGTATAAGCCCAATCGACCCAATCTCTCCTCATACATCATTCCTGCCATCCCAGGTATCAGTCTGGTGAATCTTCGCTGCACTCCCTCCATGGCAAGAACATCCTCCTTCAGATAAGGCGACCAAAACTGCACACAATACTCAAGGTGTGGTCTCACCAAGGCCCTGTACAACTGCAGCAAGACATCCTTGTTCCTGTACTCGAATCCTCTCGCTACGAAGGCCAACATACCATTTGCCTTTTTAACCACCTGCTGCACCTGCATGCTTACCTTCAGCGACTGGTGCACAAGGACACCCAGGTCTCGTTGCACTTCCCCTTCTCCCAATCTATTGCCATTCAGATAATAATCTGCTTCCTGTTTTTGCCTGGATAACCTTGCATTTATACACATTATACTGCATCTGCTATACATCTGCCCAATCATTCAACCTGTCCAAATCATACTGGAATTTCTCAGCATCCTCCTCACAGCACACACGCCCACCCAGCTTTGTGTCATCTGCAAACCTGGAGATATTACATCTAGTTCCCTCGTCTAGATCATTAATATATATTGTGAATAGCTGGGGTCCTAGCACCGAGCCCTGCAGTACCCCACTGGTCACTGCCTGCCACTCGGAAAAAGAGCCATTTATTACAAATCTTTGCTTCCTGTCTGCCAGCCAGTTCTCTATCTAAGTCAGTACCTTGACCCCAATCCCATGTGCTTTAACTTTACACGCTAATCTCTTATGTGGGACCTTATCAAAAGCATTCTGAAAGTCCAAAGACACCACATCCACTGGTTCTCCCGTATCTGTTCTACCAGTTACATCCTCAAAAAATTCCAGTAGATTAGTCAAGCATTATTTACCTTTAGTAAATCCATGTTGACTTTGTCCAATCCTGTCGCTGTTTTCCAAGTGCTCTGCTATTACATCTTTTATAATGGCATTTTCCCCACTACCGATGTCAGGCTTACCGGTCTATAATTCCCCGTTTTCTCTCTACCACTTTTTTTGAATAGTGGGGTAACACTAGCTACCCTCCAATCCATGGGAACTGTTCCAGAATCTATAGAATTTTGGAAGATGACCAGCAATGCATCTACTATTTCTAGGGCCACTTCCTTAAGTACCCTAGGATGTAGATTATCAGGCACTGGGGATTTATCAGCCTTCAATCCCGTCAATTTCTTTAATACCATTTCCCTACAAACACTGATTTCATTCAGTTCCTCCCTCTCATTAGACCCTATGTTCCCCGACATCTCTGTGAAGTTATTTGTGTCCTCCTTTGTGAAGACAGAACCAAAGCATGTATTTAATTGGTCTGCCATTTCTTTGTTCCCCATTATAAATTCCCCTGATTCTGACTGCAAGGGACCTACGTTTGACTTCACCAATCTTTTTCTCTTCACATATCTATAGAAGCTTTTACAGTCAGTTTTTAAGTTCCCTGAAAGCTTACTCTCATACTCTATTTTCCCCCTCTTAATTAGTCCCTTTGTCCTCCTTTGCTGAATCCTAAACTGCTCCCAATCCTCAGGTTTGCTGCTTTTTCTGGCCAATTTATATGTCCTCTCCTTGGATCTTATGCTATCCCTAATTTCCCTTCTGAGCCATGGTTGAGTCACCTTTTTTGTTTTATTTTTATGCCAAACAGGGATGAACAAATTCTGTAGTTCATCCATGTGATCTTTAAATGTTTGCCATTGCCTATCCACCGTCAACCCTTTAAGTAACAATCCCCAATCCATCCTATCCAACTCATGCCTCCTACCATCATAGTTTCCTTTATTTAAATTCAGGACCCTAGTCTCTGAGTCAAATACTTCACTCTCCATCTTAATGAAGAATTCTATAATATTATGATCGCTCCGCCCTAAGGGGCCTCGCACAAAAAGATTGCTAATTAATCCTTTCTCATTACATAATACCCAGTCTAAGATGGCCTGATCTCTAGTTGGTTCCTCGACATATTGGTCCAGGAAACCATCCCGTATACACTCCAGGAATTTCTCCTCCACAGTATTGTTACTAATTTCGTTAGCCCAATCTATATGTAGATTAAAGTCACCCATGATAACTGCTGTGCCCTTATTGCATGCATCTCTAAATTCCCATATAATGCCATCCCCAACCTTAGCATTACTGTTTGGGGGTCTGTATACAACTCCCACTAACGTTTTCTGCCCCTTGGTATTGCTCTGCTCTACCCATACAGATTCCACATCATCAGAGCTACTATCCTTCCTTACAATTGTGTTAATCTCCCCTTTAACCAGCAATGCTACCCCACATCCTTTGCCTTTTTGCCTGTCTTTCCTGTATATTGAATACCCCTGGATGGTGAGTTCCCAGCCTTGGTCACCCTGGAGCCATGTTTCCTTAATCCCTATCATATCATATCCATTTACATCTATTTGCGCAGCTATTTCATCCACCTTATTACGAGTGCTCCTCACATTAAGACATAAAGCTTGTTTTTTTAACGCTCTTAGATCTTTTAGAACTATTATTTACTGTGGCCATGTTTGATTTAAACCCTTGACTTCCCTGCCTGCCACTTTTGCTTTTCTCCTTCCTGTCTTTTGCTTCTATCCTTGTTTCCCATTCCTCTGTCTCCCTGCACAGGTTCCCAAACCCCTGCCTTTTAGTTTAAACCCTCCCCAAAAGCACTAGCAAACTCTCCCCAATGGACATCGGTCCCAGTCCTGCCCAGGTGCAAACCGTCCAGTTTGTACTGGTCCCACCTCCACCAGAACTGCTTCCAATGTCCCAGGAATTTGAATCCTTCCCCCTTGCACCATTCCTCTAGCCATGTATTCATCTAAAATATCCTTCTATTTCTACTCTGACTAGCACGTGGCACTGGTAGCAATCCTGAAATTTTGAGATTTTGAGGTCCTATTTTTTAATTTACTTCCTAACTCCCTATATTCAGCTTTTATGACCTAGTCCCGGTTTTTACCTATATCGTTGGTACCTATATGCAACACGTCAACTGGCTGCTCGCCCCTCCCCCTCCAGAATGCTCTGCAGCCGCTCTGAGACATCCTTGACCCTTGCACCAGGGAGTCAACATACCATCCTGGAGTCTCGTTTGCGGCCACAGAAATGCCTATCTATTCTCCTTACAATAGAATCCCCTATTGCTATAGCTCTCCCACTCTTTTTCCTCCTGTCCTGTGCAGCAGAACCACCCATGGTGCCAGGAAGTTGGCTGCTGCTGTCTTCCCCCGATAAGCCACCCCCCCCAACAATATCCAAAGCGGAATATATGTTTGAGATATACCCCACTGCTGGCCAAGAACGAAGAGGTACTCATCAAGGACAGAGAGGCAGTCAGTGACCACTGGAAGGAGCACTTTGAAGATCTCCTTACCCGAGACTCTGTCTTCAACACGAGTGTCTTCAACTCCATCCCGTAGCATGCTACCCGCCACCACCTCAGCACAACTCCAGCCGGCATGACATTGAAAATGCCATCTGACAACTGAAGAACAACAAGGCCTCAGGATCAGACGGAATCCCCGCCAAGGCACTGAAACATGGCGGAGAAGCACTATTGGTGCAAATACATGAACTCATTTCTCTTACTTGAAAGGAGGAGAGCACGCCAGGGATCTCAGAGACGCTGTAATCGTGACCATCTTCAAGAAAGGTGACAAGTCCGACTGTGGTAATTACAGAGGAGTCTCCCTGCTGTCTGCCACAGGGAAAGTCATTGCAAGAATCCTCCTCAATCACCTTCTCCCAGTGGCTGAAGAGCTCCTCCCAGAGTCAGAGATTCCACCCACTAAGGGGCACAATGGACATGATCTTCACAGCGCATCAACTACAAGAGAAATGCAGGGAACAGCACTGATGTAAGAAAACTACTAAGCACTTGGTCTAAGCATTAAACAAAGCTTTAATCAACTGTTTTACAACATGGAGGTCTAGTTGTGTCCTTCACTAGTTCCTGTTAAGAATGTCCTGCGCAAGTTGGGCCCATGCCCGAGCGTTTATAATCTCTGTAAGTTTCACAAAATTCAGGCAGTTCCCCCCCGAAGATTATTTAATTAAAAGAGACCCTGGTTGGACTTACATCTCCCTGGACAGCGTCAACCGCAGGCTGCTCAGTATTATTTCATAAGTCTTTCTTTCATGAATGACTGATTCATGTCAAGCACCAACCGCTGTACATGGCCTTCTTTGAGCACACAAAGGCCTTCGACACCATCAACCATGAGGGATTATGGAGTGTCCTCCTCAAATTCAGCTGCTCTCAAAAGTTTGTCACCATCCTCTGCCTGCTTCATGATGACATGCAAGCCGTGATCCTGACCAACGGATCCACCACAGACCCAATTCACGTATCGACCGGGGTCAAGCAAGGCTCTGTCATCGCACCAATGCTCTTCTCGATCTTTCTGGCTGCAATGCTCCATCTCACCCTCAGTAAGCTCCCCGTTGTAGTGGAGCTAATCTACAGAACAAAGAGGTAAACTGTTCAACCTCCATCGCCTCCAGTCCAGATCCAAGGTCGTCCCATCCTCTGTCATTGAATTACAGTATGCAGACAATGCTTGAGTCTGTGCACACTCTGAGGCCAAACTCCAAACCATCGTCAACACCTTCACCGAAGCATACGAGAGCATGGGCCTTACACTAAACATCTGTAAGACAAAGGTCCTCTACCAACCTGCCACCACCACACAGTACTGCTCCCCGATTATCAAAATCCATGACGAGGCCTTGGACAACGTGGACCACTTTCCATACATCGGGAGCCTACTGGGCAGATGTTGATGATGAAGTCCAACACCACCTTCAGTGTGCCAGTGCAGCCTTCGGTCACCTGAGGAAGAGAGTGTTTGAAGACCAGGACCACTTTCCATAAATCGGGAGCCTACTGGGCAGATGTCGATGATGAAGTCCAACATCACCTTCAGTGTGCCAGTGCAGCCTTCGGTCACCTGAGGAAGAGAGTGTTCGAAGACCAGGACCTCAAACCCAGCACCAAGCTCATGGTCTACAGAGCAGTAGTGATACCCGCCTCCTGTATGCTTCAGAAACATGGACCATGTACAGCAGGCACCTCAAAGCACTGGAGAGGTACCACCAATGCTGCCTCCACAAGATCCTGCAAATCCATTGGCAGGATAGGCGCACCAACGTCAGTGTTCTCACTCAGGCCAACATCCACAGCATCGAAGCATTGACCACGCTCGATCAGCTCCGATGGATGGGCCACATCGTCCGCAAGCCCAATACAATACTCCAAGAACAAGCGCTCTACTCGGAGCTCTGACACAGCAAGAGAGCCCCAGGTGGGCAGAGGAAATGCTTCAAGGACACCCCTAAAGCATCTTTGAAAAAGTGCAACGTTCCCACCGACACCTGGGAATCGCTGGCCCAAGACCACACAAAGTGTAGGAGAAGCATCTGGGAAGGCGCTGAACATCTCGAGTCTCTTCACCGGGAGCACATCAACCCAGGCAGCCCACCCACCCACCCCTTCAACCACTGTGGGTCCAGTTTCACAGTTGCAGTGGGTCCAGTCTTGCAGGTGTCGGCGGTCCAGTCTCACAGGTGCTGGTGTTCCAGTCTCACAGGTATCGTGAGTCCAATCTAACAGGTGTCATGGGTCCAGTCACAAAGGTGCAGTGGCTTCAGTCTCACAGGTGTCAGTGGTTCTGTTCCACAGGTGTCGTGGGTCCAGCCTCACAGGTGCATTGGGTCCAGTCCCACAGGTGAAGTGGGTCCAGATTCACCGGTGTCAGGGAACTAGTCTCACAGGTGTCGGGGGTCCAGCCTCACAGGTGTCGGGGGTCCAGTCTCACAGGTGTCGGGAGTCCAGTCTCAAAGGGGGCAGGGCCCCGTCTCACAGGTTTCGGGTGTCCAGTCTCACAGGTGTTGGAAGGTCCCGTCTCACAGGTGCAGTTGGTCCAGTCTCACAGGTGCAGTGGGTCCAGTCTCACAGGTGTCGGGGGTCCAGTCTCACAGGTATCGGGGGTCCAGTCTCACAGGTATCGGGGGTCCAGTCTCACAGGTGCAGTGGGTCCAGTCTCGCACGTTTCAGGGGTATCCTCTCACAGGTGTTGGGTGTCCAGTGTCTCAGTTCTTGGGGGTCCAGTCTCATAGGTCTCAGGGGTTCAGTCTCACAGTCTGTGGGTCCAGTCTCACTGGTGTTGGGGTTCCAGTCTCACAGGTATCAGGGGTCCAATCTAACAGGTGTCATGGGTCCAGTCACAAAGGTGCAGTGGCTTCAGTCTCACAGGTGTCAGTGGTTCTGTTCCACAGGTGTCGTGGGTCCAGCCTCACAGGTGCATTGGGTCCAGTCCCACAGGTGAAGTGGGTCCAGATTCACCGGTGTCAGGGAACTAGTCTCACAGGTGTCGGGGGTCCAGCCTCACAGGTGTCGGGGGTCCAGTCTCACAGGTGTCGGGAGTCCAGTCTCAAAGGGGGCAGGGCCCCGTCTCACAGGTTTCGGGTGTCCAGTCTCACAGGTGTTGGAAGGTCCCGTCTCACAGGTGCAGTTGGTCCAGTCTCACAGGTGCAGTGGGTCCAGTCTCACAGGTGTCGGGGGTCCAGTCTCACAGGTATCGGGGGTCCAGTCTCACAGGTATCGGGGGTCCAGTCTCACAGGTGCAGTGGGTCCAGTCTCGCACGTTTCAGGGGTATCCTCTCACAGGTGTTGGGTGTCCAGTGTCTCAGTTCTTGGGGGTCCAGTCTCATAGGTCTCAGGGGTTCAGTCTCACAGTCTGTGGGTCCAGTCTCACTGGTGTTGGGGTTCCAGTCTCACAGGTATCAGGGGTCCAATCTAACAGGTGTCGGGGGTCGAGTCCCACAGGTGTCGGATGTCACGTCTCACAGATGCCGGTGATCCAATCTCACATGTGCACTGGGTCCAGTGTCACAGGTGTCAAGCCTCCAGTCTCACAGGTGTCGGGAGTCCAGTCTGACAGGTGTCGGGTCTCCAGTCTCACAGGTGAAGTGGGTCCAGTCTCACAGGTGTTGGGGGTCCAGTCTCACAGGTATCGGGGGTCCAGTCTCACAGGTATCGGGGGTCCAGTCTCACAGGAGCAGTGGGTCCAGTCTCGCACGTTTCAGGGGTATCCTCTCACAGGTGTTGGGTGTCCAGTGTCTCAGTTCTTGGGGGTCCAGTCTCATAGGTCTCAGGGGTTCAGTCTCACAGTCTGTGGGTCCAGTCTCACAGGTATCAGGGGTCCAATCTAACAGGTGTCGGGGGTCGAGTCCCACAGGTGTCGGATGTCACGTCTCACAGATGCCGGTGATCCAATCTCACATGTGCACTGGGTCCAGTGTCACAGGTGTCAAGCCTCCAGTCTCACAGGTGTCGGGAGTCCAGTCTGACAGGTGTCGGGTCTCCAGTCTCACAGGTGCAGTGGGTGCAGTCCCACAGGTGCAGTGTGTCCACATTCACCGGTGTCGGGGGTCAAGTCTCACAGGTGTCGACGGTCCAGTCTCACTGGTGTCGGGGGTCCAGTCTCATAGGTGCCGGGAGTCCAGTCTCATAGGTGCCGGGGATCCAGCCTCACAGTTGTCAGGTGACCAGCCTCACAGGTATCGGGGCTCCAGTCTCACAGTTGCAGAGGGTCCAGTCTCTCAGGTATCAGTGGTCCTGTCTCACAGGTGTCGGGGTCCAGTCTCACAGGTTTTGGGGGTTCAGTCTCGCAGGCTGTGGGTCCATTCTCACAGGTGTCGGGCGTCCAGTCTCACAGGTATTGGGGGTTCAGTCTCAAAGGTATTGGGGGTCCAGTTTCACAGATGCAGTGGGTCCAGTCTCGCAGGTGTCGGCAGTCCAGTCTCACAGGTTTCGGGGTTCCAGTCTCACAGGTATCGTGGGTCCAATCTAACAGGTGCAGCCGGTCCAGTCTCACAGGTGTCTGTGGTCCAGTCTCACAGGTGTCGGTGGTCCAGTCTCATAGGTGTCAGGGGTCCAGTCTCATAGCTGTCGGGGGTCACATCTCACAGGTGTCTGTGGTCCAGTCTCAAAGGTGTCGGGGGTCCAGTCTCACAGGTGTCAGGGGCCAAGTCTCAGTGGTGTCGGTGGTCCAGTCTCACAGGTGATGGGGGCCCAGTCTCAAAGTTGTCGGGGGTCCAGACGCACAGGTGTCAGGGTTCCAGCCTCACAGCTGTCGGGTGACCAGCCTCACAGGTATCGGGAGTCCAGTCTCACAGTTGCAGTGGGTCCAGTCTCACAGGTATCAGTGGTCCTGTCTCACAGGTGTCGGGTGTCCAGTCTCACAGTTGTCCGGGGACCAGTCTCGCAGGTTTCGGGGGTTCAGTCTCGCAGGCTGTGGGTCCAGTCTCACAGGTTTCGGGGGTCCAGTCTCACAGGTATCGGGGTCCAGTCTCACGGGTATCAGGGGTCCAGTTTCACAGGTGCAGTGTGTCCAGTCTCGCAGGTGTCAGCGGTCCAGTCTCAAAGGTGTTGTGGTTCGAGTCTCACAGGTATCATGGGTCCAATCTAATAGGTGTCGTGGTTCCAGTCACAAAGGTGCAGTGGCTTCAGTCTCACAGGTGTCAGTGGTCCTGTTCCACAGGTGTCGTGGGTCCAGTCTCACAGGTGTAGTGGATCCAGCCCCACAGGTGCAGTGGGTCCAGATTCACCGGTGTCGAGGGTCCAGTCTCACAGGTGTTGTGGGTCCAGTCTCACAGGTGCAATGGGTCCAGTTTCACAGGTGTCATGTGTCCAGTCTCACAGGTGCAGTGGTCCAGTCTCACAGGTGTCGGGATCCAGTGTCACAGGTGTCGGTGGTCCATTCTCACTGGTGTCGGGGGTCCAGTCTCTCAGGTGTCGGGTGTCCAGTCCCACAGGTGCAATGGGTCCAGTTTCACAGGTGTCATGTGTCCAGTCTCACAGGTGCAGTGGTCCTGTCTCACAGGTGTCGGGTGTCCAGTCTCATAGTTGTCCGGGGTCCAGTCTCACAGGTTTCGGGGGTTCAGTCTCGCAGGCTGTGGGTCCAGTCTCACAGGTGTCAGGTGTCCAGTCTCACAGGTGTCGGGGGTCCAGTCTCAAAGGAGGCAAGGCCCCGTCTCACAGGTTTTGGGGGTCCAGCCTCACAGGTGTTGGAAGGTCCCATCTCACAGGTGCAGTGGGTCCAGTCTCACAGGTGCAGTGGGTCCAGTCTCACAGTTGTCGGGGGTCCAGTTTCACAGGTGTCGGGTGTCCAGTCTCACAGGTGTCGGGGGTCCAGTCTCACAGGTGCAGTGGGTCCAGTCTCGCACGTATCAGGGGTACCCTCTCACAGGTGTCGGGTGTCCAGTCTCACAGTTCTCGGGGGTCCAGTCTCACACGTCTCCGGGGTTCAGTCTCACAGGCTGTGGGTCCAGTCTCACAGGTGTTGGAGTTCCAGTCTCACTGGTGTTGGGGTTCCAGTCTCACAGGTGCTGGGGGTCCAGTCTCACAGGTGCAGTGGGTCCACTCTCACAAGATTCAGTTGTCCAGTCTTACAGCTGTCGGGGGTCCATTCTCACAGGTGTCATGGGTCCAGTCTCACAGGTCTTGGGGGTCTAGTCTCACAGGTGTCGGTGGTACAGTCCCACAGGTGTCAGAGGCCAAGTCTCACAGGTGTCGGGTATCCAGTCTCACAGGTATTGGTGCCCAGTCTCACAAGTGTCGGGTGTACGGTCTCACAGGTATCGGGGGTTCAGTCTCACAGCTGTCGAAGGTCCCATCTTACAGGTGCACTGGGTCCAGTCCCACAGGTATCAGGGGTCCAGCCCCACAGGTGCTGTGGTCCAGTCTCACAGGTGCAGTGGGTCCAGTCTCACAGGTGTCGGTGGTTCAGTCTCACAGGTGTCAGATGTCCAGTCTCACAGGTGTAGGTGGTCCAATGTCACATGTGCAGTGGATCCAGTCTCACAGGTTTCATGGGTCCAGTCTCACAGGTGACAGGGGTCCAGTCCCACAGATGTCGGGTGTCCAGTCTCACAGGTGCAGTGGGTCCAATTTCACAGGTGTCGTGTGTCCAGTCTCACAGGTACAGTGGTCCAGTCTCACAGGTGCAGTGGTCCAGTCTCAAGTGCAGTGGGTCCAGTCTCACAGGTGACGGGGATCCAGTCTCACAGGTGTCGGTGGTCCAGTCCCACAGGTGTTGGGTGTCCAGTCTCACAGGTGCAATGAGTCCAGTTTCACATGTGTCATGTGTCCAGTCTCACAGGTGCAGTGGTCCAGTCTCACAGGTGTCGGGATCCAGTCTCACAAGTGTCGGTGGTCCAGTCTCATAAGTGTCGTGTGTCCAGTCTCACAGGTACAGTGGTCCAGTCTCACAGGTGCAGTGGTCCAGTCTCAAGTGCAGTGGGTCCAGTCTCACAGGTGTCGGGGGTCCAGTCTCACAGGTGTCGGATGTCCAGTCTCACAGGAGTCGGTGGTCCTATCTCACATGTGCAATTGGTCCAGTCTCACAGGTGTCATGGGTCCAGTCCCACAGGTGACAGGGGTCCAGTCCCACAGGTGCAATGGGTTCAGACTCACAGGTGTGGGGGGTCCAGCCCCACAGGTGTTGGGTGTCCAGTCTCACAGGTGCAATGGGTCCAGTTTCACAGGTTTCATGTGTCCAGTCTCACAGGTGCAGTGGTCCAGTCTCACAGGTGTCGGGATCCAGTGTCACAGGTGTCGGTGGTCCATTCTCACTGGTGTCGGGGGTCCAGTCTCTCAGGTGTCGGGTGTCCAGTCCCACAGGTGCAATGGGTCCAGTTTCACAGGTGTCATGTGTCCAGTCTCACAGGTGCAGTGGTCCTGTCTCACAGGTGTCGGGTGTCCAGTCTCACAGTTGTCCGGGGTCCAGTTTCACAGGTTTCAGGGGTCCAGTCTCACAGGTATTGGGGGTCCAGTCTCACGGTTATCGGGGGTCCAGTTTCACAGCTGCAGTGGGTCCAGTCTCGCAGGTGTCGGCGGTCCAGTCTCACAGGTATCGTGGGTCCAATCTAACAGGTGTCATGGGTCCTGTCACAAAGGTGCAGTGGCTTCAGTCTCACAGGTGTCAGTGGTCCTGTTCTACAGGTGTCGTGGGTCCAGTCTCACAGGTGCAGTGGGTCCAGTCCCACAGGTGCAGTGGGTCCAGATTCACCGGTGTCGAGGGTCCAGTCTCTCAGGTGTTGTGGGTCCAGTCTCACAAGTGCTGGGAGACCTGTCTCACAGGTGTCAGGGATTTAGTCTCACAGGTGTCGGTGGTCCAGTCTCACAGATGTCAGGTTTCCAGTCTCACAGGTGTCGGGGGTCAAGTCTCACAGGGGGCAGGGCCCCGTCTCACAGGTTTTGCGGGTCCAGTCTCACAGGAGTTGGAAGGTCCCGTCTCACAGGTGCAGTGGGTGCAGTCTCACAGGTGCAGTGGGTCCAGTCTCACAGGTGCAGTGTGTCCAGTCTCCCAGGTTTCGGGGCTCCAGTCTCACAGGTGTTGGGGTTCCAGTCTCACAGGTATTGTGTGTCCAATCTATCAGGTGTCATGGGTCCAGTCACAAAGGTGCAGTGGGTTCAGTCTCACAGGTGTAGGTCGTCCTGTTCCAGAGGTGTCGGGGCTCCAGACTCACAGGTTTCGGGAGTCCAGTCTCACAGGTTTCAGGGGTTCGGTCTCACAGGTGAAGCTGGTCCAGTCTCACAGGTGTCAGTGTTCCAGTCTCACAGGTGTCAGGTGTCCAGATTCACAGGTGTCGGTGGCCCAGTGTCACAGGTGTCGGTGGTTCAGTCTCATAGGTGTCGTGTGTCCAGTCTCACAGGTACAGTGGTCCAGTCTCACAGGTGCAGTGGTCCAGTCTCAAAGGTGTCGGGGGTCCAGTCTCACAGGTGTCGGATGTCCAGTCTCACAGGAGTCGGTGGTCCTATCTCACATGTGCAATTGGTCCAGTCTCACAGGTGTCATGGTCCAGTCCCACAGGTGAGAGGGGTCCAGTCCCACAGGTGCAATGGGTTCAGACTCACAGATGTGGGGGGTCCAGTCCCACAGGTGTTGGGTGTCCAGTCTCACAGGTGCAATGGGTCCAGTTTCACAGGTGTCATGTGTCCAGTCTCACAGGTGCAGTGGTCCAGTCTCACAGATGTCGGGATCCAGTCTCACAGGTGTCGGTGGTCCATTCTCACTCGTGTCGGGGGTCCAGTCTCTCAGGTGTCGGGTGTCCAGTCTCACAGGTGCAATAGGTCCAGTTTCACAGGTGTCATGTGTCCAGTCTCACAGGTGCAGTGGTCCAGTCTCACAGGTGTCGGGATCCAGTCTCACAGGTGTCGGTGGTCCAGTCCCACAGGTGTCGGGTGTCCAGTCTCACAGGTCCAATGTGTCCAGTTTCACAGGTGTCATGTGTCCAGTCTCACAGGTGCAGTGGTCCAGTCTCACAGGTGTCGGGATCCAGTGTCACAGGTGTCGGTGGTCCATTCTCACTGGTGTCGAGGGTCCAGTCTCTCAGGTGTTGGGTGTCCAGTCTCACAGGTGCAATGGATCCAGTTTCACAGGTGTCATGTGTCCAGTCTCACAGGTGCAGTGGTCCAGTCTCACAGGTGTCGGGATCCAGTCTCACAGGTGTCGGTGGTCCAGTCCCACAGGTGTCCGGTGTCCAGTCTCACAGGTCCAATGTGTCCAGTTTCACAGGTGTCATGTGTCCAGTCTCACAGGTGTCAGTGGTCCATTCTCACAGGTGTCGGGGGTCCAGTCTCTCAGGTGTCGGGTTTCCAGTCTCTCAGGTTCAATGGGTCCAGTTTCACAGGTGTCGTGTGTCCAGTCTCACAGGTGCAGTGGTCCAGTCTCACGGGTGTCGGGATCCAGTCTCACAGGTGTCGGTGGTCCAGTCTCATAGGTGTCGGGGGTCCAGTCTCACAGATGCCAGGGGTCACGTCTCACAGGTGTCTGGGGTCCAGTCTCAAAGGTTTTGGGGGTCCAGTCTCACAGGAGTTGGAAGGTCCCGTCTCACAGGTGCAGTGGGTGCAGTCTCACAGGTGCAGTGGGTGCAGTCTCACAGGTGCAGTGGGTGCAGTCTCACAGGTGCAGTGTATCCACTCTCACAGGTTTTGGGGGTCCAGTCTCACAGGTGTTGGGGTTCCAGTCTCACAGGTATTGTGTGTCCAATCTAACAGGTGTCATGGGTCCAGTCACAAAGGTGCAGTGAGTTCAGTCTCACAGGTGTCGGTGGTCCTGTTCCACAGGTGTCGGGGCTCCAGACTCACAGCTTTCGGGGGTCCAGTCTCACAGGTTTCAGGGGTCCGGTCTCACAGGTGAAGCCAGTCCAGTCTCACAGGTGTCAGTGTTCCAGTCTCACAGCTGTCAGGTTTCCAGATTCACAGGTGTCGGTGGCCCAGTGTCACAGGTGTCGGTGGTCCAGTCTCATAGGTGTCGGGGGTCCAGTCTCACAGGTGTCGGGGGTCATGTCTCACAGGTGTCTGGGGTCCAGTTGCAAAGTTGTCGGGGGCCCAGTCTCACAGGTGTCAGGGGCCAAGTCTCAGTGGTGTCAGGGGTCCAGTCTCACAGGTGATGGGGGCCCAGTTTCAAAGTTGTCGGGGGTCCAGTCTCACAGGTGTCGGGGGTCCAGCCTCACAGCTGTCGGGTGACCAGCCTCACAGGTATCAGGGGTCCAGTCTCACAGTTGCAGTGGTCCAGTCTCACAGGTATCAGTGGTTCTGTCTCACAGGTGTCGGGGGTCCAGTCTCACAGTTGTCCGGGGTCCAGTCTCACAGGTTTCGGGTGTTCGGTCTCGCAGGCTGTGGGTCCAGTCTCACAGGTTTCGGGGGTCAAGTCTCACAGGTATTGGGGGTCCAGTCTCACGGTTATCGGGGGTCCAGTCTCACAGGTTTCATGGGTCCAGTCTCACAGGTGACAGGGGTCCAGTCCCACAGATGTCGGGTGTCCAGTCTCACAGGTGCAGTGGGTCCAATTTCACAGGTGTCGTGTGTCCAGTCTCACAGGTACAGTGGTCCAGTCTCACAGGTGCAGTGGTCCAGTCTCAAGTGCAGTGGGTCCAGTCTCACAGGTGTCAGTGGTCCATTCTCACAGGTGTCGGTGGTCCAGTCTCTCAGGTGTCGGGTTTCCAGTCTCTCAGGTTCAATGGGTCCAGTTTCACAGGTGTCGTGTGTCCACTCTCTAAGGTGCAGTGGTCCAGTCTCACAGGTGTCGGGATCCAGTCTCACAGGTGTCGGGGGTCCAGTCTCACAGGTGTCGGATGTCCAGTCTCACAAGAGTCGGTGGTCCTATCTCACATGTGCAATTGGTCCAGTCTCACAGGTGTCATGGGTCCAGTCCCACAGGTGACAGGGGTCCAGTCCCACAGGTGCAATGGGTTCAGACTCACAGGTGTGGGGGGTCCAGTCCCACAGGTGTTGGGTGTCCAGTCTCACAGGTGCAATGGGTCCAGTTTCACAGGTGTCATGTGTCCAGTCTCACCGGTGTCGGGGGTCTAGTCTCACAGGTGTCGGGGCTCCAGACTCACAGGTTTCAGGGGCCCAGTCTCACAGGTTTCAGGGGTCCGGTCTCACAGGTGAAGCCGGTCCAGTCTCACAGGTGTCAGTGTTCCAGTCTCACAGGTGTCAGGTGTCCAGATTCACAGGTGTCGGTGGTCCAGTCTCATAGGTGTCGGGGGTCCAGTCTCACAGGTGTCGGGGTCATGCCTCACAGGTGTCTGGGGTCCAGTCTCAAAGTCGTCAGGGGCCCAGTCTCACAGGTGTCAGGGGCCAAGTCTCAGTGGTGTCAGGGGTCCAGTCTCACAGGTGATGGGGGCCGTGTTTCAAAGTTGTCGGGGGTCCAGTCTCACAGGTGTCGGGGGTCCAGCCTCACAGCTGTCGGGTGACCAGCCTCACAGGTATCGGGGGTCCAGTCTCACAGTTGCAGTGGTCCAGTCTCACAGGTATCAGTGGTCCTGTCTCACAGGTGTCGGGGGTACAGTCTCACAGATGTCCGGGGTCCAGTCTCACAGGTTTCAGGGGTTCGGTCTCGCAGGCTGTGGGTCCAGTCTCACAGGTTTCAGGGGTCCAGTCTCACAGGTACTGGGTGTCCCGTCTCATGGTTATCGGGGGTCCAGTTTCACAGGTGCAGTGGGTCGAGTCTCGCAGGTGTCGGCGGTCCAGTCTCACAGGTGTTGGTGTTCCAGTCGCACAGGTATCGTGGCTCCAATCTAACAGGTGTCATGGGTCCTGTCACAAAGGTGCAGTGGCTTCAGTCTCACAGGTGTCAGTGGTCCTGTTCCACAGGTGTCGTGGGTCCAGTCTCACAGGTGCAGTGGGTCCAGTCCCACAGGTGCAGAGGGTTCAGATTCACCGGTGTCGAGGGTCCAGTCTCTCAGGTGTTGTGGGTCCAGTCTCACAAGTGCCGGGAGACCTGTCTCACAGGTGTCAGGGATCTAGTCTCACAGGTGTTGGGGGTCCAGTCTCACAGGTGTCAGGTGTCCAGTCTCACAGGTGTTGGGCATCCAGTCTCACAGGTATCGGGCGTCCACTCTCACGGGTATCGGAGGTCCCGTCTCACGGGTATCGGGGGTCCAGTTTCACAGGTGCAGTGGGTCCAGTCTCGCAGGTGTCGGCAGTCCAATCTAACAGGTGTCATGGGTCCAGTCACAAAGATGCAGTGGGTTCAGTCTCACAGGTGTCGGTGGTCCTGTTCCACAGGTGTCGGTGGTCCTGTTCCACAGGTGTCGGGGGTCCAGACTCACAGGTTTCGGGGGTCTAGTCTCACAGGTGTCTGGGGTCCGGTCTCACAGGTGAAGCTGGTCCAGTCTCACAGGTGTCAGTGTTCCAGTCTCACAGGTGTCACGTGTCCAGATTCACAGTTGTCGGTGGCCCAGTGTCACAGGTGTCGGTGGTCCAGTCTCATAGGTGTCGGGGGTCCAGTCTCACAGGTGTCGGGGGTAATGTCTCACAGGTGTCTGGGGTCCAGTCTCAAAGTTGTCGGGGGTCCAGTCTCACAGGTGTCAGGGGCCAAGTCTCAGTGGTGTCAGGGGTCCAGTCTCACAGCTGATGGGGGCCCAGTCTCAAAGTTGTCAGGGTCCAGTCTCACAGGTGTCGGGGGTCCAGCCTCACAGCTGTCGGGTGACCAGCCTCACAGGTATCGGGGGTCCAGTCTCACAGTTGCAGTGGTCCAGTCTCACAGGTATCAGTGGTCCTGTCTCACAGGTGTCAGTTGTCCAGTCTCACAGTTGTCCGGGATCCAGTCTCACAGGTTTTGGGGGTTCAGTCTCGTAGGCTGTGGGTCCAGTCTCACAGGTTTCGGGGGTCCAGTCTCACAGGTATTGGGGGTCCAGTCTCACGGGTATTGGGGGTCCAGTTTCAGAGGTGCAGAGGGTCCAGTCTCGCAGGTGTCGGCGGTCCAGTCTCACAGGTTTTGGGGTGCCAGTCTCACAGGTATCGTGGGTCCAATCTAACAGGTGTCATGGGTCCAGTCACACAGGTGCAGTGGCTTCAGTCTCACAGGTGTCAGTGGTCCTGTTCCATAGGTGTCATGGGTCCAGATTCACCGGTGTCGAGGTTCCAGTCTCTCAGGTGTTGTGGGTCCAGTCTCACAGGTGCTGGGAGACCTGTCTCACAGGTGTCAGGGATCTAGTCTCACAGGTGTCAGGGGTCCAGTCTCACAGGTGTCAGGTGCCCAGTCTCACAGGTGTTGGGCATCCAGTCTCACAGGTATCGGGGGTCCACTCTCACGGGTATCGGAGGTCCAGTCTCACGGGTATCGTGGGTCCAGTTTCACAGGTGCAGTGGGTCCAGTCTCGCAGGTGTCGGCAGTCCAGTCTCACAGGTGTTCGGGTTCCAGTCTCCCAGGTATCGTAGGTCCAATCTAACAGGTGTCATGGGTCCAGTCACAAAGATGCAGTGGGTTCAGTCTCACAGGTGTCGGTGGTTCTGTTCCACAGGTGTCGGTGGTCCTGTTCCACAGGTGTCGGGGGTCCAGACTCACAGGTTTCGGGGGTCTAGTCTCACAGGTGTCTGGGGTCCGGTCTCACAGGTGAAGCCGGTCCAGTCTCACAGGTGTCAGTGTTCCAGTCTCACAGGTGTCACGTGTCCAGATTCACAGTTGTCGGTGGCCCAGTGTCACAGGTGTCGGTGGTCCAGTCTCATAGGTGTCGGGGGTCCAGTCTCACAGGTGTCGGGGGTAATGTCTCACAGGTTTCTGGGGTCCAGTCTCAAAGTTGTCGGGGGTCCAGTCTCACAGGTGTCAGGGGCCAAGTCTCAGTGGTGTCAGGGGTCCAGTCTCACAGGTGATGGGGGCCCAGTCTCAAAGTTGTCGGGGTCCAGTCTCACAGGTGTCGGGGGTCCAGCCTCACAGCTGTCGGGTGACCAGCCTCACAGGTATCGGGGGTCCAGTCTCACAGTTGCAGTGGTCCAGTCTCACAGGTATCAGTGGTCCTGTCTCACAGGTGTCAGTTGTCCAGTCTCACAGTTGTCCGGGATCCAGTCTCACAGGTTTCGGGGGTTCAGTCTCGCAGGCTGTGGGTCCAGTCTCACAGGTTTCGGGGGTCCAGTCTCACAGGTATTGGGGGTCCAGTCTCACGGGTATTGGGGGTCCAGTTTCAGAGGTGCAGAGGGTCCAGTCTCGCAGGTGTCGGCGGTCCAGTCTCACAGGTTTTGGGGTGCCAGTCTCACAGGTATCGTGGGTCCAATCTAA
This sequence comes from Somniosus microcephalus, assembly GCF_052327205.1. Lineage (NCBI taxonomy): Eukaryota > Metazoa > Chordata > Chondrichthyes > Squaliformes > Somniosidae > Somniosus > Somniosus microcephalus. Next base: position 80,460,958 of record NC_140999.1, on the reverse strand, counting down.
CAGGTGTCATGGGTCCAGTCACAAAGGTGCAGTGGCTTCAGTCTCACAGGTGTCAGTGGTCCTGTTCCACAGGTGTCATGGGTCCAGATTCACCGGTGTCGAGGGTCCAGTCTCTCAGGTGTTGTGGGTCCAGTCTCACATGGGCTGGGAGACCTGTCTCACAGGTGTCAGGGATCTAGTCTCACAGGTGTCGGGGGTCCAGTCTCACAGGGGGCAGGGCCTCGTCTCACAGGTTTCGGGGGTCCAGTCTCACAGGAGTTGGAAGGTCCCGTCTCACAGGTGCAGTGGGTGCAGTCTCACAGGTGCAGTGGGTCCAGTCTCACAGGTGCAGTGTGTCCAGTCTCACAGGTGTCGGGGGTCCAGTCTCACAGGTGTCAGGGATCCAGTCTCACAGGTGTCGGGGGTCCCGTCTCACAGGTGCAGTGGGTCCAATCTCGCACATGTCAGGGGTACCCTCTCACAGGTGTCAGGAGTCGATTCTCACAGTTCGTGGGGGTCCAGTCTCATAGGTCTCGGGGGTTCAGTCTCACAGTCTGTGGGTCCAGTCTCACAGGTGTTGGGGTTCCAGTCTCACTGGGGTTGTGGTTCCAGTCTCACAGGTAGCAGGGATCCATTCTAACAGGTGTCGGGGGTCGAGTCCCACAGGTGTTGGATGTCACGTCTCACAGATGCCGGTGGTCCAATCTCACATGTGCACTGGGTCCAGTCTCACAGGTGTCAAGCCTCCAGTCTCACAGGTGTCAGGAGTCCAGTCTGACTGGTGTCGGGTCTCCAGTCTCACAGGTGCAGTGGGGCCAGCTTCACAGGTGTCGGGGGTCCAGCCTCACAGGTGCAGTGGGTGCAGTCCCACAAGTGCAGTGTGTCCACATTCACCGGTGTCGGGGGTCCAGTCTCACAGGTGTCGACGGTCCAGTCTCACAGGTGTCGGGGGCCCAGTCTCACAGGTGCCATGGGTCCAGTCTCGCAGGTGCAGTGGGTCCACTCTCACAGGAGTCAGTTGTCCAGTCTTACAGCTGTCGGATGTCCAGTCTCACAGGTGTCGTGTGTCCAGTCTCACAGGTCTTGGGGGTCTAGTCTCACAGGTGTCGGTGGTACAGTCCCACAGGTGTCAGAGGCCAAGTCTCACAGGTGTCGGGTGTCCAGTCTCACAGGCATTGGTGCCCTATCTCACAGTTGTCGGGGGTCCTTTGTCAAAGGTATCGGGGGTCCAGTCTCACAGCTGTCGGGGGTCAAGTCTCACAGTTGTAAAAGGTCCCATCTTACAGGTGCACTGGGTCCAGTCCCACAGGTATCAGGGGTCCAGTCTCTCAGGTGTCGGTGGTTCAGTCTCACAGGTGTCGCATGTCCTGTCTCACAGGTGTTGGTGGTCCAAACTCACATGTGCACTGGGTCCAGTCTCACAGGTGTCATGGGTCCAGTCTCTCAGGTGACAGGAGTCCAGTCCCACAGGTGTCAGGTGTCCAGTCTCACAAGTGCAGTGGGTCCAGTCTCACAAGTGTCGGTGGTCCAGTCTCACAGTTGTCGGATGTCCAGTCTCACAGGTGCCAGTGGTCCTATCTCTCATGTGCACTGGGTCCAGTCTCACAGGTGTCATGGGTCCAGTACCACAGGTGCAATGGGTTCAGACTCACAGGTGTCGGGGGTCCAGTACCACAGGTGTCGGAAGTCCAGTCTCACAGGTGCAATGGGTTCAGTTTCACAGGTGTCATGTGTCCAGTCTCATAGGTATCAGTGGTCCTGTCTCACAGGTGTCGGGGGTCCATTCTCACAGTTGACTGGGGTCCAGTCTCACAGGTTTCGGGGGTTCAGTCTCGCAGGCTGTGGGTCCATTCTCACAGGTTTCGGGCATCCAGTCTCACAGGTATCAGGGGTCCAGTCTCACGGGTATCGGAGGTTCAGTCTCACAGGTGTCGGGGGTCCAGTTTCACAGGTGCAGTGGGTCCAGGCTCACAGGTGTCGGCAGTCCAGTCTCACAGGTGTTGGGGTTCCAGTCTCACAGGCATCGTGGGTCCAATCTAACAGGTGTCATGGGTCCAGTCACAAAGTTGCAGTGGGTTCAGTCTCACAGGTGTCGGTGGTCCTGTTCCACAGGTGTCGGGGGTCCAGACTCACAGGTTTCGGGGGTCCAGTCTCACAGGTTTCAGGGGTCCGGTCTCACAGGTGAAGCCAGTCCAGTCTCACAGGTGTCAGTGTTCCAGTCTCACAGGTGTCACGTGTCCAGATTCACAGGTGTCGGTGGCCCAGTGTCACAGGTGTCGGTGGTCCAGTCTGATAGGTGTCGGGGGTCCAGTCTCACAGGTGTCGGGGGTAATGTCTCACAGGTGTCTGGGGTCCAGTCTCAAAGTTGTCGGGGGTCCAGTCTCACAGGTGTCAGGGGCCGAGTCTCAAAGTTGTCGGGGGTCCAGTCTCACAGGTGTTGGGGGTCCAGCATCACAGCTGTCGGGTGACCAGCCTCACAGGTATCGGGGGTCCAGTCTCACAGTTGCAGTGGTCCAGTCTCACAGGTATCAGTGGTCCTGTCTCACAGGTGTCGGGGGTCCAGTCTCACAGGTATTGGGGGTCCAGTCTCACGGGTATCGGGGGTCCAGTTTCACAGGTGCAGTGGGTCCAGTCTCGCAGGTGTCGGCGGTCCAGTCTCACAGGTTTTGGGGTGCCAATCTCACAGGTATTGGGGGTCCAGTCTCACGGGTATCGGGGGTCCAGTCACAAAGATGCACTGGCTTCAGTCTCACAGGTGTCAGTGGTCCTATTCCACAGGTGTCATGGGTCCAGATTCACCAGTGTCGAGGGTCCAGTCTCTCAGGTGTTGTGGGTCCAGTCTCACAGTGCCGGGAGACCTGTCTCACAGGTGTCAGGGATCTAGTCTCACAGGTGTCGGGGTCCAGTCTCACAGGTGTCAGGTGTCCAATCTCACAGGTGTCGGGGGTCCAGTCTCACAGGGGTCAGGGCCCAGTCTCACAGGTTTCGGGGGTCCAGTCTCACAGGAGTTGGAAGGTCCCGTCTCACAGGTGCAGTGGGTGCAGTCTCTCAGGTGCAGTGGGTCCAGTCTCACAGGTGCAGTGTGTCCAGTCTCACAGGTGTCGAGGGTCCAGTCTCACAGGTGTTGGGGATCCAGTCTCACAGGTGTCGGGGGTCCCGTCTCACAGGTGCAGTGGGTCCAGTCTCGCACGTATCAGGGGTACCCTCTCACAGGTGTTGGGAGTCCAGTCTCACAGTTCTTGGGGGTCCAGTCTCATAGGTCTCGGGGGTTCAGTCTCACAGTCTGTGGGTCCAGTCTCACAGGTGTTGTGGTTCCAGTCTCACTGGTGTTGTGGTTCCGGTCTCACAGGTATCAGGGATCCAATCTAACAGGTGTCGGGGGTCGAGTCCCACAGGTGTTGGATGTCACGTCTCACAGATGCCGGTGGTCCAATCTCACATGTGCACTGGGTCCAGTCACACAGGTGTCAAGCCTCCAGTCTCACAGGTGTCAGGAGTCCAGTCTGACTGGTGTCGGGTCTCCAGTCTCACAGGTGCAGTGGGGCCAGCTTCACAGGTGTCGGGGGTCCAGTCTCACAGGTGCAGTGGGTGCAGTCCCACAGGAGCAGTGTGTCCACATTCACCGGTGTCGGGGGTCCAGTCTCACAGGTGTCGATGGTCCTGTCTCACAGGTGTCGGGGGTCCAGTCTCACAGGTGCCGGGGGTCCAGTCTCACAGGTGCAGTGGGTCCACTCTCACAGGAGTCAGTTGTCCAGTCTTACAGCTGTCAGGGGTCCAGTCTCACAGGTGTCGTGTGTCCAGTCTCACAGGTCTTGGGGGTCTAGTCTCACAGGTGTCGGTGGTCCAGTCCCACAGGTGTCAGAGACCAAGTCTCACAGGTGTCGGGTGTCCAGTCTCACAGGTATTGGTGCCCAGTCTCACAGGTGTCGGGGGTCCTGTGTCACAGCTGTCGGGGGTCCAGTCTCACAGGTGTCAAACGTCCCATCTTACAGGTGCACTTGGTCCAGTCCCAGAGGTATCAGGGGTCCAGTCTCATAGCTGCTGTGGTCCCGTCTCACAGGTGCAGTTGGTCCAGTCTCACAGGTGTTGGGGATCCAGTCTCTCAGGTGTCGGTGGTTAAGTCTCACAGGTGTCGCATGTCCAGTCTCACAGGTGTTGGTGGGAAATCTCACATGTGCACTGGGTCCAGTCTCACAGGTGTCAGGGGTCCAGTCTCACAGGTGACAGGAGTCCAGTACCACAGGTGTCAGGTGTCCAGTCTCATAGGTGCAGTGGGTCCAATTTCACAGGTGTCGTGTGTCCAGTCTCACAGGTACAGTGGGCCAGTCTCACAAGTGCAGTGGGTCCAGTCTCACAAGTGTCGGGGGTCCAGTCTCACAGTTGTCGGATTTCCAGTCTCACAGGTGTCGGTGGTCCTATCTCTCATGTGCACTGGGTCCAGTCTCACAGGTGTCATGGGTCCAGTCCCACAGGTGCAATGGGTTCAGACTCATAGGTGTCGGGGGTCCAGTCTCACAGGTGCAATGGGTCCAGTTTCACAGCTGTCATGTGTCCAGTCTCACAGGAGCAGTGGTCCAGTCTCACAGGTGTCGGGATCCAGACTCACGGGTGTCGGTGGTCCATTCTCACAGATGTCGGGGGTCAAGTCTCACAGATGCAGTTGTTCCAGTCTCACAGGTGTCAGGGGTTCAGTCTCGCAGGTGTCGTTGGTCCAAAGTCACAGCTGCAGTTGGTCCAGTCTCACAGGTTTTGGGGTTCCAGTCTCACAGCTGTCGGGGGTCCAGTCTCACAGGTGTCGAGGGTCCAGTCTCACAGGTGTCGGGAGCCCAGTCTCGCAGATGTCGGGGTTCCAGTCTCACAGGTGTCAGGGGTCCAGTCTCTCAGGTGTCGGGGGAACAGTCTCACAGGTGCAGTTGGTCCAGTCTCAGTTTTCGGGGCTCCAGTCTCACAGGTATCGGGGGTCCAATCTCACAGGTGTTGGGGGTCCACTCTCACCGGTGCAGTGGGTCCAGTCTCACAAGAGTCAGGGATCCAGACTCACAGTGTTCGGGGGTCCAGTCTCTCAGGTGTCAGCGGTCCTGTCTCACAGGTATCAGGGGTCAAGTCCCAAAGGCGGTGTGTCAATTATCTCAGCTATCGGAGGTCCATTCTCACAAGTGCCATGTTTCCAGTCTCACAGGTGTCAGGGCTCCAGTCTCACAGGTGTCAGTGGTCCAGTCTCACAGGTGTCAGGGGTCCAGTCTCACAAGTTTCATGAGCCCACTCTCACAGGTTTCAGGTGTCCAATTTCACAGGCAGTGGGTCCAGTCTCACAGGTGTCAGGGGTCCAGACTCACAGGTGTACTGTGTCCAGTCTCACAGGTGTCAGGAGTCCAGACTCACAGGAGTCGGGGTGCCAGTCTCACAGGTGTCAGGGTTCCAGTCTCACAGTGGTCGGGGGTCGAGTCTCACTGGTGCAGTTGGTCCAGTCTCACAGGTGTCAGGGGACAGTCTCACAGGTACGTACGTCCAGTCTCACAGGTGTCTGGCTTCCAGTCTCACAGGTGTCGGGGTTCCAGTCTCTGATGTCGGGGTCCAGTCTCTCCGGTGTCGGGGGTCCAGTCTCACAGGTTCAGTGGGTCCAGTCTCACAGGAGTCGGGGATCCAGTCTCACAGTGGTCAGGGGTCCAGTCTCAAAGGTGTCGGGGGTCCAGTCTCACAGATGTCGGGGGTCCAGTCTCACAGGTGTCAGGGGTCCAGTCTCACATGCGGTGTGTCCATTCTCACAGGTGTCGGGGGTCCATTCTCACAAGGGCTGTGTGCCAGTCTCACAGGTGTCAGGGGTCCAGTCTCTCAGGTGTTGGGGGGCCAGTCTCACAGGTGTCAGGGGTACAGTCTCACTAGTGACGTGGGTCCAGTCTCACAGGTGCAGTGGGTCCAGTCTCACAGGTGTCGGGGGTCCAGTCTCACAGATGTCGGGGTTCCAGTCTCACAGGTGTCAGGGGTCCAGTCTCACAGGTGTCGGGGGTTCGGTCTCTCAGGTTTCAGGGGTCCAGTCTCACAGGCAGTGGTTCCAGTCTCACAGCTGCAGTGGGCCCAGTCTCACAGGTGCCGTGGGTCCAGTCTCACAGGTGTCAGGGGTCCAGCCTCACAGGTATCGGGGGTCCAATCTCACAGGTGTTGGGGGTCCAATCTCACCGGTGCAGTGGGTCCAGTCTCACAGGAGTCGGGGATCCAGACTCACAGTGGTCGGGGGTACAGTATCTCAGGTGTTGGGGGTCCACTCTCACAGGTGTCGGGGGTTCTGTCTCACAGGTATCAGGGGTCAGGTCCCACAGGCGGTGTGTCAATTCTCACAGCTGTCGGAGGTCCATTCTCACAAGTGCCATGTTTCCAGTCTCACAGGTGTCAGGGTTCCAGTCTCACAGGTTTCAGGGGTCCAGTCTCACAGGTGTCAGGGGTCCAGTCTCACAGGTGTCAGGGGTCCAGTCTCACAGGTGTCAGGGGTCCAGTCTCATAGTGGTCGGGGCCGAGTCTCACAGGTGCAGTTGGTCCAGTCTCACAGGTGTCAGGGGTCCAGTCTCACAGGTTTTGGGGATCCAGTCTCACAGGTGTCGGGGGTCCAGTCTCTCAGCTGTCGGGGGTCCCGTCTCACAAGTGTTGGGGGCCCACTCTCACTGGTGCAGTGGGTCCAGTCTCACAGGAGTCGGGGATCCAGTCTCACAGTGGTCAGGGGTCCAGTCTCAAAGGTGTCGGGGGTCCAGTCTCACAGATGTCGGGGGTCCAGTCTCACAGGTGTCAGGGGTCCAGTCTCACATGCGGTGTGTCCATTCTCACAGATGTCGGGGGTCCATTCTCACAAGGGCTGTGTGTCCAGTCTCACAGGTGTCAGGGGTCCAGTCTCTCAGGTGTTGGGGGGCCAGTCTCACAGATTTCAGGGGTACAGTCTCACTAGTGACATGGGTCCAGTCTCACAGGTGCAGTGTGTCCCGTCTCCCAGGTGCCGTTGATCCAGTCTCACAGTTGTCAGGGGTCCACTCTCACTGGTGTCGGGGTGGAGTCTACAGTTGCAGTTGATCCAGTCTCTCAGGTGTCAGGTGTCGAGTCTCACAATTGTCGGGGATCCAGTCTCATAGGTTTCGGTGGTCCAGCCTCAAAGGTGTCGGGGGTCCAGTCTCACAAGTGTTGGTTGTCCAGTCTCACTGGTTGCGGGGGTCCAGTCTCACAGGTATCGGGGGTCAAGTCTCACAGGTGTCTGGGTTCCACACTCACAGGTGTCTGGGTTCCATTCTTACAGGTGTCGGGGGTCCAGTCTCACAGGTGCAGTCGGTGAAGTCTCAAAGGTGCAGTGGGGCCATTCTCACAGGTGTAGTGGGTAAACTCTCACAGGTGTCAGGTGTTCAGTCTCACAGGTGTCAGGGGCCCAGTCTCATAGGTGTCGGGGGTTCAGTCTTACAGGTTTTGGGGGTCCAGTCTCACAGGTGCAGTGGGACCAGTCTCACAGTTGTCGGGGTCCAGTCTCACAGGTGTCAGGCATCCAGTCTCACTGGTGCAGTGGGTCCAGTCTCACAGGGGCATTCGGTCCAATCTCACACATGTCAGGGTCTAGTCTCAGAGATGTCGGGGTTCCATTCTCACAGGTGTCGGTGGTCCAGTCTCACAGGTGTCGGGTGTCCAGTCTCACAGGTGTCAGGGGTCCAGTCTCACAGGTGTCGGGGGTCCAGTCTCACAGGTGCCGTGGGTCCAGTCTCACAGATGTCAGGGGTCCAGTCTCACAGGTATCGGGGGTCCAATCTCACAGGTGTTGGAGGTCCACTCTCACCGGTGCTGTGGGTCCAGTCTCACAGGTGCCGGGTGTCCAGTCTCACAGGTGTCGGGGTTCCAGTCACACAGGTGTCAGGGTTCCAGTTTCACAGGTATCAGGGTTCCAGACTCACAGGTGTCGGGTGTCCTGTCTCACAGGTGTCTGGGTTCCAGTCTCTCATGTGCAGTAGGTCCAGTCTCACAGGTGTCGGGGGTTCAGTCTTACAGGTTTCGGGGGTCCAGTCTCACAGGTGCAGTGGGACCAGTCTCACAGGTGTCGGGGTCCTGTCTCACAGGTGTCAGGCATCCAGTCTCACTGGTGCAGTGGGTCCAGTTTCACAGTTGTCAGGGTTTCAGTCTCACAGGTGTCATGGGCTCACTCTCTCAGGTTTCAGGTGTCCAATATCACAGGCGTCAGGTGTCCAATATCACAGGCAGAGGGTCCAGTCTCACAGGTGTCAGGAGTCCAGTCTCACAGGTGTCAGGTTTCCAGTCTCACAGTGGTCGGGGGTCGAGTCTCACTGGTGCAGTTGGTCCAGTCTCACAGGTGTCAGGGGACAGCCTCACATGTACGTGCGTCCAGTCTCACAGGTGTCTGGCTTCCAGGCTCACAGGTGTCGGGTTTCCAGTCTCTGATGCCGGGGTCCAGTCTCACAGGTGTCAGGGTTCCAGTCTCACATGTGTCGGGGTTCGAGTCTCACAGGTTCAGTCGGTACAGTCTCACAGGTGTCGGAGCTCCAGTCTCACAGGTGTTGGGGGTCCAGTCTCACAGGTGTCAGGGGTCCAGTCTCACAGGTGTCAGGGGTCCAGTCTCTCAGGTGTCGGAAGTGCTGTCTCACACGTGCAGTCGGTCCAGTCTCACAGTTGTCAGGGCTCCAGTCTCACAGGTATCGGGGGTCCCGTCTCACAGGCAGTGTGTCCATTCTCACAGGTGTCGGGGGTCCATTCTCACAAGTGCTGTGCTTCCAGTCTCACAGGTGTCAGGGGTCCAGTCTCTCAGGTGTTGGGGGGCCAGTCTCACAGGTGTCAGGGGTACAGTCTCACTAGTGACGTGGGTCCAGTCTCACAGGTGCAGTGGGTCCAGTCTCACAGGTGTCGGGGGTCCAGTCTCACAGATGTCGGGGTTCCAGTCTCACAGGTGTCAGGGGTCCAGTCTCACAGGTGTCAGGGGTCCAGTCTCGCAGGTGTCGGGGGTCCAGTCTCTCAGGTTTCGGGGGTCCAGTCTCACAGGTTCAGTCGGTACAGTCTCACAGGTGTCGGAGCTCCAGTCTCACAGGTGTCGGGGGTTCGGTCTCTCAGGTTTCAGGGGTCCAGTCTCACAGGCAGTGGTTCCAGTCTCACAGCTGCAGTGGGCCCAGTCTCACAGGTGCCGTGGGTCCAGTCTCACAGGTGCCGTGGGTCCAGTCTCACAGGTGTCAGGGGTCCAGCCTCACAGGTATCGGGGGTCCAATCTCACAGGTGTTGGGGGTCCACTCTCACCGGTGCAGTGGGTCCAGTCTCACAGGAGTCAGGGATCCAGACTCACAGTGGTCGGGGGTACAGTCTCTCAGGTGTCGGGGGTCCACTCTCACAGGTGTCGGGGGTTCTGTCTCACAGGTATCAGGGGTCAAGTCCCACAGGCGGTGTGTCAATTCTCACAGCTGTCGGAGGTCCATTCTCACAAGTGCCATGTTTCCAGTCTCACAGGTGGCAGGGTTCCAGTCTCACAGGTGTCAGGGGTCCAGTCTCACAGGTGTCAGGGGTCCAGTCTCACTGGTGCAGTGGGTCCAGTCTCACAGGGGCATTCGGTCCAATCTCACACATGTCAGGGTCTAGTCTCACAGGTGTCGGGTGTCCAGTCTCAAAGGTGTCGGAGACCAAGTCTCATAGGTTTCGGTGGTCCAGTCTCACAGGTGTCAGGGGACCAGTCTCACAGGTGTCGGTGGCCCAGTCTCACAGGTGCCTTGGGTCCAGTCTCACAGGTGTCAGGGGTCCAGTCTCACAGGTATCGGGGGTCCAATCTCACAGGTGTTGGAGGTCCACTCTCACCGGTGCTGTGGGTCCAGTCGCTCATGTGCAGTAGGTCCAGTCTCACAGGTGTCGGGGGTTCAGTCTTACAGGTTTCGGGGGTCCAGTCTCACATGTGCATTGGGACCAGTCTCACAGGTGTCGGGGACCTGTCTCACAGGTGTCAGGCATCCAGTCTCACTGGTGCAGTGGGTCCAGTCTCACAGTTGTCAGGGTTTCAGTCTCACAGGTGTCATGGGCTCACTCTCTCCGGTGTCAGGTGTCCAATATCACAGGTGTCAGGTGTCCAATATCACAGGCAGTGGGTCCAGTCTCACAGGTGTCATGGGTCCAGCCTCACAGGTATTATGGGTCCAGTCTCGCAGGTGTCAGGAGTCCAGTCTCACAGGTGTCGGGGGTCCTGTCTCACAGGTGTCAGGTTTCCAGTCTCACAGTGGTCGGGGGTCGAGTCTCACCGGTGCAGTTGGTCCAGTCTCACAGGTGTCAGGGGACAGCCTCACATGTACGTGCGTCCAGTCTCACAGGTGTCTGGCTTCCAGGCTCACAGGTGTCGGGTTTCCAGTCTATGATGCCGGGGTCCAGTCTCACAGGTGTCAGGGTTCCAGTCTCACATGTGTCGGGGTTCGAGTCTCACAGGTTCAGTCGGTACAGTCTCACAGGTGTCGGAGCTCCAGTCTCACAGGTGTTGGGGGTCCAATCTCACAGGTGTCAGGGGTCCAGTCTCACAGGTGTCAGGGGTCCAGTCTCTCAGGTGTCGGAAGTGCTTTCTCACACGTGCAGTCGGTCCAGTCTCACAGTTGTCAGGGCTCCAGTCTCACAGGTATCGGGGGTCCCGTCTCACAGGCAGTGTGTCCATTCTCACAGGTGTCGGGGGTCCATTCTCACAAGTGCTGTGCGTCCAGTCTCACAGGTGTCAGGGGTCCAGTCTCACAGGTGTCGGGGGTCCAGTCTCACAGATGTCGGGGTTCCAGTCTCACAGGTGTCAGGGGTCCAGTCTCACAGGTGTCAGGGGTCCAGTCTCGCAGGTGTCGGGGGTCCAGTCTCTCAGGTTTCGGGGGTCCAGTCTCACAGGTTCAGTCGGTACAGTCTCACAGGTGTCGGAGCTCCAGTCTCACAGGTGTCGGGGGTTCGGTCTCTCAGGTTTCAGGGGTCCAGTCTCACAGGCAGTGGTTCCAGTCTCACAGCTGCAGTGGGCCCAGTCTCACAGGTGCCGTGGGTCCAGTCTCACAGGTGCCGTGGGTCCAGTCTCACAGGTGTCAGGGGTCCAGCCTCACAGGTATCGGGGGTCCAATCTCACAGGTGTTGGGGGTCCACTCTCACCGGTGCAGTGGGTCCAGTCTCACAGGAGTCAGGGATCCAGACTCACAGTGGTCGGGGGTACAGTCTCTCAGGTGTCGGGGGTCCACTCTCACAGGTGTCGGGGGTTCTGTCTCACAGGTATCAGGGGTCAAGTCCCACAGGCGGTGTGTCAATTCTCACAGCTGTCGGAGGTCCATTCTCACAAGTGCCATGTTTCCAGTCTCACAGGTGGCAGGGGTCCAGTCTCACAGGTGTCAGGGGTCCAGTCTCACTGGTGCAGTGGGTCCAGTCTCACAGGGGCATTCGGTCCAATCTCACACATGTCAGGGTCTAATCTCACAGGTGTCGGGTGTCCAGTCTCAAAGGTGTCGGAGACCAAGTCTCATAGGTTTCGGTGGTCCAGTCTCACAGGTGTCAGGGGACCAGTCTCACAGGTGTCGGGGGCCCAGTCTCACAGGTGCCGTGGGTCCAGTCTCACAGGTGTCAGGGGTCCAGTCTCACAGGTATCGGGGGTCCAATCTCACAGGTGTTGGAGGTCCACTCTCACCGGTGCTGTGGGTCCATTCTCACAGGTGCCGGGTGTCCAGTCTCACAGGTGTCAGGGTTCCAGTTTCACAGGTATCAGGGGTCCAGACTCACAGGTGTCGGGTGTCCTGTCTCACAGGTGTCTGGGTTCCAGTCTCTCATGTGCAGTAGGTCCAGTCTCACAGGTGTCGGGGGTTCAGTCTTACAGGTTTCGGGGGTCCAGTCTCACATGTGCATTGGGACCAGTCTCACAGGTGTCGGGGTCCTGTCTCACAGGTGTCAGGCATCCAGTCTCACTGGTGCAGTGGGTCCAGTCTCACAGTTGTCAGGGTTTCAGTCTCACAGGTGTCATGGGCTCACTCTCTCAGGTGTCAGGTGTCCAATATCACAGGTGTCAGGTGTCCAATATCACAGGCAGTGGGTCCAGTCTCACAGGTGTCATGGGTCCAGCCTTACAGGTATTATGGGTCCAGTCTCGCAGGTGTCAGGAGTCCAGTCTCACAGGTGTCGGGGGTCCTGTCTCACAGGTGTCAGGTTTCCAGTCTCACAGTGGTCGGGGGTCGAGTCTCACCGGTGCAGTTGGTCCAGTCTCACAGGTGTCAGGGGACAGCCTCACATGTACGTGCGTCCAGTCTCACAGGTGTCTGGCTTCCAGGCTCACAGGTGTCGGGTTTCCAGTCTCTGATGCCGGGGTCCAGTCTCACAGGTGTCAGGGTTCCAGTCTCACATGTGTCGGGGTTCGAGTCTCACAGGTTCAGTCGGTACAGTCTCACAGGTGTCGGAGCTCCAGTCTCACAGGTGTTGGGGGTCCAATCTCACAGGTGTCAGGGGTCCAGTCTCACAGGTGTCAGGGGTCCAGTCTCTCAGGTGTCGGAAGTGCTGTCTCACACGTGCAGTCGGTCCAGTCTCACAGTTGTCAGGGCTCCAGTCTCACAGGTATCGGGGGTCCCGTCTCACAGGCAGTGTGTCCATTCTCACAGGTGTCGGGGGTCCATTCTCACAAGTGCTGTGTGTCCAATCTCACAGGTGTCAGGGGTCCAGTCTCTCAGGTGTTGGGGGTCCAGTCTCACAGGTGTCAGGTGTACAGTCTCACTAGTGACGTGGGTCCAGTCTCACAGGTGCAGTGGGTCCAGTCTCACAGGTGTCGGGCGTCCAGTCTCGCAGGTGTCGGGGGTCCAGTCTCACAGGTGTCGGGGGTCCAGTCTCACAGGTGTCAGGGGTCCAGACTCACAGGTGTCGGGTGTCCTGTCTCACAGGTGCCTGGGTTCCAGTCTCTCATGTGCAGTTGGTCCAGTCTCACAGGTGCAGTGGGTCCAGTCTTACAGGTGTTGGAGGTCCAGTCTCACAGGTAACGGGGTCCAGTCTCACAGGTGTCGTGGGTGCAGTCTCACAGGTGCAGTTGGTCCAGTCTCACAGGGGCATTCGGTTCAGTCTCACAGGTGTCGTGGGTCCAGTCTCACAGGTGTCAGGGGTCCAGTCTCACAGGCTGTGGGTCCAATCTCACAGGTGCAGTGTCTCCCGTCTCCCAGGTGCCGTTGATCCAGTCTCACAGGCGTCAGGGGTCCACTCTCACAGGCGTTAGGGTTCCACTCTCACAGGTGTCGGCGGTGGAGTCTACAGTTGCAGTTGATCCAGTCTCTCAGGTGTCAGGTGTCGAGTCTCACAATTGTCGGGGTTCCATTCTCACAGGTTTCGGTGGACCAGTCTCAAAGGTGTCGGGGGTCCAGTCTCACAAGTGTTGGTTGTCCAGTCTCACAGGTTTCGGGGGTCCAGTCTCACAGGTGTCGGGGGGTCAAGTCTCACAGGTGTCTGGGGTCCACTCTCACAGGTGTCTGGGCTCCACTCTCACAGGGGTCGTATGTCCAGTCTCACAGGTGCAATCGGTGAGGTCTCAAAGGTGCAGTGGGGCCAGTCTCACATGTGTAGTGGGTCAACTCTCACAGGTGTCGGGTGTCCAGTCTCACAGGTTTAGGAGTTCTAGTCACCCAGTTCGGGGGTCCAGTCTCACAGGTGTCGGTGGTCCAGTCTCACAGATGCAGTGGGACACGTCTCACAAGTGTCGGTGGTCCAGTCTCACAGGTGTCGGGGGTCCAGTCTCAAAGGAGCAGTGGGTCCAGTCTCACAGGGGCATTCGGTCCAATCTCACACATGTCAGGGTCTAGTCTCAGAGATGTCGGTGTTCCATTCTCACAGGTGTCGGTGGTCCAGTCTCACAGGTGTCGGGAGTCCAGTCTCACAGGTGTCGGAGATCCAGTCTCATAGGTGTCGGTGGTCCAGTCTCACAGGTGTCGGGGGTCAAGTTGCACAGGTGCAGTGGGTCCAGTCTCACAGGTGTCGGGGGTCCAGTCTCACAGGTGTTGGGGGTCCAGTCTCTCGGGTGTCGTGGGTCCAATCTCCCAGCTGCAGTTGGTCCAGTCTCACAGGTGTCGAGGGTCCACTCTCACAGGTGTCAGGAGTCCAGTCTCTCAGCGGCCGGGGTCCAGTCTCACAGGTTCATCCAGTACAGTCTCACAGCTGTCGGAGCTCCAGTCTCACAGGTGTTGCGGGTCCAGTCTCACATGTGTTGGGGGATCGGTCTCACAGGTTTCAGGGGTCCAGTCTCACAGGCGGCGGTTCCAGTCTCACAGCTGCAGTGGGTCCAGTCTCACAGGTGCCGTTGGTCCAGTCTCACAGGTATCAGGGGTCCAGTCTCACAGGTATCGGGGGTCCAATCTCACAGGTGTTGGATGTCGACTCTCACCGGCGCTGTGGGTCCAGTCTCACAGGTGCCAGGTGTCCAGACTCACAGGTGTCGGGTGTCCTGTCTCACAGGTGTCTGGGTTCCAGTCTCTCATGTGCAGTAGGTCCAGTCTTACAGGTTCAGTTGGTCCGGCCTTGCAGGTGCTGGAGGTCCAGTCTCACAGGTAACGGGGTCCAGTCTCACAGGTGTCGTGGGTGCAGTCTCACAGGTGCAGTTGGTCCAGTCTCACAGGGGCATTCGGAGGTTCGGTCTCACAGGTTTCAGGGGTCCAGTCTCACAGGCGGTGGTTCCAGTCTCACAGCTTCAGTGGGTCCAGTCTCACAGGTGCCGTGGGTCCAGTCTCACAGGTGTCAGGGGTCCAGTCTCACAGGTGTCAGGGGTCCAGTCTCACAGGTGTCAGGGGTCCAGCCTCACAGGAGGTTTGTCAATTCTCACAGCTGTCGGAGGTCCATTTTCACAAGTGCCATGTTTCCAGTCTCACATGTGTCAGGGGTCCAGTCTCACAGGTGTCAGGGGTCCAGTCTCACAGGTGTCAGGGGTCCAGTCTCACAGGTGTCAGGGGTCCAGTCTCACAGGAGGTTTGTCAATTCTCACAGCTGTCGGAGGTCCATTTTCACAAGTGCCATGTTTCCAGTCTCACATGTGTCAGGGGTCCAGTCTCACAGGTGTCAGGGGTCCAGTCTCACAGGTGTCAGGGGTCCAGTCTCACAGGTGTCAGGGGTCCAGTCTCACAGTGATCGGGGCCGAGTCTCACAGGTGCTGTTGGTCCAGTCTCACAGGTGTCAGGGGTCCAGTCTCACAGGTTTCGGGGGTCCAGTCTTACAGGTGTCGGGGATCCAGTCTCACAGGTGTCAGGGGTCCAGTCTCACAGGTGTCGGGTGTCCTCTCTGAGGTGTCTGGGTTCTAGTCTCTCATGTGCAGTAGGTCCTGTCTCACAGGTGCAGTGGGTCCAGTCTTACAGGTGTTGGAGGTCCAGTCTCACAGTTAACGGGGTCCAGTCTCACAGGTGTCGTGGGTGCAGTCTCACAGGAGCAGTTGGTCCAGTCTCACAGGGGCATTCGGTTCAGTCTCACAAGTGTCGTGAGTCCAGTCTCACAGGTGTCAGGGGTCCAGTCTCACAGGCGGTGGGTCCAATCTCACAGATGCAGTGTGTGCCGTCTCCCAGGTGCCGTTGATCCAGTCTCACAGGTGTCAGGGGTCCACTCTCACAGGTGTCGGGGGTGGACTCTGCAGTTGCAGTTGATCCAGTCTCTCCGGTGTCAGGGGTCGAGTCTCACAATTGTCAGGGGTCCAGTCTCACAGGTTTCGGTGGCCCAGTCTCAAAGGTGTCGGGTGTCCAGTCTCAAGTGTTGGTTGCCCAGTCTCACAGGTTTCGGGGGTCCAGTCTCACAGGTATCGGGGGTCAAGTCTCACAGGTGTCTGGGTTCCACTCTCACAGGTGTCTGGGTTCCACTCTCACAGGTGTTGGGATCCAGTCTCACAGGTGCAGTCGGTGAGGTCTCAAAGGTGCAGTGGGGCCAGTCTCACAGGTGTGATGGTTCAACTCTCACAGGAGTCGTGTGTCCAGTCTCACAGGTGTCAGGGGCCCAGTCTCATAGGTGTCGGGAGTTCAGTCTTACAGGTGTCGGGGGTCCAGTCTCACAGGTGCAGCGGGTCCAGTCTCACAGGTGTCGGGGTCCAGTCTCAGAGGTGTCAGGCATCCAGTCTCACTGGTGCAGTGGGTCCAGTCTCACAGTTGTCGGGGCTTCAGTCTCAAAGGTGTCCTGGGCCCACTCTTACAGGTGTCAGGGATCCAGTCTCACAGGCGGTGGGTCCAATCTCACAGGAGCAGTGTGTCCCATCTCCCAGGTGCCGTTGATCCAGTCGCACAGGTGTCAGGAGTCCACTCTCACAGGTGTCGCGGGTAGTGTCTACAGTTGCAGTTGATCCAGTCTCTCAGGTGTCAGGGGTCGAGTCTCACAATTGTCGGGGGTCCAGTCTCACAGGTTTCGGTGGTCCAGTCTCAAAGGTGTCGGGGGTCCAGTCTCACAGGTGTTGGTTGTCCAGTCTCACAGGTTTCGGGGGTCCAGTCTCACAGGTGTCATGGGCCCACTCTCACAGGTGTCAGGTGTCCAATCTCACAGGCAGTGGGTCGAGTCTCACAGGTATCAGGGATCCAGACTCACCGGTGTACTGGGTCTAGTCTCACAGGTGTCAGGAGTCCAGTCTCACAGGTGTCGGGGGTCCAGTCTAACAGGTTTCAGGGTTCCAGTCTCACAGTGGTCGGGGGCCGAGTCTCACCGGTGCAGTTGGTCCAGGCTCACAGGTGTCAGGGGACAGTCTCACAGGTACGTGTGTCCAGTCTCACAGCTGTCTGGCTTCCATTCTCACAGGTGTTGGGGTGCTAGTCTCTGATGTCGGAGTCCAGTCTCACAGGTGTCAGGGTTCCAGTCTCACAGGTGTTGGGGGTCCGGTCTCACAGGTGTCGGGGGTTCGGTGTCACAGGCGGTGGTTCCAGTCTCACAGCTGCAGTGGGTCCAGTCTCACAGGTGCCGTGGGTCCAGTCTCACAGGTGTCAGGGGTCCAGTCTCACAGGTATCGGGGGTCCAATCTCACAGGTGTTGGAAGTCCACTCTCACAGGTTTCGGGGGTCCTGTCTCAAAGGTATGAGGGGTCAAGTCCGAGAGGCGGTGTGTCAATTCTCACAGCTGTCGGAGGTCTATTCTCACAAGTGCCATGTTTCCAGTCTCACAAGTGTCAGGGGTCCAGTCCCACACGTGTCAGGTGTCCAGTCTCACAGGTGCAGTGGGTCCAATTCCACAGGTGTCGTGTGTCCAGTCTCACAGGTACAGTGGTCCAGTCTCACAAGTGCAGTGGCTCCTGTCTCACAAGTGCAGTGGGTCCTGTCTCACAGGCGTCGGGGTTCCAGTCTCACAGTTGTCGGATGTCCAGTCTCACAGGTGTCGGTGGTCCTATCTCTCATGTGCACTGGGTCCAGTCTCACAGGTGTCATGGATCCTGTCCCACAGGTGCAATGGGTCCAGACGCACAGGTGTCAGGGGTCCAGTACCACAGGTGTCGGGTGTCCATTCTCACAGGAGCAGTGATCCAGTCTCTCAGGTTTCGGGATCCAGTCTCACAGGTGCAGTGGGTCCAGTCTCACAGTTGTCGGGGCTCCAGTCTCACAGGTTTCGGGGCTCCAGTCTCACAGGTGTTGGGGGTCCACTCTCACAGGTGCAGTGCGTCCAGTCTCACAGGAGTCGATGATCCAGTCTCACAGTGGTCAGGGGTCCAGTCTCACAGGTGTCGGGGGTTCAGTCTCACAGATGTCGGGGGTCCAGTCTCAAAGGTGTCAGGGGTTCAGTCTCACAGGCCGTGTGTCCATTCTCACAGGTGTCGGGGGTCCATTCTCACAAGTGCTGTGTGTCCAGTCTCACAGGTGTCAGGGGTCCAATCTCTCAGGTGTTGGGGGTCCAGTCTCACAGGTGTCAGGGGTTCAGTCTCACTAGTGACGTGGGTCCAGTCTCACAGGTGCAGTGGGTCCAGTCTCACAGGTGTCGGGGGTCCAGTCTCACAGGTTTCGGAGTTCCAGTCTCACACGTGTCAGGGGTCCAGTCTCACATGTGTTGGGTGTCCAGTCTCACAGGTGTCGTGGGTGCATTCTAACAGGTGCAGTTGGTCCAGTCTCACAGGGGCATTTGGGGGTTCGTTCTCAAAGGTTTCAGGGGTCCAGTCTCACAGGCGGTGGTTCCAGTCTCACAGCTGCCGTGGGTCCAGTCTCACAGGTGTCAGGGGTCCAGTCTCACAGGTGACAGGGATCCAGTCTCACAGGTGTCAGGGGTCCTGTCTCACAGGTGTCAGCGGTCCAGTCTCACAGTGGTCGGGGCCGAGTCTCACAGGTGCAGTTGGTCCAGTCTCACAGGTGTCAGGGGTCCAGTCTCACAGGAGGTGTGTCAATTCTCACAGATGTCGGAGGTCCATTCTCACAAGTGCCATGTTTCCAGTCTCACAGGTGTCAGGGGTCCAGACTCACAGGTGTCAGGGGTCCAGTCTCACAGTGGTCGGGGCCGAGTCTCACAGGTGTCAGGGGTCCAGTCTCACTAGTGCCGTGGGTCCAGTCTCACAAGGTTTTGGGGGTCCAGTCTCACGGGTGTCGGGGGTCCAGTCTCACAGGTTTCGGAGGTCCAGTCTCACAAGCGTCAGGGGTCCAGTCTCACAGGTGTCGGTTATCCTCTCTCATGGGTGTCTGGGTTCCAGTCTCTCATGTGCAGTAGGTCCAGTCTCACAGGTGTCGTGGGTGCAGTCTCACAGGTGCAGTTGGTCCAGTCTCACAGGGGCATTCGGTTCAGTCTCACAGGTGTCGTAGGTCCAGTCTCACAAGTGTCAGCGGTCCAGTCTCACAGGCGGTGGGCCCAGCCTCACAGGTGCAGTGTGTACCGTCTCCCAGGTGCCGTTGATCCAGTCTCACAGGTTTCAGGAGTCCACTCTCACAGATGTCGGGGGTAGAGTCTACAGTTGCAGTTGATCCAGTCTCTCAGGTGTCAGGGGTCGAGTCTCACAATTGTCGGGGGTCCAGTCTCACAGTTTTCGGTGGTCCAGTCTCACAGGTGTCGGGGGACCAGTCTCACAAGTCTTGGTTGTCCAGTCTCACAGGTTTCAGGGGTCCAGTCTCACAGGTGTCGGGGGTCAAGTCTCACAGGTGTCTGGGTTCCACTCTCACAGGTGTCTGGGTTCCAATCTCACAGGTGTCGGGGGTCCAGTCTCACAGGTGCAGTCGGTGAGATCTCAAAGGTGCAGTGGGGCCAGTCTCAGAGGTGTAGTGGGTCAACACTCACAGGTGTCGAGTATCCAGTCTCACAGGTGTCAGGGGCCCAGTCTCATAGGTGTCGGTGGTTCAGTCTAACAGGTGTCGGGGGTCCAGTCTCACAGGTGCAGTGGGTCCAGTCTCACAGCTGTCGGGGTCCAGTCTCACAGATGTCAGGCATCCAGTCTCACTGGTGCAGTGGGTCCAGTCTCACAGTTGTCGGGCTTTCAGTCTCACAGGTGTCATGGGCCCACTCTCACAGGTGTCAGGTGTCCAATCTCACAGGCAGTGGGTCCAGTCTCACAGGTGTCAGGGGTCCAGCCTCACAGGTGTACTGGGTCCAGTCTCACAGGTGTCAGAAGTCCAGTCTCACAGGTGTCGGGGGTCCAGTTTCACAGTGGTCGGGGGTCCAGTCTCTGATGTCGGGGTCCAGTCTCACAGGTGTCAGGGTTCCAGTCTGACAGGTGTCGGGGGTCCAGTCTCACAGGTGTCGGGGGTCCAGTCTCACAGGAACAGTGGTCCAGTCACAAAGGTGTCGGGATCCAGTCTCACAGGTGCAGTTGGTCCAGTCTCACAGGTGTCAGTGGTCCAGTCTCACAGGTTTCGGGGGTCCAGTCTCACAGGTGTCGGGGGTCCAGGCTCTCAGGTGTCGTGGGAGCAGTCTCACAGATGTCAGGGGTCCAATCTCACAGGCGGTGGGTCCAGTCTCACAGGTACATTGGGTCCAGTCTCACAGTGGTCAGGGCCAAGTATCACAGGTACAGTTGGTCCAGTCTCACAGGTGTCAGGAGTCCAGACTCACAGGAGTCGGGGGTCCAGTCTCACAGGTGTCAGGGTTCCAGTCTCACAGTGGTCGGGGGTCGAGTCTCACCGGTGCAGTTGGTCCAGTCTCACAGGTGTCAGGGGACAGCCTCACATGTACGTGCGTCCAGTCTCACAGGTGTCTGGCTTCCAGGCTCACACATGTCGGGTTTCCAGTCTCTGATGCCGGGGTCCAGTCTCACAGGTGTCAGGGTTCCAGTCTCACATGTGTCGGGGTTCGAGTCTCACAGGTTCAGTCGGTACAGTCTCACAGGTGTCGGAGCTCCAGTCTCACAGGTGTTGGGGGTCCAATCTCACAGGTGTCAGGGGTCCAGTCTCACAGGTGTCAGGGGTCCAGTCTCTCAGGTGTCGGAAGTGCTGTCTCACACGTGCAGTCGGTCCAGTCTCACAGTTGTCAGGGCTCCAGTCTCACAGGTATCGGGGGTCCCGTCTCACAGGCAGTGTGTCCATTCTCACAGGTGTCGGGGGTCCATTCTCACAAGTGCTGTGTGTCCAATCTCACAGGTGTCAGGGGTCCAGTCTCTCGGGTGTTGGGGGTCCAGTCTCACAGGTGTCAGGTGTACAGTCTCACTAGTGACGTGGGTCCAGTCTCACAGGTGTCAGGGGTCCAGTCTCACAGGTTTCGGGGGTCCAGTCTCACAGGTGTCGGGGGTCCAGGCTATCAGGTGTCGTGGGAGCAGTCTCACAGATGTCAGGGGTCCAATCTCACAGGCGGTGGGTCCAGTCTCACAGGTACATTGGGTCCAGTCTCACAGTGGTCAGGGCCAAGTATCACAGGTACAGTTGGTCCAGTCTCACAGGTGTCAGGAGTCCAGACTCACAGGAGTCGGGGGTCCAGTCTCACAGGTGTCAGGGTTCCAGTCTCACAGTGGTCGGGGGTCGAGTCTCACCGGTGCAGTTGGTCCAGTCTCACAGGTGTCAGGGGACAGTCTCACAGGTACGTGCGTCCAGTCTCACAGGTGTCTGGCTTCCAGTCTCACAGGAGTCGGGGTTCCAGTCTCTGATGTCGGGGTCCAGTCTCACAGGTGTCAGGGTTCCAGTATCACAGGTGTCGGGGGTCCAGTCTCACAGGTTTAGTCAGTACAGTCTCACAGGTGTCGGAGCTCCAGTCTCACAGGTGTTGAGGGTCCAGTCTCACAGGTGTCGGGGTTTCGGTCTCACAGGTTTCAGGGGGCCAGTCTCACAGGCGGTTGCTCCAGTCTCCCAGCTGCAGTGGATCCAGTCTCACAGGTGCTGTGGGTCCAGTCTCACAGGTGTCAGTGGTCCAGTCTCACCGGTATCGGGGGTCCAATCTCACAGCTGTTGGAGGTCCACTCTCACCGGTGCTGTGGGTCCAGTCTCACAGGAGTCAGGGATCCAGACTCACAGAGGTCGGGGGTCCAGCTTCTCACGTGTCGGGGGTCCAGTCTCACAGGTTTCGGGGGTCCAATCTCACAGGTGTTGGAGGTCCACTCTCACCGGTGCTGTGGGTCCAGTCTCACAGGAGTCAGGGATCCAGACTCACAGTGGTCGGGGGTCCAGTCTCTCAGGTGTCGGGGGTCCAGTCTCACAGGTGTCGGGGGTCCTGTTTCACAGGTATCAGGGGTCAAGTCCCACAGGCGGTGTGTCAATTCTCACAGCTGTCGGAGGTCCATTCTCACAAGTGCCATGTTTCCAGTCTCACAGGCGTCAGGGGTCCAGTCTCACAGGTGTCAGGGGTCCAGTCTCATAGGTGTCAGGGGTCCAGTCTCACAGGTTTTGTGGGTCCAGTCTCACAGGTGTCGGGGGTCCCGTCTCGAAGGTGTCGGGGGTGCAGTCTCACAGGTGCAGTGGATCCAGTCTCACAGTTGTCGGGGCTCCAGTCTCACAGGTATCGGGGGTCCAGTCTCACAGGTGTTGGGGGTCCAGTCTCACAGTGGTCAGGGGTCCAGTCTCACAGGTGTCGGTGGTCCAGTCTCACAGATGTCGGGGTTCCAGTCTCACAGGTGTCAGGTGTCCAGTCTCACAGGCAGTGTGTCCAGTCTGACAGGTGTCAGGGGTACAGTCTCACTAGTGACGTAGGTCCAGTCTCACAGGTGTCGGGGGTCCAGTCTCACTGGTGCATTCGGTCCAGTCTCTCACGTGTCAGGGTCCAGTCTCACAGGTGTCAGGGGCCCAGTCTCATAGGTGTCGGGAGTTCAGTCTTACAGGTGTCGGGGGTCCAGTCTCACAGGTGCAGCGGGTCCAGTCTCACAGGTGCAGCGGGTCCAGTCTCACAGGTGTCGGTGTCCAGTCTCACAGGTGTCAGGCATCCAGTCTCACTGGTGCAGTGGTCCAGTCTCACAGTTGTCGGGGTTTCAGTCTCAAAGGTGTCATGGGCCCACTCTTACAGGTGTCAGGGATCCAGTCTCACAGGCGGTGGGTCCAATCTTACAGGAGCAGTGTGTCCCGTCTCCCAGGTGCCGTTGATCCAGTCGCACAGGTGTCAGGAGTCCACTCTCACAGGTGTCGCGGGTAGAGTCTACAGTTGCAGTTGATCCAGTCTCTCAGGTGTCAGGGGTCGAGTCTCACAATTGTCGGGGGTCCAGTCTCACAGGTTTCGGTGGTCCAGTCTCAAAGGTGTCGGGGGTCCAGTCTCACAGGTGTTGGTTGTCCAGTCTCACAGGTTTCGGGGGTCCAGTCTCACAGGTGTCATGGGCCCACTCTCACAGGTGTCAGGTGTCCAATCTCACAGGCAGTGGGTCTAGTCTCACAGGTGTCAGGAGTCCAGTCTCACAGGTGTCAGGGTTCCAGTCTAACAGGTTTCAGGGTTCCAGTCTCACAGTGGTCGGGGGCCGAGTCTCACCGGTGCAGTTGGTCCAGGCTCACAGGTGTCAGGGGACAGAATCACAGGTACGTGCGTCCAGTCTCACAGCTGTCTGGCTTCCATTCTCACAGGTGTTGGGGTGCCAGTCTCTGATGTCAGAGTCCAGCCTCACAGGTGTCAGGGTTCCAGTCTGACAGGTGTCGGGGGTCCGGTCTCTCAGGTGTCGGGGGTCCAGTCTCACAGGTTCAGTCAGTAAAGTCTCACAGGTGTCGGAGCTCCAGTCTCACAGGTGTTGGGGGTCCGGTCTCACAGGTGTCGGGGGTTTGGTGTCACAGGCGGTGGTTCCAGTCTCACAGCTGCAGTGGGTCCAGTCTCACAGGTGCCGTGGGTCCAGTCTCACAGGTGTCAGGGGTCCAGTCTCACAGGTATCGGGGGTCCAATCTCACAGGTGTTGGAGGTCCACTCTCACCGGTGCTGTGGGTCCAGTCTCACAGGAGTCAGGGATCCAGACTCACAGTGGTTGGGGGTCCAGTCTCTCAGGTGTCGGGGGTCCAGTCTCACAGGTGTTGGGGGTCCTGTCTCACAGGTATCAGGGTTCAAGTCCCACAGGCGGTGTGTCAATTCTCACAGCTGTCGGAGGTCCATTCTCACAAGTGCCATGTTTCCAGTCTCACAGGTGTCAGGGGTCCAGTCTCACAGGTGTCAGGGGTTCAGTCTCACAGATGTCAGGGTTGCAGTCTCAGTGGTTGGGGCCGAGTCTCACAGGTGCAGTTGGTCCAGTCTCATAGGTGTCAGGGGTCCAGTCTCACAGGTTTCGTGGGTCCAGTCTCACAGGTGTCGGGGGTCCAGTCTCGAAGGTGTCGGGGGTGCAGTCTCACAGGTGCAGTGGATCCAGTCTCACAGTTGTCGGGGCTCCAGTCTCACAGGTATCGGGGGTCCAGTCTCACGGTGTTGGGGGTCCAGTCTCACAGTGGTCAGGGGTCCAGTCTCACAGGTGTCGGTGGTCCAGTCTCACAGATGTCGGGGTTCCAGTCTCACAGGTGTCAGGGGTCCAGTCTCACAGGCAGTGTGTCCAGTCTGACAGGTGTCAGGGGTACAGTCTCACTTGTGACGTCGGTCCAGTCTCACAGGTGTCGGGGGTCCAGTCTCACTGGTGCATTCGGTCCAGTCTCTCACGTGTCAGGGTCCAGTCTCACAGGTGTCGGGGGTCCATTCTCACAGGTGTCGGGGGTCCAGTCTCACAAGCGGTGGGTCCAGTCTCACAGGTTCATTGGGTCCAATCTCACAGGTGTCAGGGCTCCAGTCTCACAGGTGTCAGGGGTCCAGTCTCACAGTGGTCGAGTGTCGAGTCTCACCGGTGCAGTTGGTCCAGTCTCACAGGTGTCAGGGGACAGTCTCACAGTTATGTGCGTCCAGTCTCACAGGTGCCTGGCTTCCAGTCTCACAGGTGTCGGGGTTCCAGTCTCTGATGTCGGGGTCCAGTCTCACAGGTGTCGGGGGTCCAGTCTCACAGGTTCAGTCAGTACTGTCTCACAGGTGTCGGAGCCCCAGTCTCACAGGTCATAGAGTCATAGAGTCATAGAGTTATACAGCACGAATAGAGGCCCCTCGGCCCATCGTGTCTGTGCCGGCCATCACGCCCTGTCTAACCTAATCCCATATTCCAGCATTTGGTCTGTAGCCTTGTATGCTATGGCATTTCAAGTGCTCATCCAAATGCGTCTTGAATGTTGTGAGGGTTCCAGCCTCCACGACCCTTCCGGGCAGTGAGTTCCAGACTCCAACCACTCTCTGGGTGAAAAAGTTCTTTCGCAAATCCCCTCTAAACCTCCCGCCCTTTACCTTGAATCTGTGGTCAGGGGTCCAGTCTCACAGGTGTCGGGGGTTCAGTCTCACAGGTTTCAGGGGTCCAGTCGCACAGGCGATGGCTCCAGTCTCACAGCTGCAGTGGGTCCAGTCTCACAGATGCCGTGGGTCCAGTCTCACAGGTGTCAGGGGTCCAGTCTCACAGGTATCGGGGGTCCAATCTCACAGGTGTTGGAGGTCCACTCTCACCATTGCTGTGGGTCCAGTCTCACAGGAGTCATGGATACAGACTCACAGTGGTCGGGGGTCCAGTCACTCAGGTGTCGGGGGTCCAGTCTCACAGGTTTCATGGGTCCAGTCTCACAGGTGTCGGGGGTCCAGTCTCTAAGGTGTCGGGGGTGCAGTCTCACAGGTGCAGTGGTTCCAGTCTCACAGTTGTCGGGGCTCCAGTCTCACAGGTATCGGGGGTCCAGTCTCACAGGTGTTGGGGGTCCAGTCTCACAGTGGTCAGGGGTCCAGTCTCACAGGTGTCGGTGGTCCAGTCTCACAGATGTCGGGGTTCCAGTCTCACAGGTGTCAGGGGTCCAGTCTCACAGGCAGTGTGTCCAGTCTGACAGGTGTCAGGGGTACAGTCTCACTAGTGACGTAGGTCCAGTCTCACAGGTGTCGTGGGTCCTGTCTCACAGGTGCTGTTGGTCCAGTCTCTCAGGTGCATTGGTTCAGTCTCACAGGTGTCGAGGGTCCAGTCTCACTGGTGCTTTCGGTCCAGTCTCTCACGTGTCAGGGTCCAGTCTCACAGGTGTCGGGGGTCCATTCTCACAGGTGTCGGGGGTCCAGTCTCACAGGCGGTGGGTCCAGTCTCACAGGTACATTGGGTCCAATCTCACAGGTGTCAGGGCTCCAGTTTCACAGGTGTCAGGGGTCCAGTCTCACAGGTGCCAGGGGTCCAGTCTCACAGTGGTCGGGACCGAGTATCACAGGTACAGTTGGTCCAGTCTCACAGGTGTCAGGGTTCCAGTCTCACAGTGGTCGGGGGTCGAGTCTCACCGGTGCTGTTGGTCCAGTCTCACAGGTGTCAGGGGACAGTCTCACAGGTACGTGCGTCCAGTCTCACAGGTGTCTGGCTTCCAGTCTCACAGGTGTCGGGGTTCCAGTCTCTGATGTCGGGGTCCAGTCTCACAGGTGTCGGGGGTCCAGTCTCACAGGTTCAGTCAGTACAGTCTCACAGGTGTCGGAGCCCCAGTCTCACAGGTCATAGAGTCATAGAGTCATAGAGTTATACAGCACGGATAGAGGCCCTTCAGCCCATCGTGTCCGCGCCGGCCATCACGCCCTCTCTAATCTAATCCCATATTCCAGCATTTGGTCCGTAGCCTGGTATGCTATGGCATTTCAAGTGCTCATCCAAATGCGTCTTGAATGCTGTGAGGGTTCCAGCCTCCACAACCCTTCCGGGCAGTGATTTCCAGACTCCAACCACTCTCTGGGTGAAAAAGTTCTTTCTCAAATCCCCTTTAAACCTCCCGCCCTTTACCTTGAATCTGTGGTCAGGGGTCCAGTCTCACAGGTGTCGGGGGTTCAGTCTCACAGGTTTCAGGGGTCCAGTCTCACAGGCGATGGCTCCAGTCTCACAGCTGCAGTGGGTCCAGTCTCACAGATGCCGTGGGTCCAGTCTCACAGGTGTCAGGGGTCCAGTCTCACAGGTATCGGGGGTCCAATCTCACAGGTGTTGGAGGTCCACTCTCACCATTGCTGTGGGTCCAGTCTCACAGGAGTCAGGGATCCAGACTCACAGTGGTCGGGGGTCCAGTCTCTCAGGTGTCGGGGGTCCAGTCTCACAGGTGTCGGGGCTCCTGTCTCACAGGTATCAGGGGTCAAGTCCCACAGGCGGTGTGTCAATTCTCACAGCTGTCGGAGATCCATTCTCACAAGTGCCAAGTTTCCAGTCTCACAGGTGTCAGGGGTTCTGTCTCACAGGTGTCAGGGATCCAGTCTCACAGGTGTCAGGGGTCCAGTCTCACAGGTGTCGTGGGTCCTGTCTCACAGGTGCTGTTGGTCCAGTCTCTCAAGTGCCTTGGTTCAGTCTCACAGGTGTTGGGGGTCCAGTCTCACAGGTGCATTCGGTCCAGTCTCTCACGTGTCGGGGTCCAGTCTCACAGGTGTCGCGGATCCATTCCCACAGGTGTCGGGGGTCCAGTCTCACAGGTGTCAGATGTCTAGTCTCACAGGTGTCGGAGTTACTGTCTCATAGATGTCGGGCATCCAGTCACACAGGTGTCGGGGGTCCAGTCTCACAGGTGCAGTGGGTCCAGTCTCACAGGTCTCGGTGGTCCAGTCTCTCAGGTGTCGGGGGTGCAGTCTCACAGGTGCAGTCGGTGCAGTCTCACAGTTGTAGGGGCTCCAGTCTCACAGGTATCGGGGATCCAGTCTCACAGGTGTCGGGGGTCCAGTCTCACAGATGCAGGGGGTCCAGTCTCACAGGTGTCAGGGCTCCAGTCTCACAGGTGTCAGGGGTCCAGTCTCACTAGTGACGTGGGTCCAGTCTCAAAGGTGCAGTGGGTCCATTCTCACAGGTGTCGGGTGTCCTTCCTCACAGGTGTCTGGGTTCCAGTCTCTCATGAGCAGTAGGTCCAGTCTCACAGGTGTAGTGGGTCCAGTCTCACAGGTGTTGGGAGTTCAGTCACACAGGTATCGGGGTCCAGTCTCACAGGTGTCATGGGTGCAGTCTCACAGGTGCAGTTTGTCCAGTCTCCCAGTTGCCATTGGTCCAGTCTCACAGATGTCAGGGGTCCACTCTCACAGGGGTCGGGGGTGGAGTCTACAGTTGCAGTTGATCCAGTCTCTCAGGTGTCAGGGGTCGAGTCTCACAATTGTCGGGGGTACAGTCTCACAGGTTTCGGTGGTCCAGTCTCAAAGGTGTCGGGTGTCCAGTTTCACAAGTTTTGGTTGTCCAGTCTCTCAGGTTTCGGGGGTCCAGTCTCACACGTGTTGGGGGTCATGTCTCACAGGTGTCTGGGTTCCAATCTCACAGGTGTCGGGGGTCCAGTCTCACAAGGGCAGTCGGTGAGAACTCAAAGCTGCAGTGGGGCCAGTCTGACAGGTGTAGTGGGTCAACACTCTCAGGTGTCGGGTGTCCAGTCTAACAGGTGTCAGGGGCCCAGTCTCACAGGGGTCAGAGCTCCAGTCTCACAGGTGTCAGGGGTCCGGTCTCACAGGTGTCGGGGGTGCGGTCTCACAGGTGTCAGGGGTCTGGTCTCACAGGTATCGGTGGTCCAGTCTCACAGGTGTCGGGGGTTCAGTCTCACAGGCAGTGGTTCCAGTCTCACAGCTGCAGTGGGTCCAGTCTCACAGGGGTCAGAGCTCCAGTCTCACAGGTGTCAGGGGTCCGGTCTCACAGGTGTCGGGGGTGCGGTCTCACAGGTGTCAGGGGTCTGGTCTCACAGGTGTCGGGGGTCCAGTCTCACAGGTGTCGGGGGTTCAGTCTCACAGGCAGTGGTTCCAGTCTCACAGCTGCAGTGGGTCCAGTCTCACAGGTGCCATGGGTCCAGTCTCACAGGTGTCGGGGGTCCAGTCCCACAGGCGGTATTTCAATTCTCACAGCTTTCAGAGGTCCATTCTCACAAGTGCCATGTTTACAGTCTCACAGGAGTCAGGGGTCCAGTCTCACAGGTGTCAGGGGTCCAGTCTCACAGTGGTCGGGGCCGAGTCTCACAATTGGCGTTGGTCCAGTCTCACAGGTGTCAGGGGTCCAGTCTCACAGGTTTCAGGGGTCCAGTCTCACAGGTGTCGGGGGTCCACTCTCTCAGGTGTTCGGGGTGCAGTCTCACACGTGCAGTCGGTCCAGTCTCACAGTTGTCAGGGCTCCAGTCTCACAGGTATCGGGGGTCCACTCTCACAGGTGCAGTGGGTCCAGTCTCACAGGAGTCGGGGATCCAGTCTCACAGTGGTCGGTGGTCCAGTCTCACAGGTGTTGGGGGTCCAGCCTCACAGATGTCGGGGGTCCAGTCTCACAGATGTCAGTGGTCCAGTCTCACAGGCGGTGTGTCCATTCTCACAGGTGTCGGGGGTCCATTCTCTCAAGTGCTGTGTGTCCAGTCTCACAGGTGTCGGGGGTCCAGTCTCACAGGTGTCAGGAGTCCAGTCTCACAGGTGTCAGGGGTCCAGTCTCACAGGTGTCGGGTGTCCTGTCTCAGAGGTATCTGGGTTCCAGTCTCTCATGTGCAGTAGGTCCAGTCTCACAGGTGCAGTGGGTCCAGTCTCACAGGTGTCGGAGCTCCAGTCCCACAGGTGTCGGGGGTCCGGTCTCACAGGTGTCGGGGGGTTCGGTCTCACAGGTGTCGGGGGTCCAGTCTCACAGGTGTCGGGGGTCCAGTCTCACAGGCAGTGGTTCCAGTCTCACAGCTGCAGTGGGTCCAGTCTCACAGGTGCCATGGGTCCAGTCTCACAGGTGTCGGGGGTCGAGTCCCACAGGCGATATTTCAATTCTCACAGCTGTCGGAGCTCCATTCTCACAAGTGCCATGTTAACAGTCTCACAGGTGTCAGGGGTCCAGTCTCACAGGTGTCAGGGGTCCAGTCTCACAGTGATCGGGGCCGAGTCTCACAGGTGCTGTTGGTCCAGTCTCACAGGTGTCAGGGGTCCAGTCTCACAGGTTTCGGGGGTCCAGTCTCACAGGTGTCGGGGGTCCAGTCTCACAGGTGTCAGGGGTCCAGTCTCACAGGTGTCGGGTGTCCTCTCTGAGGTGTCTGGGTTCTAGTCTCTCATGTGCAGTAGGTCCTGTCTCACAGGTGCAGTGGGTCCAGTCTTACAGGTGTTGGAGGTCCAGTCTCACAGTTAACGGGGTCCAGTCTCACAGGTGTCGTGGGTGCAGTCTCACAGGAGCAGTTGGTCCAGTCTCACAGGGGCATTCGGTTCAGTCTCACAAGTGTCGTGAGTCCAGTCTCACACGTGTCAGGGGTCCAGTCTCACAGGCGGTGGGTCCAATCTCACAGATGAAGTGTGTGCCGTCCCCCAGGTGCCGTTGATCCAGTCTCACAGGTGTCAGGGGTCCACTCTCACAGGTGTCAGGGGTCCAGTCTCACAGGTGTCGGGTGTCCTGTCTCAGAGGTATCTGGGTTCCAGTCTCTCATGTGCAGTAGGTCCAGTCTCACAGGTGCAGTGGGTCCAGTCTCACAGGTGTCGGAGCTCCAGTCCCACAGGTGTCGGGGGTCCGGTCTCACAGGTGTCGGGGGGTTCGGTCTCACAGGTGTCGGGGGTCCAGTCTCACAGGTGTCGGGGGTCCAGTCTCACAGGCAGTGGTTCCAGTCTCGCAGCTGCAGTGGGTCCAGTCTCACAGGTGCCGTGGGTCCAGTCTCACAGGTGTCGGGGGTCGAGTCCCACAGGCGATATTTCAATTCTCACAGCTGTCGGAGCTCCATTCTCACAAGTGCCATGTTAACAGTCTCACAGGTGTCAGGGGTCCAGTCTCACAGGTGTCAGGGGTCCAGTCTCACAGGTGTCAGTGGTCCAGTCTCAGAGGTGTCAGGGGTCCAGTCTCACAGGTGTCAGGGGTCCACTCTCTCAGGTGTTCGGGGTGCAGTATCACATGTGCAGTCGGTCCAGTCTCACAGTTGTCGGGACTCCAGTCTCACAGGTATCGGGAGTCCACTCTCACAGCTACAGTGGGTCCAGTCGCACAGTAGTCGGGGATCCAGTCTCACAGTGGTCGGTGGTCCAGTCTCACAGGTATCGCAGGTCCAGTCTCACAGATGTCGGGGGTCCAGTCTCACAGATGTCAGGGGTCCAGTCTCACAGGTGGTGTGTCCATTCTCACAGGTGTCGGGGGTCCATTCTCACAAGTGCTGTGTGTCCAGTCTCACAGGTGTCAGGGGTCCAGACTCTCAGGTGTCAGGGGTCCAGTCTCACAGGTGCAGTGGGTCCAGTCTCACAGGTGTTGGGGGTCCAGTCTCACAGGTGTCAGGGGTCCAGTCTCACAGGTGTCAGGGGTCCAGTCTCACAGGTGTCGGGTGTCCTGTCTCACAGGTGTCTGGGTTCCAGTCTCTCATGTGCAGTAGGTCCAGTCTCACAGGTGCAGTGGGTCCAGTCTTACAGGTGTTGTAGGTCCAGTCTCACAGGTATCGGGGTCCAGTCTCACTGGTGTCGTGGGTGCAGTCTCACAGGTGCAGTTGGTCCTGTCTCACAGGGGCATTCAGTTCAGTCTCACAGGTGTCGTGGTTCGAGTCTCACCGGTGCAGTTGGTCCAGTCTCACAGGTGTCAGGGGACAGTCTCACTGGTACATGCGTCCAGTCTCACAGGTGTCAAGGGTCCAGTCTCACAGGTGCAGTGCGTCCAGTCTCTCAGATGCTGTTGATCCAGTCTCACAGGTGTGAGGTGTCCACTCTCATAGGTCTCGGGGGTGGAGTCTACAGTTGCAGTTGATCCAGTCTCTCAGGTGTCAGGGGTCAAGTCTCACAATTGTCGGGGGTCCAATCTCACAGGTTTCGGGGGTCCAGTCTCACAGGTGTCGGGGGTCCAGTCTCACAGGTGTTGGGGGTCAAGTCTCACAGGTGTCTGTGTTCCACTCTCAAATGTGTCGGGGGTCCAGTCTCACAGGTTCAGTCGGTGAGGTCTCAAAGGTGCAGTGGGGCCAGTCTCACAGGTGTAGTGGCTCAACTTTCACAGGTGTTGGGTGTCCAGTCTCACCGGTTTCTGGGGCATAGTCTCACAGGTTTCGGGGTCCAGTCTCACAGGTGTCAGGTATCCAATCTCACTGTTGCAGTGGGTCCAGACTCACAGGTGTCATGGGCCCACTCTCACAGGTGTCTGGTGTCCAATCTCACAGGCAGTGTGTCCAGTCTCACAGGTGTCAGGAATCCAGTCTCACAGTGGTCGGGGGTCGAGTCTCACCAGTGCAGTTGGTCCAGTATCACAGGTGTCAGGGGACTGTCTCACAGGTACGTGCGTCCAGTCTCACAGGTGTCAGGGGAGAGTCTCACTGGTACGTGCGCCCAGTCTCACAGGTGTCTGGCTTCCAGTCTCACAGGTGTCGGGGTTCCAGTCTCACAGGTGTCGGGGTTCGAGTCTCACAGGTGTCGGGGTTCCAGTCTCACAGGTGTCGGGTGTCCAGTCTCTCAGGTGTCGGGGGTCCAGTCTCACAGGTTCAGTCGGTACAGTCTCACAGGTGTCGGAGCTCCAGTCTCACAGGTGTTGGGGGTCCAGTCTCACAGGTGTTGGGGGTCCGGTCTCACAGGTGTCAGGGGTCCAGTCTCACAGGCGATGGTTCCAGTCTCACAGCTGCAGTGGGTCCAGTCTCACAGGTGCCATTTGTCCAGTCTCACAGGTGTCAGGGGTCCAGTCTCACAAATGTCGGGGATCGAGTCTCACAGGTGCAATTGATGCAGTCTCACAGGTGTCGGGGATCGAGTCTCACAAGTGTCGGGGGTCCAGTCTCACAGGTGTAGTGTGTCCATGCTCACAGGTGTCGAGGGTCCAGTCTCAAAGGTGTCGGTGGTCCAGTTTCACAGATGACAGAGTTCCAGTCTCACAGGTGCAGTGGGTCCAGTCTCACAGATGTTGGGGGTTCAGTCTCACAGGTGTCGTGGGTCCAGTCTCACAAGTGTCAGTGGTACAGTCTCACATGCGCTGGGTCCAGCCTCACAGATGTTTGGGGTCAAGTCTCGCAGCTGTCGGGGTTCCAGTCTCACAGGTGTCGGGGTTCCAGTCTCAGAGCTTTCGGGGTTCCATTCTCACAGTTGTCGGGGGACCAGTCTCTCAGGTGTCGGGGGTCCAGTCTCACAGGCGCAGTCGGTCCATTCTCACAGTTGTCACGGCTCCAGTCTCACAGTTTTCGTGGGTCCAGTCTCACAGGTGTTGGGGGTCCAGTCTCACAGAAGTCAGGGATCGAGTCTCACAGTGGTCGGGGGTTCAGCCTCACAGGTGTCGGGGGTCCAGTTGCACAGGTGCAGTGGGCCCAGTCTCACAGGTGTCGGGGGTCCAGTCTCACAGGTGTTGGGGGTCCAGTCTCTCAGGTGTCGTGGGTCCAATCTCCCAGCTGCAGTTGGTCCAGTCTCACAGGTTTGAGGGGTCCAGTCTCACAGGTGCCGGGGGTCCAGTCTCACAGGTGTCGAGGGTCCAGTCTCACAGGTGTCAGGAGTCCAGTCTCTCAGCGGCCGGGGTCCAGTCTCACAGGTTCATCCAGTACAGTCTCACAGGTGTCGGAGCTCCAGTCTCACACGTGTTGCGGGTCCAGTCTCACATGTGTCGGGGGATCGGTCTCACAGGTTTCAGGGGTCCAGTCTCACAGGCGGCGGTTCCAGTCTCACAGCTGCAGTGGGTCCAGTCTCACAGGTGCCGTTGGTCCAGTCTCACAGGTATCAGGGGTCCAGTCTCACAGGTATCGGGGGTCCAATCTCACAGGTGTTGGATGTCGACTCTCACCGGCGCTGTGGGTCCAGTCTCACAGGTGCCAGGTGTCCAGACTCACAGGTGTCGGGTGTCCTGTCTCACAGGTGTCTGGGTTCCAGTCTCTCATGTGCAGTAGGTCCAGTCTTACAGGTTCAGTGGGTCCGGCCTTGCAGGTGCTGGAGGTCCAGTCTCACAGGTAACGGGGTCCAGTCTCACAGGTGTCGTGGGTGCAGTCTCACAGGTGCAGTTGGTCCAGTCTCACAGGGGCATTCGGGGGTTCGGCCTCACAGGTTTCAGGGGTCCAGTCTCACAGGCGGTGGTTTCAGTCTCACAGCTTCAGTGGGTCCAGTCTCACAGGTGCCGTGGGTCCAGTCTCACAGGTGTCAGGGGTCCAGTCTCACAGGTGTCAGGGGTCCAGTCTCACAGGTGTCAGGGGTCCAGCCTCACAGGAGGTTTGTCAATTCTCACAGCTGTCGGAGGTCCATTTTCACAAGTGCCATGTTTCCAGTCTCACATGTGTCAGGGGTCCAGTCTCACAGGTGTCAGGGGTCCAGTCTCACAGGTGTCAGGGGTCCAGTCTCACAGGTGTCAGGGGTCCAGTCTCACAGGAGGTTTGTCAATTCTCACAGCTGTCGGAGGTCCATGTTCACAAGTACCATGTTTCCAGTCTCACATGTGTCAGGGGTCCAGTCTCACAGGTGTCAGGGGTCCAGTCTCACAGGTGTCAGGGGTCCAGTCTCACAGGTGTCAGGGGTCCAGTCTCACAGTGATCGGGGCCGAGTCTCACAGGTGCTGTTGGTCCAGTCTCACAGGTGTCAGGGGTCCAGTCTCACAGGTTTCGGGGGTCCAGTCTCACAGGTGTCGGGGGTCCAGTCTCACAGGTGTCAGGGGTCCAGTCTCACAGGTGTCGGGTGTCCTCTCTGAGGTGTCTGGGTTCTAGTCTCTCATGTGCAGTAGGTCCTGTCTCACAGGTGCAGTGGGTCCAGTCTTACAGGTGTTGGAGGTCCAGTCTCACAGTTAACGGGGTCCAGTCTCACAGGTGTCATGGGTGCAGTCTCACAGGAGCAGTTGGTCCAGTCTCACAGGGGCATTCGGTTCAGTCTCACAAGTGTCGTGAGTCCAGTCTCACAGGTGTCAGGGGTCCAGTCTCACAGGCGGTGGGTCCAATCTCACAGATGCAGTGTGTGCCGTCTCCCAGGTGCCGTTGATCCAGTCTCACAGGTGTCAGGGGTCCACTCTCACAGGTGTCGGGGGTGGACTCTACAGTTGCAGTTGATCCAGTCTCTCCGGTGTCAGGGGTTGAGTCTCACAATTGTCAGGGGTCCAGTCTCACAGGTTTCGGTGGCCCAGTCTCAAAGGTGTCGGGTGTCCAGTCTCAAGTGTTGGTTGCCCAGTCTCACAGGTTTCGGGGGTCCAGTCTCACAGGTATCGGGGGTCCAGTCTCACAGGTGTCTGGGTTCCACTCTCACAGGTGTCTGGGTTCCACTCTCACAGGTGTTGGGATCCAGTCTCACAGGTGCAGTCGGTGAGGTCTCAAAGGTGCAGTGGGGCCAGTCTCACAGGTGTGATGGTTCAACTCTCACAGGAGTCGTGTGTCCAGTCTCACAGGTGTCAGGGGCCCAGTCTCATAGGTGTCGGGAGTTCAGTCTTACAGGTGTCGGGGGTCCAGTCTCACAGGTGCAGCGGGTCCAGTCTCACAGGTGTCGGGGTCCAGTCTCAGAGGTGTCAGGCATCCAGTCACACTGGTGCAGTGGGTCCAGTCTCACAGCTGTCGGGGCTTCAGTCTCAAAGGTGTCCTGGGCCCACTCTTACAGGTGTCAGGGATCCAGTCTCACAGGCGGTGGGTCCAATCTCACAGGAGCAGTGTGTCCCGTCTCCCAGGTGCCGTTGATCCAGTCGCACAGGTGTCAGGAGTCCACTCTCACAGGTGTCGCGGGTAGAGTCTACAGTTGCAGTTGATCCAGTCTCTCAGGTGTCAGGGGTCGAGTCTCACAATTGTCGGGGGTCCAGTCTCACAGGTTTCGGTGGTCCAGTCTCAAAGGTGTCGGGGGTCCAGTCTCACAGGTGTTGGTTGTCCAGTCTCACAGGTTTCGGGGGTCCAGTCTCACAGGTGTCATGGGCCCACTCTCACAGGTGTCAGGTGTCCAATCTCACAGGCAGTGGGTCGAGTCTCACAGGTATCAGGGATCCAGACTCACCGGTGTACTGGGTCTAGTCTCACAGGTGTCAGGAGTCCAGTCTCACAGGTGTCGGGGGTCCAGTCTAACAGGTTTCAGGGTTCCAGTCTCACAGTGGTCGGGGGCCAAGTCTCACCGGTGCAGTTGGTCCAGGCTCACAGGTGTCAGGGGACAGTCTCACAGGTACGTGTGTCCAGTCTCACAGCTGTCTGGCTTCCATTCTCACAGGTGTTGGGGTGCTAGTCTCTGATGTCGGAGTCCAGTCTCACAGGTGTCAGGGTTCCAGTCTGACAGGTGTCGGGCGTCCGGTCTCTCAGGTGTCGGGGGTCCAGTCTCACAGGTTCAGTCAGTACAGTCTCACAGGTGTCGGAGCTCCAGTCTCACAGGTGTTGGGGGTCCGGTCTCACAGGTGTCGGGGGTTCGGTGTCACAGGCGGTGGTTCCAGTCTCACAGCTGCAGTGGGTCCAGTCTCACAGGTGCCGTGGGTCCAGTCTCACAGGTGTCAGGGGTCCAGTCTCACAGGTATCGGGGGTCCAATCTCACAGGTGTTGGAGGTCCACTCTCACCGGTGCTGTGTGTCCAGTGTCACAGGAGTCGGGGATCCAGTCTCACAGTGGTCGGGGGCCCAGTCTCTCAGGTGTCGGGGGTCCAGTCTCACAGGTTTCGGGGGTCCTGTCTCACAGGTATGAGGGGTCAAGTCCGAGAGGCGGTGTGTCAATTCTCACAGCTGTCGGAGGTCTATTCTCACAAGTGCCATGTTTCCAGTCTCACAAGTGTCAGGGGTCCAGTCCCACACGTGTCAGGTGTCCAGTCTCACAGGTGCAGTGGGTCCAATTCCACAGGTGTCA
This sequence comes from Somniosus microcephalus, assembly GCF_052327205.1. NCBI lineage: Eukaryota > Metazoa > Chordata > Chondrichthyes > Squaliformes > Somniosidae > Somniosus > Somniosus microcephalus. The sequence continues at coordinate 80,425,043 of NC_140999.1, read as the reverse complement.
TGTGTCCAGTCTCACAGGTACAGTGGTCCAGTCTCACAAGTGCAGTGGGTCCTGTCTCACAAGTGCAGTGGGTCCTGTCTCACAGGCGTCGGGGTTCCAGTCTCACAGTTGTCGGATGTCCAGTCTCACAGGTGTCGGTGGTCCTATCTCTCATGTGCACTGGGTCCAGTCTCACAGGTGTCATGGATCCTGTCCCACAGGTGCAATGGGTCCAGACGCACAGGTGTCAGGGGTCCAGTACCACAGGTGTCGGGTGTCCATTCTCACAGGAGCAGTGATCCAGTCTCTCAGGTTTCGGGATCCAGTCTCACAGGTGCAGTGGGTCCAGTCTCACAGTTGTCGGGGCTCCAGTCTCACAGGTTTCGGGGCTCCAGTCTCACAGGTGTTGGGGGTCCACTCTCACAGGTGCAGTGCGTCCAGTCTCACAGGAGTCGATGATCCAGTCTCACAGTGGTCAGGGGTCCAGTCTCACAGGTGTCGGGGGTTCAGTCTCACAGATGTCGGGGGTCCAGTCTCAAAGGTGTCAGGGGTTCAGTCTCACAGGCGGTGTGTCCATTCTCACAGGTGTCGGGGGTCCATTCTCACAAGTGCTGTGTGTCCAGTCTCACAGGTGTCAGGGGTCCAATCTCTCAGGTGTTGGCGGTCCAGTCTCACAGGTGTCAGGGGTTCAGTCTCACTAGTGACGTGGGTCCAGTCTCACAGGTGCAGTGGGTCCAGTCTCACAGGTGTCGGGGGTCCAGTCTCACAGGTTTCGGAGTTCCAGTCTCACAGGTGTCAGGGGTCCAGTCTCACATGTGTTGGGTGTCCAGTCTCACAGGTGTCGTGGGTGCATTCTAAGAGGTGCAGTTGGTCCAGTCTCACAGGGGCATTTGGGGGTTCGTTCTCACAGGTTTCAGGGGTCCAGTCTCACAGGCGGTGGTTCCAGTCTCACAGCTGCAGCGGGTCCAGTCTCACAGGTGCCGTGGGTCCAGTCTCACAGGTGTCAGGGGTCCAGTCTCACAGGTGACAGGGATCCAGTCTCACAGGTGTCAGGGGTCCTGTCTCACAGGTGTCAGCGGTCCAGTCTCACAGTCGTCGGGGCCGAGTCTCACAGGTGCAGTTGGTCCAGTCTCACAGGTGTCAGGGGTCCAGTCTCACAGGAGGTGTGTCAATTCTCACAGATGTCGGAGGTCCATTCTCACAAGTGCCATGTTTCCAGTCTCACAGGTGTCAGGGGTCCAGACTCACAGGTGTCAGGGGTCCAGTCTCACAGTGGTCGGGGCCGAGTCTCACAGGTGTCAGGGGTCCAGTCTCACTAGTGCCGTGGGTCCAGTCTCACAAGGTTTTGGGGGTCCAGTCTCACGGGTGTCGGGGGTCCAGTCTCACAGGTTTCGGAGGTCCAGTCTCACAAGCGTCAGGGGTCCAGTCTCACAGGTGTCGGTTATCCTCTCTCATGGGTGTCTGGGTTCCAGTCTCTCATGTGCAGTAGGTCCAGTCTCACAGGTGTCGTGGGTGCAGTCTCACAGGTGCAGTTGGTCCAGTCTCACAGGGGCATTCGGTTCAGTCTCACAGGTGTCGTAGGTCCAGTCTCACAAGTGTCAGCGGTCCAGTCTCACAGGCGGTGGGCCCAGCCTCACAGGTGCAGTGTGTACCGTCTCCCAGGTGCCGTTGATCCAGTCTCACAGGTTTCAGGAGTCCACTCTAACAGGTGTCGGGGGTAGAGTCTACAGTTGCAGTTGATCCAGTCTCTCAGGTGTCAGGGGTCCAGTCTCACAATTGTCGGGGGTCCAGTCTCACAGTTTTCGGTGGTCCAGTCTCACAGGTGTCGGGGGACCAGTCTCACAAGTCTTGGTTGTCCAGTTTCACAGGTTTCGGGGGTCCAGTCTCACAGGTGTCGGGGGTCAAGTCTCACAGGTGTCTGGGTTCCACTCTCACAGGTGTCTGGGTTCCAATCTCACAGGTGTCGGGGGTCCAGTCTCACAGGTGCAGTCGGTGAGGTCTCAAAGGTGCAGTGGGGCCAGTCTCAGAGGTGTAGTGGGTCAACACTCACAGGTGTCGAGTATCCAGTCTCACAGGTGTCAGGGGCCCAGTCTCATAGGTGTCGGTGGTTCAGTCTAACAGGTGTCGGGGGTCCAGTCTCACAGGTGCAGTGGGTCCAGTCTCACAGCTGTCGGGGTCCAGTCTCACAGATGTCAGGCATCCAGTCTCACTGGTGCAGTGGGTCCAGTCTCACAGTTGTCGGGCTTTCAGTCTCACAGGTGTCATGGGCCCACTCTCACAGGTGTCAGGTGTCCAATCTCACAGGCAGTGGGTCCAGTCTCACAGGTGTCAGGGGTCCAGCCTCACAGGTGTACTGGGTCCAGTCTCACAGGTGTCAGAAGTCCAGTCTCACAGGTGTCGGGGGTCCAGTTTCACAGTGGTCGGGGGTCCAGTCTCTGATGTCGGGGTCCAGTCTCACAGGTGTCAGGGTTCCAGTCTGACAGGTGTCGTGGGTCCAGTCTCTCAGGTGTCGGGGGTCCAGTCTCACAGGAACAGTGGTCCAGTCACAAAGGTGTCGGGATCCAGTCTCACAGGTGCAGTTGGTCCAGTCTCACAGGTGTCAGGGGTCCAGTTTCACAGGTTTTGGGGGTCCAGTCTCACAGGTGTCGGGGGTCCAGGCTCTCAGGTGTCGTGGGAGCAGTCTCACAGATGTCAGGGGTCCAATCTCACAGGCGGTGGGTCCAGTCTCACAGGTACATTGGGTCCAGTCTCACAGTGGTCAGGGCCAAGTATCACAGGTACAGTTGGTCCAGTCTCACAGGTGTCAGGAGTCCAGACTCACAGGAGTCGGGGGTCCAGTCTCACAGGTGTCAGGGTTCCAGTCTCACAGTGGTCGGGGGTCGATCTCACCGGTGCAGTTGGTCCAGTCTCACAGGTGTCAGGGGACAGTCTCACAGATACGTGCGTCCAGTCTCACAGGTGTCTGGCTTCCAGTCTCACAGGAGTCGGGGTTCCAGTCTCTGATGTCGGGGTCCAGTCTCACAGGTGTCAGGGTTCCAGTATCACAGGTGTCGGGGGTCCAGTCTCACAGGTTTAGTCAGTACAGTCTCACAGGTGTCGGAGCTCCAGTCTCACAGGTGTTGAGGGTCCAGTCTCACAGATGTCGGGGTTTCGGTCTCACAGGTTTCAGGGGGCCAGTCTCACAGGCGGTTGCTCCAGTCTCCCAGCTGCAGTGGATCCAGTCTCACAGGTGCTGTGGGTCCAGTCTCACAGGTGTCAGCGGTCCAGTCTCACCGGTATCGGGGGTCCAATCTCACAGCTGTTGGAGGTCCACTCTCACCGGTGCTGTGGGTCCAGTCTCACAGGAGTCAGGGATCCAGACTCACAGTGGTCGGTGGTCCAGCTTCTCACGTGTCAGGGGTCCAGTCTCACAGTTGTCGGGGGTCCAATCTCACAGGTGTTGGAGGTCCACTCTCACCGGTGCTGTGGGTCCAGTCTCACAGGAGTCAGGGATCCAGACTCACAGTGGTCGGGGGTCCAGTCTCTCAGGTGTCGGGGGTCCAGTCTCACAGGTGTCGGGGGTCCTGTCTCACAGGTATCAGGGGTCAAGTCCCACAGGCGGTGTGTCAATTCTCACAGCTGTCGGAGGTCCATTCTCACAAGTGCCATGTTTCCAGTCTCACAGGTGTCAGGGGTCCAGTCTCACAGGTGTCAGGGGTCCAGTCTCACAGATGTCAGGGTTGCAGTCTCAGTGGTTGGGGCCGAGTCTCACAGGTGCAGTTGGTCCAGTCTCATAGGTGTCAGGGGTCCAGTCTCACAGGTTTTGTGGGTCCAGTCTCACAGGTGTCGGGGGTCCAGTCTCGAAGGTGTCGGGGGTGCAGTCTCACAGGTGCAGTGGATCCAGTCTCACAGTTGTCGGGGCTCCAGTCTCACAGGTATCGGGGGTCCAGTCTCACAGGTGTTGGGGGTCCAGTCTCACAGTGGTCAGGGGTCCAGTCTCACAGGTGTCGGTGGTCCAGTCTCACAGATGTCGGGGTTCCAGTCTCACAGGTGTCAGGGGTCCAGTCTCACAGGCAGTGTGTCCAGTCTGACAGGTGTCAGGGGTACAGTCTCACTAGTGACGTAGGTCCAGTCTCACAGGTGTCGGGGGTCCAGTCTCACTGGTGCATTCGGTCCAGTCTCTCACGTGTCAGGGTCCAGTCTCACAGGTGTCAGGGGCCCAGTCTCATAGGTGTCGGGAGTTCAGTCTTACAGGTGTCGGGCGTCCAGTCTCACAGGTGCAGCGGGTCCAGTCTCACAGGTGTCGGTGTCCAGTCTCACAGGTGTCAGGCATCCAGTCTCACTGGTGCAGTGGGTCCAGTCTCACAGTTGTCGGGGTTTCAGTCTCAAAGGTGTCATGGGCCCACTCTTACAGGTGTCAGGGATCCAGTCTCACAGGCGGTGGGTCCAATCTCACAGGAGCAGTGTGTCCCGTCTCCCAGGTGCCATTGATCCAGTCGCACAGGTGTCAGGAGTCCACTCTCACAGGTGTCGCGGGTAGAGTCTACAGTTGCAGTTGATCCAGTCTCTCAGGTGTCAGGGGTCGAGTCTCACAATTGTCGGGGGTCCAGTCTCACAGGTTTCGGTGGTCCAGTCTCAAAGGTGTCGGGGGTCCAGTCTCACAGGTGTTGGTTGTCCAGTCTCACAGGTTTCGGGGGTCCAGTCTCACAGGTGTCATGGGCCCACTCTCACAGGTGTCAGGTGTCCAATCTCACAGGCAGTGGGTCGAGTCTCACAGGTGTCAGGGATCCAGACTCACCGGTGTACTGGGTCTAGTCTCACAGGTGTCAGGAGTCCAGTCTCACAGGTGTCAGGGTTCCAGTCTAACAGGTTTCAGGGTTCCAGTCTCACAGTGGTCGGGGGCCGAGTCTCACCGGTGCAGTTGGTCCAGGCTCAGAGGTGTCAGGGGACAGACTCACAGGTACGTGCGTCCAGTCTCACAGCTGTCTGGCTTCCATTCTCACAGGTGTTGGGGTGCCAGTCTCTGATGTCAGAGTCCAGCCTCACAGGTGTCAGGGTTCGAGTCTGACAGGTGTCGGGGGTCCGGTCTCTCAGGTGTCGGGGGTCCAGTCTCACAGGTTCAGTCAGTACAGTCTCACAGGTGTCGGAGCTCCAGTCTCACAGGTGTTGGGGGTCCGGTCTCACAGGTGTCGGGGGTTTGGTGTCACAGGCGGTGGTTCCAGTCTCACAGCTGCAGTGGGTCCAGTCTCACAGGTGCCGTGGGTCCAGTCTCACAGGTGTCAGGGGTCCAGTCTCACAGGTATCGGGGGTCCAATCTCACAGGTGTTGGAGGTCCACTCTCACCGGTGCTGTGGGTCCAGTCTCACAGGAGTCAGGGATCCAGACTCACAGTGGTCGGGGGTCCAGTCTCTCAGGTGTCGGGGGTCCAGTCTCACAGGTGTCGGGGGTCCTGTCTCACAGGTATCAGGGTTCAAGTCCCACAGGCGGTGTGTCAATTCTCACAGCTGTCGGAGGTCCATTCTCACAAGTGTCATGTTTCCAGTCTCACAGGTTTCAGGGGTCCAGTCTCACAGGTGTCAGGGGTTCAGTCTCACAGATGTCAGGGTTGCAGTCTCAGTGGTTGGGGCCGAGTCTCACAGGTGCAGTTGGTCCAGTCTCATAGGTGTCAGGGGTCCAGTCTCACAGGTTTCGTGGGTCCAGTCTCACAGGTGTCGGGGGTCCAGTCTCGAAGGTGTCGGGGGTGCAGTCTCACAGGTGCAGTGGATCCAGTCTCACAGTTGTCGGGGCTCCAGTCTCACAGGTATCGGGGGTCCAGTCTCACAGGTGTTGGGGGTCCAGTCTCACAGTGGTCAGGGGTCCAGTCTCACAGTGGTCGGGTGTCGAGTCTATCCGGTGCAGTTGGTCCAGTCTCACAGGTGTCAGGGGACAGTCTCACAGTTACGTGCATCCAGTCTCACAGGTGCCTGGTTTCCAGTCTCACAGGTGTCGGGGTTCCAGTCTCTGATGTCGGGGTCCAGTCTCACAGGTGTCGGGGGTCCAGTCTCACAGGTTCAGTCAGTACTGTCTCACAGGTGTCGGAGCCCCAGTCTCACAGGTCATAGAGTCATAGAGTCATAGAGTTATACAGCACGAATAGAGGCCCTTCGGCCCATCGTGTCTGCGCCGGCCATCACGCCCTGTCTAACCTAATCCCATATTCCAGCATTTGGTCTGTAGCCTTGTATGCTATGGCATTTCAAGTGCTCATCCAAATGCGTCTTGAATGTTGTGAGGGTTCCAGCCTCCACGACCCTTCCGGGCAGTGAGTTCCAGACTCCAACCACTCTCTGGGTGAAAAAGTTCTTTCGCAAATCCCCTCTAAACCTCCCGCCCTTTACCTTGAATCTGTGGTCAGGGGTCCAGTCTCACAGGTGTCGGGGGTTCAGTCTCACAGGTTTCAGGGGTCCAGTCTCACAGGCGATGGCTCCAGTCTCACAGCTGCAGTGGGTCCAGTCTCACAGATGCCGTGGGTCCAGTCTCACAGGTGTCAGGGGTCCAGTCTCACAGGTATCGGGGGTCCAATCTCACAGGTGTTGGAGGTCCACTCTCACCATTGCTGTGGGTCCAGTCTCACAGGAGTCAGGGATACAGACTCACAGTGGTCGGGGGTCCAGTCTCTCAGGTGTCGGGGGTCCAGTCTCACAGGTGTCGGGGGTCCTGTCTCACAGGTATCAGGGGTCAAGTCCCACAGGCGGTGTGTCAATTCTCACAGCTGTCGGAGGTCCATTCTCACAAGTGCCATGTTTCCAGTCTCACAGGTTTCAGGGGTCCAGTCTCACAGGTGTCAGGGGTCCAGTCTCACAGATGTCAGGGTTCCAGTCTCAGTGGTTGGGGCCGAGTCTCACAGGTGCAGTTGGTCCAGTCCCACAGGTGTCAGGGGTCCAGTCTCACAGGTTTCGTGGGTCCAGTCTCACAGGTGTCGGTGGTCCAGTCTCTAAGGTGTCGGGGGTGCAGTCTCACAGGTGCAGTGGATCCAGTCTCACAGTTGTCGGGGCTCCAGTCTCACAGGTATCGGGGGTCCAGTCTCACAGGTGTTGGGGGTCCAGTCTCACAGTGGTCAGGGGTCCAGTCTCACAGGTGTCGGTGGTCCAGTCTCACAGATGTCGGGGTTCCAGTCTCACAGGTGTCAGGGGTCCAGTCTCACAGGCAGTGTGTCCAGTCTGACAGGTGTCAGGGGTACAGTCTCACTAGTGACGTAGGTCCAGTCTCACAGGTGTCGTGGGTCCTGTCTCACAGGTGCTGTTGGTCCAGTCTCTCAGGTGCTTTGGTTCAGTCTCACAGGTGTCGAGGGTCCAGTCTCACTGGTGCATTCGGTCCAGTCTCTCACGTGTCAGGGTCCATTCTCACAGGTGTCGGGGGTCCAGTCTCACAGGCGGTGGGTCCAGTCTCACAGGTACATTGGGTCCAATCTCACAGGTGTCAGGGCTCCAGTCTCACAGGTGTCAGGGGTCCAGTCTCACAGGTGCCAGGGGTCCAGTCTCACAGTGGTCGGGACCGAATATCACAGGTACAGTTGGTCCAGTCTCACAGGTGTCAGGGTTCCAGTCTCACAGTGGTCGGGGGTCGAGTCTCACCGGTGCAGTTGGTCCAGTCTCACAGGTGTCAGGGTTCCAGTCTCACAGTGGTCGGGGGTCGAGTCTCACCGGTGCAGTTGGTCCAGTCTCACAGGTGTCAGTCGGCCGTCTCACAGGTACGTGCGTCCAGTCTCACAGGTGTCTGGCTTCCAGTCTCACAGGTGTCGGGGTTCCAGTCTCTGATGTCGGGGTCCAGTCTCACAGGTGTCGGGGGTCCAGTCTCACAGGTTCAGTCAGTACAGTCTCACAGGTGTCGGAGCCCCAGTCTCACAGGTCATAGAGTCATAGAGTCATAGAGTTATACAGCACGGATAGAGGCCCTTCAGCCCATCATGTCCGCGCTGGCCATCACGCCCTGTCTAATCTAATCCCATATTCCAGCATTTGGTCCGTAGCCTGGTATGCTATGGCATTTCAAGTGCTCATCCAAATGCGTCTTGAATGCTGTGAGGGTTCCAGCCTCCACAACCCTTCCGGGCAGTGATTTCCAGACTCCAACCACTCTCTGGGTGTAAAAGTTCTTTCTCAAATCCCCTCTAAACCTCCCGCCCTTTACCTTGAATCTGTGGTCAGGGGTCCAGTCTCACAGGTGTCGGGGGTTCAGTCTCACAGGTTTCAGGGGTCCAGTCTCACAGGCGATGGCTCCAGTCTCACAGCTGCAGTGGGTCCAGTCTCACAGGTGCCGTGGGTCCAGTCTCACAGGTGTCAGGGGTCCAGTCTCACAGGTATCGGGGGTCCAATCTCACAGGTGTTGGAGGTCCACTCTCACCATTGCTGTGGGTCCAGTCTCACAGGAGTCAGGGATCCAGACTCACAGTGGTCGGGGGTCCAGTCTCTCAGGTGTCGGGGGTCCAGTCTCACAGGTGTCGGGGCTCCTGTCTCACAGGTATCAGGGGTCAAGTCCCACAGGCGGTGTGTCAATTCTCACAGCTGTCGGAGGTCCATTCTCACAAGTGCCAAGTTTCCAGTCTCACAAGTGTCAGGGGTTCTGTCTCACAGGTGTCAGGGATCCAGTCTCACAGGTGTCAGGGGTCCAGTCTCACAGATGTCGTGGGTCCTGTCTCACAGGTGCTGTTGGTCCAGTCTCTCAGGTGCCTTGGTTCAGTCTCACAGGTGTTGGGGGTCCAGTCTCACAGGTGCATTCGGTCCAGTCTCTCACGTGTCGGGGTCCAGTCTCACAGGTGTCATGGGTCCATTCCCACAGGTGTCGGGGGTCCAGTCTCACAGGTGTCAGATGTCTAGTCTCACAGGTGTCGGAGTTACTGTCTCATAGATGTCGGGCATCCAGTCACACAGGTGTCGGGGGTCCAGTCTCACAGGTGCAGTGGGTCCAGTCTCACAGGTCTCGGTGGTCCAGTCTCTCAGGTGTCGGGGGTGCAGTCTCACAGGTGCAGTCGGTGCAGTCTCACAGTTGTAGGGGCTCCAGTCTCACAGGTATCGGGGGTCCAGTCTCACAGATGCCGGGCGTCCAGTCTCACAGGTGTCAGGGCTCCAGTCTCACAGGTGTCAGGGGTCCAGTCTCACTAGTGACGTGGGTCCAGTCTCAAAGGTGCAGTGGGTCCATTCTCACAGGTGTCGGGGGTCCAGTCTCACAGGTGTCAGTGGTCCAGTCTCACAGGTGTCAGGGGTCCAGTCTCACAGCTGTCAGGGGTCCAGTCTCACAGGTGTCGGGTGTCCTTCCTCACAGGTGTCTGTGTTCCAGTCTCTCATGAGCAGATGTCAGGGGTCCACTCTCACAGGGGTCGGGGGTGGAGTCTACAGTTGCAGTTGATCCAGTCTCTCAGGTGTCAGGGGTCGAATCTCACAATTGTCGGGGGTACAGTCTCACAGGTTTCGGTGGTCCAGTCTCAAAGGTGTCGGGTGTCCAGTTTCACAAGTTTTGGTTGTCCAGTCTCTCAGGTTTCGGGGGTCCAGTCTCACACGTGTCGGGGGTCATGTCTCACAGGTGTCTGGGTTCCAATCTCACAGGTGTCGGGGGTCCAGTCTCACAAGGGCAGTCGGTGAGAACTCAAAGCTGCAGTGGGGCCAGTCTCACAGGTGTAGTGGGTCAACACTCTCAGGTGTCGGGTGTCCAGTCTAACAGGTGTCAGGGGCCCAGTCTCATAGGTGTCGGGGGTTCAGTCTTACAGGTGTCGGAGGCCCAGTCTCACAGGTGCAGTGGGTCCAGTCTCACAGGGCTCAGAGCTCCAGTCTCACAGGTGTCAGGGGTCCGGTCTCACAGGTGTCGGGGGTGCGGTCTCACAGGTGTCAGGGGTCTGGTCTCACAGGTGTCAGGGGTCCAGTCTCATAGGTGTCGGGGGTTCAGTCTCACAGGCAGTGGTTCCAGTCTCACAGCTGCAGTGGGTCCAGTCTCACAGGTGCCATGGGTCCAGTGTCACAGGTGTCGGGGGTCCAGTCCCACAGGCGGTATTTCAATTCTCACAGCTTTCAGAGGTCCATTCTCAAAAGTGCCATGTTTACAGTCTCACAGGAGTCAGGGGTCCAGTCTCACAGGTGTCAGGGGTCCAGTCTCACAGTGGTCGGGGCCGAGTCTCACAATTGGCATTGGTCCAGTCTCACAGGTGTCAGGGGTCCAGTCTCACAGGTTTCAGGGGTCCAGTCTCACAGGTGTCGGGGGTCCACTCTCTCAGGTGTTCGGGGTGCAGTCTCACACGTGCAGTCGGTCCAGTCTCACAGTTGTCGGGGCTCCAGTCTCACAGGTATCGGGGGTCCACTCTCACAGGTGCAGTGGGTCCAGTCTCACAGGAGTCGGGGATCCAGTCTCACAGTGGTCGGTGGTCCAGTCTCACAGGTGTTGGGGGTCCAGCCTCACAGATGTCGGGGGTCCAGTCTCACAGATGTCAGTGGTCCAGTCTCACAGGCGGTGTGTCCATTCTCACAGGTGTCGGGGGTCCATTCTCTCAAGTGCTGTGTGTCCAGTCTCACAGGTGTCGGGGGTCCAGTCTCACAGGTGTCAGGAGTCCAGTCTCACAGGTGTCAGGGGTCCAGTCTCACAGGTGTCGGGTGTCCTGCCTCAGAGGTATCTGGGTTCCAGTCTCTCATGTGCAGTAGGTCCAGTCTCACAGGTGCAGTGGGTCCAGTCTCACAGGTGTCGGAGCTCCAGTCCCACAGGTGTCGGGGGTCCGGTCTCACAGGTGTCGGGGGGTTCGGTCTCACAGGTGTCGGGGGTCCAGTCTCACAGGTGTCGGGGGTCCAGTCTCACAGGCAGTGGTTCCAGTCTCACAGCTGCAGTGGGTCCAGTCTCACAGGTGCCGTGGGTCCAGTCTCACAGGTGTCGGGGGTCGAGTCCCACAGGCGATATTTCAATTCTCACAGCTGTCGGAGCTCCATTCTCACAAGTGCCATGTTAACAGTCTCACAGGTGTCAGGGGTCCAGTCTCACAGGTGTCAGGGGTCCAGTCTCACAGGTGTCAGTGGTCCAGTCTCAGAGGTGTCAGGGGTCCAGTCTCACAGGTGTCAGGGGTCCACTCTCTCAGGTGTTCGGGGTGCAGTATCACATGTGCAGTCGGTCCAGTCTCACAGTTGTCGGGACTCCAGTCTCACAGGTATCGGGAGTCCACTCTCACAGCTACAGTGGGTCCAGTCGCACAGGAGTCGGGGATCCAGTCTCACAGTGGTCGGTGGTCCAGTCTCACAGGTATCGCAGGTCCAGTCTCACAGATGTCGGGGGTCCAGTCTCACAGATGTCAGGGGTCCAGTCTCACAGGTGGTGTGTCCATTCTCACAGGTGTCGGGTGTCCATTCTCACAAGTGTTGTGTGTCCAGTCTCACAGGTGTCAGGGGTCCAGACTCTCAGGTGTCAGGGGTCCAGTCTCATAGGTGCAGTGGGTCCAGTCTCACAGGTGTTGGGGGTCCAGTCTCACAGGTGTCAGGGGTCCAGTCTCACAGGTGTCAGGGGTCCAGTTTCACAGGTGTCGGGTGTCCTGTCTCACAGGTGTCTGGGTTCCAGTCTCTCATGTGCAGTAGGTCCAGTCTCACAGGTGCAGTGGGTCCAGTCTTACAGGTGTTGTAGGTCCAGTCTCACAGGTATCGGGGTCCAGTCTCACAGGTGTCGTGGGTGCAGTCTCACAGGTGCAGTTGGTCCTGTCTCACAGGGGCATTCAGTTCAGTCTCACAGGTGTCGTGGTTCGAGTCTCACCGGTGCAGTTGGTCCAGTCTCACAGGTGTAAGGGGACAGTCTCACTGGTACGTGCATCCAGTCTCACAGGTGTCAAGGGTCCAGTCTCACAGGTGCAGTGCGTCCAGTCTCTCAGATGCTGTTGATCCAGTCTCACAGGTGTGAGGGGTCCACTCTCATAGGTCTCGGGGGTGGAGTCTACAGTTGCAGTTGATCCAGTCTCTCAGGTGTCAGGGGTCAAGTCTCACAATTGTCGGGGGTCCAATCTCACAGGTTTCGGGGGTCCAGTCTCACAGGTGTCGGGGGTCCAGTCTCACAGGTGTTGGGGGTCAAGTCTCACAGGTGTCTGTGTTCCACTCTCAAATGTGTCGGGGGTCCAGTCTCACAGGTTCAGTCGGTGAGGTCTCAAAGGTGCAGTGGGGCCAGTCTCACCGGTGTAGTGGCTCAACTTTCACAGGTGTTGGGTGTCCAGTCTCACCGGTTTCAGGGGCATAGTCTCACAGGTTTCGGGGTCCAGTCTCACAGGTGTCAGGAATCCAATCTCACTGTTGCAGTGGGTCCAGTCTCACAGGTGTCATGGGCCCACTCTCACAGGTGTCAGGTGTCCAATCTCACAGGCAGTGGGTCCAGTCTCACAGGTGTCAGGAATCCAGTCTCACAGTGGTCGGGGGTCGAGTCTCACCAGTGCAGTTGGTCCAGTCTCACAGGTGTCAGGGGACAGTCTCACAGGTATGTGCGTCCAGTCTCACAGGTGTCAGGGGACAGTCTCACTGGTACGTGCGCCCAGTCTCACAGGTGTCTGGCTTCCAGTCTCACAGGTGTCGGGGTTCCAGTCTCACAGGTGTCGGGGTTCGAGTCTCACAGGTGTCGGGGTTCCAGTCTCACAGGTGTAGGGTGTCCAGTCTCTCAGGTGTCGGGGATCCAGTCTCACAGGTGTTGGGGGTCCAGTCTCACAGGTGTCGGGGGTCCGGTCTCACAGGTGTCAGGGGTCCAGTCTCACAGGCGGTGGTTCCAGTCTCACAGCTGCAGTGGGTCCAGTCTCACAGGTGCCGTTTGTCCAGTCTCACAGGTGTCAGGGGTCCAGTCTCACAAAGGTCGGGGGTCGAGTCTCACAGGTGCAATTGATGCAGTCTCACAGGTGTCGGGGATCGAGTCTCACAAGTGTCGGGGGTCCAGTCTCACAGGTGTAGTGTGTCCATGCTCACAGGTGTCGAGGGTCCAGTCTCAAAGGTGTCGGTGGTCCAGTTTCACAGATGACAGAGTTCCAGTCTCACAGGTGCAGTGGGTCCAGTCTCACAGATGTTGGGGGTTCAGTCTCACAGGTGTCGTGGGTCCAGTCTCACAAGTGTCAGTGGTACAGTCTCACATGCGCTGGGTCCAGCCTCACAGATGTTTGGGGTCAAGTCTCGCAGCTGTCGGGGTTCCAGTCTCACAGGTGTCGGGGTTCCAGTCTCAGAGCTTTCGGGGTTCCATTCTCACAGTTGTCGGGGGACCAGTCTCTCAGGTGCCGGGGGTCCAGTCTCACAGGTGCAGTCGGTCCATTCTCACAGTTGTCACGGCTCCAGTCTCACAGTTTTCGTGGGTCCAGTCTCACAGGTGTTGGGGGTCCAGTCTCACAGAAGTCAGGGATCGAGTCTCACAGTGGTCGGGGGTTCAGTCTCACAGGTTTCGGGGGTCCAGTTTCAAAGGTGTCGGGGGTCCAGTCTCACAGGTGGTGTGTCCATTCTCACAGGTGTCGGGGGTCCATTCTCAAAAGTCCTGTGTGTCCACTCTCACAGGTGTAAGGGGTCAAGTCTCTCAGGTGTCGGGGGTCCAGTCTCACAGGTGTCAGGGGTCCAGTCTCACTAGTGACGTGGGTCCAGTCTCACAAGTGCAGTGGATCCAGTCTCACAGTTCTCGGGGCTCCAGTCTCACAGGTATTGGGTGTCCAGTCTCATAGGTGTTGGGGGTCCACACTCACAGGTGCAGTGGGTCCAGTCTCACAGGTGTCAGGGATCCAGTCTCTCAGGTGTTGGGGGTCCAGTCTCACAGGTGTCAGGGGTCCAGTCTCACAGGTGCAGTGGGTCCAGTCTCACAGGTGTCGGGGGTCCAGTCTCACATGTGTCAGGGGTCCAGTCTCACAGGTGTGGAGGGTGCAGTTTCACAGGTGCAGTTGGTCCAGTCTCACAGGGGCATTCGGTTCAGTCTCACATGTGTCGGGGGTGCAGTATCACAGGTGTCAGGGGTCCAGTCTCACAGGCGGTGGGTCCAGTCTCACAGGTGCAGTAGATCCAGTCTCACAGTTGTCGGGGCTCCAGCCTCACAGGTATCGGGTGTCCAGTCTCATAGGTGTTGGGGGTCCACACTCACAGGTGCAGTGGGTCCAGTCTCACAGGAGTCGGGTATCCAGTCTCACAGTGGTCGGGGCCGAGTCTCACAGGTGGAGTTGTTCCAGTCTCACACGTGTCAGGGGTCCAGTCTCACAGATTTCGGGGGTCCAGTCTCACAGGTGTCGGGGGTCCAGTCTCTCAGGTGTTGGGGGTCCACTCTCACAGGTGCAGTGGGTCCAGTCTCACAGGAGTCGGGGATCCAGTCTCACAGTGGTCGGTGGTCCAGTCTAACAGGTGTCGGGGGTCCAGTCTCACAGATGTCGGGGGTCCAGTCTCACAGGCATCAGGGGTCCAGTCTCACAGGCGGTGTGTCCATTCTCACAGGTGTCACGGGTCCAGTCTCTCAGGTGTTGGGGGTCCAGTCTCACAGGTATCAGGGGTCCAGTCTCACAGGTGCAGTGGGTCCAGTCTCACAGGTGTCGGGGGTCCAGTCCCACAGGTGTCAGGGGTCCAGTCTCACAGGTGTCGTGGGTGCAGTCTCACAGGTGCAGTTGGTCCAGTCTCAGAGGGGCATTCGGTTCAGTCTCACAGGTGTCGGGGTCCAGTATCACAGGTGTCAGAGGTCCAGTCCCACAAGCGTTGGGTCCAGTCTCACAGGTGCAGTGTGCCCAGTCTCTCAGGTGCCATTGATCCAGTCTCACAGGTGTGAGGGGTCCACTCTCAAAGGTGTCGGGGGTGGAGTCAACAGTTGCAGTTGATCCAGTCTCTCAGGTGTCAGGGGTCGAGTCTCACAATTATCGGGGGTCCAGTCTCAGGGGTTTCGGTGGTCCAGTCTCAAAGGTGTCTGGTGTCCAGTCTCTCAAGTGTTGGTTGTCCAATCTCACCGGTTTCGGGGGTCCAGTCTCACAGGTGTCGGGGGTCAAGTCTCACAGGTGTCTGGGTTCCACTCTCACAGGTGTCTGTGTTCCACTCTCACAGGTGTCGGGGGTCCAGTCTCACAGGTGCAGTCGGTGAGGTCTCAAAGGTGCAGTGGGGCCTGTCTCACAGGTGTAGTGGGTCAACTTTCACAGGCGTCAGGCGTCCAGTCTCACAGGTGTCAGGGGCCCAGTCTCACAGTTTTCGGGGTCCAGACTCACAGGTGTCAGGCATTCAGTCTCACTGGTGCAGTGGGTCCAGTCTCACAGGTTTCATGGGCCCAATCTCACAGGTGTCAGGTGTCCAATCTCACAGGCAGTGCGTCCAGTCTCACAGGTGTCAGGGGTCCAGCCTCACAGGTTTACTGGGTCCAGTTTCACAGGTGTCAGGAGTCCAGTCTCACAGGTGTCGGGGGTCGAGTCTCAGAGGTGTCAGGGTTCCAGACTCAGTGGTCGGGTGTCGAGTCTCATTGATGCAGTTGGGCCAGTCTCACAGGTTTCAGAGGACAGTCTCACTGGTACATGCGTCCAGTCTCACAGGTGTCTGGCTTCCAGTCTCACAGGTGTCGTGGTTCCAGTCTCTGAGATGTCGGGGTCCAGTCTCACAGGTGTCAGGGGTCCAGTCTCACAGGTGTCAGGGGTCCAGTCTCACAGGTGTCGGGTGTCCTGTCTCACAGGTGTCTGAGTTCCAGTCTCTCGTGTGCAGTAGGTCCAGTCTCACAGGTGCAGTGGGACTAGTCTCACAGGTGTTGGGGGTCGAGTCTGTCAGGTGCAGTTGGTCCAGTCTCACAGGGGCATTCGGTCCAGTCTCACAAGTGTCGGGGTTCCAGTCTCAAAGGTGTCAGGGGTCCAGTCTCACAGGCGGTGGGTCCAGCCTCACAGCTGCAGTGTGTCCAGTCTCACAGGTGCCGTTGATCCAGTCTCACAGGTGTCAGGGGTCCAGTCTCACAGGTGTCGGGGGTGGAAACTCACAGTTGCAGTTGATCCAGTCACACAAGTGTCGGGTGTCGAGTTTCACAAGTTTTGGGTGTCCAGTCTCACAGGTTTCAGTGGTCCAGTCTCAAAGGTGTTGGTTGTCCAGTCTCACAGGTGTCAGTTGTCCAGTCCCACAGGTTTCGGGGGTCAAGTCTCACAGGTGTCGGGTGTCTAGTCTCACAGGTGTCGGAGTTACTGTCTCATAGATGTCGGGCGTCCAGTCTCACAGGTGTCGGGGCTCCAGTCTCACAGGTGTCGGTGGTCCACTCTCACAGGTGCAGTGGGTCCAGTCTCACAGGTGTTGGGGTTCCAGTCTCACAGGTGTCGGGGGTCCACTCTCACAGGTGCAGTGGGTCCAGTTTCACAGGTGTCAGGGGTTCAGTCTCGCATGTGTGGTGGGTCCAGTCTCACAGGTGTCAGGGGTCCAATCTCACAGGCGGTGGGTCCAGTCTCACAGGTACATTGTGTCCAGTCTCACAGGTGTCAGGGGTGCAGTCTCACAGGTGTCAGGGGTCCAGTCTCACAGGTGTCAGGGGTTCAGGCTCACAGTGGTCAGGGCCGAGTCTCACAGGTACAGTTGGTCCAGTCTCACAGGTGTCAGGGGTGCAGTCTCATAGGTTTCGGGGGTTCAGTCCCACAGGTGTCGGGGGTCCAGTCTCTCAGGAGTCGGGGGTGCAGTCTCACAGGTGCAGTCGGAGCAGCCTCACAGTTGTCGGGGCTCCAGTCTCACAGGTATCGGGGGTCCAGTCTCACAGATGTTGGGGGTCCAGTCTCACAGGTGTCATGGGTGCAGTCTCACAGGTGCAGTTTGTCCAGTCTCCCAGTTGCCATTGGTCCAGTCTCACAGATGTCAGGGGTCCACTCTCACAGGGGTCGGGGGTGGAGTCTACAGTTGCAGTTGATCCAGTCTCTCAGGTGTCAGGGGTCGAGTCTCACAATTGTCGGGGGTACAGTCTCACAGGTTTCGGTGGTCCAGTCTCAAAGGTGTCGGGTGTCCAGTTTCACAAGTTTTGGTTGTCCAGTCTCTCAGGTTTCGGGGGTCCAGTCTCACACGTGTCGGGGGTCATGTCTCACAGGTGTCTGGGTTCCAATCTCACAGGTGTCGGGGGTCCAGTCTCACAAGGGCAGTCGGTGAGAACTCAAAGCTGCAGTAGGGCCAGTCTCACAGGTGTAGTGGGTCAACACTCTCAGGTGTCGGGTGTCCAGTCTAACAGGTGTCAGGGGCCCAGTCTCATAGGTGTCGGGGGTTCAGTCTTACAGGTGTCGGAGGCCCAGTCTCACAGGTGCAGTGGGTCCAGTCTCACAGGGGTCAGAGCTCCAGTCTCACAGGTGTCAGGGGTCCGGTCTCACAGGTGTCGGGGGTGCGGTCTCACAGGTGTCAGGGGTCTGGTCTCACAGCTGTCGGAGGTCCAGTCTCACAGGTGTCGGGGGTTCAGTCTCACAGGCAGTGGTTCCAGTCTCACAGCTGCAGTGGGTCCAGTCTCACAGGTGCCATGGGTCCAGTCTCACAGGTGTCGGGGGTCCAGTCCCACAGGCGGTATTTCAATTCTCACAGCTTTCAGAGGTCCATTCTCACAAGTGCCATGTTTACAGTCTCACAGGAGTCAGGGGTCCAGTCTCACAGGTGTCAGGGGTCCAGTCTCACAGTGGTCGGGGCCGAGTCTCACAATTGGCGTTGGTCCAGTCTCACAGGTGTCAGGGGTCCAGTCTCACAGGTTTCAGGGGTCCAGTCTCACAGGTGTCGGGGGTCCACTCTCTCAGGTGTTCGGGGTGCAGTCTCACACGTGCAGTCGGTCCAGTCTCACAGTTGTCGGGGCTCCAGTCTCACAGGTATCGGGGGTCCACTCTCACAGGTGCAGTGGGTCCAGTCTCACAGGAGTCGGGGATCCAGTCTCACAGTGGTCGGTGGTCCAGTCTCACAGGTGTTGGGGGTCCAGCCTCACAGATGTCGGGGGTCCAGTCTCACAGATGTCAGTGGTCCAGTCTCACAGGCGGTGTGTCCATTCTCACAGGTGTCGGGGGTCCATTCTCTCAAGTGCTGTGTGTCCAGTCTCACAGGTGTCGGGGGTCCAGTCTCACAGGTGTCAGGAGTCCAGTCTCACAGGTGTCAGGGGTCCAGTCTCACAGGTGTCGGGTGTCCTGTCTCAGAGGTATCTGGGTTCCAGTCTCTCATGTGCAGTAGGTCCAGTCTCACAGGTGCAGTGGGTCCAGTCTCACAGGTGTCGGAGCTCCAGTCCCACAGGTGTCGGGGGTCCGGTCTCACAGGTGTCGGGGGGTTCGGTCTCACAGGTGTCGGGGGTCCAGTCTCACAGGTGTCGGGGGTCCAGTCTCACAGGCAGTGGTTCCAGTCTCACAGCTGCAGTGGGTCCAGTCTCACAGGTGCCGTGGGTCCAGTCTCACAGGTGTCGGGGGTCGAGTCCGATAGGCGATATTTCAATTCTCACAGCTGTCGGAGCTCCATTCTCACAAGTGCCATGTTAACAGTCTCACAGGTGTCAGGGGTCCAGTCTCACAGGTGTCAGGGGTCCAGTCTCACAGGTGTCAGTGGTCCAGTCTCAGAGGTGTCAGGGGTCCAGTCTCACAGGTGTCAGGGGTCCACTCTCTCAGGTGTTCGGGGTGCAGTATCACATGTGCAGTCGGTCCAGTCTCACAGTTGTCGGGACTCCAGTCTCACAGGTATCGGGAGTCCACTCTCACAGCTACAGTGGGTCCAGTCGCACAGGAGTCGGGGATCCAGTCTCACAGTGGTCGGTGGTCCACTCTCACAGGTATCGCAGGTCCTGTCTCACAGATGTCGGGGGTCCAGTCTCACAGATGTCAGGGGTCCAGTCTCACAGGTGGTGTGTCCATTCTCACAGGTGTCGGGGGTCCATTCTCACAAGTGCTGTGTGTCCAGTCTCACAGGTGTCAGGGGTCCAGACTCTCAGGTGTCAGGGGTCCAGTCTCACAGGTGCAGTGGGTCCAGTCTCACAGGTGTCAGCGGTCCAGTCTCACAGGTGTCAGGGGTCCAGTCTCACAGGTGTCGGGTGTCCTGTCTCACAGGTGTCTGGGTTCCAGTCTCTCATGTGCAGTAGGTCCAGTCTCACAGGTGCAGTGGGTCCAGTCTTACAGGTGTTGTAGGTCCAGTCTCACAGGTATCGGGGTCCAGTTTCACAGGTGTCGTGGGTGCAGTCTCACAGGTGCAGTTGGTCCTGTCTCACAGGGGCATTCAGTTCAGTCTCACAGGTGTCGTGGTTCGAGTCTCACCGGTGCAGTTGGTCCAGTCTCACAGGTGTCAGGGGACAGTCTCACTGGTACGTGCATCCAGTCTCACAGGTGTCAAGGGTCCAGTCTCACAGGTGCAGTGCGTCCAGTCTCTCAGATGCTGTTGATCCAGTCTCACAGGTGTGAGGGGTCCACTCTCATAGGTCTCGGGGGTGGAGTCTACAGTTGCAGTTGATCCAGTCTCTCAGGTGTCAGGGGTCAAGTCTCACAATTGTCGGGGGTCCAATCTCACAGGTTTCGGGGGTCCAGTCTCACAGGTGTCGGGGGTCCAGTCTCACAGGTGTTGGGGGTCAAGTCTCACAGGTGTCTGTGTTCCACTCTCAAATGTGTCGGGGGTCCAGTCTCACAGGTTCAGTCGGTGAGGTCTCAAAGGTGCAGTGGGGCCAGTCTCACCGGTGTAGTGGCTCAACTTTCACAGGTGTTGGGTGTCCAGTCTCACCGGTTTCAGGGGCATAGTTTCACAGGTTTCGGGGTCCAGTCTCACAGGTGTCAGGTATCCAATCTCACTGTTGCAGTGGGTCCAGTCTCACAGGTGTCATGGGCCCACTCTCACAGGTGTCAGGTGTCCAATCTCACAGGCAGTGGGTCCAGTCTCACAGGTGTCAGGAATCCAGTCTCACAGTGGTCGGGGGTCGAGTCTCACCAGTGCAGTTGGTCCAGTCTCACAGGTGTCAGGGGACAGTCTCACAGGTACGTGCGTCCAGTCTCACAGGTGTCAGGGGACAGTCTCACTGGTACGTGCGCCCAGTCTCACAGGTGTCTGGCTTCCAGTCTCACAGGTGTCGGGGTTCCAGTCTCACAGGTGTCGGGGTTCGAGTCTCACAGGTGTCGGGGTTCCAGTCTCACAGGTGTCGGGTGTCCAGTCTCTCAGGTGTCGGGGGTCCCGTCTCACAGGTTCAGTCGGTACAGTCTCACAGGTGTCGGAGCTCCAGTCTCACAGGTGTTGGGGGTCCAGTCTCACAGGTGTCGGGGGTCCGGTCTCACAGGTGTCAGGGGTCCAGTCTCACAGGCGGTGGTTCCAGTCTCACAGCTGCAGTGGGTCCAGTCTCACAGGTGCCGTTTGTCCAGTCTCACAGGTGTCAGGGGTCCAGTCTCACAAAGGTCGGGGGTCGAGTCTCACAGGTGCAATTGATGCAGT
This sequence comes from Somniosus microcephalus, assembly GCF_052327205.1. Lineage (NCBI taxonomy): Eukaryota > Metazoa > Chordata > Chondrichthyes > Squaliformes > Somniosidae > Somniosus > Somniosus microcephalus. The sequence continues at coordinate 80,404,755 of NC_140999.1, read as the reverse complement.
CTCACAGGTGTCGGGGATCGAGTCTCACAAGTGTCGGGGGTCCAGTCTCACAGGTGTAGTGTGTCCATGCTCACAGGTGTCGAGGGTCCAGTCTCAGAGGTGTCGGTGGTCCAGTTTCACAGATGACAGAGTTCCAGTCTCACAGGTGCAGTGGGTCCAGTCTCACAGATGTTGGGGGTTCAGTCTCACAGGTGTCGTGGGTCCAGTCTCACAAGTGTCAGTGGTACAGTCTCACATGCGCTGGGTCCAGCCTCACAGATGTTTGGGGTCAAGTCTCGCAGCTGTCGGGGTTCCAGTCTCACAGGTGTCGGGGTTCCAGTCTCAGAGCTTTCGGGGTTCCATTCTCACAGTTGTCGGGGGACCAGTCTCTCAGGTGTCGGGGGTCCAGTCTCACAGGCGCAGTCGGTCCATTCTCACAGTTGTCACGGCTCCAGCCTCACAGTTTTCGTGGGTCCAGTCTCACAGGTGTTGGGTGTCCAGTCTCACAGAAGTCAGGGATCGAGTCTCACAGTGGTCGGGGGTTCAGTCTCACAGGTTTCGGGGGTCCAGTTTCAAAGGTGTCGGGGGTCCAGTCTCACAGGTGGTGTGTCCATTCTCACAGGTGTCGGGGGTCCATTCTCAAAAGTCCTGTGTGTCCACTCTCACAGGTGTAAGGGGTCAAGTCTCTCAGGTGTCGGGGGTCCAGTCTCACAGGTGTCAGGGGTCCAGTCTCACAGGTGTCAGGGGTCCAGTCTCACAAGTGTCGGGTGTCCTGTCTCAGAGGTATCTGGGTTCCAGTCTCTCATGTGCAGTAGGTCCAGTCTCACAGGTGCAGTGGGTCCAGTCTCACAGGTGTCGGAGCTCCAGTCCCACAGGTGTCGGGGGTCCGGTCTCACAGGTGTCGGGGGGTTCGGTCTCACAGGTGTCGGGGGTCCAGTCTCACAGGTGTCGGGGGTCCAGTCTCACAGGCAGTGGTTCCAGTCTCACAGCTGCAGTGGGTCCAGTCTCACAGGTGCCGTGGGTCCAGTCTCACAGGTGTCGGGGGTCGAGTCCCACAGGCGATATTTCAATTCTCACAGCTGTCGGAGCTCCATTCTCACAAGTGCCATGTTAACAGTCTCACAGGTGTCAGGGGTCCAGTCTCACAGGTGTCAGGGGTCCAGTCTCACAGGTGTCAGTGGTCCAGTCTCAGAGGTGTCAGGGGTCCAGTCTCACAGGTGTCAGGGGTCCACTCTCTCAGGTGTTCGGGGTGCAGTATCACATGTGCAGTCGGTCCAGTCTCACAGTTGTCGGGACTCCAGTCTCACAGGTATCGGGAGTCCACTCTCACAGCTACAGTGGGTCCAGTCGCACAGGAGTCGGGGATCCAGTCTCACAGTGGTCGGTGGTCCAGTCTCACAGGTATCGCAGGTCCTGTCTCACAGATGTCGGGGGTCCAGTCTCACAGATGTCAGGGGTCCAGTCTCACAGGTGGTGTGTCCATTCTCACAGGTGTCGGGGGTCCATTCTCACAAGTGCTGTGTGTCCAGTCTCACAGGTGTCAGGGGTCCAGACTCTCAGGTGTCAGGGGTCCAGTCTCACAGGTGCAGTGGGTCCAGTCTCACAGGTGTCAGGGGTCCAGTCTCACAGGTGTCAGGGGTCCAGTCTCACAGGTGTCGGGTGTCCTGTCTCACAGGTGTCTGGGTTCCAGTCTCTCATGTGCAGTAGGTCCAGTCTCACAGGTGCAGTGGGTCCAGTCTTACAGGTGTTGTAGGTCCAGTCTCACAGGTATCGGGGTCCAGTTTCACAGGTGTCGTGGGTGCAGTCTCACAGGTGCAGTTGGTCCTGTCTCACAGGGGCATTCAGTTCAGTCTCACAGGTGTCGTGGTTCGAGTCTCACCGGTGCAGTTGGTCCAGTCTCACAGGTGTCAGGGGACAGTCTCACTGGTACGTGCATCCAGTCTCACAGGTGTCAAGGGTCCAGTCTCACAGGTGCAGTGCGTCCAGTCTCTCAGATGCTGTTGATCCAGTCTCACAGGTGTGAGGGGTCCACTCTCATAGGTCTCGGGGGTGGAGTCTACAGTTGCAGTTGATCCAGTCTCTCAGGTGTCAGGGGTCAAGTCTCACAATTGTCGGGGGTCCAATCTCACAGGTTTCGGGGGTCCAGTCTCACAGGTGTCGGGGGTCCAGTCTCACAGGTGTTGGGGGTCAAGTCTCACAGGTGTCTGTGTTCCACTCTCAAATGTGTCGGGGGTCCAGTCTCACAGGTTCAGTCGGTGAGGTCTCAAAGGTGCAGTGGGGCCAGTCTCACCGGTGTAGTGGCTCAACTTTCACAGGTGTTGGGTGTCCAGTCTCACCGGTTTCAGGGGCATAGTCTCACAGGTTTCGGGGTCCAGTCTCACAGGTGTCAGGTATCCAATCTCACTGTTGCAGTGGGTCCAGTCTCACAGGTGTCATGGGCCCACTCTCACAGGTGTCAGGTGTCCAATCTCACAGGCAGTGGGTCCAGTCTCACAGGTGTCAGGAATCCAGTCTCACAGTGGTCGGGGGTCGAGTCTCACCAGTGCAGTTGGTCCAGTCTCACAGGTGTCAGGGGACAGTCTCACAGGTACGTGCGTCCAGTCTCACAGGTGTCAGGGGACAGTCTCACTGGTACGTGCGCCCAGTCTCACAGGTGTCTGGCTTCCAGTCTCACAGGTGTCGGGGTTCCAGTCTCACAGGTGTCGGGGTTCGAGTCTCACAGGTGTCGGGGTTCCAGTCTCACAGGTGTCGGGTGTCCAGTCTCTCAGGTGTCGGGGGTCCAGTCTCACAGGTTCAGTCGGTACAGTCTCACAGGTGTCGGAGCTCCAGTCTCACAGGTGTTGGGGGTCCAGTCTCACAGGTGTCGGGGGTCCGGTCTCACAGGTGTCAGGGGTCCAGTCTCACAGGCGGTGGTTCCAGTCTCACAGCTGCAGTGGGTCCAGTCTCACAGGTGCCGTTTGTCCAGTCTCACAGGTGTCAGGGGTCCAGTCTCACAAAGGTCGGGGGTCGAGTCTCACAGGTGCAATTGATGCAGTCTCACAGGTGTCGGGGATCGAGTCTCACAAGTGTCGGGGGTCCAGTCTCACAGGTGTAGTGTGTCCATGCTCACAGGTGTCGAGGGTCCAGTCTCAAAGGTGTCGGTGGTCCAGTTTCACAGATGACAGAGTTCCAGTCTCACAGGTGCAGTGGGTCCAGTCTCACAGATGTTGGGGGTTCAGTCCCACAGGTGTCGTGGGTCCAGTCTCACAAGTGTCAGTGGTACAGTCTCACATGCGCTGGGTCCAGCCTCACAGATGTTTGGGGTCAAGTCTCGCAGCTGTCGGGGTTCCAGTCTCACAGGTGTCGGGGTTCCAGTCTCAGAGCTTTCGGGGTTCCATTCTCACAGTTGTCGGGGGACCAGTCTCTCAGGTGTCGGGGGTCCAGTCTCACAGGCGCAGTCGGTCCATTCTCACAGTTGTCACGGCTCCAGTCTCACAGTTTTCGTGGGTCCAGTCTCACAGGTGTTGGGGGTCCAGTCTCACAGAAGTCAGGGATCGAGTCTCACAGTGGTCGGGGGTTCAGTCTCACAGGTTTCGGGGGTCCAGTTTCAAAGGTGTCGGGGGTCCAGTCTCACAGGTGGTGTGTCCATTCTCACAGGTGTCGGGGGTCCATTCTCAAAAGTCCTGTGTGTCCACTCTCACAGGTGTAAGGGGTCAAGTCTCTCAGGTGTCGGGGGTCCAGTCTCACAGGTGTCAGGGGTCCAGTCTCACTAGTGCCGTGGGTCCAGTCTCACAAGTGCAGTGGATCCAGTCTCACAGTTGTCGGGGCTCCAGTCTCAAAGGTATTGGGTGTCCAGTCTCATAGGTGTTGGGGGTCCACACTCACAGGTGCAGTGGGTCCAGTCTCACAGATGTCAGGGATCCAGTCTCTCAGGTGTTGGGGGTCCAGTCTCACAGGTGTCAGGGGTCCAGTCTCACAGGTGCAGTGGGTCCAGTCTCACAGGTGTCGGGGGTCCAGTCTCACATGTGTCAGGGGTCCAGTCTCACAGGTGTGGAGGGTGCAGTCTCACAGGTGCAGTTGGTCCAGTCTCACAGGGGCATTCGGTTCAGTCTCACATGTGTCGGGGGTGCAGTATCACAGGTGTCAGGGGTCCAGTCTCACAGGCGGTGGGTCCAGTCTCACAGGTGCAGTGGATCCAGTCTCACAGTTGTCGGGGCTCCAGTCTCACAGGTATCGGGTGTCCAGTCTCATAGGTGTTGGGGGTCCACACTCACAGGTGCAGTGGGTCCAGTCTCACAGGAGTCGGGTATCCAGTCTCACAGTGGTCGGGGCCGAGTCTCACAGGTGGAGTTGTTCCAGTCTCACACGTGTCAGGGGTCCAGTCTCACAGGTTTCGGGGGTCCAGTCTCACAGGTGTCGGGGGTCCAGTCTCTCAGGTGTTGGGGGTCCACTCTCACAGGTGCAGTGGGTCCAGTCTCACAGGAGTCGGGGATCCAGTCTCACAGTGGTCGGTGGTCCAGTCTAACAGGTGTCGAGGGTCCAGTCTCACAGATGTCGGGGGTCCAGTCTCACAGGCATCAGGGGTCCAGTCTCACAGGCGGTGTGTCCATTCTCACAGGTGTCACGGGTCCAGTCTCTCAGGTGTTGGGGGTCCAGTCTCACAGGTATCAGGGGTCCAGCCTCACAGGTGCAGTTGGTCCAGTCTCACAGGTGTCGGGGGTCCAGTCCCACAGTTGTCAGGGGTCCAGTCTCACAGGTGTCGTGGGTGCAGTCTCACAGGTGCAGTTGGTCCAGTCTCAGAGGGGCATTCGGTTCAGTCTCACAGGTGTCGGGGTCCAGTATCACAGGTGTCAGAGGTCCAGTCCCACAAGCGTTGGGTCCAGTCTCACAGGTGCAGTGTGCCCAGTCTCTCAGGTGCCATTGATCCAGTCTCACAGGTGTGAGGGGTCCACTCTCAAAGGTGTCGGGGGTGGAGTCAACAGTTGCAGTTGATCCAGTCTCTCAGGTGTCAGGGGTCGAGTCTCACAATTATCGGGGGTCCAGTCTCAGGGGTTTCGGTGGTCCAGTCTCAAAGGTGTCTGGTGTCCAGTCTCACAAGTGTTGGTTGTCCAATCTCACCGGTTTCGGGGGTCCAGTCTCACAGGTGTCGGGGGTCAAGTCTCACAGGTGTCTGGGTTCCACTCTCACAGGTGTCTGTGTTCCACTCTCACAGGTGTCGGAGGTCCAGTCTCACAGGTGCAGTCGGTGAGGTCTCAAAGGTGCAGTGGGGCCTGTCTCACAGGTGTAGTGGGTCAACTTTCACAGGCGTCAGGCGTCCAGTCTCACAGGTGTCAGGGGCCCAGTCTCACAGTTTTCGGGGTCCAGACTCACAGGTGTCAGGCATTCAGTCTCACTGGTGCAGTGGGTCCAGTCTCACAGGTTTCATGGGCCCAATCTCACAGGTGTCAGGTGTCCAATCTCACAGGCAGTGCGTCCAGTCTCACAGGTGTCAGGGGTCCAGCCTCACAGGTTTACTGGGTCCAGTTTCACAGGTGTCAGGAGTCCAGTCTCACAGGTGTCGGGGGTCGAGTCTCAGTGGTGTCAGGGTTCCAGACTCAGTGGTCGGGTGTCGAGTCTCATTGATGCAGTTGGGCCAGTCTCACAGGTTTCAGAGGACAGTCTCACTGGTACATGCGTCCAGTCTCACAGGTGTCTGGCTTCCAGTCTCACAGGTGTCGTGGTTCCAGTCTCTCAGATGTCGGGGTCCCGTCTCACAGGTGTCAGGGATCCAGTCTCACAGGTGTCAGGGGTCCAGTCTCACAGGTGTCGGGTGTCCTGTCTCACAGGTGTCTGAGTTCCAGTCTCTCGTGTGCAGTAGGTCCAGTCTCACAGGTGCAGTGGGACTAGTCTCACAGGTGTTGGGGGTCGAGTCTGTCAGGTGCAGTTGGTCCAGTCTCACAGGGGCATTCGGTCCAGTCTCACAAGTGTCGGGGTTCCAGTCTCAAAGGTGTCAGGGGTCCAGTCTCACAGGCGGTGGGTCCAGCCTCACAGCTGCAGTGTGTCCAGTCTCACAGGTGCCGTTGATCCAGTCTCACAGGTGTCAGGGGTCCAGTCTCACAGGTGTCGGGGGTGGAAACTCACAGTTGCAGTTGATCCAGTCACACAAGTGTCGGGTGTCGAGTTTCACAAGTTTTGGGGGTCCAGTCTCACAGGTTTCAGTGGTCCAGTCTCCAAGGTGTTGGTTGTCCAGTCTCACAGGTGTCAGTTGTCCAGTCCCACAGGTGTCGGGGGTCAAGTCTCACAGGTGTCGGGTGTCTAGTCTCACAGGTATCGGAGTTACTGTCTCATAGATGTCGGGCGTCCAGTCTCACAGGTGTCGGGGCTCCAGTCTCACAGGTGTCGGTGGTCCACTCTCACAGGTGCAGTGGGTCCAGTCTCACAGGTGTTGGGGTTCCAGTCTCACAGGTGTCGGGGGTCTACTCTCACAGGTGCAGTGGGTCCAGTTTCACAGGTGTCAGGGGTTCAGTCTCGCATGTGTCGTGGGTCCAGTCTCACAGGTGTCAGGGGTCCAATCTCACAGGCGGTGGGTCCAGTCTCACAGGTACATTGTGTCCAGTCTCACAGGTGTCAGGGGTGCAGTCTCACAGGTGTCAGGGGTCCAGTCTCACAGGTGTCAGGGGTTCAGGCTCACAGTGGTCAGGGCCGAGTCTCACAGGTACAGTTGGTCCAGTCTCACAGGTGTCAGGGGTGCAGTCTCATAGGTTTCGGGGGTCCAGTCCCACAGGTGTCGGGGGTCCAGTCTCTCAGGAGTCGGGGGTGCAGCCTCACAAGTGCAGTCGGAGCAGCCTCACAGTTGTCGGGGCTCCAGTCTCACAGGTATCGGGGGTCCAGTCTCACAGATGTTGGGGGTCCAGTCTCACAGGTATCAGGGGTCCAGTCTCATAGGCGGTGTGTCCACTCTCACAGGTGTCGGGGGTCCATTCTCACAAGTGCTGTGTGTCCAGTCTCACTGGAGTCAGGGGTCCAGTCTCTCAGGTGTTGGGGGTCCAGTCTCTCAGGAGTCAGCGGTCCAGTCTCACTAGTGACGTGGGTCCCGTCTCACAGGTGCAGTGGGTCCATTCTCACAGGTGTCGGGGGTTCAGTCTCACAGGTGTCAGGGGTCCAGTCTCACAGGTGTCAGGGGTCCAGTCTCACAGGTGTCAGGGGTCCAGTCTCACAGGTGTCGGGTGTCCTGTCTCACAGGTGTCTGGGTTCCAGTCTCTCATGAGCAGTCGGTCCAGTCTCACAGGTGCAGTGGGTCCAGTCTCACAGGTGTTGGGGTCCAGTCTCACAGGTATCGGGGTCCAGTCTCACAGGTGTCGTGGTTGCAGTCTCACAGGTGCAGTATTTCCAGTCTCACAGGGGCATTCGGTTCAGTCTCACAGGTGTCGGTGGTCCAGTCTCACAGGTGTCAGGGGTCCAGTATCACAGGTGCAGTGTGTCCAGACTCCCAGTTGCCATTGGTCCAGTCTCACAAATGTCAGGGGTCCACTCTCACAGCTGTCGGGGGTGGAGTCTACAGTTGCATTTTATCCAGTCTCTCAGGTGTCAGGGGTCGAATCTCACAATTGTCGGGGGTCAAGTCTCACATGTTTCGGTGGTCCAGTCTCAAAGGTGTCGGTGGTCCAGTCTCACACGTGTTGGTTGTCCAGTCTCAGGTTTCGGTGGTCCAGTCTCACAGGTGTCGGGGGTCAAATCTCACAGGTGTCTCGTTTCCACTCTCACAGTTGTCTGGGTTCCACTCTCACAGGTATTGGGGGTCCAGTCTCACAGGTGCAGTCGGTGAGGTCTCAAAGGTGCAGTGGGGCCTGTCTCACAGGTGTAGTGGATAAACTCTCACAGGTGTCGAGTGTCCAGTCTCACAGGTGTCAGGGGCCCAGTCTCATAGGTGTCGGGGGTTCAGTCTTACAGGTGTCGGAGGTCCAGTCTCATAGGTGCAGTGGATCCAGTCTCACAGGTGTAGGAGCTCCAGTCTCACAGGTGTAGGAGCTCAAGTCTCACAGGTGTCGGGGTCCAGTCTCACAGGTGTCAGGCATCCAGTCTCACTGGTACAGTGGGTCCAGTCTCACAGGTGTCATGGGCCCACTCTCACAAGTGTCAGGTGTCCAATCTCACAGGCAGTGCGTCCAGCCTCACAGGTGTACTGGGTCCAGTCTCACAGGTGTCAGGAGTCCAGTCTCACAGGTGTCGGGGGTCCAGACTCAGAGGTGTCAGGGTTCCAGTCTCACAGTGGTCGGGGGTCGAGCCTCACTGCTGCAGTTGGTCCAGTCTCACAGGTGTCAGGGGACAGTCCCACTGGTACATGCGTCCAGTCTCACAGGTGTCTGGCTTCCAGTCTCACATGTGTCGGAGTCCAGTCTAACAGGTTTCAGGGTTCCAGTCTCACAGCTGCAGTGGATTCAGTCCCACAGGTGTCGGGGGTGCAGTCTCACAGGTGTCAGGGGTCCAGTCTCATAGGGGTCAGGGGTCTAGTCTCACAGGTGTTGCGGGTCAAGTCTGTCAGGTGCAGTTGGTCCAGTCTCATAGGGGCATTCGGTCCAGTCTCACAAGTGTCGGGGGTTCAGTCTCAAAGGTGACAGTGATCCAGTCTCACAGGCGGTGGATCCAGCCTCACAGGTGCAGTTTGTCCAGTCTCACAGGTGCCGTTGGTCCAGTCTCACAGGTGTCAGGGTTCCAGTCTCACAGGTGTCGGGGGTGGTGTCTCACAGTTGCAGTTGATCCAGTCTTACAGGTGTCAGGGGTCGAGTCTCACAAGTGTTGGGGTCCAGTCTCACAGGTTTCAGTGGTCCAGTCTCAAAGGTGTCGGTGGTCCAGTCTCACAGGTGTCAGTTGTCCAGTCTCACAGGTGTCGGTGTCCAGTCTCACAGGTGTCGGGGGTCAAGTCTCACAGGTGTCGGGGGTCAAGTCTCACAGGTGTCGGGGGTCAAGTCTCACAGGTGTCGGAGTTACTGTCTCATAGATGTCGGGCGTCCAGTCTCACAGGTGTCGGTGGTCCAGTCTCACAGGTGTCGGGGGTCCACTCTCACAGGTGCAGTGGGTCCAGTCTCACAGGTGTCAGGGGTTCATTCTCGCATGTGTCGTGGGTCCAGTCTCACAGGTGTCAGCGGTCCAGTCTCACAGGCGGTGTGTCCATTCTCACAGGTGTCAGGGTTCCATTCTCACAAGTGCTGTGTGTCCAGTCTCATAGGAGTCAGGGGTCCAGTCTTTCAGGTGTTGGGGGTCCAGTCTCACAGGTGTCAGGGGTCCAGTCTCACTAGTCACGTGGATCCAGTCTCACAGGTGCAGTGGGTCCATTCTCACAGGTGTCGGGGCTCCAGTCTCACAGGTGTCAGGGGTCCAGTCACACAGGTGTCAGGTGTCCAGTCTCACAGGTGTCGGGTGTCCTTCCTCACAGGTGTCTGGGTTCCAGTCTCTCATGAGCAGTAGGTCCAAACTCACAGGTGCAGTGGGTCCAGTCTCACAGGTGTTGTGGGTCCAGTCTCACAGGTATCGGGGTCCAGTCTCACAGTTGTCGTGGGTGCAGTCTCACAGGTGCAGTTTATCCAGTCTCACAGGGGCATTCGGTTCGGTCTCACAGGTGTCGGCAGTTCAGTCTCACAGGTGTCATGGGTTCAGTCTCACAGGTGCAGTGTGTCCAGTCTCCCAGTTGCCATTGGTCCATTCTCAGGGGTGTCAGGGGTCCACTCTCACAGGTGTCGGGGGTTGAGTCTACAGTTGCAGTTGATCCAGTCTCTCAGGTGTCAGGGGTGGAATCTCACAATTGTCGGGGGTCCAGTCTCACAGGTTTCGGTGGTCCAGTCTCAAATGTGCCGGGGGTCCAGTCTCAGAGGTGTCGGGCATCAAATCTCACAGGTGTCTTGGTTTCACTCTCACAGGTGTCTTGGTTCCACTCTCACAGGTGTCGGGGGTCCAGTCTCACAAGTGCAGTCGGTGAGGTCTCAAAGGTGCAGTGGAGCCAGTCTCACAGGTGTAGTGGATCAATTCTCACAGGTTTCGGGTGTCCAGTCTCACAGGTTTCAGGGGCCCAGTGTCATAGGTGTCGGGGGTTCAGTCTTACAGGTGTCGGAATTCCAGTCTCACAGGTGCAGTGGGTCCAATCTCACAGGTGTCGGAGCTCCAGTCTCACAGGTGTCGGGGGTCCAATTTCAAAGGTGTCGGGGTCCAGTCTCACAGGTGTCAGGGGTCCAGTCTCACAGGTGGTGTGTCCATTCTCACAGGTGTCGGGTGTCCAGTCTCTCAGGTGTCGAGGGTCCAGTCTCACAGGTTCAGTCGGTACTGTCTCACAGGTGTTGGAGCTCCAGTCTCACAGGTGTCGGGGGTCCAGTCTCACAGGTGTCGGGGCTCCGGTCTCACAGGTGTCGGGGGTCCAGTCTCACAAGTGTCAGTGGTACAGTCTCACAGGTGCTGGGTCCAGCCTCACAGATATTTGGGGTCCAGTCTCACAGCTGTCGGGGTTCCACTCTCACAGGTGTCGGGGTTCCAGCCTCACAGGTGTCGGGGTTCCAGTCTCACAGGTGTCGGGGTTCCAGTCTCACAGGTGTCGGTGGACCAGTCTCGCAGGTGTCGGGGGTCCAGTCTCACAGGCGCAGTCACTCCAGTCTCACAGTTGTCGCAGCTCCAGTCTCACAGATTTCAGGGTTCCAGTCTCACAGGTGTTAGGGGTCCAGTCTCACAGGATGCGGGGATCCAGTCTCACAGTGGTAGGGGGTCCAGTCTCACAGGTTTTGGGGGTCCAGTATCAAAGGTGTCGGGGTCCAGTCTCACAGGTGTCAGGGGTCCAGTCTCACAGGTGTCAGTGTCCAGTTTCTCAGGTGTCGGTGGTCCAGTCTCACAGGTTCAGTCGGTACAGTCACACAGCTGTTGGAGCTCCAGTCTCACAGGTGTCGGGGGTCCAGTCTCACAGGTGTAATGTGTCCATGCTCACAGGTGTTGGGGGTCCAGTCTCAAAGGTGTCGGTGGTCCAGTCGCAAACATGTCAGAGTTCCAGTCTCACAGGTGCAGTGGGTCCAGTCTCACAGATGTCGGGGGTTCAGTCTCACAGGTGTCGTGGGTCCAGTCTCACAGGTGTCGGGGTTCCAGTCTCACAGGTGTCGGGGTTCCAGTCTCACAGGTGTCGTGGGTTCAGTCTCACAGGCGCAGTCGGTCCAGTCGCACAGTTGTCGCAGCTCCAGTCTCACTGTTTTCAGGGGTCCAGTCTCACAGGTGTTAGGGGTCCAATCTCACAGGAGTCGGGGTCCATTCTCACAGGTGTCGGGGGTCCAATCTCAAAAGTGCCGTGTGTCCAGTCTCACAGGTGTCAGGGTTCCAGTCTCACAGGTGTCGGGTGTCCAGTCTCTCAGGTGTCGGGGGTCCAGTCTCACAGTTTCAGTCGGTACAGTCTCACAGGTGTTGGAGCTCCAGTCTCACAGGTGTCGGGGGTCCAGTCTCACAGGTGTCAGGGGTCCAGTCTCACAGGTGTCAGTGTCCAGTTTCTCAGGTGTCGGTGGTCCAGTCTCACAGGTTCAGTCGGTACAGTCTCACAGCTGTTGGAGCTCCAGTCTCACAGGTGTAGGGGGCCCAGTCTCACAGGTGTAATGTGTCCATGCTCACAGGTGTTGGGGGTCCAGTCTCACAGGTTCAGTCGGTACAGTGTCACAGGTGTCGGGGCTCCGGTCTCACAGGTGTCGGGGGTCCAGCCTCACAAGTGTCAGTGGTACAGTCTCACAGGCGCTGGGTCCAGCCTCACAGGTCTTTGGGGTCCAGTCTCGCAGCTGTCGGGGTTCCACTCTCACAGGTGTCGGGGTTCCACTCTCACAGGTGTCGGGGTTCCACTCTCACAGGTGTCGGCGGTACAGTCTCACAGGTATCAGGGGTTCAGTCTCACAGGTGCAGTGTGTCCAGTCTCCCAGTTGCCATTGGTCCAGTCTCACAGGTGTCAGGGGTCCACTCTCACAGGTGTCGGGGGTGGAGTTACTACAGTTGCAGTTGATCCAGTCTCTCAGGTGTCAGGGGTCGAATCTCACAATTGTCGGGGGTCCAGTCTCACAGGTTTCGGTGGTCCAGTCTCAAATGTGCCGGGGGTCCAGTCTCAGAGGTGTCGGGGGTCAAATCTCACAGGTGTCTTGGTTCCACTCTCACAGGTGTCTTGGTTCCACTCTCACAGGTGTCGGGGGTCCAGTCTCACAGGTGCAGTCGGTGAGGTCTCAAAGGTGCAGTGGGGCCAGTCTCACAGGTGTAGTGGATCAATTCTCACAGGTTTCGGGTGTCCAGTCCCACAGGTTTCAGGTGCCCAGTGTCATAGGTGTCGGGGGTTCAGTCTTATAGGTGTCGGAGGTCCAGTCTCACAGGTGCAGTGGGTCCAGTCTCACAAGTGTCGGAGCTCCAGTCTGACAGGTGTCGGGGGTCCAGTTTCAAAGGTGTCGGGGTCCAGTCTCACAGGTGTCAGGGGTCCAGTCTCACAGGTGGTGTGTCCATTCTCACAGGTGTCGGGTGTCCAGTCTCTCAGGTGTCGGGGGTCCAGTCTCACAGGTTCAGTCGGTACAGTCTCACAGGTGTCGGAGGTCCAGTCTCACAGGTGTCGGGGTCCAGTCTCACAGGTGTCAGGGTTCCTGTCTCACAGGTCTCGGGTGTCCAGTCTCTCAGGTGTCGGTGGTCCAGTCTCACAGGTTCAGTCGGTACAGTCTCACAGGTGTTGGAGCTCCAGTCTCACAGGTGTCGGGGGTCCAGTCTCACAGGTGTAATGTATCCATGCTCACAGGTGTTGGGGGTCGAGTCTCAAAGCTGTCGGTGGTCCAGTCTCACAGATGTCAGAGTTCCAGTCTCACAGGTGCAGTGGGTCCAGTCTCACAGATGTCGGGGGTTCAGTCTCACAGGTGTCGTGGGTCCAGTCTCACAAGTGTCAGTGGTACAGTCTCACAGGCGCTGGGTCCAGCCTCACAGGTGTTTGGGGTGCAGTCTCACAGCTGTCGGGGTTCCAGTCTCACAGGTGTCGGGGTTCCAGTCTCACAGGTGTCGGGGTTCAAGTCTCACAGGTGTTGGGTCTCCAGTCTCACAGGCGCAGTCGGTCCAGTCTCACAGTTGTCACAGCTCCAGTCTCACAGTTTTCAGGGGTCCAGTCTCACAGGTGTTAGGGGTCCAGTCTCACAGGAGTCGGGGTCCATTCTCACAGGTGTCGGGGGTCCAATCTCAAAAGTGCCGTGTGTCCAGTCTCACAGGTGTCAGGGTTCCAGTCTCACAGGTGTCGGGTGTCCAGTCTCTCAGTTGTCGGGGGTCCAGTCTCACAGGTTCAATCGGTACAGTCTCACAGGTGTCGGAGCTCCAGTCTCACAGGTGTCGGGGGTCCAGTCTCACAGGTGTCGGGGCTCCGGTCTCACAGGTGTCGGGGGTCCAGTCTCACAGGTGGTGTGTCCATTCTCACAGGTGTCGGGTGTCCAGTCTCTCAGATGTCGGGGGTCCAGTCTCACAGGTTCAGTCGGTACAGTCTCACAGGTGACGGAGCTCCAGTCTCACAGGTGTCGGGGTCCCGTCTCACAGGTGCCGGGGCTCCGGTCTCACAGGTGTCGGGGGTCCAGTCTCACAAGTGTCAGTGGTACAGTCTCACAGGTGCTGGGTCCAGCCTCATTGGTCTTTGGGGTCCCGTCTCGCAGCTGTCGGGATTCCACTCTCAGAGGTGTCTGGGTTCCAGTCTCACAGGTGTCGGGGTTCCAGTCTTACAGGTGTCGGGGGACCAGTCTCACAGGTGTCGGGGGTCCAGTCTCACAGGCGCAGTCGGTCCAGCCTCACAGTTGTCGCAGCTCCAGCCTCACAGTTTTCAGGAGTCCAGTCTCACAGGTGTTAGGGGTCCAGTCTCACAGGAGTCGGGGATCCAGTCTCACAGTGGTCAGCGGTCCAGTCTCACAGGTTTTGTGGGTCCAGTATCAAAGGTGTCGGGTTCCAGTCTCACAGGTGTCAGGGATCCAGTCTCAGGTGGTGTGTCCAGTCTCACAGGTGTCAGGGTTCCAGTCTCACATGTGTTGGAGCTCCAGTCTCACAGGTGTCGGGGGTCCAGTCTCACAGGTGTCGGGGCTCCGGTCTCACAGGTGTCGGGGGTCCAGTCTCACAAGTGTCAGTGGTACAGTCTCACGGGTGCTGGGTCCAGCCTCACAGATATTTGGGGTCCAGTCTCACAGCTGTCGGGGTTCCACTCTCACAGGTGTCGGGGTTCCAGCCTCACAGGTGTCGGGGTTCCAGTCTCACAGGTGTCGGGGTTCCAGTCTCACAGGTGTCGGGGGACCAGTCTCGCAGGTGTCAGGGGTCCAGTCTCACAGGCGCAGTCACTCCAGTCTCACAGTTGTCGCAGCTCCAGTCTCACAGTTTTCTGGGGTCCAGTCTCACAGGTGTTAGGGGTCCAGTCTCACAGGATGCGGGGATCCAGTCTCACAGTGGTAGGGGGTCCAGTCTCACAGGTTTTGGGGGTCCAGTATCAAAGGTGTCGGGGTCCAGTCTCACAGGTGTCAGGGGTCCAGTCTCACAGGTGTCAGTGTCCAGTCTCTCAGGTGTCGGTGGTCCAGTCTCACAGGTTCAGTCGGTACAGTCTCACAGCTGTTGGAGCTCCAGTCTCACAGGTGTCGGGGGTCCAGTCTCACAGGTGTAATGTGTCCATGCTCACAGGTGTTGGGGGTCCAGTCTCAAAGGTGTCGGTGGTCCAGTCGCAAACATGTCAGAGTTCCAGTCTCACAGGTGCAGTGGGTGCAGTCTCACAGATGTCGGGGGTTCAGTCTCACAGGTGTCGTGGGTCCAGTCTCACAGGTGTCGGGGTTCCAGTCTCACAGGTGTCGGGGTTCCAGTCTCACACGTGTCGTGGGTTCAGTCTCACAGGCGCAGTCGGTCCAGTCGCACAGTTGTCGCAGCTCCAGTCTCACTATTTTCAGGGGTCCAGTCTCACAGGTGATAGGGGTCCAGTCTCACAGGAGTCGGGGTCCATTCTCACAGGTGTCGGGGGTCCAATCTCAAAAGTGCCGTGTGTCCAGTCTCACAGGTGTCAGGGTTCCAGTCTCACAGGTGTCGGGTGTCCAGTCTCTCAGGTGTCGGGGGTGCAGTCTCACAGTTTCAGTCGGTACAGTCTCACAGGTGTTGGAGCTCCAGTCTCACAGGTGTCGGGGGTCCAGTCTCACAGGTGTCGGGGCTCCGGTCTCACAGGTGTCGGGGGTCCAGTCTCACAGGTTCAGTCGGTACAGTCTCACAGGTGTTGGAGCTCCAATCTCACAGGTGTCGGGGGTCCAGTCTCACAGGTGTCGGGGCTCCGGTCTCACAGGTGTCGGGGGTCCAGCCTCACAAGTGTCAGTGGTACAGTCTCACAGGCGCTGGGTCCAGCCTCACAGGTCTTTGGGGTCCAGTCTCGCAGCTGTCAGGGTTCCACTCTCACAGGTGTCGGGGTTCCACTCTCACAGGTGTCGGGGTTCCACTCTCACAGGTGTCGGCGGTACAGTCTCACAGGTATCAGGGGTTCAGTCTCACAGGTGCAGTGTGTCCAGTCTCCCAGTTGCCATTGGTCCAGTCTCACAGGTGTCAGGGGTCCACTCTCACAGGTGTCGGGGGTGGAGTTACTACAGTTGCAGTTGATCCAGTCTCTCAGGTGTCAGGGGTCGAATCTCACAATTGTCGGGGGTCCAGTCTCACAGGTTTCGGTGGTCCAGTCTCAAATGTGCCGGGGGTCCAGTCTCAGAGGTGTCGGGGGTCAAATCTCACAGGTGTCTTGGTTCCACTCTCACAGGTGTCTTGGTTCCACTCTCACAGGTGTCGGGGGTCCAGTCTCACAGGTGCAGTCGGTGAGGTCTCAAAGGTGCAGTGGGGCCAGTCTCACAGGTGTAGTGGATCAATTCTCACAGGTTTCGGGTGTCCAGTCCCACATGTTTCAGGTGCCCAGTGTCATAGGTGTCGGGGGTTCAGTCTTATAGGTGTCGGAGGTCCAGTCTCACAGGTGCAGTGGGTCCAGTCTCACAAGTGTCAGAGCTCCAGTCTGACAGGTGTCGGGGGTCCAGTTTCAAAGGTGTCGGGGTCCAGTCTCACAGGTGTCAGGGGTCCAGTCTCACAGGTGGTGTATCCATTCTCACAGGTGTCGGGTGTCCAGTCTCTCAGGTGTCGGGGGTCCAGTCTCACAGGTTCAGTCGGTACAGTCTCACAGGTGTCGGAGGTCCAGTCTCACAGGTGTCGGGGTCCAGTCTCACAGGTGTCAGGGTTCCTGTCTCACAGGTCTCGGGTGTCCAGTCTCTCAGGTGTCGGTGGTCCAGTCTCACAGGTTCAGTCGGTACAGTCTCACAGGTGTTGGAGCTCCAGTCTCACAGGTGTCGGGGGTACAGTCTCACAGGTGTAATATATCCATGCTCACAGGTGTTGGGGGTCGAGTCTCAAAGCTGTCGGTGGTCCAGTCTCACAGATGTCAGAGTTCCAGTCTCACAGGTGCAGTGGGTCCAGTCTCACAGTTGTCGGGGGTTCAGTCTCACAGGTGTCGTGGGTCCAGTCTCACAAGTGTCAGTGGTACAGTCTCACAGGCGCTGGGTCCAGCCTCACAGGTATTTGGGGTGCAGTCTCACAGCTGTCGGGGTTCCAGTCTCACAGGTGTCGGGGTTCCAGTCTCACAGGTGTCGGGGTTCAAGTCTCACAGGTGTTGGGTCTCCAGTCTCACAGGCGCAGTCGGTCCAGTCTCACAGTTGTCACAGCTCCAGTCTCACAGTTTTCAGGGGTCCAGTCTCACAGGTGTTAGGGGTCCAGTCTCACAGGAGTCGGGGTCCATTCTCACAGGTGTCGGGGGTCCAATCTCAAAAGTGCCGTGTGTCCAGTCTCACAGGTGTCAGGGTTCCAGTCTCACAGGTGTCGGGTGTCCAGTCTCTCAGTTGTCGGGGGTCCAGTCTCACAGGTTCAATCGGTACAGTCTCACAGGTGTCGGAGCTCCAGTCTCACAGGTGTCGGGGGTCCAGTCTCACAGGTGTCGGGGCTCCGGTCTCACAGGTGTCGGGGGTCCAGTCTCACAGGTGGTGTGTCCATTCTCACAGGTGTCGGGTGTCCAGTCTCTCAGATGTCGGGGGTCCAGTCTCACAGGTTCAGTCGGTACAGTCTCACAGGTGTCGGAGCTCCAGTCTCACAGGTGTCGGGGTCCCGTCTCACAGGTGCCGGGGCTCCGGTCTCACAGGTGTCGGGGGTCCAGTCTCACAAGTGTCAGTGGTACAGTCTCACAGGTGCTGGGTCCAGCCTCATTGGTCTTTGGGGTCCCGTCTCGCAGCTGTCGGGATTCCACTCTCACAGGTGTCGGGGTTCCAGTCTCACAGGTGTCGGGGTTCCAGTCTTACAGGTGTCGGGGGACCAGTCTCACAGGTGTCGGGGTTCCAGTCTCACAGGCACAGTCGGTCCAGCCTCACAGTTGTCGCAGCTCCAGCCTCACAGTTTTCAGGAGTCCAGTCTCACAGGTGTTAGGGGTCCAGTCTCACAGGAGTCGGGGATCCAGTCTCACAGTGGTCAGCGGTCCAGTCTCACAGGTTTTGTGGGTCCAGTATCAAAGGTGTCGGGTTCCAGTCTCACAGGTGTCAGGGATCCAGTCTCAGGTGGTGTGTCCAGTCTCACAGGTGTCAGGGTTCCAGTCTCACAGGTGTTGGGTGTCCAGTCTCTCAGGTGTCGCTGGTCCAGTCTGACAGGTTCATTCGGTACAGTCTCACAGGTGTTGGAGCTCCAGTCTCACAGGTGTCGGGGGTCCAGTCTCACAGCTGTAATGTGTCCATGCTCACAGGTGTTGGGGGTCCAGTCTCAAAGGTGTCGGTGGTCCAGTCTCACAGATGTCAGAGTTCCAGTCTCACAGGTGTAGTGGGTCCAGTCTCACAGATGTCGGGGTTTCAGTCTCACAAGTGTCGTGGGTCCAGCCTCACACGTGTCAGTGGTACAGTCTCACAGGCGCTGGGTCCAGCCTCACAGTTGTTTGGGGTCCAGTCTCGCAGCTTTCGGGGTTCCAGTCTCACAGGTGTCGGGGTTCCAGTCTCACAGGTGTTGGGGTTCCAGTCTCACAGGCGCCGTCGGCCCAGTCTCACAGTTGTCGCAGCTCCAGTCTCACAGTTTTCAGGGGTCCAGTCTCACAGGTGTTAGGGGTCCAGTCTTACAGAAGTCGGGGTCCATTCTCACAGGTGTCGGGGGTCCAATCTCAAAAGTGCCGTGTGTCCAGTCTCACAGGTGTCAGGGTTCCAGTCTCACAGGTGTCGGGTGTCCAGTCTCTCAGCTGTCGGGGGTCCAGTCTCACAGGTTCAGTCGGTACAGTCTCACAGGTGTCGGGGGTCCAGTCTCACAGGTGTTGGGGGTCAAGTCTCACAGGTATCGGGGGACCAGTCTCACAGGTGCAGTTGGTCCAGTCTCACAGGGGCATTCGGTCCAGTCGCACAATTGTCAGGGGTCCAGTCTCACAGGTGTCAGGGGTCCAGTCTCACAGGCGGTGGGTCCAGCCTCACAGCTGCAGTGTGTCCAGTCTCACAGGTGCCGTTGGTCCAGTCTCACAGGTGTCAGGGGTCCAGTCTAAAAGGTGTCGGGGGTGGAGTCTGACATTTGCAGTTGATCCAGTCTCACAAGTTTCGGGGGTCCTGTCTCACAAGTTTCAGTGGTCCAGTCTCAAAGGTATCGGTGGTCCACTCTCACAGGTGTCAGTTGTCCAGTTCCACAGGTGTCGGGGGTCCAGTCTCACAGGTGTCTGGGATCCAATCTCACAGGTGTCGGGGGTCCAGTCTCACAGGTGCAGTCGGTACAGTCTCACAGGTGTCAGAGCTCCAGTCTCACAGGTGTCGGGGGTCCAGTCTCACAGGTGTAATGTGTCCATGCTCACAGGTGTTGGGAGTCCAGTCTCAAAGGTGTCGGTGGTCCAGTCTCACAGATGTCAGAGTTCCAGTCTCACAGGTGCAGTGGGTCCAGTCTCACAGATGTTGGGGATTCAGTCTCACAGGTGTCATGGGTTCAGTCTCACAAGTGTCAGTGGTACAGTCTCACAGGCGCTGGGTCCAGCCTCACGGGTGTTTGGGGTCCAGTCTCGCAGCTGCCGGGGTTCCAGTCTCACAGCTGTCGGGGTTCCAGTCTCACAGGTGTCGGGGTTCCAGTCTCACAGGTGTAGATGGTCAAGACTCACAGGTGCCGGGGGTCGAGTCTCACAGGTATCGGGTGACCAGTCTCACAGGTTTTGGTGGTCCAGTCTCATAGGTGCATTGGTTCAGTCTCACAGGTGTCGGGGGTCCAGTCTCACAGGTGCATTCGGTCCAGTCTCACGTGTCAGTGTCCAGTCTCTCACGTGTCAGTGTCCAGTCTCACACGTGTCGGGGGTCCATTCTCACAGGTGTCGGGGGTCCAGTCTCACTGGAGTCGGGTGTCTAGTCTCAGAGGTGTCGGAGTTACTGTCTCATATATGTCAGGGGCCCAGTCTCACAGGTGTCGGGGGCCCAGTTTCACAGGTGCAGTGGGTCCAGTCTCACAGGTGCAGTGGGTCCAGTCTCACAGGTGCCGGGGATCCAATCTCACAGGTGTTGGGGGTCCACTCTCACAGGTGCAGTGGGTCCAGTTACACAGGTGTCAGGGGTTCAGTCTCACAGGCGGTGGGTCCAGTCTCACAGGTGTCAGGGGTCCAGTCTCACAGTGGTCGAGGCCGAGTCTCACAGGTACAGTTGGTACTGTCTCACAGGTGTAAGGGGTCCAGTCTCACAGGTTACGGGGGTCCAGTCTCACAGGTGCAGTCGGTCCAGTCTCACAGTTGTCGGGGCTCCAGTCTCACAGGTATCAGGGGTCCAGTCTCACAGGAGTTGGGGGTCCACTCTCACAGGTGCAGTGGGTCTAGTCTCACATGAATCGGGGATACAGTCTCACACTGGTCGGGGGTCCAGTCTCACAGGTGTCGGGGGTCCAGTCTGACAGATGTCGGGCGTCCAGTCTCACAGATGTCAGGGGTCCAGTCTCACAGGTGGTGTGTCCATTCTCAAAAGTGTCGGGGGTCCAATCTCACAAATGCTGTGTGTCCAGTCTCACAGGTGTCAGGGGTCCAGTCTCTCAGGTGTTGGCATTCTAGTCTCACAGGTCTCAGGCGTCCAGTCTCACTAGTGACGTGGGTCCAGTCTCACAGGTGCAGTGGGTCCAGTCTCACTGGTGTCGGGGGTCCAGTCTCACAGGTATCAGAGGTCCAGTCTCACAGGTGTCAGGGGTCCAGTCTCACAGGTGTCGTGTGTCCTGTCTAACTGGTGTCTGGGTCCCAGTCTCTCATGAGCAGTAGGTCCAGTCTCACAGGTGCAGTGGTTCCAGTCTCACAGGTGTCGTGGGTGCAGTCTCACAGGTGCAGTTGGTCCAGTCTCACAGGGGCATTCGGTTCAGTCTCACGGGTGTCGGGGGTCCAGTCTCACAGGTGTCAGGGGTCCAGTCTCCCAGGCGGTGGGTCCAGTCTCACAGGTGCAGTGTGTCCAGTCTCCCAGTTGCCGTTGGTCCAGTCTCACAGGTGTGAGGGGTCCACTCTCACAGGTGTCGGGGGTGGAGTCTACAGTTGTATTTGATCCAGTCTCTCAGGTGTCAGGGGTCAAGTCTCACAATTGTCGGGGGTCCAGTCTCAGGTTTCAGTGGTCCAGTCTCAAAGGTGTCGGGGGTCCAGTCTCACAAGTGTTGATTGTCCAGTCACACAGGCTTCGGGGGTCCCGTCTCACAGGTGTCGGGGGTCAAGTCTCGCAGGTGTCCGGGTTCCACTCTCACAGGTGTCTGTGTTCCACTCTCACAGGTGCAGTCGGTGAGGTCTCAAAGGTGCAGTGGGGCCAGTCTTACAGGTGTCGGAGGTCCAGTCTCACAGGTGCAGTGCGTCAAGTCTCACAGGTGTCGGAGCTCCAGTCTCAGGTGTCCGGGGTCCGGTCTCACAGGTGTCGGGGGTCTGGTCTCACAGTTTTCAGGGGTCCGGTCTCACAGGCGGTGGTTCCAGTCTCACAGCTGCAGTGGGTCCAGTCTCACAGGTGCCGTGGGTCCAATCTCACAGGTGTCAGGGGTCCAGTCTCACAGGTGTCGGGGTTCCAGTCTCACAGGTGCAATTGATGCAGTCTCACAGGTGTCGGGGGTCGACTCTCACAAGTGTCGGGGGTCCAGTCTCACAGGTGTAGGGGGTCCAGTCTCACAGGTGTTGTCGATCAAGTCTCTCAGGTGCAGTGGGGCCAGTCTCACAGGTATAGTGGATCCATTCTCACAGTTGTCGGGGCTCCAGACTCACAGGTATCGGGGGACCAGTCTCACAGGTGTTGGGCGCCCAGTCTCACAGGTGTCAGGGGTCCAGTCTCACAGGTGTCAGGGGTCCAGTCTCACAGGTGTCACGGGTCCAGTCTCACAGGTACAGTTGGTCCAGTCTCACAGGTGTCAGGGGTCCAGTCTCACAGGCTTTGGGGTCCAGTCCCACAGGTGTCGGGGGTCCAGTCTCTCAGGTGTTGAGGGTGCAGTCTCACAGGTGCAGTCGGTGCAGTGTCACAGTTGTCGGGGCTCCAGTCACACAAGTATTGGGTTTCCAGTCTCACAGGTGTGGGGAGTCCACTCTCACAGGTGCAGTGGGTCCAGTCTCACAGGAATCAGGGATACAGACTCACACTGGTCGGGGGTCCAGTTTCAGAGGTGTCAGAGGTCCAGTCTCGCAGATGTCGTGGGTTCAGTCTCACAGGTGTCAGGGGTCCAGTCTCACAGGCAGTGTGTCCATTCTCACAGGTGTCGGGTGTCCATTCTCAAGTGCTGTGGGTCCAGTCTCACAGGTGTCAGGGGTCCAGTCTCACAGGTGTCAGGGGTCCAGTCTCACAGGTGTCAAGGGTCCAGTCTCACAGGTGTCATGGGTCCAGTCTCACAAGTGTCAGTGGTACAGTCTCAAATGTGCTGGGTCCAGCCTCACAGATGTTTTGGGTCCAGTCTCACAGGTACCGTGGGTCCAGTCTCACAGGTGTCAGGGGTCCAGTCTCACAGGTGTCGGGGTTCCAGTCTCACAGGTGCAATTGATGCAGTCTCACAGGTGTCGGGGGTCGAGTCTCACAAGTGTCGGGGGTCCAGTCTCACAGGTGTAGGGGGTCCAGTCTCACAGGTGTTGTTGATCAAGTCTCACAGGTGCAGTGGGGCCTGTCTCACAGGTATAGTGGGTCCATTCTCACAGTTGTCGGGGCTCCAGACTCACAGGTATCGGGGATCCAGTCTCACAGGTGTTCGGGGTCCAATCTCCCAGGCAGTGGGTCCAGTCTCACACGTACATTGGGTCCAGTCTCACAGGTGTCAGGGGTCCAGTCTCACAGGTGTCAGGGGTCCAGTCTCACAGTGGTTGGGGCCGAGTCTCACAGGTGCAGTTGGTCCAGTCTCACAGGTGTCAGGGGTCCAGTTACACAGGATTCGTGGGCCCAGTCTCACAGGTGTCTGGGGTCCAGTCTCTCAGGTGTCGGGGGTGCAGTCTTTCAGGTGTCGGGGGAGCAGTCTCACAGGTGCAGTCGGTCCAGTCTCACAGTTGTCGGGGCTCCAGTCTCACATGCGGTGTGTCCATTCTCACAGGTGTCGGGGGTCCATTCTCTCAGGTGTTTGGGGTCCAGTCTCAAAGGTGTCAGGGGCCCAGTCTCACTAGTGACGTGGGTCCAGTCTCAGAGGTGCAGTGGCTCGATTCTCACAGGTGTCGGGGGTCCAGTCCCGCAGGTGTCAGGGGTCCAGTCTCACAGGTGTCAGAGGTCCTGTCTCACAGTGGTCGGGGCTGAGTTGCACAGGTGCAGTTGGTCCAGTCTCACAGGTGTCAGGAGTCCAGTCTCACAGGTGTCGGGTGTCCAGTCCCACAGGTGTCAGGGGTCCAGTCTCACAGTGGTGGGGGGTCGAGTCTCACCAGTGCAGTTGGTCCAGTCTCACAGGTGACAGGTGACAGTCTCACAGGTTTTGTGCGTCCAGTCTCACAGGTTTCGGGGTTCCAGTCTCTCAGATGCCGGGTGTCCAGACTCACAGGTGTCAGGGTTCCAGTCTCACAGGTATTGGGGGTCCAGTCTCTCAGGTTTCGGGGGTTCAGTTTCACAGGTGTCGGAGCTCCAGTCTCACAGGTGTCGGGGGTCCAGTCTCACAGGTGTCGGGGGCCCGGTTTCATAGGTTTCAGGGGTCCAGTCTCAAGGGCGGTGGTTCCAGTCTCATAGCTGCAGTGGGTCCAGTCTCACAGGTGCCGTGGGTCCAGTCTCACAAGTGTCAGGGGTCCAGTCTCACAAATGTCGGGGGTCGAGTCTCACAGGTGCAATTAATGCAGTCTCACAGGTGTCGGGGATCGAGTCTCACAAGTGTCGGGGGTCCAGTCTCACAGGTGTAGGGTATTCAGTCTCACAGGTGTAGTCGGTTAAGTCTCACAGGTGCAGTGGAGCCAGTCTCACAGGTGTAGTGTGTCCATGCTCACAGGTGTCGGGGGTCCAGTTTCAAAGGTGTCGGTGGTCGAGTCTCACAGATGTCAGAGTTCCAGTTTCACAGGTGCAGTGGGTCCAGTCTCACAGTTGTTGGGGATTCAGTCTCACAGGTGTCGTGGGTCCAGTCTCACAAGTGTCAGTGGTACAGTCTCACATGCGCTGGGTCCAGCCTCACAGATGTTTGGGGTCCAATCTCGCAGCTGTCGGGGTTCCAGTCTCACAGGTGTCGGGGTTCCAGTCTCAGAGCTGTTGGGGTTCCAGTCTCACAGTTGTCGGGGGACCAGTCTCTCAGGTGTCGGGGGTCCAGTCTCACAGGCGCAGTCGGTCCAGTCTCACAGTTGTCGCGGCTACAGTCTCACAATTTTCGGGGGTCCAGTCTCACAGGTGTTGGCGGTCCAGTCTCACAGAAGTCGGGGTTCCAGTCTCACAGGTGTCGGGGTTCCAGTCTCACAGGTGTAGTGGGTCAAGACTCACAGGTGCCGTGGTTCGAGTCTCACAGGTATCGGGTGTCCAGTCTCACAGGGTTCAGTGATCCAGTCTCACAGGTGCATTGGTTCAGCCTCACAGGTGTCGGGGGTCCAGGCTCACAGGTGCATTCGGTCCAGTCTCACACGTGTCAGTGTCCAGTCTCACACGTGTCGGGGGTCCATTCTCACAGGTGTCGGGGGTCCAGTCTCGCAGCTGTCAGGGTTCCAGTCTCACAGATGTCGGGGTTCCAGTCTCACAGGTGTCGGGGTTCCAGTCTCACAGGTGTAGTGGGTCAAGACTCACAGGTGCCGGGGTTCGAGTCTCACAGGTATCGGGTGTCCAGTCTCACAGGGTTCAGTGATCCAGTCTCACAGGTGCATTGGTTCAGCCTCACAGGTGTCGGGGGTCCAGGCTCACAGGTGCATTCGGTCCAGTCTCACACGTGTCAGTGTCCAGTCTCACACGTGTCGGGGGTCCATTCTCACAGGTGTCGGGGGTCCAGTCTCACAGGTGCAGTCGTTACAGTCTCACAGGTGTCAGAGCTCCAGTCTCACAGGTGTCGGGGGTCCAGTCTCACAGGTGTAATGTGTCCATGCTCACAGGTGCTGGGGGTCCAGTCTCAAAGGTGTCGGTGGTCCAGTCTCACAGATGTCAGAGTTCCAGTCTCACAGGTGCAGTGGGTCCAGTCTCACAGATGTCGGGGATTCTGTCTCACAGGTGTCGTGGGTCCAGTCTCACAAGTGTCAGTGGTACAGTCTCACAGGCGCTGGGTCCAGCCTCACAGGTGTTTGGGGTCCAGTCTCGCAGCTGTCGGGGTTCCAGTCTCACAGCTGTCGGGGTTCCGGTCTCACAGGTGTCGGGGTTCCAGTCTCACAGGTGTAGTGGGTCAAGACTCACAGGTGCCGGGGTTCGAGTCTCACAGGTATCGGGTGTCCAGTCTCACAGGTTTCAGTGATCCAGTCTCACAGGTGCATTGGTTCAGTCTCACAGGTGTCAGTGGTCCAGTCTAAAAGGTGTCGGGGGTGGAGTCTGACATTTGCAGTTGATCCAGTCTCACAAGTTTCGGGGGTCCTGTCTCACAAGTTTCAGTGGTCCAGTCTCAAATGTATCGGTGGTCCACTCTCACAGGTGTCAGTTGTCCAGTTCCACAGGTGTCGGGTGTCCAGTCTCACAGGTGTCTGGGATCCAATCTCACAGGTGTCGGGGGTCCAGTCTCACAGGTGCAGTCGTTACAGTCTCACAGGTGTCAGAGCTCCAGTCTCACAGGTGTCGGGGGTCCAGTCTCACAGGTGTAATGTGTCCATGCTCACAGGTGCTGGGGGTCCAGTCTCAAAGGTGTCAGTGGTCCAGTCTCACAGATGTCAGAGTTCCAGTCTCACAGGTGCAGTGGGTCCAGTTTCACAGATGGCGGGGATTCTGTCTCACAGGTGTCGTGGGTCCAGTCTCACAAGTGTCAGTGGTACAGTCTCACAGGCGCTGGGTCCAGCCTCACAGGTGTTTGGGGTCCAGTCTCGCAGCTGTCAGGGTTCCAGTCTCACAGATGTCGGGGTTCCAGTCTCACAGGTGTCGGGGTTCCAGTCTCACAGGTGTAGTGGGTCAAGACTCACAGGTGCCGGGGTTCGAGTCTCACAGGTATCGGGTGTCCAGTCTCACAGGGTTCAGTGATCCAGTCTCACAGGTGCATTGGTTCAGCCTCACAGGTGTCGGGGGTCCAGGCTCACAGGTGCATTCGGTCCAGTCTCACACGTGTCAGTGTCCAGTCTCACACGTGTCGGGGGTCCATTCTCACAGGTGTCGGGGGTCCAGTCTCACAGGTGCAGTCGTTACAGTCTCACAGGTGTCAGAGCTCCAGTCTCACAGGTGTCGGGGGTCCAGTCTCACAGGTGTAATGTGTCCATGCTCACAGGTGCTGGGGGTCCAGTCTCAAAGGTGTCGGTGGTCCAGTCTCACAGATGTCAGAGTTCCAGTCTCACAGGTGCAGTGGGTCCAGTCTCACAGATGTCGGGGATTCTGTCTCACAGGTGTCGTGGGTCCAGTCTCACAAGTGTCAGTGGTACGGTCTCACAGGCGCTGGGTCCAGCCTCACAGGTGTTTGCGGTCCAGTCTCGCAGCTGTCGCGGTTCCAGTCTCACAGCTGTCGGGGTTCCAGTCTCACAGGTGTCGGGGTTCCAGTCTCACAGGTGTAGTGGGTCAAGACTCACAGGTGCCGGGGTTCGAGTCTCACAGGTATCGGGTGTCCAGTCTCACAGGTTTCAGTGATCCAGTCTCACAGGTGCATTGGTTCAGTCTCACAGGTGTCGGGGGTCCAGTCTCACAGGTGCATCCGGTCCAGTCTCACACGTGTCAGTGTCCAGTCTCACACGTGTCGGGGGTCCATTCTCACAGGTGCCGGGGGTCCAGTCTCACAGGTGGTGTGTCCATTCTCACAGGTGTCGGGGGTCCATTCTCAAAAGTGCCGTAGGTCCAGTCTCACAGGTGCAGTGGATCCAGTCTCACATATGTCGTGGGTGCAGTCTCACAGGTGTCAGGGGACCAGTCTCACAGGTGTCAGGGGTCCAGTTTCACAGGTGTCGGGTGTCCTGTCTCACAGGTGTCTGGGTTCCTGTCTCTCATGTGCAGTAGATCCAGTCTCACAGGTGCAGTGGGTCTAGTCTCACAGGTGTTGGGGTCCAGTCTGTCAGGTGCAGTTGTTCCAGTCTCACAGGGGCATTCGGTCCAGACTCACAAGTGTCGGGCGTCCAGTCTCAAAGGTGTCAGGGGTCCAGTCTCACAGGCGGTGGGTCCAGTCTCACAGGTGTCGGGGGTCCAGTCTCACAGATGTCGGTGGTCCAGTCTCACAGGTGCCGTTGGTCCAGTCTCACAGGTGTCAGTGGTCCAGTCTAAAAGGTGTCGGGGGTGGAGTCTGACATTTGCAGTTGATCCAGTCTCACAAGTTTCGGGGGTCCTGTCTCACAAGTTTCAGTGGTCCAGTCTCAAATGTATCGGTGGTCCACTCTCACAGGTGTCAGTTGTCCAGTTCCACAGGTGTCGGGTGTCCAGTCTCACAGGTGTCTGGGATCCAATCTCACAGGTGTCGGGGGTCCAGTCTCACAGGTGCAGTCGTTACAGTCTCACAGGTGTCAGAGCTCCAGTCTCACAGGTGTCGGGGGTCCAGTCTCACAGGTGTAATGTGTCCATGCTCACAGGTGCTGGGGGTTCAGTCTCAAAGGTGTCAGTGGTCCAGTCTCACAGATGTCAGAGTTCCAGTCTCACAGGTGCAGTGGGTCCAGTTTCACAGATGTCGGGGATTCTGTCTCACAGGTGTCGTGGGTCCAGTCTCACAAGTGTCAGTGGTACAGTCTCACAGGTGCTGGGTCCAGCCTCACAGGTGTTTGGGGTCCAGTCTCGCAGCTGTCAGGGTTCCAGTCTCACAGATGTCGGGGTTCCAGTCTCACAGGTGTCGGGGTTCCAGTCTCACAGGTGTAGTGGGTCAAGACTCACAGGTGCCGGGGTTCGAGTCTCACAGGTATCGGGTGTCCAGTCTCACAGGGTTCAGTGATCCAGTCTCACAGGTGCATTGGTTCAGCCTCACAGGTGTCGGGGGTCCAGGCTCACAGGTGCATTCGGTCCAGTCTCACACGTGTCAGTGTCCAGTCTCACACGTGTCGGGGGTCCATTCTCACAGGTGTCGGGGGTCCAGTCTCACAGGTGCAGTCGTTACAGTCTCACAGGTGTCAGAGCTCCAGTCTCACAGGTGTCGGGGGTCCAGTCTCACAGGTGTAATGTGTCCATGCTCACAGGTGCTGGGGGTCCAGTCTCAAAGGTGTCGATGGTCCAGTCTCACAGATGTCAGAGTTCCAGTCTCACAGGTGCAGTGGGTCCAGTCTCACAGATGTCGGGGATTCTGTCTCACAGGTGTCGTGGGTCCAGTCTCACAAGTGTCAGTGGTACAGTCTCACAGGCGCTGGGTCCAGCCTCAGAGGTGTTTGGGGTCCAGTCTCGCAGCTGTCGGGGTTCCAGTCTCACAGCTGTCGGGGTTCCGGTCTCACAGGTGTCGGGGTTCCAGTCTCACAGGTGTAGTGGGTCAAGACTCACAGGTGCCGGGGTTCGAGTCTCACAGGTATCGGGTGTCCAGTCTCACAGGTTTCAGTGATCCAGTCTCACAGGTGCATTGGTTCAGTCTCACAGGTGTCGGGGGTCCAGTCTCACAGGTGCATTCGGTCCAGCCTCACACGTGTCAGTGTCCAGTCTCACACGTGTTGGGGGTCCATTCTCACAGGTGTCGGGGGTCCAGTCTCACAGGTGGTGTGTCCATTCTCACAGGTGTCGGGGGTCCATTCTCAAAAGTGCCGTGGGTCCAGTCTCACAGGTGCAGTGGATCCAGTCTCACATATGTCGTGGGTGCAGTCTCACAGGTGTCAGGGGACCAGTCTCACAGGTGTCAGGGGTCCAGTTTCACAGGTGTCGGGTGTCCTGTCTCACAGGTGTCTGGGTTCCAGTCTCTCATGTGCAGTAGGTCCAGTCTCACAGGTGCAGTGGGTCTAGTCTCACAGGTGTTGGGGTCCAGTCTGTCAGGTGCATTTGTTCCAGTCTCACAGGGGCATTCGGTCCAGACTCACAAGTGTCGGGGGTCCAGTCTCAAAGGAGTCACGGGTCCAGTCTCACAGGCGGCGGGTCCAGTCTCACAGGTGTCGGGGGTCCAGTCTCACAGGTGTCGGGGTTCCAGTCTCAGAGCTGTTGGGGTTCCAGTCTCACAGTTGTCGGGGGACCAGTCTCTCAGGTGTCGGGGGTCCAGTCTCACAGGTGCAGTCGGTCCAGTCTCACAGTTGTCGCGGCTCCAGTCTCACAATTTTCGGGGGTCCAGTCTCACAGGTGTTGGCGGTCCAGTCTCACAGAAGTCGGGGTTCCAGTCTCACAGCTGTCGGGGTTCCAGTCTCACAGGTGTCGGGGTTCCAGTCTCACAGGTGTAGTGGGTCAAGACTCACAGGTGCCGGGGTTCGAGTCTCACAGGTATCGGATGTCCAGTCTCACAGGTTTCAGTGATCCAGTCTCACAGGTGCATTGGTTCAGTCTCACAGGTGTCGGGGGTCCAGTCTCACAGGTGCATTCGGTCCAGTCTCACACGTGTCAGTGTCCAGTCTCACACATGTCGGGGGTCCATTCTCACAGATGTCGGGGGTCCAGTCTCACAGGTGCAGTCGTTACAGTCTCACAGGTGTCGGAGCTCCAGTCTCACAGGTGTCGGGGGTCCAGTCTCACAGGTGTAATGTGTCCATGCTCACAGGTGCTGGGGGTCCAGTCTCAAAGGTGTCGGTGGTCCAGTCTCACAGATGTCAGAGTTCCAGTCTCACAGGTGCAGTGGGTCCAGTCTCACAGATGTCGGGGATTCTGTCTCACAGGTGTCGTGGGTCCAGTCTCACAAGTGTCAGTGGTACGGCCTCACAGGCGCTGGGTCCAGCCTCACAGGTGTTTGGGGTCCAGTCTCGCAGCTGTCGGGGTTCCAGTCTCACAGCTGTCGGGGTTCCAGTCTCACAGGTGTCGGGGTTCCAGTCTCACAGGTGTAGTGGGTCAAGACTCACAGGTGCCGGGGTTCGAGTCTCACAGGTATCGGGTGTCCAGTCTCACAGGTTTCAGTGATCCAGTCTCACAGGTGCATTGGATCAGTCTCACAGGTGTCGGGGGTCCAGTCTCACAGGTGCATTCGGTCCAGTCTCACACGTGTCAGTGTCCAGTCTCACACGTGTCGGGGGTCCATTCTCACAGGTGTCGGGGATGCAGTCCCACAGGTGTTGGGGGTCCACTCTCACAGGTGCAGTGGGTCCAGTTACACAGGTGTCAGGGGTTCAGTCTCGCAGGTGTCGTGGGTCCAGTCTCACAGGTTTCAGGGGTCCAATCTCACAGGCGGTGGGTCCAGTCTCACAGGTGTCAGGGGTCCAGTCTCACACTGGTCGGGGGTCCAGTCTCACAGGTGTCGGGGGTCCAGTCTCACAGATGTCGGGCGTCCAGTCTCACAGATGTCAGGAGTCCAGTCTCACAGGCGGTGTGTCCATTCTCAAAAGTGTCGGGGGTCCAATCTCACAAATGCTGTGTATCCAGTCTCACAGGTGTCAGGGGTCCAGTCTCTCAGGTGTTGGCATTCTAGTCTCACAGGTCTCAGGCATCCAGTCTCACTAGTGACGTGGGTCCAGTCTCACAGGTGCAGTGGGTCCAGTCTCACTGGTGTCGGGGGTCCAGTCTCACAGGTGTCAGGGGTCCAGTCTCACAGGTGTCGTCTGTCCTGTCTAACAGGTGTCTGGGTCCCAGTCTCTCATGAGCAGTAGGTCCAGTCTCACAGGTGCAGTGGGTCCAGTCTCACAGGTGTCGTGGGTGCAGTCTCACAGGTGCAGTTGGTCCAGTCTCACAGGGGCATTCGGTTCAGTCTCACGGGTGTCGGGGGTCCAGTCTCACAGGTGTCAGGGGTCCAGTCTCACAGGCGGTGGGTCCAGTCTCACAGGTGCATTGTGTCCAGTCTCCCAGTTGCCGTTGGTCCAGTCTCACAGGTGTGAGGGGTCCACTCTCACAGGTGTCGGGGGTGGAGTCTACAGTTGTATTTGATCCAGTCTCTCAGGTGTCAGTGGTCAAGTCTCACAATTGTCGGGGGTCCAGTCTCAGGTTTCAGTGGTCCAGTCTCAAAGGTGTCAGGGGTCCAGTCTCACAAGTGTTGATTGTCCAGTCACACAGGCTTCAGGGGTCCAGTCTCACAGGTGTCGGGGGTCAAGTCTCGCAGGTGCAGTGCGTCAAGTCTCACAGGTGTCGGAGCTCCAGTCTCAGGTGTCCGGGGTCCGGTCTCACAGGTATCGGGGGTCTGGTCTCACAGGTTTCAGGGGTCCGGTCTCACAGGCGATGGTTCCAGTCTCACAGCTGCAGTGGGTCCAGTCTCACAGGTGCCGTGGTTCCAGTCTCACAGGTGTCAGGGGTCCAGTCTCACAGGTGTCGGGGTTCCAGTCTCACAGGTGCAATTGATGCAGTCTCACAGGTGTCGGGGGTCGAGTCTCACAAGTGTCGGGGGTCCAGTCTCACAGGTGTAGGGTGTCCAGTCTCACAGGTGTTGTCGATCAAGTCTCACAGGTGCATTGGGGCCAGTCTCACAGGTATAGTGGGTCCATTCTCACAGTTGTCAGTGCTCCAGACTCACAGGTATCGGTGGTCTAGTCTCACAGGTGTTGGGGGTCCAATCTCCCAGGCGGTGGGTCCAGTCTCACACGTACATTGGGTCCAGTCTCACAGGTGTCAGGGGTCCAGTCTCACAGGTGTCAGGGGTCCAGTCTCACAGTGGTTGGGGCCGAGTCTCACAGGTGCAGTTGGTCCAGTCTCACAGGTGTCAGGTGTCCAGTTTCACAGGTTTCGGGGGTCCAGTCTCACAGGTGTCGGGGGTCCAGTCTCACAGGTGTCGGGGGTGCAGTCTTTCAGGTGTCGGGGGTGCAGTCTCACAGGCGCAGTCGGTCCAGTCTCACAGTTGTCGGGGCTCCAGTCTCACATGCGGTGTGTCCATTCTCACAGGTGTCGGGGGTCCATTCTCTCAGGTGTTTGGGGTCCAGTCTCAAAGGTGTCAGGGGTCCAGTCTCACTAGTGACGTGGGTCCAGTCTCAGAGGTGCAGTGGCTCGAGTCTCACAGGTGTCGGGGGTCCAGTCCCGCAGGTGTCAGGGGTCCAGTCTCACAGGTGTCAGAGGTCCAGTCTCACAGTGGTCGAGGCTGAGTTTCACAGCTGCAGTTGGTCCAGTCTCACAGGTGTCAGGAGTCCAGTCTCACAGGTGTCGGGTGTCCAGTCCCACAGGTGTCAGGGGTCCAGTCTCACAGTGGTGGGGGGTCGAGTCTCACCAGTGCAGTTGGTCCAGTCTCACAGGTGACAGGGGACAGTCTCACAGGTTTTGTGCGTCCAGTCTCACAGGTTTCGGGGTTCCAGTCTCTCAGATGCCGGGGGTCCAGACTCACAGGTGTCAGGGTTCCAGTCTCACAGGTATTGGGGGTCCAGTCTCTCAGGTTTCGGGGGTCCAGTCTCACAGGTGTCGGAGCTCCAGTCTCACAGGTGTCGGGGGTCCAGTCTCACAGGTGTCGGGGGCCCGGTCTCATAGGTTTCAGGGGTCCAGTCTCACAGGTGGTGGTTCCAGTCTCATAGCTGCAGTGGGTCCAGTCTCACAGGTGCCGTGGGTCCAGTCTCACAAGTGTCAGGGGTCCAGTCTCACAAATGTCGGGGGTCGAGTCTCACAGGTGCAATTGATGCAGTCTCACAGGTGTCAGGGATCGAGTCTCACAAGTCTCGGGGGTCCAGTCTCACAGGTGTAGAGTATTCAGTCTCACAGGTGTAGTCGGTCAAGTCTCACAGGTGCAGTGGAGCCAGTCTCACAGGTGTAGTGTGTCCATGCTCACAGGTGTCGGGGGTCCAGTCTCAAAGGTGTCGGTGGTCGAGTCTCACAGATGTCAGAGTTCCAGTTTCACAGGTGCAGTGAGTCCAGTCTCACAGGTGTTGGGGATTCAGTCTCACAGGTGTCGTGGGTCCAGTCTCACAAGTGTCAGTGGTACAGTCTCACATGCGCTGGGTCCAGCCTCACAGATGTTTGGGGTCCAGTCTCGCAGCTGTCGGGGTTCCAGTCTCACAGGTGTCGGGGTTCCAGTCTCAGAGCTGTTGGGGTTCCAGTCTCACAGTTGTCGGGGGACCAGTCTCTCAGGTGTCGGGGGTCCAGTCTCACAGGCGCAGTCGGTCCAGTCTCACAGTTGTCGCGGCTCCAGTCTCAGAATTTTCGGGGGTCCAGTCTCACAGGTGTTGGCGGTGCAGTCTCACAGAAGTCGGGGATCCAGTCTCACAGGTTTCGGGGGTCCAGTTTCAAAGGTGTCGGGGGTCCAGTCTCACAGGTGTCAGGGGTCCAGTCTCACAGGTGGTGTGTCCATTCTCACAGGTGTCGGGGGTCCATTCTCAAAAGTGCTGTGTGTCCAGTCTCACAGGTGTAAGGGGTCCAGTCTCTCAGGTGTCGGGGGTCCAGTCTCACAGGCGGTGGGTCCAGCCTCACAGGTGCAGTTTGTCCAGTCTCACAGGTGCCGTTGGTCCAGTCTCAGAGGTGTCAGGGGTCCAGTCTCACAGGTGTCGGGGGTGGAGTCTCACAGTTGCAGTTGATCATGTCTCACAAGTGTCGGGGGCCGAGTCTCACAATTGTTGAGGGTCCAGTCTCTCAGGTTTCAGTGGTCCAGTCTCAAAGGTGTCGGTGGTCCAGTCTCACAGGTGTCAGTTGTCCAGTCTCACAGGTTTCAGGGGTCAAGACTCACAGGTGTCGGGGGTCAAGTCTCACAGGTGTCTGGGTTCAAATCTCACAGGTGTCGGGGTCCAGTCTCACAGGTGTCTGGGTTCCACTCTCACAGGTGCCTGGGATCGAATCTCACAGGTGTCGGGGGTCCAGTCTCACAGGTGCAGTCGGTGAGGTCTCAAAGGTGCAGTGTGGCCAGTCTCACAGGTGTATTGGTCAAGACTCACAGGTGTCAGTGGTCGAGTCTCACAGGTGTCAAGGGTCCAGTCTCACAGGTATCGGGTGTCAAGTCTCACAGGTGTCGCGGGTCCAGTCTCACAGGTGTCATGGGTCCTGTCTCACAGGTGCATTCGGTCCAGTCTCACACGTGTCGGGGTCCAGTCTCACAGGTGTCGGAGGTCCATTCTCACAGGTGTCGGGGGTCCAGTCTCACAGTTGTCGGGTGTCTTGTCTCACAGGTGTCGGAGTTACTGTCTCATACAGGTCGAGCGTCCAGTCTCACAGGTGTCGGGGGTCCAGTCTCACAGGTGTTGGGGGTCCACTCTCAGGTGCAGTGGGTCCAGTCTCACAGGTGTCAGGGGTCCAGTCTCACAGGTGTCAGGGGTCCAGTCTCACAGGTGTCAGGGGTCCAGTCTCACAGTGGTCGGGGCCGAGTCTCACAGGTGCAGTTGGTCCAGTCTCACAGGTGTCAGGGGTCCATTTTCACAGGTTTCGGTGGTCCAGTCTCACGGGTGTCGGGGGTCCAGTCTCTCAGGTGTCGGGGGTGCAGTCTCACAGGTGCAATCGGTCCAGTCTCACAGTTGTCGGGGCTCCAGTCTTACAGGCGGTATGTCCATTCTCACAATTGTCAAGGGTCCAGTCTCTCAGGTGTTTGGGGTCGAGTCTCACAGGTTTCAGGCGTCCAGTCTAACTAGTGACGTGGGTCTAGTCTCACAGGTGCAGTTGGTCGAGTCTCACAGGTGTCGGGGGTCCAGTCCCGCAGGGGCCAGGGGTCCAGTCTCACAGGTGTCAGGGGTCCAGTCTCACAGTGGTCGGGGCCGAGTTTCACAGGTGCAGTTGGTCCAGTCTCACAGGTGTCAGGAGTCCAGTCTCACAGGTGTCGGAGCTCCAGTCTCACAGGTGTCAGGGGTCCAGTCTCACAGTGGTCGGGGGTCGAGTCTCACCAGTGCAGTTGGTCCAGTCTCACAGGTGTCTGGCTTCCAGTTTCACAGGTGTCGGGGTTCCAGTCTCTCAGATGTCGGGGGTCCAGACTCACAGGCGTCATGGTTCCAGTCTCACAGGTATCGGGGGTCCAGTCTCACAGGTTCAGTCGGTACAGTCTCACAGGTGTCGGAGCTCCAGTCTCACAGGTGTCGGGGGTCCAGACTCACAGGTGTCGGGGGTCCGGTCTCACAGGTGTAGGGTATTCAGTCTCACAGGTGTAGTCGGTCAAGTCTCACAGGTGCAGTTTGCCAGTCTCACAGGTGTAGTGTGTCCATGCTCACTGGTGTTGGGGGTCCAGTCTCAAAGGTGTCGGTGGTCCAGTCTCACAGATGTCAGATTCCAGTCTCACAGGTGTGCTGGGTCCATCCTCACAGATGTTTGGGGTCCAGTCTCGCAGCTGTTGGGGTTCCAGTCTCAGAGGTGTCCGGGTTCCAGTCTCACAGGTGTCTGGCTTCCAGTTTCACAGGTGTCGGGGTTCCAGTCTCTCAGATGTCGGGGGTCCAGACTCACAGGCGTCAGGGTTCCAGTCTCACAGGTATCGGGGGTCCAGTCTCACAGGTTCAGTCGGTACAGTCTCACAGGTGTCGGAGCTCCAGTCTCACTGGTGTCGGGGGTCCAGTATCACAGGTGTCAGGGGTCCAGTCTCACAGGTGTCAGGGGTCCAGTCTCACAGGTGTCGTGGGTGCAGTCTCACAGGTGCAGTTGGTCCAGTCTCACAGGGGCATTCGGTTCAGTCTCACGGGTGTCGGGGGTCCAGTCTCACAGGTGTCAGGGGTCTAGTTTCACAGGCGGTGGGTCCAGTCTCACAGGTGTAGTGTGTCCAGTCTCCCAGTTGCCGTTGTTCCAGTCTCACAGGAGTCAGGGGTCCACTCTCACAGGTGTCGGGGGTGGAGTCTACAGTTGTATTTGATCCAGTCTCAGGTGTCAGGGGTCGAGTCTCACAATTTTCAGGGGCCCAGTCTTAGGTTTCAGTGGTCCAGTCTCAAAAGTGTCGGGGGTCCAGTCTCATAAGTGTTGATTGTCCAGTCACACAGGCTTCGGCGGTCCAGTCTCACAGGTGTCGGGTGACAAGTTTCGCAGGTGTCCGGGTTCCACTCTCACAGGTGTCTGTGTTCCACTCTCACAGGTGTCTGTGTTCCACTCTCACAGGTGTCGGGAGTCCAGTCTCACAGGTGCAGTCGGTGAGGTCTCAAAGGTGCAGTGGGGCCAGTCTCACAGGTGTCGGAGCTCCAGTCTCACAGGTGTTGGGGGTCTGGTCTCACAGGTTTCAGGGGTCCGGTCTCACAGGCGGTGGTTCCAGTCTCACAGCTGCAGTGGGTCCAGGCTCACAGGTGCCGTGAGTCCAGTCTCACAGGTGTCAGGGGTCCAGACTCACAGGTGTCGGGGTTCGAGTCTCACAGGTGCAATTGATGCAGTCACAGGTGTCGGGGGCCATGTCTCACAAGTGTCGGGGGTCCAGTCTCACAGGTGTAGGGGGTCCAGTCTCCCAGGTGTAGTCGATCAAGTCTCACAGGTGCAGTGGGGCCAGTCTCACAGGTGTAGTCGATCCATTCTCACAGTTGTCGGGGCTCCAGACTCACAGGTATCGGGGGTCCAGTCTCACAGGTGTTGGGGGTCCAATCTCGCAGGCGGTGGGTCCAGTCTCACAGGTACATTGGGTCCAGTCTCACAGGTGTCAGGGGTCCACTCTCACAGGTGTCAGGGGTCCAGTCTCACAGTGGTCGGGGCCGAGTCTCACAGGTGCAGTTGGTCCAGTCTCACAGGTGTCAGGGCTCCAGTCTCACAGGCGGTGTGTCCATTCTCACTGGTGTCGGGGGTCCATTCTCACAAGTGCTGTGTGTCCAGTCTCACAGGTGTCAGGGGTCCAGTCTCTCAGGTGTTTGGGGTCCAGTCTCACAGGTGTCAGGGGTCCAGTCTCACTAGTGACGTGGGTCCAGTCTCACAGGTGCAGTGGTTCGAGTCTCACAGGTGTCGGCGGTCTCGTCCCGCAGGTGTCAGGCGTCCAGTCTTACAGGTGTCAGAGGTCCACTCTCACAGTGGTCGGGGCCGAGTTTCACAGGTGCAGTTGGTCCAGTTTCACAGGTGCAATTGGTCCAGTCTCACAGGTGTCAGGGGTCCAGTCCCACAGGTGTCAGGGGTCCAGTCTCACAGTGGTCGGGGGTCGAGTCTCACCAGTGCAGTTGGTCCAGTCTCACAGGTGACAGGGGACAGTCTCACAGGTTTCGTGCGTCCAGTCTCACAGGTTTCTGGCTTCCAGTTTCACAGGTGTCGGGGTTCCAGCCTCTCAGATGTCGGGGGTCCAGACTCACAGGTGTTAGGGTTCCAGTCTCACAGGTATCGGGGGTCCAGTCTCTCAGGTTTCAGGGTTCCAGTCTCACAGGTTCAGTCGGTACAGTCTCACAGGTGTAGGAGCTCCAGTCTCACAGGTGTCGGGGGTCCGGTCTCACAGGTTTCAGGGGTCCGGTCTCACAGGTTTCAGGGGTCCAGTCTCACAGGCGGTGGTTCCAGTCTCATAGCTGCAGTGGGTCCAGTCTCACAGGTGCCGTGGGTCCAGTCTCACAGGTGTCGGGGATCGAGTCTCACAAGTGTCGGGGGTCCAGTCTCACAGGTGTAGGGTACATAAGAACATAAGAACATAAGAAATAGGAGCAGGAGTAGGCCAATCGGCCCCTCGAGCCTGCTCCGCCATTCAATAAGATCATGGCTGATCTGATCCTAACTGCCAATCCACTATCACAGAACCATCTCCTGCATCTAACAGAATTAGACACACGAAATAGGTGCAGGAGCAGGCTACACGGCCCCTGGGCCCGCTCCGCTACCCACAGGGCCATGACCGATCCGAAACTAGACTCATGTCCAAATTCCTGCCCGCTCCCCGTAACCCTTAATTCCCTTTACTTCTAGGAAACTGTCTATTTCTGTTTTAAATTTATGCAATGATGTAGCTTCTACAGTTTTTTGGGGCAGCATATTCCATGGACCTACCACCCTCTGAGTGAAGTAGTTCCTCCTCATCTCAGTTTTCAAAGAGCAGCCCCTTATTCTAAGACTATGCCCCCTAGTTCTAGTTTCACCCATCATCGGGAACATCTTCCCAGCATCCACCCGATCCAACCCCTTCATAATCTTATATATTTCAATAAGATCATCTCTCATTCTTCTGAACTCCAATGAGTAGAGTCCCAATCTTCACAACCTCTCCTCATATGTCCATCCCCTCATCCCCGGGATTAACCGAGTGAACCTTCTTTGTACTGACTCGAGAGCAAGTATGTCCTTTCTTAAGTATGGACACCAAAACTGTATGCAGTATTCCAGGTGCGGTCTCACCAATACCTTGTACAACTGAAGCAGTACCTTCCTATTTTTATATTCTATCCCCCTAGCAATGAAAGCCAACATTCCATTGGCCTTCTTAATCACTTGCTGCACCTGCATACTAACCTTGAGTTTCGTGCACCAGGACCCCCAGATCCCTTTGTACTTCAGTACTTTCCAGTTTCTTGCCATTAAGATAATAACTTGCTCGACGATTTTTCCTGCCAAAGTGCATAACCTCACACTTTCCAGTATTGTATTCCATCTGCAAAATCTCTGCCCACTTCCTTAGCCTGTCTATGTCCCCTTGAAGGTTTTTTATGTCCTCCTCACTCACTACTTTCCCCCCCATCTTTGTATCATCTGCAAACTTTGATATGTTACACTCGGTCCCCTCCTCCAAATCGTTAATATAGATTGTAAAGAGTTGGGGACCCAGCACTGACCCCTGCAGAACAACACTAGTTACTGATTGCCAGTCTGAGAATGAACCATTTATCCCAACTCTCTGCCTTCTGTTAGATAGCCAATCCTCTATCCATGCCAGAATATTACCCCCAATCCCGTGATTTTTTATCTTAAGCAATAATCTTTTGTGTGGCACCTTGTCAAATGCCTTTTGGAAGTCTAAATACACTACGTCCACTGGTTCCCCTTTATCCACCCTATATGTTACTTCCTCAAAGAACTCCAGCAAATTTGTCAAACATGACTTCCCCTTCATAAAACCATGCTGACTATGTCGTATTAAATTACGGCACGGTGGCATAGTGGTTAGCACTGTTGCCTCACAGCGCCAGGGACCCGGGTTCGAATCCAGCCTCGGGCGACTGTCTGTGTGGAGTTTGCACATTCTCCCCGTGTTTGCGTGGGTTTCCTCCGGGTGCTCCGGTTTCCTCCCACAGTCCAAAGATGTGCGGGTTAGGTTGATTGGCTATGATAAATTGACCCTTAGTGTTAGGGGGATTAAATACGTGGGGTTACGGGGATAGGGTGGGATATGTGTCGGTGCAGGCTCGATGGGCCGAAATGGCCTCTATCTGCACTGTGGGGTTTCTGTGATTTCTGTGATTTCTGTGAAATGTCCTGTTACTGTCTCCTTAATAATGGACTCCAAAATTTTACCTACCACAGATGTTAGGCTAACCGGTCTATAGTTTCCAGCCTTCTGTCTACTGCCCTTTTTAAATAAGGGTGTTACATTAGCAGTTTTCCAGTCTGCCGGGACCATTGCCGAGTCCAGGGAGTTTTGGAAAATTATTACCAATGCATCCACAATCCCTACCGCCACTTCCCTCAAGACCCTAGGATGTAAGCCATCAGGCCCAGGTGATTTATCCGCCTTGAGTCCCATTATTTTACCGAGTACCACTTCCTTCGTGATTTTGATCATGTTTAGCTCCTCCCCCCCTTTAGCCCCCTGCTTGTCCAGTGTTGGGATATTCTTAGTGTCTTCTACTGTAAAGACTAATGTAAAATATTCATTCAGTGTTTTTGCCATCTCCATATTTCCCACCATTAATTTCCCGGTCTCATCCTCTAAGGGACCAACATTTACTTTAGCCACCCTTTTTCTTTTTATATAACTATAAAAACTCTTACTATCTGTTTTTATATTTTTTGCTAATTTACTTTCATAATCTATCTTCCCTTTCTTAATCAATCTTTTTGTTATTTTTTGCTGTCTTTTAAAGTTTTCCCAATCCTCTATCCTCCCACTAGATTTGGCTACCTTATATGCCCTTGTTTTTAGTCGAATACTATCCTTAACTTCTTTACTTAGCCACGGATGGCTGTCTTTTCTTTTACACCCTTTTCTTCTCAGTGGAATATATATTTTTTGGAAGCTGTAAAATAACTCCTTAAATGTACACCACTGATCATGTATCATCTTACCCTTTAATCTATTTTCCCAATCCACTCTACTCAATTCCGCTCTCATACCTTCATAGTCTCCTTTATTCAAGCTTAGCACGCTTGTTTGAGATCCAACCTTCTCACCCTCTAATTGAATATGGAATTCAACCATGTTATGGTCACTCATTCCAAGGGGATCCTTTACTAGGACATTTTTAATTAATCCTGTCTCGTTACACAGGACCAGATCTAAGGTTGCCTGCCCCCTGGTCGGTTCAGTTACATACTGCTCAAGAAACCCATCCCTAATACACTCAATGAACTCATCCTCAAGGCAGCCCTGCCCAATTTGATTTGTCCAATTAATATGATAGTTAAAATCCCCCATAATTATAGATGTTCACTTATTACAAGCCTCAACTATTTCCTGATTGATACTCCGTCCAACAGAGTTGCCACAGTTCAGAGGCCTATAGACTATGCCCACTAGTGTTTTTTCCCCTTATTATTCCTTACCTCCACCCAAACTGTTTCATTATCCTGATCTTTTGACCCAATATCATTTCTCTGTATTACAGTGATTCTTTCCTTTATTAACATAGCCACCCCACCTCCCCTTCCTTCCTGCCTGTCCTTCCTGATCATTAAATAACCTGGTATGTTTAATTCCCAGGCATTGTCACCCTGCAGCCATGTTTCTGTAATGGCCACAAGGTCATACCCATATGTAGTTATTTGTGCCATTAACTCATCTATTTTGTTACGAATGCTACGTGCATTCAGATAGAGAACTTTCAAAGATGTTTTGTGACACTTAGTTCCTGCTTTTGCCCTTTTTATTACTTTATCTTTCACTCCATACCTTCTGCCCCTTCCTGACATGCTCTGTTTTTTAATTTCCCCACTGCTAACTAAGTCTATGACCTTCTCTGTTGTCATTTGTATTATTTGCTCTCTAGGAAACTCCCCCCAACTAGTTAGTTTAAAGCCCTCTCTACAGCCCTAGTTATATGATCCGCCAGGACTCTAGTCCCAGCACTGACCAAGTGAAG
This sequence comes from Somniosus microcephalus, assembly GCF_052327205.1. Lineage (NCBI taxonomy): Eukaryota > Metazoa > Chordata > Chondrichthyes > Squaliformes > Somniosidae > Somniosus > Somniosus microcephalus. The sequence continues at coordinate 80,364,242 of NC_140999.1, read as the reverse complement.
CCTGTCCCAACGGAACAGCTCCCTCCCGCCCCAGTACTGGTGCCAGTGTCCCAGGAAGCAAAACCCATTTCTCCCACACCAGACTTTCAGCCACGCATTTAACTCTCTAATTTTATTTGTCCTAGCCAAATTCGCTCGTGGCTCAGGTAATAATCCAGAGATTATTACCCTTGTGGTTCTGCTTTTTAATTTGGCCCCTAGCTGCTCAAACTCCCTCAGCAGAACCTCCTTCCTTGTCCTATCTATGTCATTGGTACCAACATGGACCACGACAACTGGATCCTCCCCCTCCCACTCTAAGTTTCTCTCCAGTCCAAAGGAGATGTCCTGAACCCTGGCACCGGGCAGGCAACACAGCCTTCGGGACTCTCACTCTCGGCTGCAGAGAACTCTATCTATCCCCCTAATGATACTATCCCCTACCACTACAACATTTATTTTAACTCCCCCCACTTGAATGGCCCCCCACTCCACGGTGCTGTGGCCAGGTTGCTCATCCTCCCTGCAGTCCCTGTTCCCATCCTCACAGGGAGTAAGAGCCTCGAACCTGTTGGACAAGTGCAAGGGCTGCGGCTCCTCCAACACTACCTCCTGAATCCCCGTACCTGCCTCACTTCTAGACACACCATCCTGACCCTGGCCACGGACTACATCTGAATTAATTAATCTAACTGGTGTGGCTACCTCCTGATACACAGAGTCCAGGTAACTCTCCCCCTCCCTGATGTGTCTCAGTGTTTGAAGCTCGGACTCCAGCTCTTCAACACGGAGTCAGAATTCCTCGAGCAGCCAACACTTACTGCAAATGTGATCACCGTGATCATCAATGGTGTCCACCAGCTCCCACATATTGCAGCAGCAACACATTGCCTGATCTCCCATTCTATGTAATTAATTAAATTTATTAATATTATTCTTAAATACCCTCTGCCTCGATTCTAGATGGTGAATATCATACCTTAGAAACTATAAACCAAGGAGATTTAAGCTTAGAAAGGGAGAAATACTTACCAACCAATCACTTACCCGCTTTGTGGTGACGTCACACCTTGAATACTTTTTACCTCTCTCCTTGCCTGAGATTGGAGATTGGTGGGGCCTACCTGAGCCTCTGGGGCCTCTTGTAGTCACTCTGCCGCGCTGCTCCGCCTCCACCCGCTGCCGATGCCGCACTGGGGCCTACCTGAGCCTCTGGGGCCTCTTGTAGTCGCTCTGCCTCTCAGCTCCACCTCCACCCGCTGCCGATGCTGCACTGGGGCCTACCTGAGCCTCTGGGGCCTCTTGTAGTCACTCTGCCGCGCTGCTCCGCCTCCACCCGCTGCCGATGCTGCACTGGGGCCTACCTGAGCCTCTGGGGCCTCTTGTAGTCGCTCTGCCGCGCTGCTCCACCTCCACCCACTGTCGATGCCACACTGGGGCCTACCTGAGCCTCTGGGGCCTCTTGTAGTCGCTCTGCCGTGCTGCTCCGCCTCCACCCGCTGCCGATGCCGCACTGGGGCCTACCTGAGCCTCTGGTGCCTTTTGTAGTCGCTCTGCCGCGCTGCTCCACCTCCACCCGCTGCTGATGCCACACTGGGGCCTACCTGAGCCTCTGGAGCCTCTTGTAGTCGCTCTGCTCCACCTCCACCTGCTGCCGATGCCGCACTGGGGCCTACCTGAGCCTCTGGTGCCTTTTGTAGTCGCTCTGCCGCGCTGCTCCACCTCCACCCGCTGCCGATGCTGCACTGGGGCCTACCTGAGCCTCTGGGGCCTCTTGTAGTCGCTCTGCCGCACTGCTCCACCTCCACCCACTGCCGTGGTATTCAGTCTCACAGGTGTAGTCGGTCAAGTCTCACAGGTGCAGTGGAGCCAGTCTCACAGGTGTAGTGTGTCCAGTCTCAAAGGTGTCGGTGGTCGAGTCTCACAGATGTCAGAGTTCCAGTCTCACAGGTGCAGTGGGTCCAGTCTCACAGATGTCAGGGGTCCAATCTCACAGGCGGTGGGTCCAGTCTCACAGGTACATTGGGTCCAGTCTCACAGGTGTCAGGGGTCCAGTCTCACAGGTGTCAGGGGTCCAGTCTCACAGGTACAGTTGGTCCAGTCTCACAGGTGTCAGGGGTCCAGTCTCACAGGTACAGTTGGTCCAGTCTCACAGGCGTCAGGGGTCCAGTCTCACAGGTTTCAGGGGTCCAGTCCCACAGGTGCCAGGGGTTCAGTCACTCAGGTGTTGGGGGTGCAGTCTCACAGGTGCAGTCGGTGCAGTGTCACAGTTGTCGGGGCTCCAGTCTCACAGGTATTGGGGTCCAGTCTCACAGGTGTGGGGGGTCCACTCTCACAGGTGCAGTGGGTCCAGTCTCACAGGATTCAGGCATACAGTCTCACACTGGTTGGGGACCCAGTTTCAGAGGTGTCGGGGGTCCAGTCTCACAGATGTCGGGGGTCCAGTCTCACAGGTGTTAAGTCTGTGTGTCCTAGTTGTAATTACTAACACAGACTACAAGATTAAAGTTCAACAGGTCTTTACTGGTTGGAGGTCCTCTTTTTATTTGAACCAAAATTTAAAATTTAAACCAAATCAACTGTAAATAAACAAAAGTTCAACTAAACCTTAATAAATCAAATTAAAATTTGGTGTTCCAAATTGATGATGCACTCCAGCCCCCGCGGCGCCCAACGGTCGCAGAAATACTCAAGCGTACCAGCAGACACCGCGTGCTCCATCTCCAGGGCCACCCGGGCACAAACATGGCCACGGAAGAGAGGCAGGCAATCCAGCTGGACGACCCCCTCGATCGCCCGCTGCCTGGACCAATTGATGGCTCTTTTAGCCAGGCCCAGGAGCAGGCCCACAAGGAGGTCCTCCAGCCTATCCGCTCCCCTCCGCACCGGGTGACCGTAGATCAAGAGCGTGGGACTGAAGTGCAACCAAAAATCGAGGAGCAGCCCCTTTAAGTAGTGAAAGAGGGGCTGCAACCTCTCACACTCCATATAAACGTGGAAAACGGACTCCTCCAGGCCGCAAAAAACACAGGCGGCCTGGGAGTCTGTGAACCTACTTAAAACCTTATTGCACAGGACCGCTCCGTGCAACACCCTCCAGGCCAAGTCCCCGATGGAACAAGGGAGGACTCCTGCGGTGAGAGCCCTCCATTGGGGACCTCCGCCACCGCCAGTCGGCAAGACGCCATGCCAAGGCGTGTCTGGATGGCAGACGAAGATGGCAAAGTGGAGAGTGTGCAGGAGCAGCCCGTACAGGAAACCCCTCCGCGCGGAATGAAAAGGCACAGAGGGTGTTTCCTCGAGACGGCTCAAGTTGTGAGGCGCCGGCTCCCGAGGGGAGTTTCGGGGCTGGGCGCCAATAAGGAATTCCGTCCGGACGGGGGTAAGCTCGGACGGGATCGCCCCATGTGCTTGAGCCGCCTCAATACACCTAGTGGAATCGGGGCCCAGTGCCACTTTCACCAACTCGATGGCTTCGGCCGCGAGCCGGACGTTGGCCCAGGACAGGCGCCACGCCAGCTCCTCCAGCGCCATCCAGCCCGCTCCTCCGATATCGAGCAGGTCCCCGACTCTGGTCACACCGCCAGCCACAGCCCCACCCTCCGCCAGCCGCCCGAACCCACATTCACGGAGGTGCGGATTCCTGAGCAGCGGCTCCCGAAGGAGAGCCGCCGCTCCTGACGGGGGAGAGCTCCACCTGGAAGCGACATAGTTCCAAACCCATAGTAGTTCCTGGTAGAAGACAGGCAGCTCCTGCAGGCCGGCACGCCTGCAGCCCACTTTCACAAACAGGAGCTGCGTGTCGTAATTGAGGCCGTGCAGCTGATGGAAGAAAAACGTCGCCAGCGCACACCATCTCGGAGGATTCTCTACGTACAGGTATCTCTGCAGCGTCTGAAGACGGAAAGTCGCCACCTGTGTGCAAAGGCACACCAGCGCCTGACCGCCCTCCCTAAGTGAGAGACACAGAACCGCAGCAGAGACCCAGTGCTTCCTTTTGTCCCAGAAGAAGTCGATGAGCTTCTTCTGTATCTTGGCGACAAACGCAGGGGGAGGGATCAAAGTGACCAACCGGTACCACAACATGGCAGCCACCAGCTGGTTTATGACCAGCGCTCGATCCCTGTAGGACAACACTCGGAGCAGTCCTGTCCAGCGTCCTAGGCGAGTGGTGACTTTGGCCTCCAGCTCTTGCCAGTTCGCCGGCCAGGCGTCCTCGGCAGGGCTAAGGTAGACTCCCAAATAGAGGAGGTGCGTGGTGCTCCAGGCGAAAGGCCTGAACTCCTCCGGCAGGGAGTCCACCCACCACTGACCCACCAGGAGTCCGGAACATTTCTCCCAGTTGATCTTGGCGGAGGATGCGTCCGAGTAAATCTGCTGGCATTCCTGCATCCTCCGCAAGTCAGCGGGATCCGTGACCGTGAGGAGCACGTCATCGGCGTAAGCCGAGAGGACCACCTCCACGCCCGGCCCTTGCAGAGCCAGTCCCGTCAACCTCTTCCGCAAGAGGCGCAGGGATGGCTCCACGCAAATGGCGTATAACTGACCGGACATGGGGCATCCCTGACGCACCCCCCTCCCGAAGTGAAGGGGCACCGTCAAGGACCCGTTAACTTTAATCAGACACTCTGCGGCAGCGTACAGAAGTCGGATCCGGGCGACGAAATGCATCCTGAACCCGAATGCGCACAGAGTCCCGAAAAGATACTCGTGATCCACCCTGTCGAACGCCTTCTCCTGATCCAGGGAGAGGAAGGCGACCGACAGACCAACCCTCTGGGAGTGGTGGAACAGGTCCCGGACCAGATGGATGTTGTCGTGGATGGTCCGGCCCGGGACCGTGTAGGACTGGTCGGGGTGGATCATGTGGGCCATCACGGTGCCAAGGCGAGCAGACATAGCCCTGGCAAAGATTTTATAGTCCGTGCTAAGGAGGGAGACCGGGCGCCAGTTCTTGAGGAGGCGGAGATCGCCCCTCTTAGGCAGCAGGACAATGACCGCCCTGCGCCAAGAGAGGGGCACCTCCCCGGTCGCCAAACTTTCCCCCAGGACCCGCGCGTAGTCACCCCCCAAGACGCCCCAGAACGCCCTGTGGAACTCCACGGTCAGCCCGTCCAGCCCCGGGGACTTTCCCCTAGAGAGCTGGCAGAGGGCGCCGGTCAGCTCCGCCAGGCTTAGCGGAGCGTCCAATTTTTCGGCGCCCTCCGGACTGACCTTCGGCAGGTCCTCCCACAAAACTCTGCGCCCATCCTCGCTGGACGGATCCGGAGAGAACAGAGCCCCGTAGTTGGCGCGGGTCTCCGCACTGATTCCCTCCGGATCCGAGACCTGAGATCCATCGTCGGCCAGCAGCCCCAAGAGCTGCTTACGGACCCCTCGTCTTTTTTCCAGCGAGTAGAAGAAGGGGGAGCCGCGGTCCAGGTCCCGCAGGAGCTGGATCCGCGACCTCACGTACGCGCCTCGGGACCCGACGAGCTGCAGGTCCTTCAGCGCACCCTTCTTCTCTTCGTACACCTTCCGCAGGGCCGAGTCCCCGACGACTTGACCGAGATGGGACTCCAGGTCGAGCACTTCCTTCTCCAACCGCCCGACCCGGGCCTCCCGCCTCTTGGTCGACCCCTTCGCATACTCCTGACAGAAGAGACGCACGTGAGCCTTGCCCACGTCCCACCACAGCCTCAAGGAGGGGAAGCCCCCCTGCTTCCTTCTCCAGTCGGCCCAGAACCGATGAAACGAATACCGGAACCGTGCGTCCTCCAGCAGCAAGTTGTTAAAGTGCCAGTACGCGGACCCCCCCCGAGCGCGCAGCGGGACGAGCTCCGCCCACACCAGGTGGTGGTCCATGCACGGCACCGGCCGCATGGAAGCCGCCGGAGTGCAGGATACGTACGCCCGGGAAATGTAGAGGCGGTCGATTCTGGACCCTCCTCCTCCAGACCTCACGTAAGTGAAGGCGCTGGAGTCGGGATGAAGATTTCGCCAGACGTCCACCAAGTCGAAGGACCCGACCAGGTCCCTCAACTTCTCCATCGCCGGCGGGCATCGCGGGGGACCCGTATGGTCCCTCGCCTCGAGGGTACAGTTAAAATCCCCCCCGAGGATGACGCACTCGCCCACGTCGATGGAGCCCAGAAGAGCGGACACTTCTTCAAAGAAGCGCACTTGCTGCGCACCGGCCTGAGGGGCATACACGTTCACTAGATGGAGCGGCACGCCCCCCAGGCGAACAGTGACCTGGAGCAAGCGGCCCGGCACGTGCTCCTTGACCCCCAAGATCTCCGGCTGAAAATGCGGGGCCAGCAAGATAGCCACCCCGCTGGAATTATTGGAGAGGTGACTCATGCTGACCCCTCCTTGCCACGTGGCTTCGTCTCCCGGAACGGTGTGGGTTTCTTGCAGGAAGCACACCGCATACTTCCCGTCCCGAAGGACCGAGAAGTTATTGAATCTGCGGCGCGCCTCCCCGCTGCCGTTGATGTTGAGGCTGGCTATGGTTATCTTCATGTCAGAAGCATAGTGCAACCTCTACCTACAACTAACGGGGGGAGGAAGCGCAGCCGCTAGTCAGCCGCCACCTCCTCAGCAGCCCAGTGAGAAATGTTCTGAGCCGACGCAGCTCAAGTGGGTTCACACCCTCGTCCGCGTCCATGGTCTTAACGGCGGCGCGGACGGAAACAATGAGCAGCGCCAGCTCCGACCACCTGTCGAGGGCCAGCCGGACCTTCCCGCGCTGACCCAGGCACGTGGCCATAAAATCCTGGAGTTCCCTTGCGGGAATGAGGGGAGACTCGGCAAGCGGCACGAGGTCGTCCACCACCTCGTCGGCGCCGGAGTCCGACTCGTCCTCCGTGCCCATCACCGAGTCCCCATCCTCCTCCAGGGGGTCGTCACCAGCGGCCGACCCGTCCACCGCGCAGCGGATGGCTCGGCCGCAACAGCCGGCCCCGCCTCCGCCCGGATCCCACCCCCAGGATCGGTGGCGGAGGAATTCTCCCTGGGCTCCTCCAGGGGCGCCGGGCCAGAAGACGGCGGTGGCGGTTCGGAGCCCCCCTCCACCTCAGACGCCAGATCGAATGGAGAAATCGGGGAGAACACAAATCCGAACTCCCCCAGGACGTCCGGCACCCGAGACACAGCCAGAGGGCCTTCCTCTTCCGCGCCACCGGCCTCTGACCCGGCAGATGGGACGTCTTTGGCTAAATCCTCGACCAGGTCGAGCAGCCCCTGGGAAATGACTGGGCCGCTTTGGGCGAGCTCACTTTCTTCGAACTCGCCCGACCCAGACCCCAGGCCGCCAGACCCGTCGAGGGGTAACGGCACCGATAAATAGTCTATTTCAGCTGCGGGTTGACCCGCAACCCTCCCCACGGGCAGGGTCTCGTCCCCATCCCCGGGAGGCACATGCTGCACAGACACATCTGCCTCAGCCTCCCGAGGGACAGGCGACCCCTGCCGATCGCCGGTGATGGTGACAGCGGTGGGGGGGGGCGCAGTACCCGCGGCGGGCGACGACTCCCCCTGTTCGGAGGGACCCTCCTCCTCCCGGTCCTCCTCCTCATCCAGGGTGTCGCGCCTTCTTTTTAGTGCGGAGGGAGCGAGGGAGACCTTCATGTCTGCAAAGGCCTCCTCCTCAACTCCCTCCCGCAGAGCAGGTTTGCCGGGTTCCTCGGGCCGAGCCCAGCCGCAGGTAATGGCAATACCGCTGCGGCGGTTGCGGCCACAGGCTCAGGCACGAGGCCCCTCCCGCTCGCATCTGCCCCGGTCAAATCCGCGAGGAGCGCGGGTGTAAGGGGCTCAAGGGGCAAGGGCTCGCCATCCATGGGGGGACACGCCCCAAGGTGTCTTTTCTTTCCCCGCGCCTTTTTTCCGGCCGGACACGCTCCCTCCCCCCCGCCGGAGGCCTTGGTGGCATCGGCCCCCGACGTCAACCGCGCATCAGACGTACTTGATGCGCGGGCAGACCCGGGGGGAGGAGCAGCGGCGGCGCCCGCCTCGGCCGCACGAGATGATCCGGCGGCCTTGGAGGCAGGGCAGTTCCTCCTAATATGCCCCACCTCCTTGCAGGCGTGGCACCGCACACCGTCCGACGTCCAAAAGACGCGATAGGCGGTCCCCTCGTGGAGGATGACGAACGCTCCGTCAGTGTCCTCCTCCCGCGCCAGCTGGATAAACAGCTGGCGCTGGAAGGAGAAGACGTGGCGAAGGCTGGCCTCCCGGAAGCCGAGCGGGATAGGCGTGATCCCCGACCTCACCTCCCCAAGCTGACGCAAATGGGGAAGGAGGAGCTCACCGGGAACATAGGGCGGGACGTTAGAGATGACAATCCTCTGCGCGGTGGCCTCGAGAGGATCCACCGGCAGGAAGGTCCCGCCCACGGTGAGCCCCTTGGTGACGGCCAGGGACACCGCCCGCTCTGACCCCAGGAAGAACACAGCCTTCCCGTGCATTTTCGAGGCTGCGACGATGGCTGAGGGGCCGACAACCCCAGCCATGGCTTTGACGCAGGCCTCGATGGTCATAGTGGGGTGAGTGTAGCTCTTCACCCCAAGCTTTTTCGTTATCAGTTTAAATGGTGACGGGTCAGCAGAAGCAGCGGGAGCAGCTGTGGCTGTGGCTGCCGCTCCCGCATAAGTCTTGGCTTGCCCCGCCACCGGCGATGATGTAGTCGCCATTCTGGGGTGCTTTTTTAAGGGCTACACTCACCCCAAGTCACAGGTCTGAAGGTGTTAATGGCCTCAGGTAATATATATATTTTTTGTCCTCTATTGAGCAGAGGGAGCTGATTAAAATGAGGACACACCTCTCCCCTTACTGAATGAAATTGGGGGAGGGGCCCTCTCCCCTCTGCGCAATAGGCAATTAATAAAAGGTGATGGGACTGAGGTGCCTTAGAAAGACAGGCAGAGAGAGATAGAGAGAGAGAGAGGGGGGTAGGAAGGAGGGAGACCACAAGGGCAGTGTTGCCACTCAGGATGGTGGGTGGGTGTTGGCAGGGGGGCACTCTCTGATGTAGTTTAAAAGTCTTTGGTGATGGTCTTCTGGCAGGGGGAGAAGATGTCTTCACCTGGAAAAGCTGGAGAAGCCCAGGCTCAGTCCTGCAACAGGTCTTAACAATGTAATTAATGAAATTAGAGACTTCACCTGGTCAGCTCCAGCTCTCCCAGGGCAGGCACTAGTAGGGGTGCTAATTAGTGGTGTGTGTGGCCTAGCTTTTAACAAGAGCCACACACACACACACTACACCCCTTGATGGGCCGGCCTTGCTTCTTCTTTTCTCCCCCCACCTAAAATACAAAGTCTTGGGAGAGTGCCCCAAATAACACCCACCGGTAGATGTTTCAAATGAGATGAATCTTCCCTCCTTCCAAACAGTTGGTGGGTTTTTTTCTGATGTTTCTCTCCCCTCTCTCCTGAAGTGGAGGCCAATTTGGGGAGGCAGTGATAGAAAAGGCCTCTCCCCGGTTGATGTTGATGTAGGCCTCCTTTCTCCTTCTCCTCCTCTGTCCAATCTCTCCAGGCACCTCAGTTGCTTGAAGATGTTGGAGGAGGTGGAGGTGGTGATCTATCTTTCTGCTACTCCTCTTCCTGGTCAGGAGACCACCACTCTCCACTCTCTTGTTTTGGCAGCTCCTTCTCCTCTTGCTGCTTGAGACAGCCAGAAAAGCACACAGGTCTTTCCTGGTTGGAGGTCAGGACTATACTAAATACAATATTACTACAGAGTGCTTATATACCGGTGGTCGCCACCAGTATTACGTATACAGCAGCCAGAGAAAGTAGTACATCTCTTAAGGTGGAACAGGCTTAAGTTCTCTTAAGGTGGAACAGGTTACATACACCACAACAGGTGTCAGGTGTCCAGTCTCACAGGCAGTCTGTCCATTCTCACAGGTGTCGGGGGTCCATTCTCACAAGTGCGGTGGGTCCAGTCTCACAGGTGTCAGGGGTCCAGTCTCACAGGTGTCAGGGGTCCAGTCTCACAGGTGTCAGGGGTCCAGTCTCACAGGTGTCAGGGATCCAGTCTCACAGGTACAGTTGGTCCACTCTCACAGGTGTCAGGGGTCCAGTCTCACAGGTGTCGTGGGTCCAGTCTCACAAGTGTCAGTGGTACAGTCTCAAATGTGCTGGGTCCAGCCTCACAGATGTTTGGGGTCCAGTCTCGCAGCTGTCGGGGTTCCAGTCTCACAGGTGTCGGGGTTCCAGTCTCACAGGCGCAGTCAGTCCAGTCTCACAGTTGTCGCAGTTCTAGTCTCACAATTTTCGGGGGTCCAGTCTCACAGGTGTTCGTGGTTTCTCTTTCAATACTTGCATTGGTGACTGGTAAACACTCGATGATGGTCGAATGAAATAACTCAACAGGGTCAACTATCGTTGTTTCTTCTTCTTCAGGTAGTGGCAGGCGCGACAGCCCATCAGCATTGCCATGCTGCTTCGTACCTTTGAATTCTATTTGATATTGATATGCCCCTAGGAAAGGGGACCATCTCCGGAGACGCTGTGCTGTCATCACTGAAACACCCTTCTTAGGGTTAAAAATGGATACCAACGGCTGATGGTCTGTCAGAAGTGTGAATTATTGGCCCTGCAGGTAATGATTAAACTTCTTCACTCCCCATACAAGGCTGAGAGCCTCCCTATCGATCTGCGCATAGTTGCGCTCAGCGGAGCTCAATGATCTGGATGCAAACATGACTGGCCTTTCCGTGCCATTTGGCAACTTGTGTGAGAGTACTGCCCCAATACCATATGGAGAAGCATCACAAGCCAACTGAATAGGCAGTGTCGGGTTGAAGTGAGCCAACACTTCCTCTGAGGTGATCAATTCCTTGCTTTTGCGAAATGCCTTCTTACAGTTTTTGCTCCATTCCAATGGTACCCCCTTCTGTAAAAGAGCGTTTAGCGGGTGCAGTACCGTGGATAGATTTGGTAGAAATTTATGGTAATAGTTAATCAATCCTAGAAACGACCTCAACTGAGAGACATTATCCGGAGCGGGAGCCTTTACAACTGCCTCTATCTTGTCAGGAGACTTATGAAGCCCCTCCCGGTCAATGACATGACCACAGTACGAGATCCGCTTCTGGAAGAACTCACATTTCTGCCGATTAACTCTAAGTCCATACTCTTTCAGTCTGTTGAGCACCAGTTCCAAGTTTGCGAGGTGTTCTTCATCACCATCACCTGTAATCAGAATATCATCCAGGTAACATTGTGTGCCTGGAATTCCCTGTAATACCTGCTCCATGGCCCTCTGCCAAATTGCTGGAGCCGATGCCACTCCAAAAACCAGCCTATTGTACCGGTACAAACCTCGATGCGTGTTGATCGTGAGGTATTGGCGTGACTCTTCTTCAACCTCCATCTGCAAGTACGCCTGCGCCAGGTCTATCTTGGTGAAGTGTTTCCCGCCAGACAACGAAGCAAAAATATCCTCAATCCGCGGAAGCGGATACTGCACCGTGTGAAGCACCAGATTAACGGTGATTTTGAAATCTCCACAGATGCGAACCTTCCCTGGTTCTCCTGGCTTGTTGCTCAAAGGACGTTTCATAACGGGGACAATCGGCGTAGCCCACTCACTCCAATCTACCTTAGACAGTACACCTGAATGTTCTAGCGCTTCCAGTTCCATTTCTACAGTAGGTCGTATTGCATAGAGTACCGGTCTGGCTTGAAAAAATTTTGGGTGTGCATGTTCATTAATCTTGATGTTTGCCGTAATCCCTCTCAGTGTTCCCAGTCCCTGCTGGAACACCTCTTTAGCATCATCCAATATTTTGGACAATCGTTTAGGTTTGACATCTGTTTCCCCGGAATCTACCGTTAGTGCCTTCAAGGAGTGCCAGTCCATATTCATTTTCCTAATCCACTCCCGTCCCAGTAGTGGTGGACCTCCTTCAGGTAGCACATATAAGTCCATTACTTGGCTTTCTTCGCCCTTGTGGACCACTTTTACCTCTATCTTTCCGATGGGGTACACTCTTTGCCGCGTGTATGTTTTCAATATAATCTCTGTATCCCGTAGGGGAATATGTTGGAATAACCTTTTGTAATCTTTCTTATTCATGACCGTCAATGCCGATCCAGTGTCCAATTCCATCTTTACTTGGACTCCTGCTATCTGAAGGGTGACCCAAATTGTCTGGAGATCTGCATCCTTACCAACGTTGTGTAGTCTTAAGCTACCCAGTTCATTACTGCTAGCGTCTGAATCTGACTTCTGTTCAGTCGAACTGTTCTTTGTCACCTTGTGTACCTTTATGTATTTTCCTTGTGGTGACTTTTTGTTGCTGGTCTTCTTTCCTGACCGGCATACTTTAGCTATGTGGCCAAGCCTGCCACACGTTCTGCATTCTTGGTTTTTAAACCAACACTGGTTCTGATTGTGCGTTGTCTTTCCACAACGATAACATTTTACAGTACTCAAACCCAATTTATTTGTACTGAGTTCCGGTGACCGTAGCTGCATTACTGCCTTGCCTCTCGCTGCAGCTTCGTGTGCTGCTGCCATAGTGACCGCTTTCTCAAGCGCCAGCTCATTCACCTCGAGCAGTCGCTTTTGTGTATCTTCTTTTAATAAACCACACACAAATTTATCTCGTAGCGCCTCTGTCAGTCTCGTTCCAAACTGACAGTACTTTGCTAGCTTACGCAATTCCATTAAATATTCAGCATTGCTTTCATCCTTCAGCTGCCTTCTGCTGTAAAATTTAAATCATTCCGCTAGCATCAGCGGCGTGAGGTTTAGATGATTTTTCAGGACAGTAACAATCTCCTCGAACATCTTATCCGCCGGTTCATCTGGTGATAAAAGGTGTTTCAATTGCCCGTATGTCTTCGCACCCATTAAGTTTAATAATGTTAGTGCTTTCTCTTCATCTGGGATTTTATTTGCTTTACAATAATTTTGTATGCGTTCTACATACATGGCCCAATCTTCGATGTCGCTATCAAAGGTATTAATGTTCCCATGTTTAGGCATCGTTGCAATTTAATTTATTTTTATTTTTATCCAAGATAGCGGCTTCCCGCTCTTGTCCTCGTCCTCCGCCTACAAAACGGCGGTTTTCCCGCGCTTGTCGGTCGTCACCCGTCCCCCAACGCTGTCTCCGCTTCACCGCAGCTCTCGCGCCTTCAGTTGCCCCAGATGCTGCGCCTTTTTAGCCCGAATGCGGCCCGGCCCTTATCACCAGCCGTGATCGATGTCCCCGCGCTGCGCCTTTTGGCCCGACTGCGGCCCGGCCCTTATCTCCGGTCGCGGTCGACCTCACCGCCCTTATTCCTCCGTCTTCCCTCCCCATCTGTACAGCCAACGCGGCCGACTTTCTGGTCGCGTCGCTGCCCGGCTTACCCACCACCGAGGTAGAAAGAAGATAGCTGACAACCGCTGATGGAGGCTTCGAGTTCAGGATGTCTTCTGCACTCTGGTTTCTCGATGTCTGCCGCGCGACGTGTCTTCCAGCAGGGTGATGAGGGTGGAAGCCTCTCTTCAACGTCCATTCTGTGGACGAAGCCGCCATGGATATAAACTGCCGCAGGGTAAGAATCGGACTCGTCGCCACTGTTAAGTCTGTGTGTTCTAGTTGTAATTACTAACACAGACTACAAGATTAAAGTTCAACAGGTCTTTACTGGTTGGAGGTCAGGACTATACTAAATACAATATTACTACACAGTGCTTATATACCGGTGGTCACCACCGGTATTACATATACAGCAGCCAGAGAAAGTAGTACATCTCTTATGGTGGAACAGGCTTAAGTTCTCTTAAGGTGGAACAGGTTACATACACCACAATCCTCCCTTTTTAGCTTAACAGTCATATCCCCATTTAACATAACATAATAACATATATAACTTCAGGCATAAACAGTTCAAAGGTTCAGTCTCTCAGGAGGCCTTCTGATTCGGTTTGGATAACGCCTTTCAGTGGTCTCTGGTTCCTGTTGCTGAGGTGACTCCTCTAGTTGGTCTCCCATGCATTGGGTGTTATCATCATCAGGTACATTCCCTGCCGAGGTAGATGCTTCAGGTTCATTAACGTCTTCCACAGTTGTCTCTGTCGCAACCATGGGTTCGACCCTTGCTCTCGATTCTACCAGTTGATCCACATGACGCCTTATCACATTGTTACCAATATCTACTGTGTACATCAGAGGTCCTTGTCTGGCCTGAATTGTTCCGGACTGCCATTTTTTGTTTCCATAGCCCCTTGCCAACATTGGTTGTCCTACGTCGAAGCTTCGAGTGGTCTTGTTATTAATATGCCGGAACTGTTTGTTTTCCACTTCCCTCCGCACATTTGGTTTTAACAAGTCCAACCTGGACCGCAACCTCCTGTTATAAAACATCATGGCAGGACTTTGGTTAGTCACTGCATGAGCGGCGTTTCGATATGCCATTAGGAAATTGTCCACCTTGTGCTGTAGCAGAATCTGATCATCGTTCATGGCCTATATTGCCTTTTTGAATGTTTGGACAAATCTCTCGGCCAACCCGTTTGTCGCCGGATGATATGGGGCAGAGGTATAATGTTTCACCCCATTCTTCTTTAAGAATTTTTGGAATTCTTCCGACACGAACTGTGGTCCGTTGTCCGAACAGATCTGTTCTGGCAATCCGTTCCTTGCGAATATTGTTCTTAACACCGCAATTGTCTTTCCTGAAGTAGTGGTATTCATCTTGATCACTTCTGGCCATTTGGAATGTGCGTCCACCACAATTAGGAACATGGAGTCCATGAATGGACCAGCAAAGTCAATATGTATGCGTTGCCATGGGGCTGAAGGCCATTCCCATGGGTGTAGTGGTGCAATCGGAGGTGCATTTTGCACTTTTTGGCACCCAGCGCAGCTTTTCGTCAACTCCTCTATCTGTTGGTCAATACCCGGCCACCATACATAAGCCCTAGCAAGACTTTTCATCTTAACTTCCCCCAGATGACGTTCATGCAGTTCTTTTAGAACTCTTTCCCTTAACTTGGGAGGAATAATCACTCTTGTCCTGTACATCAAAGTACCGTGGCAGACGGACAGCTGGTCTCGCCTTGCCGAGAATGCCGGTAACAGAGGATCACCACGTGTTGGCCATCCTTTCACTGTCACCTCGTACACTCTGGACAGTGTCGGGTCGTTCCTGGTTTCTCTTTCAATACTTGCATTGGTGACTGGTAAACACTCGATGATGGTCGAATGAAATAACTCAACAGGGTCAACTTTCGTCGTTTCTTCTTCTTCAGGTCGTGGCAGGTGCGACAGCCCATCAGCATTGCCATGCTGCTTCATACCTTTGAATTCTATTTGATATTGATGTGCCCCTAGGAAAACGGACCATCTCTGGAGACGCTGTGCTGTCATCACTGAAACACTCTTCTTAGGGTTAAAAATGGATACCAACGGCTGATGGTCTGTCAGAAGTGTGAATTTTTGGCCCTGCAGGTAATGATTAAACTTCTTCACTCCCCATACAAGGCTGAGAGCCTCCCTATCGATCTGCGCATAGTTGCACTCAGCGGAGGTCAATGATCTGGATGCAAACGCGACTGGCCTTTCCGTGCCATTTGGCAACTTGTGTGAGAGTACTGCCCCAATACCATATGGAGAAGCATCACAAGCCAACCGAATAGGCAGTGTTGGGTTGAAGTGAGCCAACACTTCCTCTGAGGTGATCAATTCTTTGCTTTTGCGAAATGCCTTCTTACAGTTTTCGCTCCATTCCCATGGTGCCCCCTTCTGTAAAAGAGTGTTTAGCGGGTGCAGTACCGTGGATAGATTTGGTAGAAATTTATGGTAATAGTTAATCAATCCTAGAAACGACCTCAACTGAGAGACATTATCCAGAGCGGGAGCCTTTACAACTGCCTCTATCTTGTCAGGAGACTTATGAAGCACCTCCCGGTCAATGACATGACCACAGTATGAGATCCGCTTCTGGAAGAACTCACATTTCTGCCGATTAACTCTAAGTCCATACTCTTTCAGTCTGTTGAGCACCAGTTCCAAGTTTGCGAGGTGTTCTTCATCACCATCACCTGTAATCAGAATATCATCCAGGTAACATTGTGTGCCTGGAATTCCCTGTAATACCTGCTCCATGGCCCTCTGCCAAATTGCTGGAGCCGATGCCACTCCAAAAACCAGCCTATTGTACCGGTACAAACCTCGATGCGTGTTGATCGTGAGGTATTGGCGTGACTCTTCTTCAACCTCCATCTGCAAGTACGCCTGCGCCAGGTCTATCTTGGTGAAGTGTTTCCCGCCAGACAACGAAGCAAAAATATCCTCAATCCGCGGAAGCGGATACCGCACCGTGTGAAGCATCGGATTAAAGGTGATTTTGAAATCACCACAGATGCGAACCTTCCCTGGTTCTCCTGGCTTGTTGCTCAAAGGATGTTTCATAACGGGGACAATGGGCGTAGCCCACTCACTCCAATCTACCTTAGACAGTACACCTGAATGTTCTAGCGCTTCCAGTTCCGTTTCTACAGTAGGTCGTATTGCATAGGGTACCGGTCTGGCTTTAAAAAATTTTGGGTGTGCATGTTCATCAATCTTGATGTTTGCCGTAATCCCTCTCAGTGTTCCCAGTCCCTGCTGGAACACCTCTTTAGCATCATCCAATATTTTGGACAATCGTTTAGGTTTGACATCTGTTTCCCCGGAATCTACCGTTAGTGCCTTCAAGGAGTGCCAGTCCATATTCATTTTCCTAATCCACTCCCGTCCCAGTAGTGGTGGACCTCCTTCAGGTAGCACATATAAGTCCATTACTTGGCTTTCTTCGCCCTTGTGGACCACTTTTACCTCTATCTTTCCGATGGGGTACACTCTTTGCCCCGTGTATGTTTTCAATATAATCTCCGTATCCCGTAGGGGAATATGTTGGAATAACCTTTTGTAATCTTTCTTATTCATGGCCGTCAATGCCGATCCAGTGTCCAATTCCATCTTTACTTGGACTCCTGCTATCTGAAGGGTGACCCAAATTGTCTGGAGATCTGCATCCTTACCAACGTTGTGTACTCTTAAGCTACCCAGTTCATTACTGCTAGCGTCTGAATCTGACTTCTGTTCGGTCGAACTGTTCTTTGTCACCTTGTGTACCTTTATGTATTTTCCTTGTGGTGACTTTTTGTTGCTGGACTTCTTTCCTGACCGGCATACTTTAGCTATGTGGCCAAGCCTGCCATACGTTCTGCATTCTTGGTTTTTAAACCAACACTGGTTCTGATCGTGCGTTGTCTTTCCACAATGATAACATTTTACAGTACTCAAACCCAATTTATTTGTACTGAGTTCCGGTGACCATAGCTGCATTACTGCCTTGCCTCTCGCTGCAGCTTCGTGTGCTGCTGCCATAGTGACCGCTTTCTCAAGCGCCAGCTCATTCACCTCGAGCAGTCGCTTTTGTGTATCTTCTTTTAATAAAACACACACAAATTTATCTCGTAGCGCCTCTGTCAGTCTCGTTCCAAACTGACAGTACTTTGCTAGCTTACGCAATTCCATTAAATATTCAGCATTGCTTTCATCCTTCAGCTGCCTTCTGCTGTAAAATTTAAATCGTTCCGCTAGCATCAGCGGCGTGAGGTTTAGATGATTTTTCAGGACAGTAACAATCTCCTCGAACATCTTATCCGCCAGTTCATCTGGTGATAAAAGGTGTTTCAATTGCCCGTATGTCTTCGCACCCATTAAGTTTAATAATGTTAGTGCTTTCTCTTCATCTGGGATTTTATTTGCTTTACAATAATTTTGTATGCGTTCTACATACATGGCCCAATCTTCGATGTCGCTATCAAAGGTATTAATGTTCCCATGTTTAGGCATCGTTGCAATTTAATTTATTTTTATTTTTATCCAAGATAGCAGCTTCCCGCTCTTGTCCTCGTCCTCCGCCTACAAAATGGCGGTTTTCCCGCGCTTGGCGGTCGTCACCCGTCCCCCAACGCTGTCTCCGCTTCACCGCAGCTCTCGCGCCTTCAGTTGCCCCAGATGCTGCGCCTTTTTAGCCCGAATGCGGCCCGGCCCTTATCACCAGCCGCGATCGATGTCCCCGCGCTGCGCCTTTTGGCCCGAATGCGGCCCGGCCCTTATCTCCGGTCGCGATCGATCTCACCGCCCTTATTCCTCCGTCTTCCCTCCCCGTCTGTACAGCCAACGCGGCCGACTTTCTGGTCGCGTCGCTGCCCGGCTTACCCACCACCGAGGTAGAAAGAAGATAGCTGACAGCCGCTGATGGAGGCTTCGAGTTCAGGATGTCTTCTGCACTCTGGTTTCTCGATGTCTGCCGCGCGACGTGTCTTCCAGCAGGGTGATGAGGGTGGAAGCCTCTCTTCGATGTCCGTTCTGTGGACGAAGCCGCCGTGGATATAAACTGCCGCAGGGTAAGAATCGGACTCGTCGCCACTGTTAAGTCTGTGTGTTCTAGTTGTAATTACTAACACAGACTACAAGATTAAAGTTCAAAAGGTCTTTACTGGTTGGAGGTCAGGACTATACTAAATACAATATTACTACACAGTGCTTATATACCGGTGGTCACCACCGGTATTACGTATACAGCAGCCAGAGAAAGTAGTACATCTCTTAAGGTGGAACAGGTTACATACACCACAATCCTCCCTTTTTAGCTTAACAGTCATATCCCCATTTAACATAACATAATAACATATATAACTTCAGGCATAAACAGTTCAAAGGTTCAGTCTCTCAGGAGGCCTTCTGATTCGGTTTGGATAACGCCTTTCAGTGGTCTCTGGTTCCTGTTGCTGAGGTGACTCCTCTAGTTGGTCTCCCATGCATTGGGTGTTTTCATCATCAGGTACATTCCCTGCCGAGGTAGATGCTTCAGGTTCATTAACGTCTTCCACAGTTGTCTCTGTCGCAACCATGGGTTCGACCCTTGCTCTCGATTCTACCAGTTGATCCACATGACGCCTTATCACATTGTTACCAATATCTACTGTGTACATCAGAGGTCCTTGTCTGGCCTGAATTGTTCCGGACTGCCATTTTTTGTTTCCATAGCCCCTTGCCATCACTGGTTGTCCTACGTCGAAGCTTCGAGTGGTCTTGTTATTAATATGCCGGAACTGTTTGTTTTCCACTTCCCTCTGCACATTTGGTTTTAACAAGTCCAACCTGGACCGCAACCTCCTGTTATAAAACATCATGGCAGGACTTTGGTTAGTCACTGCATGAGCGGCGTTTCGATATGCCATTAGGAAATTGTCCACCTTGTGCTGTAGCAGAATCTGATCATCGTTCATGGCCTATATTGCCTTTTTGAATGTTTGGACAAACCTCTCGGCCAACCCGTTTGTCGCCGGATGATATGGGGCAGAGGTATAATGTTTCACCCCATTCTTCTTTAAGAATTTTTGGAATTCTTCCGACACGAACTGTGGTCCGTTGTCCGAACAGATCTGTTCTGGCAATCCGTTCCTTGCGAATATTGTTCTTAACACCGCAATTGTCTTTCCTGAAGTAGTGGTATTCATCTTGATCACTTCTGGCCATTTGGAATGTGCGTCCACCACAATTAGGAACATGGAGTCCATGAATGGACCAGCAAAGTCAATATGTATGCGTTGCCATGGGGCTGAAGGCCATTCCCATGGGTGTAGTGGTGCAATCGGAGGTGCATTTTGCACTTTTTGGCACCCAGCGCAGCTTTTCGTCAACTCCTCTATCTGTTGGTCAATACCCGGCCACCATACATAAGCCCTAGCAAGACTTTTCATCTTAACTCCCCCCAGACGACCTTCATGCAGTTCTTTTAGAACTCTTTCCCTTAACTTGGGAGGAATAATCACTCTTGTCCCGTACATCAAAGTACCGTGGCAGACGGACAGCTGGTCTCGCCTTGCCGAGAATGCCGGTAACAGAGGATCACCACGTGTTGGCCATCCTTTCACTGTCACCTCATAGACTCTGGACAGTGTCGGGACGTTCCTGGTTTCTCTTTCAATACTTGCATTGGTGACTGGTAAACACTCGATGATGGTCGAATGAAATAACTCAACAGGGTCAACTTTCGTCGTTTCTTCTTCTTCAGGTAGTGGCAGGTGCGACAGCCCATCAGCATTGCCATGCTGCTTCATACCTTTGAATTCTATTTGATATTGATGTGCCTCTAGGAAAAGGGACCATCTCTGGAGACGCTGTGCTGTCATCACTGAAACACCCTTCTTAGGGTTAAAAATGGATACCAACGGCTGATGGTCTGTCAGAAGTGTGAATTTTTGGCCCTGCAGGTAATGATTAAACTTCTTCACTCCCCATACAAGGCTGAGAGCCTCCCTATCGATCTGCGCATAGTTGCACTCAGCGGTGGTCAATGATCTGGATGCAAACGCGACTGGCCTTTCCATGCCATTTGGCAACTTGTGTGAGAGTACTGCCCCAATACCATATGGAGAAGCATCACAAGCCAACCGAATAGGCAGTGTCGTGTTGAAGTGAGCCAGCACTTCCTCTGAGGTGATCAATTCTTTGCTTTTGCGAAATGCCTTCTTACAGTTTTCGCTCCATTCCCATGGTGCCCCCTTCTGTAAAAGAGTGTTTAGCGGGTGCAGTACCGTGGATAGATTTGGTAGAAATTTATGGTAATAGTTAATCAATCCTAGAAACGACCTCAACTGAGAGACATTATCCAGAGCGGGAGCCTTTACAACTGCCTCTATCTTGTCAGGAGACTTATGAAGCCCCTCCCGGTCAATGACATGACCACAGTACGAGATCCACTTCTGGAAGAACTCACATTTCTGCCGATTAACTCTAAGTCCATACTCTTTCAGTCTGTTGAGCACCAGTTCCAAGTTTGCGAGGTGTTCTTCATCACCATCACCTGTAATCAGAATATCGTCCAAGTAACATTGTGTGCCTGGAATTCCCTGTAATACCTGCTCCATGGCCCTCTGCCAAATTGCTGGAGCCGATGCCACTCCAAAAGCCAGCCTATTGTACCGGTACAAACCTCGATGCATGTTGATCGTGAGGTATTGGTGTGACTCTTCTTCAACCTCCATCTGCAAGTACACCTGTGCCAGTTCTATCTTGATGAAGTGTTTCCCGCCAGACAACGAAGCAAAAATATCCTCAATCCGCGGAAGCGGATACTGCACCGTGTGAAGCACTGGATTAACGTTGATTTTGAAATCTCCACAGATGCGAACCTTCCCTGGTTCTCCTGGCTTGTTGCTCGAAGGACGTTTCATAACGGGGACAATGGGTGTAGCCCAGTCACTCCAATCTACCTTAGACAGTACACCTGAATGTTCTAGCACTTCCAGTTCCACTTCTACAGTAGGTCGTATTGCATAGGGTACCGGTCTGGCTTTAAAAAATTTTGGGTGTGCATGTTCATCAAGCTTGATGTTTGCCGTAATTCCTCTCAGTGTTCCCAGTCCCTGCTGGAACACCTCTTTAGCATCATCCAATATTTTGGACAATCGTTTAGGTTTGACATCTGTTTCCCCGGAATCTACTGTTAGTGCCTTCAAGGAGTGCCAGTCCATATTCATTTTCCTAATCCACTCCCGTCCCAGTAGTGGTGGACCTCCTTCAGGTAGCACATATCAGTCCATTACTTGGCTTTCTTCGCCCTTGTGGACCACTTTTACCTCTATCTTTCCGATGGGGTACACTCTTTGCCCCGTGTATGTTTTCAATATAATCTCCGTATCCCGTAGGGGAATATGTTGGAATAACCTTTTGTAATCTTTCTTATTCATGACCGTCAATGCCGATCCAGTGTCCAATTCCATCTTTACTTGGACTCCTGCTATCTGAAGGGTGACCCAAATTGTCTGGAGATCTGCATCCTTACCAACGTTGTGTACTCTTAAGCTACCCAGTTCATTACTGCTAGCATCTGAATTTGACTTCTGTTCGGTCGAACTGTTCTTTGTCACCTTGTGTACCTTTATGTATTTTCCTTGTGGTGACTTTTTGTTGCTGGTCTTCTTTCCTGACCAGCATACTTTAGCTATGTGGCCAAGCCTGCCACACGTTCTGCATTCTTGGTTTTTAAACCAACACTGGTTCTGATCGTGCGTTGTCTTTCCACAACGATAACATTTTACAGTATCCAAACCCAATTTATTTTTACTGAGTTCCGGTGACCGTAGCTGCATTAATGCCGTGCCTCTCGCTGCGGCTTCGTGTGCTGCTGCCATAGTGACCGCTTTCTCAAGCGTCAGCTCATTCTCCTTGAGCAGTCGCTTTTGTGTATCTTCTTTTAATAAACCACACACAAATTTATCTCATAGCGCCTCTGTCAGTCTCGTTCCAAACTGACAGTACTTTGCTAGCTTACGCAATTCCATTAAATATTCAGCATTGCTTTCATCCTTCAGCTGCCTTCTGCTGTAAAATTTTAATCGCTCCGCTAGCATCAGCGGCGTGGGGTTTAGATGATTTTTCAGGACAGTAACAATCTCCTCGAACATCTTATCCGCCGGTTCATCTGGTGATAAAAGGTGTTTAAATTGCCCGTATGTCTTCAGACGCATTAAGTTTAATAATGTTAGTGCTTTCTCTTCATCTGGGATTTTATTTGCTTTACAATAATTTTGTATGCGTTCTACATACATGGCCCAATCTTCGATGTCGCTATCAAAGGTATTAATGTACCCATGTTTAGGCATCGTTGCAATTTAATTTATTTTTATTTTTATCCAAGATGGCGGCTTCCTGCTCTTGTCTTCGTCCTCTGCCTACAAAATGGCGGTTTTCCCGCGTTTGGCGGTCTTCACCCGTCCCCCGATGCTGTCTCCACTTCACCGTGGCTCTCGCGCCTTCAGTTGCCCCAGACGCTGCGCCTTTTTAGCCCGAATGCAGCCCGGCCCTTATCACCAGCCGTGATCGATGTCCCCGCGCTGTGCCTTTCGGCCCGAATGCGGCCCGGCCCTTATCTCCGGTCGTGATCGATCTCACCGCCCTTATTCCTCCGTCTTCCCTCCCCGTCTGTACAGCCAACGCGGCCGACTTTCTGGTCGCGTCGCTGCCCGGCTTAGCCACCACCGAGGTAGAAAGAAGATAGCTGACAGCCGCTGATGGAGACTTCGAGTTCAGGATGTCTTCTGCACTCTGGTTTCTCGATGTCTGCCGCGCAACGTGTCTTCCAGCAGGGTGATGAGGGTGGAAGCCTCTCTTCGACGTCCGTTCTGTGGATGAAGCCGCCGTGGATATAAACTGCCGCAGGGTAAGAATCGGACTCATCGCCACTGTTAAGTCTGTGTGTTCTAGTTGTAATTACTAACACAGACTACAAGATTAAAGTTCAACAGGTCTTTACTGGTTGGAGGTCAGGACTATACTAAATACAATATTACTACACAGTGCTTATATACCGGTGGTCACCACCGGTATTACGTATACAGCAGCCAGAGAAAGTAGTACATCTCTTAAGGTGGAACAGGCTTAAGTTCTCTTAAGGTGGAACAGGTTACATACACCACAACAGGTGTCAGGGGTCCAGTCTCACAGGCAGTCTGTCCATTCTCACAGGTGTTGGGGGTCCACTCTCACAAGTGCTTTGGGTCCAGTCTCACAGGTGTCAGGGGTCCAGTCTCACAGGTCTCAGGGGTCCAGTCTCACAGGTGTCAGGGGTCCAGTCTCACAGGTCTCAGGGGTCCAGTCTCACAGGTGTCAGGGGTCCAGTCTCACAGGTGTCAGGGGTCCAGTCTCACAGGTACAGTTGGTCCACTCTCACAGGTGTCAGGGGTCCAGTCTCACAGGTGTCATGTGTCCAGTCTCACAAGTGTCAGTGGTACAGTCTCAAATGCACTGGGTCCAGCCTCACAGATATTTGGGGTCCAGTCTCGCAGCTGTCGGGGTCCAAGTCTCACAGGTGTCGGGGTTCCAGTCCCAGAGCTGTTGGGGTTCCAGTCTCACAGTTGTCGGGGACCAGTCTCTCAGGTGTCGGGGGTCCAGTCTCACAGGCACAGTCGGTCCAGTCTCACAGTTGTCGCGGCTCCAGTCTCACAATTTTCGGGGGTCCAGTCTCACAGGTGTTGGCGGTCCAGTCTCACAGAAGTCGGGGATCCAATCTCACAAGTTTCGGGGGTCCAGTTTCAAAGGTGTCGTGGGTCCAGTCTCACAGGTGTCAGGGGTCCAGTCTCACAGCTGGTGTGTCCATTCTCACAGGTGTCGGGGGTCCATTCTCAAAAGTGCTGTGTGTTCAGTCTCACAGGTGTCAGGGGTCCCGTCTCACTAGTGCCGTGGGTCCAGTCTCACAGGTGCAGTGGATCTAGTCTCACAGATGTCGTGGGTGCAGTCTCACAGGTGTCAGGGGTCCAGTCTCACATTTGTCAGGGGTCCAGTCTCACAGGTGTCGGGTGTCCTGTCTCACAGGTGTCTGGGTTCCAGTCTCTCATGTGCAGTAGTTCCAGTCTCACAGGTGCAGTGGGTCTAGCCTCACAGGTGTTGGGGGCCCAGTCTGTCAGGTGCAGTTGTTCCAGTCTCACAGGGGCATTCGGTCCAGACTCACAAACGTCGGGGGTCCAGTCTCAAAGGTGTTAGGGATCCAGTCTCACAGGTGGTGGGTCCAGCCTCACAGGTGCAGTGTGTCCAGTCTCACAGGTGCCATTGGTCCAGTCTCACAGGTGTCAGGGGTCCAGTCTCACAAGTGTCGGGGGTCGAGTCTCACAAGTGTTGGGGGTCCAGTCTCTCAGGTTTCAGTGGTCCAGTTTCAAAGGTGTCGGTGGTCCAGTCTCACAGGTGTCAGTGGTCCAGTCTCACAGGTGTCTGGGTTCCACTCTCACAGGTGTCTGGGATCGAATCTCACAGGTGTCGGGGGTCCAGTCCCACAGGTGCAGTCAGTCCAGGCTCAAACATGTCGGGGTCCAGTCTCACAGGTGTCGGGGGTCCATTCTCACAGGTGTCGGGGGTCCAGTCTCACAGGTGTCGGGTGTCTTGTCTCACAGGTGTCGGAGTTACTGTCTCATAGAGGTCGGGCGTCCAGTGTCACAGGTGTCGGGGGTCCAGTCTCACAGATGTTGGGGATCCACTCTCAGGTGCAGTGGGTCCAGTCTCACAGGTGTCGGGGTTCCAGTCTCACAGGTGTCGGGGGTTCACTCTCACAGATGCAGTGGGTCCAGTCTCACAGGTGTCAGGGATTCAGTCTCGCAGGTGTCGTGGGTCCAGTCTCACAGGTGTCAGGGGTCCAATCTCACAGGCGGTGGGTCCAGCCTCACAGGTACATTGGGTCCAGTCTCACAGGTGTCAGGTGTCTAGTCTCACAGGTGTCAGGGGTCCAGTCTCACAGGTGTCAGGGGTCCAGTCTCACAGGTATCAGGGGTCCAGTCTCACAGGTGTCAGTGGTCCAGTCTCACAGGTACAGTTGGTCCAGTCTCACAGGTGTCAGGGGTCCAGTCTCACAGGTTTCGGGGGTCCAGTCCCACAGGTGTTGGGGGTCCAGTCTCTCAGGTGTTGAGGGTGCAGTCTCACAGGTGCAGTTGGTGCAGTGTCACAGTTGTCGGGGCTCCAGTCTCACAGGTATCGGGTTTCCAGTCTCACAGGTGTGGGGGGTCCACTCTCACAGGTGCAGTGGGTCCAGTCTCACAGGAATCAGGGATACAGACTCACACTGGTCGGGGGTCCAGTTTCAGAGGTGTCGGGGGTCCAGTCTCACAGATGTCGGGGGTCCAGTCTCACAGGTGTCAGGGGTCCAGTCTCACAGGCAGTGTGTCCATTCACACAGGTGTCGGGTGTCCATTCTCACAAGTGCTGTGGGTCCAGTCTCACAGCTGTCAGGGGTCCAGTCTCACAGGTGTCATGGGTCCAGTCTCACAGGTGTCAGGGGTCCAGTCTCACAGGTGTCAGGTGTCCAGTCTCACAGGTACAGTTGGTCCACTCTCACAGGTGTCAGGGGTCCAGTCTCACAGGTGCCGTGGGTCCAGTCTCACAAGTGTAAGTGGTACAGTCTCAAATGTGCTGTGTCCAGCCTCACAGATTTTTGGGGTCCAGTCTCGCAGCTGTCGGGGTTCCAGTCTCACAGGTGTCGGGATTCCAGTCCCAGAGCTGTTGGGGTTCCAGTCTCACAGTTGTCGGGGGACCAGTCTCTCAGGTGTCGCGGGTCCAGTCTCACAGGCACAGTCGGTCCAGTGTCACAGTTGTCGTGGCTCCAGTCTCACAGTTTTCGGGGGTCCAGTCTCACAGGTGTTGGTGGTCCAGTCTCACAGAAGTCGGGGATCCAGTCTCACAGGTTTCGGGGGTCCAGTTTCAAAGGTGTCGGGGGTCCAGTCTCACAGGTGTCAGGGGTCCAGTCTCACAGGTGGTGTGTCCATTCTCACAGGTGTTGGGGGTCCATTCTCAAAAGTGCTGTGTGTCCAGTCTCACAGGTGTAAGGGGTCCAGTCTCTCAGGTGTCGGGGGTCCAGTCTCACAGGTGCCAGTGGTCCAGTCTCACTAGTGCCGTGTGTCCAGTCTCACAGGTGCAGTGGATCCAGTCTCACATATGTCGTGGGTGCAGTCTCACAGGTGTCAGGGGACCAGTCTCACAAGTGTCAGGGGTCCTGTCTCACAGGTTTCTGGGTTCCAGTCTCTCATGTGCAGTAGGTCCAGTCTCACAGGTGCAGTGGGTCTAGTCTCACAGGTATTGGGGGTCCAGTCTGTCAGGTGCAGTTGTTCCAGTCTCACAGGGTCATTCGGTCCAGACTCACAAGTGTCGGGGGTCCAGTCTCAAATGTGTCAGGGATCCAGACTCACAGGCGGTGGGTCCAGTCTCACAGGTGTCAGGGGTCCAGTCTCACAGGTGTCGGGGGTTGAGTCTCACAAGTGTTGGGGGTCCAGTCTCTCAGGTTTCAGTGGTCCAGTCTCAAAGGTGTCGGTGGTCCAGTCTCACAGGTGTCAGTGGTCCAGTCTCACAGGTGCCTGGGTTCCACTCTCACAGGTGTCTGGGATCGAATCTCACAGGTGTCGGGGGTCCAGTCTCACAGGTGCAGTCGGTCCAGGCTCACACGTGTCGGGGTCCAGTCTCACAGGTGTCGGGGGTCCATTCTCACAGGGGTCGGGGGTCCACTCTCAGGTGCAGTGGGTCCAGTCTCACAGGTGTCGGGGTTCCAGTCTCACAGGTGTCGGGGGTTCACTCTCACAGGTGCAGTGGGTCCAGTCTCACAGGTGTCAGGGATTCAGTCTCGCGGGTGTCGTGGGTCCAGTCTCACAGGTGTCAGGGGTCCAGTCTCACAGATGTCAGGGGTCCAGTCCCACAGGTGTCAGGGGTCCAGTCTCACAGGTGTCAGGGGTCCAGTCTCACAGGTACATTTGATCCAGTCTCACAGGTGTCAGGGGTCCAGTCTCACAGGTTTCGGGGGTCCAGTCCCACAGGTGTCGGGGGTCCAGTCTCTCAGGTGTTGGGGGTGCAGTTTCACAGGTGCAGTCGGTGCAGTGAAACAGTTGTCAGGGCTCCAGTCTCACAGGTATCGGGGGTCCAGTCTCACAGGTGTGGGGGGTCCACTCTCACAGGTGCAGTGGGTCCAGTCTCATAGGAATCAGGGATACATTCTCACACTGGTCGGGGGCCCAGTTTCAGAGGTGTCGGGGGTCCAGTCTCACAGATGTCGGGGGTCCAGTCTCACAGGTGTCAGGGGTCCAGTCTCATAGGCAGTGTGTCCATTCTCACAAGTGCTGTGGGTCCAGTCCCACAGGTGTCAGGGGTTCAATCTCACAGGTGTCAGGGGTCCAGTCTCACAGGTGTCAGGGGTCCAGTCTCACAGGTGTCAGGGGTCCAGTCTCACAGGTACAGTTGGTCCACTCTCACAGGTGTCGGGGGACCATTCTCACAAGTGCTGTGTGTCCAGTCTCACAGGTGTCAGGGGTCCAGTCTCTCAGGTGTTGGGGGTCCAGTCTCACCAGTGACGTGGGTCCAGTCTCACAGGTGCAGTGGGTCAATTCTCACAGGTGTAGGGGGTCCAGTCTCACAGGTATCGGGGTCCAGTCTCACAGGTGTCGTGGGTGCAGTCTCACAGGTGCAGTTTGTGCAGTCTCACAGGTGCAGATTGTACAGTCTCACAGGGGCATTCGGTTCAGTCTCACCGGTGTCGGGGGTCCAGTCTCACAGGTGTCAGGGGTCCAGTCTCACAGGTGCAGTGTGTCCAGTCTCCCAGTTGCCGTTGGTCCAGACTCACAGGAGTCAGGGGTCCACTCTCACAGGTGTCGGGGGTGGAGTCTACAGTTGCAGTTGATCCAGTCTCTCAGGTGTCAGGGGTCTAGTCTCACAATTGTCGGGGGTCCAGTCTCACAGGTGTCCGGGGTCCAGTCTCACAGAAATCGGGGATCCAGTCTCACAGGTTTCGGGGGTCCAGTTTCAAAGGTGTCGGGGGTCCAGTCTCACAGGTGTCAGGGGTCCAGTCTCACAGGTGGTGTGTCCATTCTCACAGGTGTCGGGGGTCCATTCTCAAAAGTGCTGTGTGTCCAGTCTCACAGGTGTAAGGGGTCCAGTCTCTCAGGTGTCGGGGGTCCAGTCTCACAGGTGCCAGGGGTCCAGTCTCACTAGTGCCGTGGGTCCAGTCTCACAGGTGCAGTGGATCCAGTCTCACATATGTCGTGGGTGCAGTCTCACAGGTGTCAGGGGACCAGTCTCACAAGTGTCAGGGGTCCAGTTTCACAGGTGTCGGGTGTCCTGTCTCACAGGTGTCTGGGTTCCAGTCTCTCATGTGCAGTAGGTCCAGTCTCACAGGTGCAGTGGGTCTAGTCTCACAGGTGTTGGGGGTCCAGTCTGTCAGGTGCAGTTGTTCCAGTCTCACAGGGGCATTCGGTCCAGACTCACAATGTTGGGGGTCCAGTCTCAAATGTGTCAGGGGTCCAGACTCACAGGCGGTGGGTCCAGTCTCACAGGTGTCAGGGGTCCAGTCTCACAGGTGTCGGGGGTCGAGTCTCAGAAGTGTTGGGGGTCCAGTCTCTCAGGTTTCAGTGGTCCAGTCTCAAAGGTGTCGGTGGTCCAGTCTCACAGGTGTCAGTGGTCCAGTCTCACAGGTGCCTGGGTTCCACTCTCACAGGTGTCTGGGATCGAATCTCACAGGTGTCGGGGGTCCAGTCTCACAGGTGCAGTCGGTCCAGGCTCACACGTGTCGCGGTCCAGTCTCACAGGTGTCGGGGGTCCATTCTCACAGGGGTCGGGGGTCCAGGCTCACAGGTGTCGGGTGTCATGTCTCACAGGTGTCGGAGTTACTGTCTCATAGAGGTCGGGCGTCCAGTGTCACAGGTGTCGGGGGTCCAGTCTCACAGGTGTCGGGGTTCCAGTCTCACAGGTGTCGGGGGATCACTCTCACAGGTGCAGTGGGTCCAGTCTCACAGGTTTCAGGGATTCAGTCTCGCGGGTGTCGTGGGTCCAGTCTCACAGGTGTCAGGGGTCCAGTCCCACAGGTGTCAGGGGTCCAGTCTCACAGGTGTCAGGGGTCCAGTCTCACAGGTACATTTGGTCTAGTCTCACAGGTGTCAGGGGTCCAGTCTCACAGGTGTCAGGGGTCCAGTCCCACAGGTGTCGGGGGTCCAGTCTCTCAGGTGTTGGGGGTGCAGTCTCACAGGTGCAGTCGGTGCAGTGTAACAGTTGTCGGGGCTCCAGTCTCACAGGTATCGGGGGTCCTGTCTCACAGGTGTGGGGGGTCCACTCTCACAGGTGCAGTGGGTCCAGTCTCACAGGAATCATGGATACAGTCTCACTCTGGTCGGGGGTCCAGTTTCAGAGATGTCGGGGGTCCAGTCTCACAGATGTCGGGGGTCCAGTCTCACAGGTGTCAGGGGTCCAGTCTCACAGGCAGTGTGTCCATTCTCACAAGCGCTGTGGGTCCAGTCCCACAGGCGTCAGGGGTCCAATCTCACAGGTGTCAGGGGTCCAGTCTCACAGGTGTCAGGGGTCCAGTCTCACAGGTTTCAGGGGTCCAGTCTCACAGGTACAGTTGGTCCACTCTCACAGGTGTCGGGGGTCCATTCTCACAAGTGCTGTATGTCCAGTCTCACAGGTGTCAGGGGTCCAGTCTCTCAGGTGTTGGGGTCCAGTCTCACAGGTTTCAGGGGTCCACTCTCACCAGTGACGTGGGTCCAGTCTCACAGGTGCAGTGGGTCCATTCTCACAGGTGTAGGGGGTCCAGTATCAAAGGTATCGGGGTCCAGTCTCACAGGTGTCGTGGGTGCAGTCTCACAGGTGCAGTTTGTGCAGTCTCACAGGTGCAGTTTGTACAGTCTCACAGGGGCATTCGGTTCAGTCTCACAGGTGTCGGGGTTCCAGTCTCACAGGTGTCAGGGGTCCAGTCTCACAGGTGCAGTGTGTCCAGTCTCCCAGTTGCCATTGGTCCAGACTCACAGGAGTCAGGGGTCCACTCTCACAGGTGTCGGGGGTGGTGTCTACAGTTGCAGTTGATCCAGTCTCTCAGGTGTCAGGGGTCGAGTCTCACAATTGTCGGGGGTCCAGTCTCACAGGTGTCGGGGGTCCAGTCTCACAAGTGTTGGTTGTCCAGTCTGACAGGTTTCGGGTGTCCAGTCTCACAGGTGTCGGGGGTCAAGTCTCACAGGTGTCTGGGTTCCACTCTCACAGGTGTCTGGGTTCCACTCTCACAGGTGTCTGGGATCCAGTCTCACAGGTGCAGTCGGTGAGGTCTCAACGGTTCAGTGGGGCCAGTCTCACAGCTGCAGTGAGTCCAGTCTCACAGGTGTCGGATCTCCAGTCTCACAGGTGTCGGGGGTCCAGTCTCACAGGTATCGGGTGTCCGGTCTCACAGTTTTGAGGGGCCCAGTCTCAAAGGCAGTGGTCCCAGTCTCACAGCTGCAGTGGGTCCAGTCTCACAGGTGCCGTGGGTCCAGTCTCATGTGTCGGGGGTCCAGTCTCACAGGTGTCGTGGGTGCAGTCTCACAGGTGCAGTTGGTCCAGTCTCACAGGGGCATTCGGGTCAGTCTCACACGTGTCAGTGGTCCAGTCTCACAGGTGCAGTGTGTCCAGTCTCTCAGGTGCCGTTGATCCAGTCTCACAGGTGTGAGGGGTCCACTCTCACAGGTGTCGGAGGTGGAGTTTACAGTTGCAGTTGATCCAGTCTCTCAGGTGTCAGGGGTCAAGTCTCACAATTTCGGGGGTCCAGTCTCAGAGGTTTCGGTGGTCCAGTCTCAAAGGTGTCGGGGGTCCAGTCTCACAAGTGTTGGTTGTCCAATCTCACAGGTTTCGGGGGCCCAGTCTCACAGGTGTCGGGGGTCAAGTCTCACAGGTGTCTGGGTTCCACTCTCACAGGTGCCTGTGTTCCACTCTCAAAGGTGTCGGGGGTCCATTCTCACAGGTGCAGTCGGTGAGGTCTCAAAGGTGCAGTGGGGCCAGTATCACAGGTGTAGTGGGTCAATTTTCACAGGTGTCGGGTGTCCAGTCTCACAGGTGTCAGGGGCCCAGTCTCACAGGTGTCGGGGTCCAGTCTCACAGTTGTCAGGCATCCAGTCTCACTGGTGCAGTGGGTCCAGTCTCAGAGGTGTCATGGGCCCACTCTCACAGGTGTCAGGTGTCCAATCTCACAGGCAGTGGGTCCAGTCTCACAGGTGTCAGGGGTCCAGCCTCACAGGTGTACTGGGTCCAGTCTCACAGGTGTCAGAATTCCAGTCTCACAGGTGTCGGGGATCCAGTCTCACAGGTGTCGGGGGTGCAGTATCACAGGTGCAGTCAGTCCAGTCTCACAGTTGTCAGGGCTCCAGTCTCACAGGTATCAGGTGTCCAGTCTCACAGTGGTCGGTGGTCCAGTCTGACAGGTGACGGTGATCCAGTCTCACAGATGTCGGGGGTCCATTCTCACAGGGGTCGGGGGTCCAGTCTCACAGGTGTCGGGGGTCCACTCTCAGGTGCAGTGGGTCCAGTCTCACAGGTGTCGGGGCTCCAGTCTCACAGGTGTCGGGGGTTCACTCTCACAGGTGCAGTGGGTCCAGTCTCACAGGTGTCAGGGATTCAGTCTCGCGGGTGTCGTGGGTCCAGTCTCACCGGTGTCAGGGGTACAATCTCACAGGCGGTGGGTCCAGTCTCACAGGTACATTGGGTCCAGTCTCACAGGTGTCAGGGGTCCAGTCTCACAGGTGTCAGGGGTCCAGTCCCACAGGTGTCAGGGGTCCAGTCTCACAGGTGTCAGGGGTCCAGTCTCACAGGTACATTTGGTCCAGTCTCACAGGTGTCAGGGGTCCAGTCTCACAGGTTTCATGGGTCCAGTCCCACAGGTGTCAGGGGTCCAGTCTCTCAGGTGTTGGGGGTGCAGTCTCACAGGTGCAGTCGGTGCACTGTAACAGTTGTCGGGGCTCCAGTCTCACAGGTATCGGGGGTCCTGTCTCATAGGTGTGGGGGGTCCACTCTCACAGGTGCAGTGGGTCCAGTCTCACAGGAATCATGGATACAGTCTCACACTGGTCGGGGGTCCAGTTTCAGAGATGTCGGGGGTCCAGTCTCACAGATGTCGGGGGTCCAGTCTCACAGGTGTCAGGGGTCCAGGCTCACAGGCAGTGTGTCCATTCTCACAAGCACTGTGGGTCCAGTCCCACAGGTGTCAGGGGTCCAATCTCACAGGTGTCAGGGGTCCAGTCTCACAGGTGTCAGGGGTCCAGTCTCACAGGTGTCAGGGGTCCAGTCTCACAGGTACAGTTGGTCCACTCTCACAGGTGTCGGGGGTCCATTCTCACAAGTGCTGTGTGTCCAGTCTCACAGGTGTCAGGGGTCCAGTCTCTCAGGTGTTGGGGGTCCTGTCTCACAGGTTTCAGGGGTCCACTCTCACCAGTGACGTGGGTCCAGTCTCACAGGTGCAGTGGGTCCATTCTCACAGGTGTAGGGGGTCCAGTCTCACAGGTATCGGGGTCCAGTCTCACCAGTGTCGTGGGTGCAGTCTCACAGGTGCAGTTTGTGCAGTCTCACAGGTGCAGTTTGTACGGTCTCACAGGGGCATTCGGTTCAGTCTCACAGGTGTCGGGGGTCCCTTCTCACAGGTGTCAGGGGTCCAGTCTCACAGGTGCAGTGTGTCCAGTCTCCCAGTTGCCGTTGGTCCAGACTCACAGGAGTCAGGGGTCCACTCTCACAGGTGTCGGGGGTGGAGTCTACAGTTGCAGTTGATCCAGTCTCTCAGGTGTCAGGGGTCGAGTCTCACAATTGTCGGGGGTCCAGTCTCACAGGTGTCGGGGGTCCAGTCTCACAAGTGTTGGTTGTCCAGTCTGACAGGTTTCGGGGGTCCAGTCTCACAGGTGTCGGGGGTGAAGTCTCACAGGTGTCTGGGTTCCACTCTCACAGGTGTCTGGGTTCCACTCTCACAGGTGTCCGGGATCCAGTCTCACAGGTGCAGTCGGTGAGGTCTCAACGGTGCAGTGGGGCCAGTCTCACAGCTGCAGTGAGTCCAGTCTCACAGGTGTCGGATCTCCAGTCTCACAGGTGTCGGGGGTCCAGTCTCAAAGGCATCGGGTGTCCGGTCTCACAGTTTTGAGGGGCCCAGTCTCAAAGGCAGTGGTCCCAGTCTCACAGCTGCAGTGGGTCCAGTCTCACAGGTGCCGTGGGTCCAGTCTCATGTGTCGGGGGTCCAGTCTCACAGGTGTCGTGGGTGCAGTCTCGCAGGTGCAGTTGGTCCAGTCTCACAGGGGCATTCGGGTCAGTCTCACACGTGTCAGTGGTCCAGTCTCACAGGTGTCAGGGGTCCAGTCTCACAGGCGGTGGGTCCAGTCTCACAGGTGCAGTGTGTCCAGTCTCTCAGGTGCCGTTGATCCAGTCTCACAGGTGTGAGGGGTTACTCTCACAGGTGTCGGGGGTGGAGTTTACAGTTGCAGTTGATCCAGTCTCTCAGGTGTCAGGGGTCGAGTCTCACAATTGTCGGGGGTCCAGCCTCAGAGGTTTCGGTGGTCCAGTCTCAAAGGTGTCGGGGGTCCAGTCTCACAAGTGTTGGTTGTCCAATCTCACAGGTTTCGGGGGCCCAGTCTCACAGGTGTCGGGGGTCAAGTCTCACAGGTGTCTGGGATCCACTCTCACAGGCGCCTGTGTTCCACTCTCAAAGGTGTCGGGGGTCCATTCTCACAGGTGCAGTCGGTGAGGTCTCAAAGGTGCAGTGGGGCCAGTATCACAGGTGTAGTGGGTTAACTTTCACAGGTGTCGGGTGTCCAGTCTCACAGGTGTCAGGGGCCCAGTCTCACAGGTGTCGGGGTCCAGTCTCACAGTTGTCAGGCATCCAGTCTCACTGGTGCAGTGGGTCCAGTCTCAGAGGTGTCATGGGCCCACTCTCACAGGTGTCAGGTGTCCAATCTCACAGGCAGTGGGTCCAGTCTCACAGGTGTCAGGGGTCCAGCCTCACAGGTGTACTGGGTCCAGTCTCACAGGTGTCAGAATTCCAGTCTCACAGGTGTCGGGGATCCAGTCTCACAGGTGTCGGGGGTGCAGTATCACAGGTGCAGTCAGTCCAGTCTCACAGTTGTCAGGGCTCCAGTCTCACAGGTATCGGGTGTCCAGTCTCACAGTGGTCGGTGGAGAGTCTGACAGGTGACGGTGATCCAGTCTCACAGATGTCGGGGGTCCAGTCTCACACGTGTCAGGGGTCCAGTCTCACAGGCGGTGTGTCCATTCTCACAGGAGTCGGGGGTCCATTCTCACAAGTGCTGTGTGTCCAGTCTCACAGGTGTCAGGGGCCCAGTCTATCAGGTGTTGGGGGTCCAGTCTCACAGGTGTCAGGGGTCCAGTCTCACTAGTGATGTGCATCCAGTCTCACAGGTGCAGTGGGTCCAGTCACACAGGTGTCGGGGGTCCAATCTCACAGGTGTCAGGGGTCCAGTATCACAGGTGTCAGGGGTCCAGTCTCACAGGGTTCAGGTGTCCTGTCTCACAGGTGTCTGGGTTCCAGTCTCTCATGAGCAGTTGGTCCAGTCTCACAATTGCAGTGGGTCCAGTCTTACAGGTGTTGCAGGTCCAGTCTCACAGGTATCAGGGTCCAGTCTTACAGGTGTCGTGGGTGCAGTCTCACAGGTGCAGTTTGTCCAGTCTCACAGGGGCATTCGGTTCATTCTCACAGGTGTCGGGGGTCCATTCTCAAAAGTGCTGTGTGTCCTGTCTCACAGGTGTAAGGGGTCCAGTCTCTCAGGTGTCGGGCGTCCAGTCTCACAGGTGTCAGGGGTCCAGTCTCACAGGTGTCAGGGGTCCAGTCTCATTAGTGCCGTGGGTCCAGTCTCACAGGTGCAGTGGATCCAGTCTCACAGATGTCGTGGGTGCAGTCTCACAGGTGTCAGCGGTCCAGTCTCACAGGTGTCAGGGGTCCAGTTTCACAGGTGTCGGGTGTCCTGTCTCACAGGTGTCTGGGTTCCAGTCTCTCATGTGCAGCAGGTCCAGCCTCACAGGTGCAGTGGGTCTAGTATCACAGGTGTTTGGGGTCCAGTCTGTCAGGTGCTGTTGTTCCAGTCCCACAGAGGCATTCGGTCCAGACTCACAAGTGTCGGGGGTCCAGTCTCAAAGGTGTCAGGGGTCCAGTCTCACAGGCGATGGGTCCAGCCTCCCACGTGCCGTTGGTCCAGTCTCACAGGTGTCAGGGGTCCAGTCCCACAGGTGTCGGGGGTGGAGTCTCACAGTTGCAGTTGATCCAGTCTCACAAGTGTCGGGGGTCGAGTCTCACAATTGTTGGGGGTCCAGTCTCTCAGGTTTCAGTGGTCCAGTCTCAAAGGTGTCGGTGGTCCAGTCTCACAGGTGTCAGTTGTCCAGTCTCACAGGTGTCGGGGGTCCAGTCTCACAGGTGTCAGGGGTCAAGTCTCACAGGTGTCGGGGGTCCAGTCTCACAGGTGCAGTCGGTGAGGTCTCAGAGGTGCAGTGTGGCCAGTCTTACAGGTGTAGTGGGTCAAGACTCAAAGGTGTTGGGGGTCGAGTCTCACAGGTGTCAAGCGTCCAGTCTCACAGGTATCGGGTGTCAAGTCTCACAGGTGTCGCGGGTCCAGTCTCACAGGTGTCATGGGTCCTGTCTCACAGGTGCATTCGGTCCAGTCTCACACGTGTCGGGGTCCAGTCTCAAAGGTGTCAGGGGTCCATTCTCACAGGTGTTGGGGGTCCAGTCTCACAGGTGTCGGGTGTCTTGTCTCACAGGTGTCGGAGTTACTGTCTCATAAAGGTCGGGCGTCCAGTCTCACAGGTGTCGGGGGTCCAGTCTCACAGGTGTCGGGGGTCCACTCTCAGGGGCAGTGGGTCCAGTCTCACAGGTGTCGTGGGTCCAATCTCACAGGAGTCGGGGGTTCACTCTCACAGGTGCAGTGGGTCCAGTCTCACAGGTGTCAGGGATTCAGTCTCGCAGGTGTCGTGGGTCCAGTCTCACAGGTGTCAGGGGTCCAATCTCACAGGCGGTGGGTCCAGCCTCACAGGTACATTGGGTCCAGTCTCACAGGTGTCAGGGGTCCAGTCTCACAGGTGTCAGGTGTCCAGCCTCACAGGTGTCAGGGGTCCAGTCTCACAGGTGTCAGGGGTCCAGTCTCACAGGTTTCGGGGGTCCAGTCCCATAGGTGCCGGGGGTCCAGTCACTCAGGTGTTGGGGGTGAAGTCTCACAGGTGCAGTCGGTGCAGTGTCACAGTTGTCAGGGCTCCAGTCTCACAGGTATCGGGGGTCCAGTCTCACAGGTGCAGGGGGTCCACTCTCACAGGTGCAGTGGGTCCAGTCTCACAGGAATCAGGGATACAGTCTCACACTAGTCGGGGGTCCAGTTTCAGAGGTGTCGGGGGTCCAGTCTCACAGATGTCGGGGGTCCAGTCTCACAGGCGGTGTGCCCATTCTCACAGGTGTCGGTGGTCCATTCTCACAAGTGCTGTGGGTCCAGTCTCACAGGTGTCAGGGGTCCAGTCTCACAGGTGTCAGGGGTCCAGTCTCACAGGTGTCAGGGGTCCAGTCTCACAGGTGTCAGGGGTCCAGTCTCACAGGTGTCAGGGGTCCAGTCTCACAGGTGTCAGGGGTCCAGTCTCACAGGTGTCAGAGGTCCACTCTCACAGGTTTCGGGGGTCCAGTCCCACAGGTGTTGGGGGTCCAGTCTCAGAGGTGTCAGGGGTCCAGTCTCACAGGTGGTGTGTCCATTCTCACAGGTGTCGGGGGTCCATTCTCACAAGTGCTGTGCGCCCAGTCTCACAGGTGTCAGGGGTCCAGTCTCTCATGTGTTTGGGGTCCAGTCTCACAGGTGTCAGGGGTCCAGTCTCACCAGTGACGTGGGTCCAGTCTCACACGTGTCGGGGGTCCAGTCTCACTGATGTCAGGGGTCCAGTCTCACAGGTGTCAGGGGTCCAGTCTCACAGGCGGTGTGTCCATTCTCACAGGTGTTGGGGTCCATTCTCACAAGTGCTGTGTGTCCAGTCTCACAGGTGTCAGAGGTCCAGTCTCTCAAGTGTTGGTTGTCCAGTCTCACAGGTTTCGGGGGTCCAGTCTCACAGATGTCATGGGTCAAGTCTCACAAGTGTCTGGGTTCCACTCTCACAGGTGTCTGGGTTCCACTCTCATAGGTGTCCGGGATCCAGTCTCACAGGTGCAGTCAGTGAGGTCTCAACGGTGCAGTGGGGCCAGTCTCACAGGTGTAGTAGATCAACTCTCACAGGTGTCGGGTGCCCAGTCTCACAGGTGTCAGGGGCCCAGTCTCATTGTTGTCGGGGGTTCAGTCTTACAGGTGTCGGAGGTCCAGTCTCACAGGTGCAGTGGGTCCAGTCTCACAGGTGTCGGAGCTCCAGTCTCACAGGTGTCGGGGGTCCAGTCTCACAGGTATCGGGGGTCCGGTCTCACAGTTTTGAGGGTCCCAGTCTCAAAGGCAGTGGTTCCAGTCTCACAGCTGCAGTGGGTCCAGTCTCACAGGTGCTGTGGGTCCAGTCTCATGTGTCAGGGGTTCAATCACACAGGCCGTATTTCAATTCTCACAGCTGTCGGTGGTCCATTCTCACAAGTGCCATGTTTCCAGCCTCACAGTTGTCAGGGGTCCAATCTCACAGGTGTCAGGGGTCCAGTCTCACAGGTGTCAGGCATCCAGTCTCACAGGTGTCAGGAGTCCAGTCTCACCAGTGACGTGGGTCCAGTCTCACAGGTGCAGTGGGTCCATTCTCACAGGTGTCGGGGGTCCAGTCTCACTTATGTCGGGGCCCAGTCTCACAGGTGTCAGGGGTCCAGTCTCACAGGTGTCAGGGGTTCAGTCTCACAGGCGATGTGTCCATTCTCACAGGTGTCGGGGGTCCATTCTCACAAGTGCTGTGTGTCCAGTCTCATAGGTGTCAGGGGTCCAGTCTCACAGGTGTCGGGGGTCCAGTCTCACAGGTATCGGGGGTCCGGTCTCACAGTTTTGAGGGTCCCAGTCTCAAAGGCAGTGGTTCCAGTCTCACAGCTGCAGTGGGTCCAGTCTCACAGGTGCTGTGGGTCCAGTCTCATGTGTCAGGGGTTCAGTCACACAGGCCGTATTTCAATTCTCACAGCTGTCGGTGGTCCATTCTCACAAGTGCCATGTTTCCAGCCTCACAGGTGTCAGGGGTCCAATCTCACAGGTGTCAGAGGTCCAGTCTCACAGGTGTCAGGCATCCAGTCTCACAGGTGTCAGGAGTCCAGTCTCACCAGTGACGTGGGTCCAGTCTCACAGGTGCAGTGAGTCCATTCTCACAGGTGTCGGGGGTCCAGTCTCACTTATGTCGGGGGTCCAGTCTCACAGGTGTCAGGGGTCCAGTCTCACAGGTGTCAGGGGTTCAGTCTCACAGGCGATGTGTCCATTCTCACAGGTGTCGGGGGTCCATTCTCACAAGTGCTGTGTGTCCAGTCTCATAGGTGTCAGGGGTCCAATCTCACAGGCAGTGTGTCCATTCTCACAAGCACTGTGGGTCCAGTCCCACAGGTGTCAGGGGTCCAATCTCACAGGTGTCAGGGGTCCAGTCTCACAGGTGTCGGGGGTCCAGTCTCACAGGTGTCAGGGGTCCAGTCTCACAGGTACAGTTGGTCCATTCTCACAGGTGTCGGGGGTCCATTCTCACAAGTGCTGTGTGTCCAGTCTCACAGGTGTCAGGGGTCCAGTCTCTCAGGTGTTGGGGGTCCTGTCTCACAGGTTTCAGGGGTCCACTCTCACCAGTGACGTGGGTCCAGTCTCACAGGTGCAGTGGGTCCATTCTCACAGGTGTAGGGGGTCCAGTCTCACAGGTATCGGGGTCCAGTCTCACCAGTGTCGTGGGTGCAGTCTCACAGGTGCAGTTTGTGCAGTCTCACAGGTGCAGTTTGTACGGTCTCACAGGGGCATTCGGTTCAGTCTCACAGGTGTCGGGGGTCCCTTCTCACAGGTGTCAGGGGTCCAGTCTCACAGGTGCAGTGTGTCCAGTCTCCCAGTTGCCGTTGGTCCAGACTCACAGGAGTCAGGGGTCCACTCTCACAGGTGTCGGGGGTGGAGTCTACAGTTGCAGTTGATCCAGTCTCTCAGGTGTCAGGGGTCGAGTCTCACAATTGTCGGGGGTCCAGTCTCACAGGTGTCGGGGGTCCAGTCTCACAAGTGTTGGTTGTCCAGTCTGACAGGTTTCGGGGGTCCAGTCTCACAGGTGTCGGGGGTCAAGTCTCACAGGTGTCTGGGTTCCACTCTCACAGGTGTCTGGGTTCCACTCTCACAGGTGTCCGGGATCCAGTCTCACAGGTGCAGTCGGTGAGGTCTCAACGGTGCAGTGGGGCCAGTCTCACAGCTGCAGTGAGTCCAGTCTCACAGGTGTCGGATCTCCAGTCTCACAGGTGTCGGGGGTCCAGTCTCACAGGTATCGGGTGTCCGGTCTCACAGTTTTGAGGGGCCCAGTCTCAAAGGCAGTGGTCCCAGTCTCACAGCTGCAGTGGGTCCAGTCTCACAGGTGCCGTGGGTCCAGTCTCATGTGTCGGGGGTCCAGTCTCACAGGTGTCGTGGGTGCAGTCTCGCAGGTGCAGTTGGTCCAGTCTCACAGGGGCATTCGGGTCAGTCTCACACGTGTCAGTGGTCCAGTCTCACAGGTGTCAGGGGTCCAGTCTCACAGGCGGTGGGTCCAGTCTCACAGGTGCAGTGTGTCCAGTCTCTCAGGTGCCGTTGATCCAGTCTCACAGGTGTGAGGGGTTACTCTCACAGGTGTCGGGGGTGGAGTTTACAGTTGCAGTTGATCCAGTCTCTCAGGTGTCAGGGGTCGAGTCTCACAATTGTCGGGGGTCCAGCCTCAGAGGTTTCGGTGGTCCAGTCTCAAAGGTGTCGGGGGTCCAGTCTCACAAGTGTTGGTTGTCCAATCTCACAGGTTTCGGGGGCCCAGTCTCACAGGTGTCGGGGGTCAAGTCTCACAGGTGTCTGGGATCCACTCTCACAGGCGCCTGTGTTCCACTCTCAAAGGTGTCGGGGGTCCATTCTCACAGGTGCAGTCGGTGAGGTCTCAAAGGTGCAGTGGGGCCAGTATCACAGGTGTAGTGGGTTAACTTTCACAGGTGTCGGGTGTCCAGTCTCACAGGTGTCAGGGGCCCAGTCTCACAGGTGTCGGGGTCCAGTCTCACAGTTGTCAGGCATCCAGTCTCACTGGTGCAGTGGGTCCAGTCTCAGAGGTGTCATGGGCCCACTCTCACAGGTGTCAGGTGTCCAATCTCACAGGCAGTGGGTCCAGTCTCACAGGTGTCAGGGGTCCAGCCTCACAGGTGTACTGGGTCCAGTCTCACAGGTGTCAGAATTCCAGTCTCACAGGTGTCGGGGATCCAGTCTCACAGGTGTCGGGGGTGCAGTATCACAGGTGCAGTCAGTCCAGTCTCACAGTTGTCAGGGCTCCAGTCTCACAGGTATCGGGTGTCCAGTCTCACAGTGGTCGGTGGAGAGTCTGACAGGTGACGGTGATCCAGTCTCACAGATGTCGGGGGTCCAGTCTCACACGTGTCAGGGGTCCAGTCTCACAGGCGGTGTGTCCATTCTCACAGGAGTCGGGCGTCCATTCTCACAAGTGCTGTGTGTCCAGTCTCACAGGTGTCAGGGGCCCAGTCTATCAGGTGTTGGGGGTCCAGTCTCACAGGTGTCAGGGGTCCAGTCTCACTAGTGATGTGCATCCAGTCTCACAGGTGCAGTGGGTCCAGTCACACAGGTGTCGGCGGTCCAGTCTCACAGGTGTCAGGGGTCCAGTGTCACAGGTGTCAGGGGTCCAGTCTCACAGGGTTCAGGTGTCCTGTCTCACAGGTGTCTGGGTTCCAGTCTCTCATGAGCAGTTGGTCCAGTCTCACAATTGCAGTGGGTCCAGTCTTACAGGTGTTGCAGGTCCAGTCTCACAGGTATCAGGGTCCAGTCTTACAGGTGTCGTGGGTGCAGTCTCACAGGTGCAGTTTGTCCAGTCTCACAGGGGCATTCGGTTCATTCTCACAGGTGTCGGGGGTCCATTCTCAAAAGTGCTGTGTGTCCTGTCTCACAGGTGTAAGGGGTCCAGTCTCTCAGGTGTCGGGCGTCCAGTCTCACAGGTGTCATGGGTCCAGTCTCACAGGTGTCAGGGGTCCAGTCTCATTAGTGCCGTGGGTCCAGTCTCACAGGTGCAGTGGATCCAGTCTCACAGATGTCGTGGGTGCAGTCTCACAGGTGTCAGGGGTCCAGTCTCACAGGTGTCAGGGGTCCAGTTTCACAGGTGTCGGGTGTCCTGTCTCACAGGTGTCTGGGTTCCAGTCTCTCATGTGCAGCAGGTCCAGCCTCACAGGTGCAGTGGGTCTAGTATCACAGGTGTTTGGGGTCCAGTCTGTCAGGTGCTGTTGTTCCAGTCTCACAGGGGCATTCGGTCCAGACTCACAAGTGTCGGGGGTCCAGTCTCAAAGGTGTCAGGGGTCCAGTCTCACAGGCGATGGGTCCAGCCTCACACGTGCCGTTGGTCCAGTCTCACAGGTGTCAGGGGTCCAGTCCCACAGGTGTCGGGGGTGGAGTCTCACAGTTGCAGTTGATCCAGTCTCACAAGTGTCGGGGGTCGATGTCTCACAATTGTTGGGGGTCCAGTCTCTCAGGTTTCAGTGGTCCAGTCTCAAAGGTGTCGGTGGTCCAGTCTCACAGGTGTCAGTTGTCCAGTCTCACAGGTGTCGGGGGTCCAGTCTCACAGGTGTCAGGGGTCAAGTCTCACAGGTGTCGGGGGTCCAGTCTCACAGGTGCAGTCGGTGAGGTCTCAGAGGTGCAGTGTGGCCAGTCTTACAGGTGTAGTGGGTCAAGACTCAAAGGTGTTGGGGGTCGAGTCTCACAGGTGTCAAGCGTCCAGTCTCACAGGTATCGGGTGTCAAGTCTCACAG
Source organism: Somniosus microcephalus (assembly GCF_052327205.1). NCBI lineage: Eukaryota > Metazoa > Chordata > Chondrichthyes > Squaliformes > Somniosidae > Somniosus > Somniosus microcephalus. The sequence goes on along the minus strand of NC_140999.1, from coordinate 80,322,077 downwards.
GTGTCGCGGGTCCAGTCTCACAGGTGTCATGGGTCCTGTCTCACAGGTGCATTCGGTCCAGTCTCACACGTGTCGGGGTCCAGTCTCAAAGGTGTCAGGGGTCCATTCTCACAGGTGTTGGGGGTCCAGTCTCACAGGTGTCGGGTGTCTTGTCTCACAGGTGTCGGAGTTACTGTCTCATAGAGGTCGGGCGTCCAGTCTCACAGGTGTCGGGGGTCCAGTCTCACAGGTGTCGGGGGTCCACTCTCAGGGGCAGTGGGTCCAGTCTCACAGGTGTCGTGGGTCCAATCTCACAGGAGTCGGGGGTTCACTCTCACAGGTGCAGTGGGTCCAGTCTCACAGGTGTCAGGGATTCAGTCTCGCAGGTGTCGTGGGTCCAGTCTCACAGGTGTCAGGGGTCCAATCTCACAGGCGGTGGGTCCAGCCTCACAGGTACATTGGGTCCAGTCTCACAGGTGTCAGGGGTCCAGTCTCACAGGTGTCAGGTGTCCAGCCTCACAGGTGTCAGGGGTCCAGTCTCACAAGTGTCAGGGGTCCAGTCTCACAGGTTTCGGGGGTCCAGTCCCATAGGTGCCGGGGGTCCAGTCACTCAGGTGTTGGGGGTGAAGTCTCACAGGTGCAGTCGGTGCAGTGTCACAGTTGTCAGGGCTCCAGTCTCACAGGTATCGGGGGTCCAGTCTCACAGGTGCAGGGGTCCACTCTCACAGGTGCAGTGGGTCCAGTCTCACAGGAATCAGGGATACAGTCTCACACTAGTCGGGGGTCCAGTTTCAGAGGTGTCGGGGGTCCAGTCTCACAGATGTCGGGGGTCCAGTCTCACAGGCGGTGTGTCCATTCTCACAGGTGTCGGTGGTCCATTCTCACAAGTGCTGTGCGTCCAGTCTCACAGGTGTCAGGGGTCCAGTCTCACAGGTGTCAGGGGTCCAGTCTCACAGGTGTCAGGGGTCCAGTCTCACAGGTGTCAGGGGTCCAGTCTCACAGGTGTCAGGGGTCCAGTCTCACAGGTGTCAGGGGTCCAGTCTCACAGGTGTCAGGGGTCCAGTCTCACAGGTGTCAGAGGTCCACTCTCACAGGTTTCGGGGGTCCAGTCCCACAGGTGTTGGGGGTCCAGTCTCAGAGGTGTCAGGGGTCCAGTCTCACAGGTGGTGTGTCCATTCTCACAGGTGTCGGGGGTCCATTCTCACAAGTGCTGTGCGCCCAGTCTCACAGGTGTCAGGGGTCCAGTCTCTCATGTGTTTGGGGTCCAGTCTCACAGGTGTCAGGGGTCCAGTCTCACCAGTGACGTGGGTCCAGTCTCACACGTGTCGGGGGTCCAGTCTCACTGATGTCAGGGGTCCAGTCTCACAGGTGTCAGGGGTCCAGTCTCACAGGCGGTGTGTCCATTCTCACAGGTGTCGGGGTCCATTCTCACAAGTGCTGTGTGTCCAGTCTCACAGGTGTCAGAGGTCCAGTCTCTCAAGTGTTGGTTGTCCAGTCTCACAGGTTTCGGGGGTCCAGTCTCACAGATGTCATGGGTCAAGTCTCACAAGTGTCTGGGTTCCACTCTCACAGGTGTCTGGGTTCCACTCTCATAGGTGTCCGGGATCCAGTCTCACAGGTGCAGTCAGTGAGGTCTCAACGGTGCAGTGGGGCCAGTCTCACAGGTGTAGTAGATCAACTCTCACAGGTGTCGGGTGCCCAGTCTCACAGGTGTCAGGGGCCCAGTCTCATTGTTGTCGGGGGTTCAGTCTTACAGGTGTCGGAGGTCCAGTCTCACAGGTGCAGTGGGTCCAGTCTCACAGGTGTCGGAGCTCCAGTCTCACAGGTGTCGGGGGTCCAGTCTCACAGGTATCGGGGGTCCGGTCTCACAGTTTTGAGGGTCCCAGTCTCAAAGGCAGTGGTTCCAGTCTCACAGCTGCAGTGGGTCCAGTCTCACAGGTGCTGTGGGTCCAGTCTCATGTGTCAGGGGTTCAGTCACACAGGCCGTATTTCAATTCTCACAGCAGTCGGTGGTCCATTCTCACAAGTGCCATGTTTCCAGCCTCACAGGTGTCAGGGGTCCAATCTCACAGGTGTCAGGGGTCCAGTCTCACAGGTGTCAGGCATCCAGTCTCACAGGTGTCAGGAGTCCAGTCTCACCAGTGACGTGGGTCCAGTCTCACAGGTGCAGTGGGTCCATTCTCACAGGTGTCGGGGGTCCAGTCTCACTTATGTCGGGGCCCAGTCTCACAGGTGTCAGGGGTCCAGTCTCACAGGTGTCAGGGGTTCAGTCTCACAGGCGATGTGTCCATTCTCACATGTGTCGGGGGTCCATTCTCACAAGTGCTGTGTGTCCAGTCTCATAGGTGTCAGGGGTCCAGTCTCACAGGTGTCGGGGGTCCAGTCTCACAGGTATCGGGGGTCCGGTCTCACAGTTTTGAGGGTCCCAGTCTCAAAGGCAGTGGTTCCAGTCTCACAGCTGCAGTGGGTCCAGTCTCACAGGTGCTGTGGGTCCAGTCTCATGTGTCAGGGGTTCAGTCACACAGGCCGTATTTCAATTCTCACAGCTGTCGGTGGTCCATTCTCACAAGTGCCATGTTTCCAGCCTCACAGGTGTCAGGGGTCCAATCTCACAGGTGTCAGAGGTCCAGTCTCACAGGTGTCAGGCATCCAGTCTCACAGGTGTCAGGAGTCCAGTCTCACCAGTGACGTGGGTCCAGTCTCACAGGTGCAGTGAGTCCATTCTCACAGGTGTCGGGGGTCCAGTCTCACTTATGTCGGGGGTCCAGTCTCACAGGTGTCAGGGTTCCAGTCTCACAGGTGTCAGGGGTTCAGTCTCACAGGCGATGTGTCCATTCTCACAGGTGTCGGGGGTCCATTCTCACAAGTGCTGTGTGTCCAGTCTCATAGGTGTCAGGGGTCCAGTCTCTCAGGTGTTGGGGGTCCAGCCTCACAGGTTTCAGGGGTCCAGTCTCACCAGTGACGTGGGTCCAGTCTCACAGGTGCAGTGGGTCCATTCTCACAGGGGTAGGGGGTCCAGTCTCACAGGTATCGGGGTCCAGTCTCACAGGTGTCGTGGGTGCAGCCTCACAGGTGCAGTTTGTCCAGTCTCACAGGGGCATTCGGTTCAGTCTCACAGGTGTCGGGGGTCCAGTCTCACAGGTGTCTGGGGTCCAGTCTCACAGGTGCAGTGTGTCCAGTCTCCCAGTTGCCGTTGGACCAGACTCACAGGTGTCAGGGGTCCACTCTCACAGGTGTCGGGGGTGTAGTCTACAGTTGCAGTTGATCCAGTCTCTCAGGTGTCAGGGGTCCAGTCTCACAATTGTCGGGGGTCCAGTCTCACAGGTGTCGGGGGTCCAGTCTCACAAGTTTTAGTTGTCCAGTCTGACAGGTTTCGGGGGTCCAGTCTCACAGGTGTCGGGGGTCAAGTCTCACAGGTGTCTGGGTTCCACTCTCACAGGTGTCTGGGTTCCACTCTCACAGGTGTCCGGGATCCAGTCTTACAGGTGCAGTTGGTGAGGTCTCCATGGTGCAGTGGGGCCAGTCTCACAGGTGCAGTGGGTGCAGTCTCACAGGTGTTGGAGCTCCAGTCTCACAGGTGTCGGGGGTCCAGTCTCACAGGTATCGGGTGTCCCGTCTCACAGTTTTGAGGGGCCCAGTCTCAAAGGCAGTGGTCCCAGTCTCACAGCTGCAGTGGGTCCAGTCTCACAGGTGCCGTGGGTCCAGTCTCATGTGTCGGGGGTCCAGTCGCACAGGCCATATTTCAATTCTCACAGCTCTCGGAGGTCCATTCTCACAAGTGCCATGTTTCCACCCTCACGGGTGTCAGGGGTCCAGTCTCACAGGTGTCAGCGGTCCGGTCTCACAGGTGTCAGGCGTCCAGTCTCACACGTGTCAGGTGTCCAGTCTCACAGTGGTCGGGGCCGAGTCTCACAGGTGGAGTTGGTCCAGTCTCACAGGTGTCAGGGCTCCAGTTCACAGGTTTCGGAGGTCTAGTCTCACAGGTGTCGGGGGTCCAGTCTCACGGGTGTCGGGGGTGCAGTCTCACAGGTATCGGGTGTCCAGTCTCATAGGTGTTGGGGTTCCACTCTCACAGGTGCAGTTGGTCCAGTCTCACAGATGTCGGGATTCCAGTCTCACAGGTGTCGGGGGTCCAGTCTCACAGGCGGTGTGTAAATTCTCACAGGTGTCGGGGGTCCATTCTCACAAGTGCTGTGTGTCCAGTCTCACAGGTGTCAGAGGTCCAGTCTCTCAGGTGTTGGGGGTCCAGTCTCAAAGGTGTCAGGGGTCCAGTCTCACTAGTGACGTGGGTCCGGTCTCACAGGTGCAGTGGGTCCAGTCTCACAGGTGTCGAGGGTCCAGTCTCACAGGAGTCAGGGGTCCTGTGTCACAGGTTTCAGGGGTCCAGTCTCACAGGTGTCGGGTGTCCTGTCTCACAGGTGTCTGGGTTCCAGTCTCTCATGTGCAGTAGGTCCAGTCTAACAATTGCAGTGGGTCCAGTCTTACAGGTGTTGGAGGTCCAGTCTCACAGGTATCGGGGTCCAGTCTCACAGGTGTCGTGGGTGCAGTCTCACAGATGCAGTTGGTCCAGTCTCACAGGGGCATTCGGTTCAGTCTCACAGGTGTCGGGGGTCCAGTCTCACAGGTGTCAGGGGTCCAGTCTCACAGGCGGTGGGTCCAGTCTCACAGGTGCAGTGTGTCCAGTCTCTCAGGTGCCGTTGATCCAGTCTCACAGGTGTGAGGGGTCCACTCTCACAGGTGTCGGGGGTGGAGTTTACAGTTGCAGTTGATCCAGTCTCTCAGGTGTCAGGGGTCGAGTCTCACAATTGTCGGGGGTCCAGTCTCAGAGGTTTCGGTGGTCCAGTCTCAAAGGTGTCGGGGGTCCAGTCTCACAAGTGTTGGTTGTCCAATCTCACATGTTTCGGGGGTCCAGTCTCACAGGTGTCGGGGGTCAAGTCTCACAGGTGTCTGGGTTCCACTCTCACAGCTGCCTGTGTTCCACTCTCAAAGGTGTCGGGGGTCCATTCTCACAGGTGCAGTCGGTGAGGTCTCAAAGGTGAAGTGGGGCCAGTATCACAGGTGTAGAGGGTCAACTTTCACAGGTGTCGGGTGTCCAGTCTCACAGGTGTCAGGCATCCAGTCTCACTGGTGCAGTGGGTCCAGCCTCAGAGGTGTCATGGGCCCACTCTCACAGGTGTCATGTGTCCAATCTCACAGGCAGTGGGTCCAGTCTCACAGGTGTCAGGTGTCCAGCCTCACAGGTGTACTGTGTCCAGTCTCACAGGTGTCAGGATTCCAGTCTCACAGGTGTCGGGGGTCCAGTCTCACAGGTCTCGGGGGTGCAGTATCACAGGTGCAGTCGGTCCAGTCTCACAGTTGTCAGGGCTCCAGTCTCACAGGTATCGGGTGTCCAGTCTCACAGTGGTCAGTAGTCCAGTCTGACAGGTGTCGGTGATCCAGTCTCACAGGTGTCAGGGGTCCAGTCTCACAGGCGGTGTGTCCATTCTCACAGGAGTCGGGTATCCATTCTCACAAGTGCTGTGTGTCCAGTCTCACAGGTGTCAGGAGTCCAGTCTATCAGGTGTTGGGGGTTCAGTCTCACAGGTGTCAGGGGTCCAGTCTCACTAGTGATGTGGGTCCAGTCTCACAGGTGCAGTGGGTCCAGTCTCACAGGTGTCGGGGGTCTATTCTCAAAAGTGCTGTGTGTCCAGTCTCACAGGTGTAAGGGGTCCAGTCTCTCAGGTGTCGGGGGTCCAGTCTCACAGGTGTCAGGGGTCCAGTCTCACTAGTGCCGTGGGTCCAGTCTCACAGGTGCAGTGGATCCAGTCTCACAGATGTCGTGGGTGCAGTCTCACAGGTGTCAGGGGTCCAGTCTCACAGGTGTCCGGGATCCAGTCTTACAGGTGCAGTTGGTGAGGTCTCCACGGTGCAGTGGGGCCAGTCTCACAGGTGCAGTGGGTCCAGTCTCACAGGTGTCGGAGCTCCAGTCTCACAGGTGTCGGGGGTCCAGTCTCACAGGTATCGGGTGTCCCGTCTCACAGTTTTGAGGGGCCCAGTCTCAAAGGCAGTGGTCCCAGTCTCACAGCTGCAGTGGGTCCAGTCTCACAGGTGCCGTGGGTCCAGTCTCATGTGTCGGGGGTCCAGTCGCACAGGCCATATTTCAATTCTCACAGCTCTCGGAGGTCCATTCTCACAAGTGCCATGTTTCCACCCTCACAGGTGTCAGGGGTCCAGTCCCACAGGTGTCAGCGGTCCGGTCTCACAGGTGTCAGGCGTCCAGTCTCACACGTGTCAGGTGTCCAGTCTCACAGTGGTCGGGGCCGAGTCTCACAGGTAGAGTTGGTCCAGTCTCACAGGTGTCAGGGCTCCAGTTCACAGGTTTCGGAGGTCTAGTCTCACAGGTGTCTGGGGTCCAGTCTCACGGTTGTCGGGGGTGCAGTCTCACAGGTATCGGGTGTCCAGTCTCATAGGTGTTGGGGTTCCACTCTCACAGGTGCAGTTGGTCCAGTCTCACAGGAGTCGGGGATCCAGTCTCACAGTGGTCGGTGGTCCAGTCTGAGAGGTGTCGGGGTTCCAGTCTCACAGATGTCGGGATTCCAGTCTCACAGGTGTCGGGGGTCCAGTCTCACAGGCGGTGTGTCCATTCTCACAGGTGTCAGGAGTCCATTCTCACAAGTGCTGTGTGTCCAGTCTCACAGGTGTCAGAGGTCCAGTCTCTCAGGTGTTGGGGGTCCAGTCTCAAAGGTGTCAGGGGTCCAGTCTCACTAGTGACGTGGGTCCAGTCTCACAGGTGCAGTAGGTTCAGTCTCACAGGTGTCGAGGGTCCAGTCTCACAGGAGTCAGGGGTCCTGTGTCACAGGTGTCAGGGGTCCAGTCTCACAGGTGTCGGGTGTCCTGTCTCACAGGTGTCTGGGTTCCAGTCTCTCATGTGCAGTAGGTCCAGTCTAACAATTGCAGTGGGTCCAGTCTTACAGGTGTTGGAGGTCCAGTCTCACAGGTATCGGGGTCCAGTCTCACAGGTGTCGTGGGTGCAGTCTCACAGATGCAGTTGGTCCAGTCTCACAGGGGCATTCGGTTCAGTCTCACAGGTGTCGGGGGTCCAGTCTCACAGGTGTCATGGGTCCAGTCTCACAGGCTGTGGGTCCAGTCTCACAGGTGCAGTGTGTCCAGTCTCTCAGGTGCCGTTGATCCAGTCTCACAGGTGTGAGGGGTCCACTCTCACAGGTGTCGGGGGTGGAGTTTACAGTTGCAGTTGATCCAGTCTCTCAGGTGTCAGGGGTCGAGTCTCACAATTGTCGGGGGTCCAGTCTCAGAGGTTTCGGTGGTCCAGTCTCAAAGGTTTCGGGGGTCCAGTCTCACAAGTGTTGGTTGTCCAATCTCACATGTTTCGGGGGTCCAGTCTCACAGGTGTCGGGGGTCAAGTCTCACAGGTGTCTGGGTTCCACTCTCACAGGTGCCTGTGTTCCACTCTCAAAGGTGTCGGGGGTCCATTCTCACAGGTGCAGTCGGTGAGGTCTCAAAGGTGCAGTGGGGCCAGTATCACAGGTGTAGAGGGTCAACTTTCACAGGTGTCGGGTGTCCAGTCTCACAGGTGTCAGGCATCCAGTCTCACTGGTGCAGTGGGTCCAGTCTCAGAGGTGTCATGGGCCCACTCTCACAGGTGTCATGTGTCCAATCTCACAGGCAGTGGGTCCAGTCTCACAGGTGTCAGGGGTCCAGCCTCACAAGTGTACTGGGTCCAGTCTCACAGGTGTCAGGATTCCAGTCTCACAGGTGTCGGGGGTCCAGTCTCACAGGTGTCGGGGGTGCAGTATCACAGGTGCAGTCGGTCCAGTCTCACAGTTGTCAGGGCTCCAGTCTCACAGGTATCGGCTGTCCAGTCTCATAGGTGTTGGGGGTCCACTCTCACAGGTGCAGTTGGTCCAGCCTCACAGGTGTCGGGGATCCAGTCTCACAGTGGTCGGTGGTCCAGTCTGACAGGTGTCGGTGATCCAGTCTCACAGGTGTCAGGGGTCCAGTCTCACAGGCGGAGTGTCCATTCTCACAGGAGTCGGGTATCCATTCTCACAAGTGCCGTGTGTCCAGTCTCACAGGTGTCAGGAGTCCAGTCTATCAGGTGTTGGGGGTTCAGTCTCACAGGTGTCAGGGGTCCAGTCTCACTAGTGATGTGGGTCCAGTCTCACAGGTGCAGTGGGTCCAGTCTCACAGGTGTCGGGGGTCCATTCTCAAAAGTGCTGTGTGTCCAGTCTCACAGGTGTAAGGGGTCCAGTCTCTCAGGTGTCGGGGGTCCAGTCTCACAGGTGTCAGTGGTCCAGTCTCACTAGTGCCGTGGGTCCAGTCTCACAGGTGCAGTGGATCCAGTCTCACAGATGTCGTGGGTGCAGTCTCACAGGTGTCAGGGGTCCAGTCACACAGGTGTCAGGGGTCCAGTTTCACAGGTTTCGGGTGTCCTGTCTCACAGGTGTCTCGGTTCCAGTCTCTCATGTGCAGCAGGTGCAGCCTCACAGGTGCAGTGCGTCTAGTATCATAGGTGTTGGGGGTCCAGTCTGTCAGGTGCAGTTGTTCCACTCTCACAGGGGCATTCGGTCCAGACTCACAAGTCTCGGGGGTCCAGTCTCAAAGGTGTCAGGGGTCCAGTCTCACAGGCGATGGTTCCAGCCTCACACGTGCCGTTGGTCCAGTCTCACAGTTGTCAGGGGTCCAGTCTCACAGGTGTCGGGGGTGGAGTATCACAGTTGCAGTTGATCCAGTCTCACAAGTGTCGGGGGTCGAGTCTCACAAGTGTTGGGGTTCCAGTCTCTCAGGTTTCAGTCGTCCAGTCTCAAAGGTGTCGGTGGTCCAGTCTCACAGGTGTCAGTTGTCCAGTCTCACAGGTGTCGGGGGTCCAGTCTCACAGGTGTCAGGGGTCAAGTCTCATAGGTGTCGGGGGTCCAGTCTCACAGGTGCAGTCGGTGAGGTCTCAAAGGTGCACTGTGGCCAGTCTCACAGGTGTAGTGGGTCAAGACTCAAAGGTGTTGGGGGTCGAGTCTCACAGGTGTCAAGGGTCCAGTCTCACAGGTATCGGGTGTCAAGTCTCACAGGTGTCGCGGGTCCAGTCTTACAGGTGTCATGGGTCCTGTCTCACAGGTGCATTCGGTCCAGTCTCACACGTGTTGGGGTCCAGTCTCACAGATGTCGGGGGTCCATTCTCACAGGTGTTGGGGGTCCATTCTCACAGGTTTTGGGGGTCCAGTCTCACAGGTGTCGGGTGTCTTGTCTCACAGGTGTCGGAGTTACTGTCTCATAGAGGTCGGGCGTCCAGTCTCACAGGTGTCGGGGGTCCACTCTCAGGTGCAGTGGGTCCAGTCTCACAGGTGTCATGGGTCCAATCTCACAGGAGTCGGGGGTTCACTCTCACAGGTGCAGTGGGTCCAGTCTCACAGGTGTCACGGATTCAGTCTCACAGGTGTCGTAGGTCCAGTCTCACAGGTGTCAGGGGTCCAATCTCACAGGCGGTGGGTTCAGTCTCACAGGTACATTGGGTCCAGTCTCACAGGTGTCAGGGGTCCAGTCTCACAGGTGTCAGGGGTCCAGTCTCACAGGTGTCAGGGGTCCAGTCTCACAGGTGTCAGGGGTCCAGTCTCACAGGTGTCGGGGGTCCAGTCTCACAGGTACAGTTGGTCCAGTCTCACAGGTGTCAGGGGTCCAGTCTCACATGTTTCGGGGGTCCAGTCCCATAGGGGTCGGGGGTCCAGTCACTCAGGTGTTGGGGGTGCAGTCTCACAGGTGCAGTCGGTGCAGTGTCACAGTTGTCGGGGCTCCAGTCTCACAGGTATCGGGGGTTCGGTCTCACAGGTGTGGGGGTTCACTCTCACAGGTGCAGTGGGTCCAGTCTCACAGGAATCAGGGATACAGTCTCACACTAGTCGGGGGTACAGTTTCAGAGGTGTCGGGGGTCCAGTCTCAGAGGTGTCGGGGGTCCAGTCTCAAAGGTGTCAGGGGTCCAGTCTCACAGGCGATGAGTCCAGCCTCACACGTGCCGTTGGTCCAGTCTCACAGGTGTCAGGGGTCCAGTCTCACAGGTGTCGGGGGTGGAGTCTCACAGTTGCAGTTGATCCAGTCTCACAAGTGTCGGGGGTCGAGTCTCACAAGTTTTGGGGTTCCAGTCTCTCAGGTTTCAGTCGTCCAGTCTCAAAGGTCTCGGTGGTCCAGTCTCACAGGTGTCAGTTGTCCAGTCTCACAGGTGTCGGGGGTCCAGTCTCACAGGTGTCAGGGGTCAAGTCTCACAGGTGTCGGGGGTCCAGTCTCACAGGTGCAGTCGGTGAGGTCTCAAAGGTGCACTGTGGCCAGTCTCACAGGTGTAGTGGGTCAAGACGCAAAGGTGTTGGGGGTCGAGTCTCACAGGTGTCGCAGGTCCAGTCTTACAGGTGTCATGGGTCCTGTCTCACAGGTGCATTCGGTCCAGTCTCACATGTGTTGGGGTCCAGTCTCACAGGTGTCGGGGGTCCATTCTCACAGGTGTTGGGGGTCCATTCTCACAGGTTTTGGGGGTCCAGTCTCACAGGTGTCGGGTGTCTTGTCTCACAGGTGTCAGAGTTACTGTCTCATAGAGGTCGGGCGTCCAGTCTCACAGGTGTCGGGGGTCCACTCTCAGGTGCAGTGGGTCCAGTCTCACAGGTGTTGTGGGTCCAATCTCACAGGAGTCGGGGGTTCACTCTCACAGGTGCAGTGGGTCCAGTCTCACAGGTGTCAGGGGTCCAGTCTCACAGGCGGTGTGTTCAGCCTCACAGGTACATTGGGTTTAGTCTCACAGGTGTCAGGGGTCCAGTCTCACAGGTGTCAGGGGTCCAGTCTCACAGGTGTCAGGGTTCCAGTCTCACAGGTGTCAGGGGTCCAGTCTCACAGGTGTCAGGGGTTCAGTCTCACAGGCGGTGTGTCCATTCTCACAGGTGTCGGGGGTCCATTCTCACAAGTGCTGTGTGTCCAGTCTCACAGGTGTCAGGGGTCCAGTCTCTCAGGTGTTGGGGGTCCAGCCTCACAAGTTTCAGGGGTCCAGTCTCACCAGTGACGTGGGTCCAGTCTCACAGGTGCAGTGGGTCCATTCTCACAGGTGTAGGGGGTCCAGTCCCACAGGTATCGTGGTCCAGTCTCACAGGTGTCGTGGGTGCAGCCTCACAGGTGCAGTTTGTCCAGTATCACAGGTGCAGTTTGTCCAGTCTCACAGGGGCATTCGGTTCAGTCTCACAGGTGTCGGGGGTCCAGTCTCACAGGTGTCTGGGGTCCAGTCTCACAGGTGCAGTGTGTCCAGTCTCACAGTTGCCGTTGGTCCAGACTCACAGGTGTCAGGGGTCCACTCTCACAGGTGTCGGGGGTGGTGTCTACAGTTGCAGTTGATCCAGTCTCTCAGGTGTCAGGGGTCCAGTCTCACAATTGTCGGGGGTCCAGTCTCACAGGTGTCGGGGGTCCAGTCTCACAAGTGCTGGTTGTCCAGTCTCACAGGTTTCGGGGGTCCAGTCTCACAGGTGTCGGGGGTCAAGTCTCACAGGTGTCTGGGTTCCACTCTCACAGGTGTCTGGGTTCCACTCTCACAGGTGTCCGGGATCCAGTCTTACAGGTGCAGTCGGTGAGGTCTCCACGGTGCAGTGGGGCCAGTCTCACAGGTGCAGTGGGTCCAGTCTCACAGGTGTCGGAGCTCCAGTCTCACAGGTGTCGGGGGTCCAGTCTCACAGGTATCGGGTGTCCCGTCTCACAGTTTTTTGGGGCCCAGTCTCAAAGGCCGTGGTCCCAGTCTCACAGCTGCAGTGGGTCCAGTCTCACAGGTGCCGTGGGTCCAGTCTCATGTGTCGGGGGTCCAGTCGCACAGGCCATATTTCAATTCTCACAGCTCTCGGAGGTCCATTCTCACAAGTGCCATGTTTCCACCCTCACAGGTGTCAGGGGTCCAGTCTCACAGGTGTCAGCGGTCCGGTCTCACAGGTGTCAGGCGTCCAGTCTCACACGTGTCAGGTGTCCAGTCTCACAGTGGTCGGGGCCGAGTCTCACAGGTGGAGTTGGTCCAGTCTCACAGGTGTCAGGGCTCCAGTTCACAGGTTTCGGAGGTCTAGTCTCACAGGTGTCGGGGGTCCAGTCTCACGGGTGTCGGGGGTGCAGTCTCACAGGTATCGGGTGTCCAGTCTCATAGGTGTTGGGGTTCCACTCTCACAGGTGCAGTTGGTCCAGTCTCACAGGAGTCGGGGATCCAGTCTCACAGTGGTCGGTGGTCCAGTCTGAGAGGTGTCGGGGTTCCAGTCTCACAGGTGTCGGGGGTCCAGTCTCACAGGCGGTGTGTCCATTCTCACAGGTGTCGGGGGTCCATTCTCACAAGTGCTGTGTGTCCAGTCTCACAGGTGTCAGAGGTCCAGTCTCTCAGGTGTTGGGGGTCCAGTCTCAAAGGTGTCAGGGGTCCAGTTTCACTAGTGACGTGGGTCCAGTCTCACAGGTGCAGTGGGTCCAGTCTCACAGGTGTCGAGGGTCCAGTCTCACAGGAGTCAGGGGTCCAGTGTCACAGGTGTCAGGGGTCCAGTCTCACAGGTGTCGGGTGTCCAGTCTCACAGGAGTCAGGGGTCCAGTGTCACAGGTGTCAGGGGTCCAGTCTCACAGGTGTCGGGTGTCCTGTCTCACAGGTGTCTGGGTTCCAGTCTCTCATGTGCAGTAGGTCCAGTCTAACAATTGCAGTGGGTCCAGTCTTACAGGTGTTGGAGGTGCAGTCTCACAGGTATCGGGGTCCAGTCTCACAGGTGTCGTGGGTGCAGTCTCACAGGTGCAGTTGGTCCAGTCTCACAGGGGCATTCGGTTCAGTCTCACAGGTGTCGGGGGTCCAGTCTAACAGGTGTCAGGGGTCCAGTCTCACAGGCGGTGGGTCCAGTCTCACAGGTGCAGTGTGTCCAGTCTCTCAGGTGCCGTTGATCCAGTCTCACAGGTGTGAGGGGTCCACTCTCACAGGTGTCGGGGGTGGAGTTTACAGTTGCAGTTGATCCAGTCTCTCAGGTGTCAGGGGTCGAGTCTCACAATTGTCGGGGGTCCAATCTCAGAGGTTTCGGTGGTCCAGTCTCAAAGGTGTCGGGGGTCAAGTCTCACAGGTGTCTGGGTTCCACTCTCACAGGTGCCTGTGTTCCACTCTCAAAGGTGTCGGGGGTCCATTCTCACAGGTGCAGTCGGTGAGGTCTCAAAGGTGCAGTGGGGCCAGTATCACAGGTGTAGAGGGTCAACTTTCACAGGTGTCGGGTGTCCAGTCTCACAGGTGTCAGGCATCCAGTCTCACTGGTGCAGTGGGTCCAGTCTCAGAGGTGTCATGGGCCCACTCTCACAGGTTTCATGTGTCCAATCTCACAGGCAGTGTGTCCAGTCTCACAGGTGTCAGGGGTCCAGCCTCACAGGTGTACTGGGTCCAGTCTCACAGGTGTCAGGATTCCAGTCTCACAGGTGTCGGGGGTCCAGTCTCACAGGTGTCGGGGGTGCAGTATCACAGGTGCAGTCGGTCCAGTCTCACAGTTGTCAGGGCTCCAGTCTCACAGGTATCGGGTGTCCAGTCTCATAGGTGTTGGGGGTCCACTCTCACAGGTGCAGTTGGTCCAGCCTCACAGGAGTCGGGGATCCAGTCTCACAGTGGTCGGTGGTCCAGTCTGACAGGTGTCGGTGATCCAGTCTCACAGGTGTCAGGGGTCCAGTCTCATAGGCGGTGTGTCCATTCTCACAGGAGTCGGGTATCCATTCTCACAAGTGCTGTGTGTCCAGTCACACAGGTGTCAGGGGTCCAGTCTATCAGGTGTTGGGGGTTCAGTCTCACAGGTGTCAGGGGTCCAGTCTCACTAGTGATGTGGGTCCAGTCTCACAGGTGCAGTGGGTCCAGTCTCACAGGTGTCGGGGGTCCATTCTCAAAACTGCTGTGTGTCCAGTCTCACAGGTGTAAGGGGTCCAGTCTCTCAGGTGTCGGGGGTCCAGTCTCACAGGTGTCAGGGGTCCAGTCTCACTAGTGCCATGGGTCCAGTCTCACAGGTGCAGTGGATCCAGTCTCACAGATGTCGTGGGTGCAGTCTCACAGGTGTCAGGGGTCCAGTCTCACAGGTGTCAGGGGTCCAGTTTCACAGGTTTCGGGTGTCCTGTCTCACAGGTGTCTGGGTTCCAGTCTCTCATGTGCAGCAGGTCCAGTCTCACAGGTGCAGTGCGTCTAGTATCATAGGTGTTGGGGGTCCAGTCTGTCAGGTGCAGTTGTTCCACTCTCACAGGGGCATTCGGTCCAGACTCACAAGTGTCGGGGGTCCAGTCTCAAAGGTGTCAGGGGTCCAGTCTCACAGGCGATGGGTCCAGCCTCACACGTGCCGTTGGTCCAGTCTCACAGTTGTCAGGGGTCCAGTCTCACAGGTGTCGGGGGTGGAGTATCACAGTTGCAGTTGATCCAGTCTCACAAGTGTCGGGGTACGAGTCTCACAAGTGTTGGGGTTCCAGTCTCTCAGGTTTCAGTCGTCCAGTCTCAAAGGTGTCGGTGGTCCAGTCTCACAGGTGTCAGTTGTCCAGTCTCACAGGTGTCGGGGGTCCAGTCTCACAGGTGTCAGGGGTCAAGTCTCATAGGTGTCGGGGGTCCAGTCTCACAGGTGCAGTCGGTGAGGTCTCAAAGGTGCACTGTGGCCAGTCTCACAGGTGTAGTGGGTCAAGACTCAAAGGTGTTGGGGGTCGAGTCTCACAGGTGTCAAGGGTCCAGTCTCACAGGTATCGGGTGTCAAGTCTCACAGGTGTCGCGGGTCCAGTCTTACAGGTGTCATGGGTCCTGTCTCACAGGTGCATTCGGTCCAGTCTCACACGTGTTGGGGTCCAGTCTCACAGGTGTCGGGGGTCCATTCTCACAGGTGTTGGGGGTCCATTCTCACAGGTTTTGGGGGTCCAGTCTCACAGGTGTCGGGTGTCTTGTCTCACAGGTGTCGGAGTTACTGTCTCATAGAGGTCGGGCGTCCAGTCTCACAGGTGTCGGGGGTCCACTCTCAGGTGCAGTGGGTCCAGTCTCACAGGTGTCGTGGGTCCAATCTCACAGGAGTCGGGGGTTCACTCTCACAGGTGCAGTGGGTCCAGTCTCACAGGTGTCACGGATTCAGTCTCGCAGGTGTCGTGGGTCCAGTCTCGCAGGTGTCAGGGGTCCAATCTCACAGGCGGTGGGTTCAGTCTCACAGGTACATTGGGTCCAGTCTCACAGGTGTCAGGGGTCCAGTCTCACAGGTGTCAGGGGTCCAGTCTCACAGGTGTCAGGGGTCCAGTCTCACAGGTGTCAGGGGTCCAGTCTCACAGGTGTCAGGGGTCCAGTCTCACAGGTACAGTTGGTCCAGTCTCACAGGTGTCAGGGGTCCAGTCTCACATGTTTCGGGGGTCCAGTCCCATAGGGGTCGGGGGTCCAGTCACTCAGGTGTTGGGGGTGCAGTCTCACAGGTGCAGTCGGTGCAGTGTCACAGTTATCGGGGCTCCAGTCTCACAGGTATCGGGGGTTCGGTCTCACAGGTGTGGGGGTTCACTCTCACAGGTGCAGTGGGTCCAGTCTCACAGGAATCAGGGATACAGTCTCACACTAGTCGGGGGTACAGTTTCAGAGGTGTCGGGGGTCCAGTCTCAAAGGTGTCAGGGGTCCAGTCTCACAGGCGATGAGTCCAGCCTCACACGTGCCGTTGGTCCAGTCTCACAGGTGTCAGGGGTCCAGTCTCACAGGTGTCGGGGGTGGAGTCTCACAGTTGCAGTTGATCCAGTCTCACAAGTGTCGGGGGTCGAGTCTCACAAGTGTTGGGGTTCCAGTCTCTCAGGTTTCAGTCGTCCAGTCTCAAAGGTGTCGGTGGTCCAGTCTCACAGGTGTCAGTTGTCCAGTCTCACAGGTGTCGGGGGTCCAGTCTCACAGGTGTCAGGGGTCAAGTCTCACAGGTGTCGGGGGTCCAGTCTCACAGGTGCAGTCGGTGAGGTCTCAAAGGTGCACTGTGGCCAGTCTCACAGGTGTAGTGGGTCAAGACTCAAAGGTGTTGGGGGTCGAGTCTCACAGGTGTCGCGGGTCCAGTCTTACAGGTGGCATGGGTCCTGTCTCACAGGTGTCAGGTTTCCAGTCTCACAGGTGTCAGGGGTCCAGTCTCACAGGCGGTGGGTTCAGCCTCACAGGTACATTGGGTTTAGTCTCACAGGTGTCAGGGGTCCAGTCTCACAGGTCTCAGGGGTCCAGTCTCACAGGTGTCAGGGTTCCAGTCTCACAGGTGTCAGGGGTCCAGTCTCACAGGTGTCAGGGGTCCAGTCTCACAGGTGTCAGGGGTCCAGTCTCACAGGTGTCAGGGTTCCAGTCTCACAGGTGTCAGGGGTCCAGTCTCACAGGTGTCAGGGGTCCAGTCTCACAGGTACAGTTGGTCCAGTCTCACAGGTGTCAGGGGTCCAGTCTCACATGTTTCGGGGGTCCAGTCCCATAGGGGTCGGGGGTCCAGTCACTTAGGTGTTGGGGGTGCAGTCTCACAGGTGCAGTCGGTGCAGTGTCACAGTTGTCGGGGCTCCAGTCTCACAGGTATCGGCGGTTCGGTCTCACAGGTGTGGGGCGTTCACTCTCACAGGTGCAGTGGGTCCAGTCTCACAGGAATCAGGGATACAGTCTCGCACAAGTCGGGGGTACAGTTTCAGAGGTGCCGGGGGTCCAGTCTCACAGATGTCGGGTGTCCATTCTCACAAGTGCTGTGGGTCCAGTCTCACAGGTGCCAGGGGTCCAGTCTCACAGGTGTCAGGGGACCAGTCTCACACGTGTCAGGGGTCCAGTCTCACAAGTGTCAGGGGTCCAGTCTCACAGGTGTCAGGGGTCCAGTCTCACAGGTGTCAGGGGGTCCAGTCCCATAGGTGTCGGGGGTCCAGTCTCACAGGTGTCAGGGGTCCAGTCTCACAGGCGGTGTGTCCATTCTCACAGGTGTCGGGGGTCCATTCTCACAAGTGCTGTGCGTCCAGTCTCACAGGTGTCAGGGGTCCATTCTCACAGGTTTTGGGGGTCCAGTCTCACAGGTGTCGGGTGTCTTGTCTCACAGGTGTCGGAGTTACTGTCTAATAGAGGTCGGGCGTCCAGTCTCACAGGTGTCGGGGGTCCACTCTCAGGTGCAGTGGGTCCAGTCTCACAGGTGTCGTGGGTCCAATCTCACAGGAGTCGGGGGTTCACTCTCACAGGTGCAGTGGGTCCAGTCTCACAGGTGTCACGGATTCAGTCTCACAGGTGTCAGGAGTCCAGTCTCACAGGTGTCAGGGGACCAGTCTCACAGGTGTCAGGGTTCCAGTCTCACAGGTGTCAGGGGTCCAGTCTCACAGGTGTCAGGGGTCCAGTCTCACAGGTGTCAGGGGTCCACTCCCACAGGTTTCGGGGGTCCAGTCCCACAGGTGTCGGGGGTCCAGTCTCACAGGTGTCAGGGGTCCAGTCTCACAGGCGGTGTGTCCATTCTCACAGGTGTCGGGGGTCCATTCTCACAAGTGCTGTGCGTCCAGTCTCACAGGTGTCAGGGGTCCATTCTCACAGGTTTTGAGGGTCCAGTCTCACAGGTGTCGGGTGTCTTGTCTCACAGGTGTGGGAGTTACTGTCTCATAGAGGTCGGGCGTCCAGTCTCACAGGTGTCGGAGGTCCACTCTCAGGTGCAGTGGGTCCAGTCTCACAGGTGTCGTGGGTCCAATCTCACAGGATTCGGGGGTTCACTCTCACAGGTGCAGTGGGTCCAGTCTCACAGGTGTCACGGATTCAGTCTCACAGGTGTCAGGGGTCCAGTCTCACAGGTGTCAGGGGACCAGTCTCACAGGTGTCAGGGGTCCAGTCTCACAGGTGCCAGGGGTCCAGTCTCACAGGTGTCAGGGGTCCAGTCTCACAGGTGTCAGTGGTCCACTCTCACAGGTTTCGGGGGTCCAGTCCCACAGGTTTCGGGGGTCCAGTCTCACAGGTGTCAGGGGTCCAGTCTCACAGGCGGTGTGTCCATTCTCACAGGTGTCGGGGGTCCATTCTCACAAGTGCTGTGCGTCCAGTCTCACAGGTGTCAGGGGTCCAGTCTCTCATGTGTTGGGGATCCAGTCTCACAGGTGTCAGGGGACCGGTCTCACCAGTGACGTGGGTCCAGTATTACACGTGTCGGGGGTCCAGTCTCACTGATGTCAGGGGTCCAGTCTCACAGGTGTCAGGGGTCCAGTCCCACAGGCGGCGCGTCCATTCTCACAGGTGTTGGGGGTCCATTCTCACAAGTGCTGTGTGTCCAGTCTCACAGGTGTCAGGGATTCAGTCTCGCAGGTGTCGTGGGTCCAGTCTCACAGGTGTCAGGGGTCCAATTTCACAGGCGGTGGGTCCAGTCTCACAGGTACATTGGGTCCAGTCTCACAGGTGTCAGGGGTCCAGTCTCACAGGTGTCAGGGGTCCAGTTTCACAGGTGTCAGGAGTCCAGTCTCACAGGTGTCAGGTGTCCAGTCTCACAGGTTTCAGGGGTCCAGTCTCACAGGTGTCAGGGGTCCAGTCTCACAGGTGTCAGGGGTCCAGTCTCACAGGTACATTGGGTTCAGTCTCACAGGTGTCAGGGGTCCAGTCTCACAGGTTTCAGGGGTCCAGCCTCACAGGTGTCAGGGGTCCAGTCTCACAGGTGTCAGGGGTCCATTCTCACAGGTTTCGGGGGTCCAGTCCCATAGGTGCCGGGAGTCCAGTCACTCAGGTGTTGGGGGTGCAGTCTCACAGGTGCAGTCGGTGCAGTGTCACAGTTGTCGGGGCTCCAGTCTCACAGGTATCGGGGGTCCAGTCTCACAGGTGTGGGGGGTCCACTCTCACAGGCGCAGTGGGTCCAGTCTCACAGGAATCAGGGATACAGTCTCACACTAGTCGGGGGTCCAGTTTCAGAGGTGTCGGGGGTCCTGTCTCACAGATGTCGGGGGTCCAGTCTCATAGGCAGTGTGTCCATTCTCACAGGTGTCGGTGGTCCCTTCTCACAAGTGCTGTGGGTCCAGTCTCACAGGTGTCAGGGGTCCTGTCTCACAGGTATCAGGGGTCCAGCCTCACAGGTGTCAGGGGTCCAGTCTCACAGGTGTCAGGGGTCCAGTCTCACAGGTGTCAGGAGTCCAGTCCCACAGGTGTCGGGGGTCCAGTCTCACAGGTGTCAGGGGTCCAGTCTCACAGGTGGTGTGTCCATTCTCACAGGTGTCGGGTGTCCATTCTCACAAGTGCTGTGCGTCCAGTCTCACAGGTGTCAGGGGTCCAGCCTCTCATGTGTTGGGGGTCCAGTCTCACAGGTGTCAGGGGTCCACTCTCACCAGTGACGTAGGTCCAGCCTCACACGTGTCGGGGGTCCAGTCTCACTGATGTCAGGGGTCCAGTCTCACAGGTGTCAGGGGTCCAGTCTCACAGGTGGTGTGTCCATTCTCACAGGTGTCGGGGGTCCATTCTCACAAGTGCTGTGTGTCCAGTCTCACAGGTGTCAGGGGTCCAGTCTCTCAGGTATTGGGTGTCCAGTCTCACAGGTTTCAGGGGTCCAGTCTCACCAGTGACGTGGGTCCAGTCTCACAGGTGCAGTGGATCCATTCTCACAGGTGGAGGGGGTCCAGTCTCACAGGTATCAGGGTCCAGTCTCACAGGTGTCGTGGTTGCAGTCTCACAGGTGCAGTTTGTGCAGTCTCACAGGTGCAGTTTGTCCAGTCTCACAGGGGCATTCATTTCAGTCTCACAGGTGTCCGGGGTCCAGTCTCACAGGTGTCAGGGGTGGAGTCTACAGTTACAGTTGATCCAGTCTCTCAGGTGTCAGGGGTCGAGTCTCACAATTGTCAGGGGTCCAGTCTCACAGGTGTCGGGGGTCCAGTCTCACAAGTGTTGGTTATCCAGTCTCACAGGTTTCGGGGGTCCAGTCTCACAGATTTCATGGGTCAAGTCTCACAAGTGTCTGGGTTCCACTCTCACAGGTGTCTGGGTTCCACTCTCACAGGTATCCGGGATCCAGTCTCACAGGTGCAGTCGGTGAGGTCTCAACGGTGCAGTGGGGCCAGTCTCACAGGTGTCGTGGATCAACTCTCACAGGTGTCGGGTGTCCAGTCTCACAGGTGTCAGGGGCCCAGTCTCATTGGTGTCCGGGGTTCAGTCTTACAGGTGTCGGAGGTCCTGTCTCACAGGTGCAGTGGGTCCAGTCTCACAGGTGCAGTGGGTCCAGTCTCACAGGTGTCGGAGCTCCAGTCCCACAGGTGTCGGGGGTCCAGTCTCACAGGTATCGGGGGTCCGGTCTCACAGTTTTGAGGGTCCCAGTCTCAAAGGCAGTGGTTCCAGTCTCACAGCTGCAGTGGGTCCAGTCTCACAGGTGCCGTGGGTCCAGTCTCATGTGTCGGGGGTTCAGTCACACAGGCCGTATTTCAATTCTCACAGCTGTCGGTGGTCCATTCTCACAAGTGCCATGTTTCCAGCCTCACAGGTGTCAGGGGTCCAGTCTCACAGGTGTCAGGGGTCCAGTCTCACAGGTGTCAGGCATCCAGTCTCACAGGTGTCAGGGGTCCAGTCTCACCAGTGACGTGGGTCCAGTCTCACAGGTGCAGTGGGTCCATTCTCACAGGTGTCGGGGGTCCAGTCTCACTTATGTCGGGGGTCCAGTCTCACAGGTGTCAGGGGTCCAGTCTCACAGGTGTCAGGGGTCCAGTCTCACAGGCGGTGTGTCCATTCTCACAGGTGTCGGGGATCCATTCTCACAAGTGCTGTGTGTCCAGTCTCACAGGTGTCAGGGGTCCAGTCTCTCAGGTGTTGGGGGTCCAGCCTCACAGGTTTCAGGGGTCCAGCCTCACCAGTGACGTGGGTCCAGTCTCACAGGTGCAGGGGGTCCATTCTCACAGGTGTAGGGGGTCCAGTCTCACAGGTATCGGGGTCCAGTCTCACAGGTGTCGTGGGTGCAGTCTCACAGGTGCAGTTTGGCAGTCTCACAGGTGCAGTTTGTCCAGTCTCACAGATGCAGTTTGTCCAGTCTCACAGGGGCATTCGGTTCAGTCTCACAGGTGTCGGGGATCCAGTCTCACAGGTGTCTGGGGTCCAGTCTCACAGGTGTCTGGGGTCCAGTCTCACAGGTGCAGTGTGTCCAGTCTCCCAGTTGCCGTTGGTCCAGACTCACAGGTGTCAGGGGTCCACTCTCACAGGTGTCGGGGGTGGAGTCTACAGTTGCAGTTGATCCAGTCTCTCAGGTGTCAGGGGTCCAGTCTCACAATTGTCGGGGGTCCAGTCTCACAGGTGTCGGGGGTCCAGTCTCACAAGTCTTAGTTGTCCAGTCTGACAGGTTTCGGGGGTCCAGTCTCACAGGTGTCGGGGGTCAAGTCTCACAGGTGTCTGGGTTCCACTCTCACAGGTGTCTGGGTTCCACTCTCACAGGTGTCCGGGATCCAGTCTCACAGGTGCAGTCGGTGAGGTCTCCACGGTGCAGTGGGGCCAGTCTCACAGGTGCAGTGGGTCCAGCCTCACAGGTGTCGGAGCTCCAGTCTCACAGGTGTCGGGGGTCCAGTCTCACAGGTATCGGGTGTCCCGTCTCACAGTTTTGAGGGGCCCAGTCTCAAAGGCAGTGGTCCCAGTCTCACAGCTGCAGTGGATCCAGTCTCACAGGTGCCGTGGGTCCAGTCTCATGTGTCGGGGGTCCAGTCGTACAATCCACATTTCAATTCTCACAGCTCTCGGAGGTCCATTCTCACAAGTGCCATGTTTCCACCCTCACAGGTGTCAGGGGTCCAGTCTCACAGGTGTCAGCGGTCCAGTCTCACAGGTGTCACGGATTCAGTCTCACAGGTGTCAGGGGTCCAGTCTCACAGGTGTCAGGGGACCAGTCTCACAGGTGTCAGGGTTCCAGTCTCACAGGTGTCAGGGGTCCAGTCTCACAGGTGTCAGGGGTCCAGTCTCACAGGTGTCAGGGGTCCACTCCCACAGGTTTCGGGGGTCCAGTCCCACAGGTGTCGGGGGTCCAGTCTCACAGGTGTCAGGGGTCCAGTCTCACAGGCGGTGTGTCCATTCTCACAGGTGTCGGGGGTCCATTCTCACAAGTGCTGTGCGTCCAGTCTCACAGGTGTCAGGGGTCCATTCTCACAGGTTTTGAGGGTCCAGTCTCACAGGTGTCGGGTGTCTTGTCTCACAGGTGTGGGAGTTACTGTCTCATAGAGGTCGGGCGTCCAGTCTCACAGGTGTCGGAGGTCCACTCTCAGGTGCAGTGGGTCCAGTCTCACAGGTGTCGTGGGTCCAATCTCACAGGATTCGGGGGTTCACTCTCACAGGTGCAGTGGGTCCAGTCTCACAGGTGTCACGGATTCAGTCTCACAGGTGTCAGGGGTCCAGTCTCACAGGTGTCAGGGGACCAGTCTCACAGGTGTCAGGGGTCCAGTCTCACAGGTGCCAGGGGTCCAGTCTCACAGGTGTCAGGGGTCCAGTCTCACAGGTGTCAGTGGTCCACTCTCACAGGTTTCGGGGGTCCAGTCCCACAGGTTTCGGGGGTCCAGTCTCACAGGTGTCAGGGGTCCAGTCTCACAGGCGGTGTGTCCATTCTCACAGGTGTCGGGGGTCCATTCTCACAAGTGCTGTGCGTCCAGTCTCACAGGTGTCAGGGGTCCAGTCTCTCATGTGTTGGGGATCCAGTCTCACAGGTGTCAGGGGACCGGTCTCACCAGTGACGTGGGTCCAGTATTACACGTGTCGGGGGTCCAGTCTCACTGATGTCAGGGGTCCAGTCTCACAGGTGTCAGGGGTCCAGTCCCACAGGCGGCGCGTCCATTCTCACAGGTGTTGGGGGTCCATTCTCACAAGTGCTGTGTGTCCAGTCTCACAGGTGTCAGGGATTCAGTCTCGCAGGTGTCGTGGGTCCAGTCTCACAGGTGTCAGGGGTCCAATTTCACAGGCGGTGGGTCCAGTCTCACAGGTACATTGGGTCCAGTCTCACAGGTGTCAGGGGTCCAGTCTCACAGGTGTCAGGGGTCCAGTTTCACAGGTGTCAGGAGTCCAGTCTCACAGGTGTCAGGTGTCCAGTCTCACAGGTTTCAGGGGTCCAGTCTCACAGGTGTCAGGGGTCCAGTCTCACAGGTGTCAGGGGTCCAGTCTCACAGGTACATTGGGTTCAGTCTCACAGGTGTCAGGGGTCCAGTCTCACAGGTTTCAGGGGTCCAGCCTCACAGGTGTCAGGGGTCCAGTCTCACAGGTGTCAGGGGTCCATTCTCACAGGTTTCGGGGGTCCAGTCCCATAGGTGCCGGGAGTCCAGTCACTCAGGTGTTGGGGGTGCAGTCTCACAGGTGCAGTCGGTGCAGTGTCACAGTTGTCGGGGCTCCAGTCTCACAGGTATCGGGGGTCCAGTCTCACAGGTGTGGGGGGTCCACTCTCACAGGCGCAGTGGGTCCAGTCTCACAGGAATCAGGGATACAGTCTCACACTAGTCGGGGGTCCAGTTTCAGAGGTGTCGGGGGTCCTGTCTCACAGATGTCGGGGGTCCAGTCTCATAGGCAGTGTGTCCATTCTCACAGGTGTCGGTGGTCCCTTCTCACAAGTGCTGTGGGTCCAGTCTCACAGGTGTCAGGGGTCCTGTCTCACAGGTATCAGGGGTCCAGCCTCACAGGTGTCAGGGGTCCAGTCTCACAGGTTTCAGGGGTCCAGTCTCACAGGTGTCAGGAGTCCAGTCTCACAGGTGTCAGAGGTCCACTCTCACAGGTTTCGGGGGTCCAGTCCCACAGGTGTCGGGGGTCCAGTCTCACAGGTGTCAGGGGTCCAGTCTCACAGGTGGTGTGTCCATTCTCACAGGTGTCGGGTGTCCATTCTCACAAGTGCTGTGCGTCCAGTCTCACAGGTGTCAGGGGTCCAGCCTCTCATGTGTTGGGGGTCCAGTCTCACAGGTGTCAGGGGTCCACTCTCCCCAGTGACGTAGGTCCAGCCTCACACGTGTCGGGGGTCCAGTCTCACTGATGTCAGGGGTCCAGTCTCACAGGTGTCAGGGGTCCAGTCTCACAGGTGGTGTGTCCATTCTCACAGGTGTCGGGGGTCCATTCTCACAAGTGCTGTGTGTCCAGTCTCACAGGTGTCAGGGGTCCAGTCTCTCAGGTATTGGGTGTCCAGTCTCACAGGTTTCAGGGGTCCAGTCTCACCAGTGACGTGGGTCCAGTCTCACAGGTGCAGTGGATCCATTCTCACAGGTGGAGGGGGTCCAGTCTCACAGGTATCAGGGTCCAGTCTCACAGGTGTCGTGGTTGCAGTCTCACAGGTGCAGTTTGTGCAGTCTCACAGGTGCAGTTTGTCCAGTCTCACAGGGGCATTCATTTCAGTCTCACAGGTGTCCGGGGTCCAGTCTCACAGGTGTCAGGGGTGGAGTCTACAGTTACAGTTGATCCAGTCTCTCAGGTGTCAGGGGTCGAGTCTCACAATTGTCAGGGGTCCAGTCTCACAGGTGTCGGGGGTCCAGTCTCACAAGTGTTGGTTATCCAGTCTCACAGGTTTCGGGGGTCCAGTCTCACAGATGTCATGGGTCAAGTCTCACAAGTGTCTGGGTTCCACTCTCACAGGTGTCTGGGTTCCACTCTCACAGGTATCCGGGATCCAGTCTCACAGGTGCAGTCGGTGAGGTCTCAACGGTGCAGTGGGGCCAGTCTCACAGGTGTCGTGGATCAACTCTCACAGGTGTCGGGTGTCCAGTCTCACAGGTGTCAGGGGCCCAGTCTCATTGGTGTCCGGGGTTCAGTCTTACAGGTGTCGGAGGTCCTGTCTCACAGGTGCAGTGGGTCCAGTCTCACAGGTGCAGTGGGTCCAGTCTCACAGGTGTCGGAGCTCCAGTCCCACAGGTGTCGGGGGTCCAGTCTCACAGGTATCGGGGGTCCGGTCTCACAGTTTTGAGGGTCCCAGTCTCAAAGGCAGTGGTTCCAGTCTCACAGCTGCAGTGGGTCCAGTCTCACAGGTGCCGTGGGTCCAGTCTCATGTGTCGGGGGTTCAGTCACACAGGCCGTATTTCAATTCTCACAGCTGTCGGTGGTCCATTCTCACAAGTGCCATGTTTCCAGCCTCACAGGTGTCAGGGGTCCAGTCTCACAGGTGTCAGGGGTCCAGTCTCACAGGTGTCAGGCATCCAGTCTCACAGGTGTCAGGGGTCCAGTCTCACCAGTGACGTGGGTCCAGTCTCACAGGTGCAGTGGGTCCATTCTCACAGGTGTCGGGGGTCCAGTCTCACTTATGTCGGGGGTCCAGTCTCACAGGTGTCAGGGGTCCAGTCTCACAGGTGTCAGGGGTCCAGTCTCACAGGCGGTGTGTCCATTCTCACAGGTGTCGGGGATCCATTCTCACAAGTGCTGTGTGTCCAGTCTCACAGGTGTCAGGGGTCCAGTCTCTCAGGTGTTGGGGGTCCAGCCTCACAGGTTTCAGGGGTCCAGCCTCACCAGTGACGTGGGTCCAGTCTCACAGGTGCAGGGGGTCCATTCTCACAGGTGTAGGGGGTCCAGTCTCACAGGTATCGGGGTCCAGTCTCACAGGTGTCGTGGGTGCAGTCTCACAGGTGCAGTTTGGCAGTCTCACAGGTGCAGTTTGTCCAGTCTCACAGATGCAGTTTGTCCAGTCTCACAGGGGCATTCGGTTCAGTCTCACAGGTGTCGGGGATCCAGTCTCACAGGTGTCTGGGGTCCAGTCTCACAGGTGTCTGGGGTCCAGTCTCACAGGTGCAGTGTGTCCAGTCTCCCAGTTGCCGTTGGTCCAGACTCACAGGTGTCAGGGGTCCACTCTCACAGGTGTCGGGGGTGGAGTCTACAGTTGCAGTTGATCCAGTCTCTCAGGTGTCAGGGGTCCAGTCTCACAATTGTCGGGGGTCCAGTCTCACAGGTGTCGGGGGTCCAGTCTCACAAGTCTTAGTTGTCCAGTCTGACAGGTTTCGGGGGTCCAGTCTCACAGGTGTCGGGGGTCAAGTCTCACAGGTGTCTGGGTTCCACTCTCACAGGTGTCTGGGTTCCACTCTCACAGGTGTCCGGGATCCAGTCTCACAGGTGCAGTCGGTGAGGTCTCCACGGTGCAGTGGGGCCAGTCTCACAGGTGCAGTGGGTCCAGCCTCACAGGTGTCGGAGCTCCAGTCTCACAGGTGTCGGGGGTCCAGTCTCACAGGTATCGGGTGTCCCGTCTCACAGTTTTGAGGGGCCCAGTCTCAAAGGCAGTGGTCCCAGTCTCACAGCTGCAGTGGATCCAGTCTCACAGGTGCCGTGGGTCCAGTCTCATGTGTCGGGGGTCCAGTCGTACAATCCACATTTCAATTCTCACAGCTCTCGGAGGTCCATTCTCACAAGTGCCATGTTTCCACCCTCACAGGTGTCAGGGGTCCAGTCTCACAGGTGTCAGCGGTCCGGTCTCACAGGTGTCAGGAGTCCAGTCTCACACGTGTCAGGTGTCCAGTCTCACAGTGGTCGGGGCTGAGTCTCACAGGTGGAGTTGGTCCAGTCTCACAGGTGTCAGGGCTCCAGTTCACAGGTTTCGGGGTTCTAGTCTCACAGGTGTCGGGGGTCCAGTCTCATGGGTGTCGGGGTTGCAGACACACAGGTATCGGGTGTCCAGTCTCATAGGTGTTGGGGTTCCACTCTCACAGGTGCATTTGGTCCAGTCTCACAGGAGTCGGGGATCCAGTCTCACAGTGGTCGGTGGTCCAGTCTGAGAGGTGTCGGGGTTCCAGTCTCACAGATGTCGGGATTCCAGTCTCACAGGTGTCGGGGGTCCAGTCTCACAGGCGGTGTGTCCATTCTCACAGGTGTCGGGGGTCCATTCTCACAAGTGCTGTGTGTCCAGTCTCACAGGTGTCAGAGGTCCAGTCTCTCAGGTGTTGGGGGTCCAGTCTCAAAGGTGTCAGGGGTCCAGTCTCACTAGTGACGAGGGTCCAGTCTCACAGGTGCAGTGGGTCCAGTCTCACAGGTGTCGGGGGTCCAGTCTCACAGGAGTCAGGGGTCCAGTGTCACAGGTGTCAGGGGTCCAGTCTCACAGGTGTCAGGTGTCCTGTCTCACAGGTGTCTGGGTTCCAGTCTCTCATGTGCAGTAGGTCCACTCTCACAATTGCAGTGGGTCCAGTCTTACAGGTGTTGGAGGTCCAGTCTCACAGGTATCAGGGTCCAGTCTCACAGGTGTCGTGGGTGCAGTCTCACAGGTGCAGTTGGTCCAGTCTCACAGGGGCATTGGATTCATTCTCACAGGTGTCGGGGCTCCATTCTCAAAAGTGCTGTGTGTCCAGTCTCACAGGTGTAAGGGGTCCAGTCTCTCAGGTGTCGGGGGTCCAGTCTCACAGGTGTCAGGGGTCCAGTCTCACAGGCGGTGGGTCCAGTCTCACAGGTGCAGTGTGTCCAGTCTCTCAGGTGCCGTTGATCCAGTCTCACAGGTGTGAGGGGTCCACTCTCACAGGTGTCGGGGGTGGAGTTTACAGTTGCAGTTGATCCAGTCTCTCAGGTGTCAGGGGTCGAGTCTCACAATTGTCGGGGGTCCAGTCTCAGAGGTTTCGGTGGTCCAGTCTCAAAGGTGTCGGGGTTCCAGTCTCACAAGTGTTGGTTGTCCAATCTCACATGTTTCGGGGGTCCAGTCTCACAGGTGTCGGGGGTCAAGTCTCACAGGTGTCTGGGTTCCACTCTCACAGGTGCCTGTGTTCCACTCTCAAAGGTGTCGGGGGTCCATTCTCACAGGTGCAGTCGGTGAGGTCTCAAAGGTGCAGTGGGGCCAGTATCACAGGTGTAGAGGGTCAACTTTCACAGGTGTCGGGTGTCCAGTCTCACAGGTGTCAGACATCCAGTCTCACTGGCGCAGTGGGTCCAGTCTCAGAGGTGTCATGGGCCCACTCTCACAGGTGTCAGGTGTCCAATCTCACAGGCAGTGGGTCCAGTCTCACAGGTGTCAGGGGTCCAGCCTCACAAGTGTACTGGGTCCAGTCTCACAGGTGTCAGGATACAAGTCTCGCAGGTGTCGGGGGTCCAGTCTCATAGGTGTTGGGGGTCCACTCTCACAGGTGCAGTTGGTCCAGCCTCACAGGAGTCGGGGATCCAGTCTCACAGTGGTCGGTGGTACAGTCTGACAGGTGTCGGTGATCCAGTCTCACAGATGTCGGGGGTCCAGTCTCACAGGTGTCAGGGGTCCAATCTATCAGGTGTTGGGGTTCCAGTCTCACAGGTGTCAGGGGTCCAGTCTCACTAGTGATGTGGGTCCAGTCTCACAGGTGCAGTGGGTCCAGTCTCACAGGTGTCGGGGGTCCAGTCTCACAGGTGTCAGGGGTCCAGTCTCACAGGTGTCAGGGGTCCAGTCTCACAGGTGTCAGGGGTCCAGTCTCACAGGTTTCAGGTGTCCTGTCTCACAGGTGTCTGGGTTCCAGTCTCTCATGAGCAGTAGGTCCAGTCTCACAATTGCAGTGGGTCCAGTCTTACAGGTGTTGGAGGTCCAGTCTCACAGGTATCAGGGTCCAGTCTCACAGGTGTCGTGGGTGCAGTCTCACAGGTGCAGTTGGTCCAGTCTCACAGGGGCATTGGATTCATTCTCACAGGTGTCGGGGCTCCATTCTCAAAAGTGCTGTGTGTCCAGTCTCACAGGTGTAAGGGGTCCAGTCTCTCAGGTGTCGGGGGTCCAGTCTCACAGGTGTCAGGGGTCCAGTCTCACTAGTGCCGTGGGTCCAGTCTCACAGGTGCAGTGGATCCAGTCTCACAGATGTCGTGGGTGCAGTCTCACAGGTGTCAGGGGTCCAGTCTCACAGGTGTCAGGGGTCCAGTTTCACAGGTTTCGGGTGTCCTGTCTCAAAGGTGTCTGGGTTCCAGTCTCTCATGTGCAGCAGGTCCAGTCTCACAGGTGCAGTGGTCTAGTATCATAGGTGTTGGGGGTCCAGTCTGTCAGGTGCAGTTGTTCCACTCTCACAGGGGCATTCGGTCCAGACTCAATAAGTGTCGGGGGTCCAGTCTCAAAGGTGTCAGGGGTCCAGTCTTACAGGCGATGGGTCCAGCCTCACACGTGCCGTTGGTCCAGTCTCACAGGTGTCAGGGGTCAAGTCTCACAGGTGTCAGGGGTCCAGTCTCACAGGTGCAGTCGGTGAGGTCTCAAAGGTACACTGTGGCCAGTCTCACAGGTGTAGTGGGTCAAGACTCAAAGGTGTTGGGGGTCGAGTCTCACAGGTGTCAAGGGTCCAGTCTCACAGGTATCGGGTGTCAAGTCTCACAGGTGTCGCGGGTCCAGTCTTACAGGTGTCAGGGGTCCTGTCTCACAGGTGCATTCGGTCCAGTCTCACACGTGTCGGGGTCCAGTCTCCCAGGTGTCGGGGGTCCATTCTCACAGGTGTTGGGGGTCCAGTCTCACAGGTGTCGGGTGTCTTGTCTCACAGGTGTCGGAGTTACTGCCTCATAGAGGTCGGGCGTCCAGTCTCACAGGTTTCGGGGGTCCAGTCTCACAGGTGTCGGGGGTTCACTCTCAGGTGCAGTGGGTCCAGTCTCACAGGAGTCAGGGGTCCAATCTCACAGGAGTCGGGGGTTCACTCTCACAGGTGCAGTGGGTCCAGTCTCACAGGTGTCAGGGATTCAGTCTCGCAGGTTTCTTGGGTCCAGTCTCACAGGTTTCAGGGGTCCAATCTCACAGGCGGTGGGTCCAGTCTCACAGGTACATTGGGTCCAGTCTCACAGGTGTCAGGGGTCCAGTCTCACAGGTGTCAGGGGTCCAGTCTCACAGGTGTCAGGGGTCCAGTCTGACAGGTGTCAGGGGTCCAGTCTCACAGGTACAGTTGGTCCAGTCTCACAGGTGTCAGGGGTCCAGTCTCACAGGTTTCGGGGGTCCAGTCCCATAGGAGTCGGGGGTCCAGTCACTCAGGTGTTGGGGGTGCAGTCTCACAGGTGCAGTCGGTGCAGTGTCACAGTTGTCGGGGCTCCAGTCTCACAGGTATCGGGGGTCCAGTCTCACAGGTATCAGGGGTCCAGTCTCACAGGTGTGGGGGGTTCACTCTCACAGGTGCAGTGGATCCAGTCTCACAGGAGTCAGGGATAGAGTCTCACACTAGTCGTGGGTACAGTTTCAGAGGTGTCGGGGGTCCAGTCTCACAAATGTCGGGGGTCCAGTCTCACAGGCGGTGTGTCCATTCTCACAGGTGTCGGGGGTCCATTCTCACAAGTGCTGTGGGTCCAGTCTCACAGGTGTCAGGGGTCCAGTCTCACAGGTGTCAGGGGTCCAGTCTCACAGGTGTCAGGGGTCCAGTCTCACAGGTGTCAGGGGTCCAGTCTCACAGGTGTCAGGGGTCCAGTCTCACAGGTGTCAGGGGTCCACTCTCACAGGTGTCAGGGGTCCAGTCTCACAGGTGATGTGTCCATTCTCACAGGTGTCGGGGGTCCATTCTCACAAGTGCTGTGCATCCAGTGTCACAGGTATCAGGGGTCCAGTCTCTCATGTGTTGGGGGTCCAGTCTCACAGGTGTCAGGGGTCCAGTCTCACCAGTGACGTGGGTCCAGTCTCACACGTGTCGGGGATCCAGTCTCACTGATGTCAGGGGTCCAGTCTCACAGGTGTCAGGGGTCCAGTCTCACAGGCAGTGTGTCCATTCTCACAGGTGTCAGGGTTCCATTCTCACAAGTGCTGTGTGTCCAGTCTCACAGGTGTCAGGGGTCCAGTCTCTCAGGTGTTGGGGGTCCAGCCTCACAGATTTCAGGGGTCCAGTCTCACCAGTGACGTATTTCCAGTCTCACAGGTGCAGTGGATCCATTCTCACAGGTGTAGGGGGTCCAGTCTCACAGGTATCGGGGTCCAGTCTCACAGGTGTCGTGGTTGCAGTCTCACAGGTGCAGTTTGTGCAGTCTCACAGGTGCAGTTCGTCCAGTCTCACAGGGGCATTCGGTTCAGTCTCACAGGTGTCCGGGGTCCAGTCTCACAGGTGTCAGGGGTCCAGTCTCACAGGTGCAGTGTGTCCAGTCTCCCAGTTGCCGTTGGTCCAGACTCACAGGTGTCAGGGGTCCACTCTCACAGGTGTCGGGGGTGGAGTCTACAGTTACAGTTGATCCAGTCTCTCAGGTGTCAGGGGTCGAGTCTCACAATTGTCGGGGGTTCAGTCTCACAGGTGTCGGGGGTCCAGTCTCACACATGTTGGTTGTCCAGTCTCACAGGTTTTGGGGGTCCAGTCTCACAGATGACAGGGGTCAAGTCTCACAAGTGTCTGGGTTCCACTCTCACAGGTGTCCGGGATCCAGTCTCACAGGTGCAGTCGGTGAGGTCTCAACGGTGCAGTGGGGCCAGTCTCACAGGTGTAGTGGATCAACTCTCACAGGTGTCGGGTGTCCAGTCTCACAGGTGTCAGGGGCCCAGTCTCATTGGTGTCGGGGGTTCAGTCTTACAGGTGTCGGAGGTCCAGTCTCACAGGTGTCAGAGCTCCAGTCTCACAGGTGTCGGGGTCCAGTCTCACAGGTATCGGGGGTCCGGTCTCTCAGTTTTGAGGATCCCAGTCTCAAAGGCAGTGGTTCCAGTCTCACAGCTGCAGTGGGTCCAGTCTCACAGGTGCCGTGGGTCCAGTCTCATGTGTCGGAGGTTCAGTCACACAGGCCGTATTTCAATTCTCACAGCTGTTGGTGGTCCATTCTCACAAGTGCCATGTTTCCAGCCTCACAGGTGTCAGGGGTCCAGTCTCACAGGTGTCGGGGGTCCAGTCTCACAGGTGTCGGGGGGTGCAGTCTCACAGGTGCAGTCGGTCCAGTCTCACAGTTGTCAGGGCTCCAGTCTCACAGGTATCGGGTGTCCAGTCTCATAGGTAATGGGGGTCCACTCTCACAGGAGCAGTTGGTTCAGTCTCACAGGAGTCGGGGATCCAGTCTCACAGTGGTCGGTGGTCCAGTCTGACAGGTGTTGGGGATCCAGTCTCACAGCTGTCGGGGTTCCAGTCTCACAGGTGTCGGGGGTCCAGTCTCACAGGCGGTGTGTCCATTCTCACAGGTGTCAGGGGTCCATTCTCACAAGTGCTGTGTGTCCAGTCTCACAGGTGTCAGAGGTCCAGTCCCTCAGGTGTTGGGGGTCGAGTCTCACAGGTGTCAGGGCTCCAGTCTCACTTGTGACGTGGGTCCAGTCTCACAGGTGCAGTGGGTCCAGTCTCACAGGTGTCGAGGGTCCAGTCTCACAGCTGTCAGGGGTCCAGTCTCACAGGTGTCAGGGGTCCAGTCTCACAGGTGTCGGGTGTCCTGTCTCACAGGTGTCTGGGTTCCAGTCTCTCATGTGCAGTAGGTCCAGTCTCACAATTGCAGTTGGTCCAGTCTTACAGGTGTTGGAGGTCCAGTCTCACAGGTATCGGGGTCCAGATTCACAGGTGTCTTGGGTGCAGTCTCACAGGTGCAGTTGGTCCAGTCTCACAGGGGCATTTGGCTCAGTCTCACAGGTGGCGGGGGTCCAGTCTCACAGGTGTCGGGTCCAGTCTCACAGGCGGTGGCTCCAGTCTCACAGGTGTGAGGGGTCCACTCTCACAGGTGTCGGGGTGGAGTTTACAGTTGCAGTTGATCCAGTCTCTCAGGTGTCAGGGGTCGAGTCTCACAATTGTCGGGGGTCCAGTCTCGGAGGTTTCGGTGGTCCAGTCTCAAACGTGTCGGGGGTCCAGTCTCACAAGTGTTGGTTGTCCAATCTCACAGCTTTCGGGGGTCCAGTCTCACATGTGTCGGGGGTCATGTCTCACAGGTGTCTGGGTTCCACTCTCACAGGTGCCTGTGTTCCACTCTCAAAGGTGTCGGGGGTCCAGTCTCACAGGTGCAGTTGGTGAGGTCTCAAAGGTGCAGTGGGGCCAGTATCACAGGTGTAGTGGGTCAAATTTCACAGGTGTCGGGTGTCCAGTCTCACAGGTGTCAGGGGCCCACTCTCACAGGTGTCGGGGTCCAGTCTCTCAGTTGTCAGGCATCCAGTCTCAATGGTGCTGTGGGTCCAGTCTCACAGGTGTCATGGGCCCACTCTCACAGGTGTCAGGTGTCCAATCTCACAAGCAGTGGGTCCAGTCTCACAGGTGTCAGGGGTCCAGCCTCACAGGTGTACTGGGTCCAGTCTCACAGGTGTCAGGATTCCAGTCTCACAGGTGTCTGGGGGTCCAGTCTCACAGGTGTCGGGGCTGCAGTCTCTCAGGTGCAGTCGGTCCAGTCTCACAGTTGTCAGGGCTCCAGTCTTACAGGTATCGGGTGTCCAGTCTCATCGGTGTTGGGAGTCCACTCTCACAGGTGCAGTTGGTCCAGCCTCACAGGAGTCGGGGATTATGTCTCACACTGGTCGGTGGTCCAGTCTGACAGGTGTCGGTGATCCAGTCTCACAGATGTCGGGGGTCCAGTCTCACAGGTGTCAGGAGTCCAGTCTCACAGGCGGTGTGTCCATTCTCACAGGTGTCGGGGGTCCATTCTCACAAGTGCTGTGTGTCCAGTCTCACAGGTGTCAGGGGTCCAGTCTCTCAGGTGTTGGGGGTCCAGTCTCACAGGTGTCAGGGGTCCAGTCTCACTAGTGGTGTGGGTCCAGTCTCACAGGTGTCAGGGGTCCAGTCTCACTAGTGATGTGGGTCCAGTCTCAAAGGTGCAGTGGGTCCAGTCTCACAGGTGTCGGGGGTCCAGTCTCACAGGTGTCAGGGGTCCAGTCTCACAGGTGTCGGGGGTCCAGTCTCACAGGTGTCAGGGGTCCAGTCTCACAGGTGTCAGGGGTCCAGTCTCACAGGTTTCGGGTGTCCTGTCTCACAGGTGTCTGGGTTCCAGTCTCTCATGAGCAGTAGGTCCAGCCTCACAATTGCAGTGGGTCCAGTCTTACAGGTGTTGGAGGTCCAGTCTCACAGATCTCATGGTCCAGTCTCACAGGTGTCGTGGGTGCAGTCTCACAGGTGCAGTTGGTCCAGTCTCACAGGGGCATTCGGCTCAGTCTCGCAGGTATCGGGGTTCCAGTCTCACAGGTGTCAGAGCTCCAGTCTCACAGGTTTCGGGGGTCTAGTCTCACAGGTGCCGGGGGTCCAGTCTCACAGGTGTCAGGGGTGCAGTCTCACAGGTGCAGTCGGTCCAGTCTCACAGTTGTCAGGGCTCCAGTCTCACAGGTATCGGGTGTCCAGTCTCATAGGTGTTGGGGGTCCACTCTCACAGGTGCAGTTGGTCCAGTCTCACAGGATTCGGGGATACAGTCTCACACTGGTCAGGGGTCCAGTCTCACCGGTGTCGGGGGTCCAGTCTCACAGATGTCGGGCGTCCAGTCTCACAGGTGTCAGGGGTCCAGTCTCACAGGCGGTGTGTCCATTCTCAAAAGTGTCAGGTGTCCATTCTCACAAATGCTGTGTGTCCAGTCTCACAGGTGTCAGGGGTCCAGTCTCTCAGGTGTTGGGGGTCCAGTCTCACAGGTGTCAGGGGTCCAGTCTCACTAGTGGTGTGGGTCCAGTCTCACAGGTGTCAGGGGTCCAGTCTCACTAGTGATGTGGGTCCAGTCTCAAAGGTGCAGTGGGTCCAGTCTCACAGGTGTCGGGGGTCCAGTCTCACAGGTGTCAGGGGTCCAGTCTCACAGGTGTCAGGGGTCCAGTCTCACAGGTTTCGGGTGTCCTGTCTCACAGGTGTCTGGGTTCCAGTCTCTCATGAGCAGTAGGTCCAGCCTCACAATTGCAGTGGGTCCAGTCTTACAGGTGTTGGAGGTCCAGTCTCACAGGTCTCATGGTCCAGTCTCACAGGTGTCGTGGGTGCAGTCTCACAGGTGCAGTTGGTCCAGTCTCACAGGGGCATTCGGCTCAGCCTCGCAGGTATCGGGGTTCCAGTCTCATAGTTGTCAGGGGTCCAGTCTCACAGGTGGTGTGTCCATTCTCACAGGTGTCGGGGGTTCAATCTCAAAAGTGCCGTGTGTCCAGTCTCACAAGTGCCGTGGGTCCAGTCTCACAGGCGCAGTGGGTCCAGTCTCACAGGTGTCGGGGGTGCATTCTCACAGGTGTCAGGGGTCCAGTCTCACAGGTGTCAGGGGTCCAGTCTCACAGGTGTCGGGTGTCCTGTCTCACAGGTGTCTGGGTTACAGTCTCTCATGTGCAGTAGGTCCAGTCTCACAGGTGCAGTGGGTCTAGTCTCACAGGTGTTGGGGGTCCAGTCTCACAGGTATCGGGGGTCCAGTCTCACAGGTGCAGTTGGTCCAGTCTCACAGGGGCATTCGGTCCAGTCGCACAAGTGTCGGGGGTCCAGTCTCACAGGTGTCAGGGGTCCAGTCTCACAGGTGTCTGGGTTCCACTCTCACAGGTGTCTGGGATCCAATCTCACAGGTGTCGGGTGTCCAGTCTCACAGGTGCAGTCGGGGAGGTCTCAAAGGTGCAGTGTGGCCAGTCTCACAGGTGTAGTGGGTCAAGACTCACAGGTGTCGGGGGTCGAGTCTCACAGGTGTCAAGGGTCCAGTCTCACAGGTATCGAGTGTCCAGTCTCACAGGTTTCGGTGGTTCAGTCTCACAGGAGTCGCGGGTCCAGTCTTACAGGTGTCGTGGGTCCTGTCTCACAGATGCTGTTGGTCCAGTCTCGCAGGTGCATTGGTTCCGTCTCACAGGTATCGGGGGTCCAGTCTCACAGGTGCATTCGGTCCAGTCTCACACGTGTCAGGGTCCAGTCTCACAGGTGTCAGGGGTCCATTCTCACAGGTGTTGGGTGTCCAGTCTGACTGGTGTCGGATGTCTAGTATCACAGATGTCGGAGTTACTGTCTCATATATGTCGGGCATCCAGTCTCACAGGTGTCGTGGGTCCAGTCTCAGAGGTGCAGTGGGTCCTGTCTCACAGGTGTTGGGGGTCCAGTCTCACAGGTATCGGGGGTCCAGTCTCACAGGTGCAGTTGGTCCAGTCTCACAGGGGCATTCGGTCCAGTCGCACAAGTGTCGGGGGTCCAGTCTCACAGGTGTCAGGGGTCCAGTCTCACAGGTGTCTGGGTTCCACTCTCACAGGTGTCTGGGATCCAATCTCACAGGTGTCGGGTGTCCAGTCTCACAGGTGCAGTCGGGGAGGTCTCAAAGGTGCAGTGTGGCCAGTCTCACAGGTGTAGTGGGTCAAGACTCACAGGTGTCGGGGGTCGAGTCTCACAGGTGTCAAGGGTCCAGTCTCACAGGTATCGAGTGTCCAGTCTCACAGGTTTCGGTGGTTCAGTCTCACAGGAGTCGCGGGTCCAGTCTTACAGGTGTCGTGGGTCCTGTCTCACAGATGCTGTTGGTCCAGTCTCGCAGGTGCATTGGTTCCGTCTCACAGGTATCGGGGGTCCAGTCACACAGGTGCATTCGGTCCAGTCTCACACGTGTCAGGGTCCAGTCTCACAGGTGTCAGGGGTCCATTCTCACAGGTGTTGGGTGTCCAGTCTGACTGGTGTCGGGTGTCTAGTATCACAGATGTCGGAGTTACTGTCTCATATATGTCGGGCATCCAGTCTCACAGGTGTCGTGGGTCCAGTCTCAGAGGTGCAGTGGGTCCTGTCTCACAGGTGTCGGGGTTCCAGTCTCACAGGTGTCGGGGGTGCACTCTCACAGGTGCAGTGGGTCCAGTCTCACAGTGGTCGGGGCCGAGGTGGAGTTGGTCGAGTCTCACAGGTATCAGAGCTCCAGTCTCACAGGTTTCGGGGGTCTAGTCTCACAGGTGCCGGGGGTCCAGTCTCACAGGTGTCAGGGGTGCAGTCTCACAGGTGCAGTCGGTCCAGTCTCACAGTTGTCAGGGCTCCAGTCTCACAGGTATCGGGTGTCCAGTCTCATAGGTGTTGGGGGTCCACTCTCACAGGTGCAGTTGGTCCAGTCTCACAGGTGTCGGGGGTCCAATCTCACAGATGTCGGGGTTCCAGTCTCACAGGTGTCAGAGGCCCAGTCTCACAGGCGGTGTGTCCATTCTCACAGGTGTTGGGGGTCCATTCTCACAAGTGCTGTGTCTCCAGTCTCACAGGTGTCAGGGGTCCAGTCTCTCAGGTGTTGGGGGTCCAGTCTCACAGGTGTCAGGGGTCCAGTCTCACTAGTGACGTGGGTCCAGTCTCACAGGTGCAGTGGGTCCAGTCTCACAGGTGTCGGGGGTCCAGTCTCACAGGTGTCTGGCGTCCAGTCTCACAGGTGTCAGGGGTCCAGTCTCACAGGTGTCGGGTGTCCTGTATCACAGGTGTCTGGGTTCCAGTCTCTCATGTGCAGTAAGTCCAGTCTCACAGGTGCAGTGGGTCCAGTCTTACAGGTGTTGGAGGTCCTGCCTCACAGATATCGGGGTCCAGTCTCACAGGTGTTGTGGGTGCAGTCTCACAGATGCAGTTGGTCCAGTCTCACAGGGGCATTCAGTTCAGCCTCACAGGTGTCGGGGGTCCAGTCTCACAGGTGTCAGGGGCCAGTCTCACAGGCGGTGGGTCCAGTCTCACAGGTGCAGTGTGTCCTGTCTCTCAGGTGCCGTTGATCCAGTCTCACAGGTGTGAGGGGTCCACTCTCACAGGTGTCGGGGGTGGAGTCTACAGTTGCAGTTGATCCAGTCTCTCAGGTGTCAGGGGTCGAGTCTCACAATTTTCGGGGGTCCAGTCTCACAAGTGTTGGTTGTCCAATCTCACAGGTTTCGGGGTCAAGTCTCACAGGTGTCTGGGTTCCACTCACACAGGTGTATGTGTTCCACTCTCAAAGGTGTCAGGGGTGCAGTCTCACAGGTGCAGTCGGTGAGGTCTCAAAGGTGCAGTGGGGACAGTCTCACAGGTGTAGTGGGTCAACTTTCACAGCTGTCGGGTGTCCAGTCTCACAGGTGTCAGGGGCCCAGTCTCACAGGTGTCGGGGTCCAGTCTCACAGGTGTCAGGCATCCAGTCTCACTGGTGCAGTGGGTCCAGTCTCACAGGTGTCATGGGCCCACTCTCACAGGTGTCAGGTGTCCAATCTCACATGCAGTGGGTCCAGTCTCACAGGTGTCAGGGGTCCAGTCTCACAGGTGTACTGGGTCCAGTCTCACAGGTGTCAGGAGTCCATGCTCACAGGTTTTGGGGGTCCAGCATCAAAGGTGTCGGTGCAGTGGGTCCAGTCTCACAGATGTCGGTGGTTCAGTCTCACAGGTGTCGTGGGTCCAGTCTCACAAGTGTCAGTGGTACAGTCCCACAGGCGCTGGGTCCAGCCTCACAGGTGTTTGGGGTCCAGTCTCGCAGCTGTCGGGGTTGCAGTCTCACAGGTGTTGGGGTTCCAGTCTCACAGGTGTCGGAGTTCCAGTCTCACAGGTGTCGGGGGTCCAGTCTCACAGGCGCAGTCGGTCCAGCCTCACAGTTGTCGCAGCTCCAGTCTCACAGTTTTCAGGGGTCCAGTCTCACAGGTGTTAGGGGTCCAGTCTCACAGGAGTCGGAGATCCAGTCTCACAGTGGTCGGGGGTCCAGTCTCACAGGTTTCGGGGGTCCAGTTTCAAAGGTGTCGTGGGTCCAGTCTCACAGGTGTCGGGGGTTCACTCTCATAGGTGCAGTGGGTCCAGTCTCTCAGGTGTCAGGGGTTCAGTCTCGCAGGTGTCGTGGGTCCAGTCTCACAGGTGTCAGGGGTCCAATCTCACAGGTGGTGGGTCCAGTCTCACAGGTACATTGGGTCCAGTCTCACAGGTGTCAGGGGTCCAGTCTCACAGGTGTCAGGGGTCCAATCTCACAGGTGTCAGGGGTCCAGTCTCAGAGGTGTCAGGGGTCCAGTCTCACAGGTCCAGTTGGTCCAGTCTCACAGGTTTCGGGGTTCCAGTCCCACAGATGTCGGGGGTCCAGTCTCACAGGTGTCAGGGGTCCAGTCTCACAGGCGGTGTGTCCATTCTCACAGGTGTGGAGGGTCCATTCTCACAAGTGCTGTGTGTCCAGTCTCACAGGTGTCAGGGGTCCAGTCTCTCAGGTGTTGGGGGTCCAGTCTCACAGGTGTCAGGGGTCCCGTCTCTCAGGTGTTGGGGGTCCAGTCTCACAGGTGTCAGGGGTCCAGTCTCACCAGTGACGTGGATCCAGTCTCACAGGTGCAGTGGGTCCATTCTCGCAGGTGTCGGGGGTCCAGTCTCACTGATGTCGGGGGTCCACTCTCACAGGTGTCAGGGGTCCAGTCTCACAGGTGTCAGGGGTCCAGTCTCACAGGCGGTGTGTCCATTCTCACAGGTGTCGGGGTTCCATTCTCACAAGTGCTGTGTGTCCAGTCTCACAGGTGTCAGGGGTCCAGTCTCTCAGGTGTTGGGGGTCCAGTCTCACAGGTTTCAGGGGTCCAGTCTCACCAGTGACATGGATCCAGTCTCACAGGTGCAGTGGGTCCATTCTCACAGGTGTAGGGGGTCCAGTCTCACAGGTATCGGGGTCCAGTCTCACAGGTGTCGTGGGTGCAGTCTCACAGGTGCAGTTTGTGCAGTCTCACAGGTGCAGTTTGTCCAGTCTCACAGGGGCATTCGGTTCAGTCTCACAGGGGTCTGGGGTCCAGTCTCACAGGTGTCAGGGGTCCAGTCTCACAGGTGCAGTGTGTCCAGTCTCCCAGTTGCCGTTGGTCCAGACTCACAGGTGTCAGGGGTCCACTCTCACATGTGTCGGGGGTGGAGTCTACAGTTGCAGTTGATCCAGTCTCTCAGGTGTCAGGGGTCGAGTCTCACAATTGTCGGGGGTCCAGTCTCACAGGTTTCGCTGGTCCAGTCCCAAAGGTGTCGGGGGTCCAGTCTCACATGTGTTGGTTGTCCAGTCTCTCAGGTTTCGGGGGTCCAGTCTCACAGGTGTCGGGGGTCAAGTCTCACAGGTGTCTCGGTTCCACTCTCACAGGTGCCTGGTTTCCACTCTCACAGGTGTCCGGGATCCAGTCTCAAAGGTGCAGTCAGTGAGGTCTCAACGGTGCAGTGGGGCCAGCCTCACGGGTGTAGTGGATCAACTCTCACAGGTGTCGGGTGTCCAGTCTCACAGGTGTCAGGGGCCCAGTCTCATAGGTGTCGGGGATTCAGTCTCACAGGTGTCGGGGGTCCAGTCTCACAGGTATCGGTTGTCCGGTCTCACAGTTTTGAGGGGCCCAGCCTCAAAGGCAGTTGTTTCAGTCTCACAGCTGCAGTGGGTCCAGTCTCACAGGTGCCGTGGGTCCAGTCTCACAGGTGTCGGGGGTCCAGTCCCACAGGTGTAAGGCGTCCAGTCTCACAGGTGTCAGGTGTCCAGTCTCACAGTGGTCGGGGCCGAGTCTCACAGGTGGAGTTGGTCCAGTCTCACAGGTGTCAGGGCTCCAGTCTCACAGGTTTCAGGGGTCTAGTCTCACAGCTGTCGGGGGTCCAGTCTCACAGGTGTTGGGGGTGCAGTCTCACAGGTGCAGTCGGTCCAGTCTCACAGTTGTCCGGGCTCCAGTCTCACAGGTATCGGGTGTCCAGTCTCATAGGTGTTGGGGGTCCACTCTCACAGGTGCAGTTGGTCCAGTGTCACAGGAGTCGGGGATCCAGTCTCACAGTGGTCGGTGGTCCAGTCTGACAGGTGTCGGGGATCCAGTCTCACAGATGTCGGGGGTCCAGTCTCACAGGTGTCGGGGGTCCAGTCTCACAGGCGGTGTGTCCATTCTCACAGGTGTCGGGGGTCCATTCTCACAAGTGCTGTGTGTCCAGTCTCACAGGTGTCAGGGGTCCAGTCTCTCAGGTGTTGGGGGTCCAGTCTCACAGGTGTCAGGGGTCCAGTCTCACTCGTGACGTGGGTCCAGTCTCACAGGTGCAGTGGGTCCAGTCTCACAGGTGTCGGGGGTCCAGTCTCACAGTTGTCAGGGGTCCAATCTCACAGGTGTCAGGGGTCCAGTCTCACGGGTGTTGGGTGTCCTGTCTCACAGGTGTCTGGGTTCCAGTCTCTCATGTGCAGTAGGTCCAGTCTCACAATTGCAGTGGGTCCAGTCTTACAGGTGTTGGATGTCCAGTCTCACAGGTATCGGGTTCCAGTCTCGCAGGTGTCGTGGGTGCAGTCTCACAGGTGCAGTTGGTCCAGTCTCACAGGGGCATTCGGTTCAGTCTCACCGGTGTCGGGTTCCAGTCTCACAGGTGTCAGTGGTCCATTCTCACAGGTGGTGGATCCAGTCTCACAGGTGCAGTGTGTCCAGTCTCTCAGGTGCCGTTGATCCAGTCTCACAGCTGTGAGGGGTCCACTCTCACAGGTGTCGGGGGTGGAGTTTACCGTTGCAGTTGATCCAGTCTCTCAGGTGTCAGGGGTCGAGTCTCACAATTGTCGGGGGTCCAGTCTCAGAGGTTTCGGTGGTCCAGTCTCAAAGGTGTCAGCGGTCCAGTCTCACAGGTGCAGTCGGTGAGGTCTCAAAGGTGCAGTGGGGCCAGTATCACAGGTGTAGTGGGTCAACTTTCACAGGTGTCAGGTGTCCAGTCTCACGGGTGTCAGGGGCCCAGTCTCACAGGTGTCGGGGTCCTGTCTCACAGGTGTCAGGCATCCAGTCTCACTGGTGCAGTGGGTCTGTAAGGGGTCCTTTTAACCAGCTTATGGTGTGCTAGATCGGTTTTGATTTTGCACTGCTCGTGAGCGGTTCCGAAGCGCAGCCCCCTCACCGGTTCTAGACACTGGGCTTTTTGCCAGACAACCTTGATGTGTGGCCCAACTTGTGACTCGGAAGACAAATGGATCTGGTGAGACAAGGTGAGTTTTAAATCAGAAATATCTTCATTTTCAAGGAGAATAAACACAGAGAATGCAAGAATCAATTTAGACAGAAATCATTAGCACGTCTCCCAATGGGAACTAAAATTTAACACACAAGGAATAACTTTGACTATCTTAAATCATACAACAATTCTTAATCAGCGGTATACTAAAACGGGGGTGGGAAAAGTGCACGGACACATCGAGGGATAAATCACACTCCTGAATTACAAACCCTTAATGTTACAAACCCTCCCATTGCTAAAATATACCTCAACTATGTCAGTTAGGTAGAGTTGGGCCTTTATGCTCACCAGAGTTTTAAAACCGTCCTTACTCTTGGTACTCCTGTGATGTCCGGGATCTCCGATCTTCCTCATGGGACCGGCTCCTGAACCCGCTCTCCTGCACAATCTTGAAAGTCCTCCGAACTCCTCGAACCGTCTCCTCTCCACTCGGCCTTCGAACTCCTGATGGTCTTGGATCTGGACTGAACTTCTGAATCTGCTCTCCTGCACAATCTTGAAAGTCCTCCGAACTCCTCGAACCGTCTCCTCTCCACTCGGCCTTCGAACTCCTGATGGTCTCTGGACTTGGACTTCACTGCTTCTGGTGAATCTTGTGGATCTGTCTGAGTCTGGCTGAATCTCTCTTCTGCACAATCTTGTGTGTCCTCCTCGCTCTGTCCTTGACCTTGTGTCTGTGTGAATCTATGATGGATCTGTCTGAATCTCACTGAATGAAAAAGAAGACTTGCTGTTGATTCTCCCTCCACAGTTATACTGTTTCTTTGTCCTTATCTCGGCGCCAAATCAGGCGTTTTCTTTTGTCAAGGTAATGGGCAGGCTGCTTTCACAAAAGCAAGTACTTTATTTTAAAGTCTTGTAAATGAAACTGATGGGATCTGTCCTGTGTCCCTCTGAGTTTGGTACAGATAATGGGTTTTTTTCTGTGCTCAGCGATTTCAGAGATGGGTTTGCATTTTGCTAGCAATTAGCGCACCTCCAGGTGCAAATACTTTTGTTTACGAGTTCGTTACTGCTGTAACCATATTATCATATCAATAGCAGTAAGTTCTGGAATCTTCTAATCGGTGATGACTCAGGCTGCTGTAAGATACTGCTGGTGTGTCCTTTTGAACTGAGCCATGAGAACTGCCAACTCCATCTTGTGTTCTCACAATGTGGCCATTTCAGGGGTTTTACCAATCTAGACTGTATTTTCTGGATTTTGCGAATCCTACAGTCCCCCCTGTGATAGAATGAACATCTCAAATCGTCTTTGTATCATGTGTCTTTGGGTGAGCATAAATCCATTCCCTCCCCAACTGACCTTCCCCGTAGTTTACCTTACTATGGAGTGTACCTCGCCCACGCACTTTCCTCATTCCGACAATGAAGTTGAGTAAACATCTCCTATCGGAGAAAACATTCAAACAATGTACAGACTCACCTAGAGTTGTAACATAATCTTATTTCAATAATACAAAACCATCCAATGTACAAAACAATCCAATGGAATACCTTATACATTCATTCTAAAATAACAATAACTAAACCTTATTCTCCAAAACTATATATATCTATGTACATCTGCCGCCCGTCTCCGGACGGTCATCTTATAATCTGCGGGGACTGTCGCAGGCCTCCCCCTGCAGCGTTCCCACATCAGTCTCAGCTGCTAGTCCCTGGCAGCCTGTGGCTGCTGGCTGTGGACTGTTTAAATTTCCCGCAGCTTTCTTACGGGGGTTTCTTTTTGCGAAAACCGGAAACCAGACCTTTTTCGGTTGCGGTTTTCTCTCTGACCATCTGACGATCACCACCAATGAGGTTTCCTCATGGGTCGGACCCTTGGCTGGAGTTTTGGCCCTGGCTGCAGTTCATGGCTTCCCCACGACTGCCGGCTGTGGGCTTCCTCCCGCAGGCTCCGCCTCCCTAGGCTCTGGGTCAGCGGCAGGCACCTCTTTGCTACCTGGGACTCCAGGTTGAGAGTCACCGCCCCCAGACGCCACCTCTCTAATGCTACACTGAGGGGCAAGACCTAAAACCTCCGGCTCCTCCCCTTCGCCGCAGTCGGGGGCGGGACCTTCATCCTCCGACTCAGCTTCATTATGACCAGGGACAGGACCTGGGACCTCCGGCTCCTCCCCTTCTGGGTCCCAGAACAATGGGGGAGTCTCCCGTTTAGATGAGACCACTCCTCCCCTCATGTAGGCTGCACGTCCAGCCTGTGTGACCTGTGGCTGCAGCTCCCCTACAGCGTTTGACTCTTTGCTGGCCTTTTCAGCCCCTGCTGTCTGTTTCCCTGCCTCCGGTTTAAACAGTATACATTGATTAATGTGAAACCATTTTGTGCGCTGGGGCAGTTTCACAGCATACAACATGGGGCTGGCCTGATCTACAATGCTGTAGGGACCCATGTAAAGTGGCTCAAAACTCCCCACATGGATGAAGTTTCTTACCATTACTAGGTCCCCTACCTGCCAGCGATGGGTTTTACTGGGCTCGAGCAGCATTTTATTTCCCTGATGCTGCCTCCCCATGTTACCTACGGCTCCCTCATAAATCCTTTAGAGGCGTTCAAGGAGCATGCGGGCAAATTTGTCCCGATTCATCTCCCTTAGCTGCCCCTCCGTTAGGACTGGGGCCAAGACATGAGTGGGGGTTCTCATGACCCTGCCGGTCATGAGCTCATGCAGAGAGTACCCCATACTCTTTGATTGGCTGGCACGGATTCCCATGAGGACAAGAGGCAGGACTTCTGCCCACTTTTGGGGCGAACCCATTATCTCCTTCCTCATTTTCTCTTTTAAGGTGCGGTTCATCCGCTCCACAATCCCAGATGACTGGGGATTGTAGGCGACGTGCCATTTCCCTTGAATGCCCAGCAGCATCAGGGTATTCTGCATGACTTGGCCGGTGAACTGGCTTCCCTGATCGCATTCCACGAACTGGGGCAGTCCCCATCTCGAGAACACCTCCCGTACCAAGATTCTTGCAATCCCTAATGCTGTGGCTGTTCGGCAGGGGAAGGCTTCAACCCATTTAAAGAACACGTCCACCAGAACGAGGCAATACTTATAGCCTCCCTGGGTGGCGGGTAAGGGCCCGATATAGTCAATTTGGATTGACTGCCATGGTCCCTCTACCCTCCTAACATGTTCCATTGGCACCTTCCTCCTGTGAGGGTCGGGGTTATTTGCCGCGCACACAAGACAGTTCGCGCAAAACTCCCGGACGTCCTCCCGGAGTCCTGGTCACCATCCTGCCTGCGCCACCCGCTGCCAGGTGACCTCAGGCCCGGGGTGCCCTGCTCCCGGCCCCTCATGGGCCAGTTGAAGGAATTCCCTCCGGTGCTGCTGAGGCACCACCCACTGCTCTTCTTTAAA
The DNA here is from genome assembly GCF_052327205.1 of Somniosus microcephalus. Taxonomy (NCBI): domain Eukaryota; kingdom Metazoa; phylum Chordata; class Chondrichthyes; order Squaliformes; family Somniosidae; genus Somniosus; species Somniosus microcephalus. Next base: position 80,277,260 of record NC_140999.1, on the reverse strand, counting down.
CAGCATTCCCTCTCTTATGGACAGGGATGCTGCGCCATACGGGCCTTCTATTTTCTTCCCCTCGCTAACCGCGTTAAATACCCCTCTCAGGGCAGGGTCCTGAGATTGGACCGATTTGAGGTCCGGGGCTAGCGCTACCCCTACAGTCTTCTGGATCCCATCCCTGCCTTTTACAGCTGCCACTGGTCTGGACCCGTAGGGGTCCCAGAAAATGCCGGTCTGGGCACCCTCTCTCGTCAGCGCGTCAGCTCACTGGTTCCCCTGACCGTGAGGTTCTGTGGAGGAGTGAGCCTTCACTTTGTGGATGAAGACCTCACCCTTCTCCCCCATGGCTGCCAGGATCTTTTCCAGCAGGGGCTTGACCACCAAGGGTCTCCCATCCGCGGAAGTGAATCCGCGATGGGACCAGATGGCCAGGTATTTGGTACACGAATTGCATGTGAACATGCTGTCCGAGCAAATCGTGTACGGGGTAGGGAAAACTTCGGGGTGGGTGACCACATACGCCACAGCAGACAGTTCTGCTTGCTGGGCGCTCATGGTACTGGGGAGTTTAATTGCCAATGCAATGTTTGCCGTTGGGTCATAAACTCCAAACCCCGTGAGCCATTTTCCAGCAGATACTGTGCTGGAACTATCCACGTAGATCTCACGGCCGGTGGGATGTATCCCAGCCCGGAGACTCACGTCGACCTCCCATACCCCTTCTACAGAACACTGATGGGCTGTCCCAGGGTAAGCCAGGTTGGCGGCTAATCTGGGCTCGCACAGGCCTCGTACCCGCAGATCCATTTGTGAGAGGAGTAGGGTCCAGTGCGCAATGCGGGCACTGCTTACTGTCCCATCCTTAATCCTCCCATCCAAAAGCATCTTGGTGGGCGTGTGGTGTGTGAGGAGGGTGATGGGGGAGGTGCCTGTGAAGATGGCGGATCTTTTCACAGCCCAGTGTGTGGCCAAGAGGTGCCGCTCACAGACCGAGTAGCTCCTCTCCACATCGGTGAGCACCCTGGAGGAGTAAACCACGGGCCTCAGCTTGCCATGTCGCTCCTGGAGCAACACAGCACTCAGACTATCCCCGCTGGCCGCCACCTCCAGGAAGAACTCCCTTCCCCCATCTATCGCTCCCAGGACCGGTGCGGTCTGCAGCTTCCTTTTTAGGAGCTCGAACGCAGCCTGGCATCCTTCATCCCACGAGCACTCCACTCCCTTGTGCAGGAGTCGGAGTAGCGGGGCTGCCATGGCCGCATAGTCCTCCATGAAGTCTCGGCAGTACCCGGTTAGCCCTAAAAACGACCTCACACCCTTTATAGTGACGGGGACCGGTAACTCCTGTACCGCCTCCCTCCTAGCCCTATCGATGGCCCTATCTCCGGCGTGGATGGTCAGCCCCAGGAACTTGACTTCCTTTTGACCGATCTGCGCTTTCTTTGGGTTGACTTTGAACCCCCTTCTGGTCAGCAGTTCCAACAGTTCAGCCAGCAGTGGGCCGTGCTCCCCGACCGTGTCGGTAAACAGGAGCAGGTCGTCCACATACTGCACTAACTGAAGGGGCTGACTGAACTCCTTCAGGCTGTCTGCCATGCATTGGTGGAAAATGCTGGGACTATTGTGGAAGCCTTGTGGCAAGCAATTCCAAGTATATTGTTGCCCTTTAAAAGTAAAGGCAAATTTATACTGGTCCTCCCTCCGCACAGGGATTGACCAGAACCCATTAGAAATATCCAGCACCGTGAACGTGGTCGTGGATGCGGGAATACTCCCAATGAGGTCGGCCACTGCTGCCACTGTAGGGGCACATGCGGGGATGTTGCTGTTCAACACCCGATAGTCCACCGTGGCTCTCCAGGAATTGTCCGGTTTCTTAACCGGTCAAAGCGGAGAGTTCACATGGGTGGCTATAGGCCTTAGCACCCCGTGCTGTACCAGCACTGATATGGCCACCTCCATATCAGCCTCTGCTTCCTTTGGGAAGTTGTACTGCTTTTGGGGCCGGGCCATGGGATCCCCATCTACCCTAACCTCAAAGCTGACGACTCTCCCACAGTCATGTTTGTGCGTGGCGAACGCACCTAACTGAGCCTGCACCTCGGCTCTAAATACTACTGGGGTACCCTCCATCATTTCACCGAGGTCGTAACTCCCTTTCGGCTTCATGGTACACAGGGTTCCCTTCCCATCCTTTCCCGGGATTACTACCACTCCATTTTCCCTTCCGGTATTGGCCCCCCAAAGGCAATGGTTCCTGAGGTCCACGAGGATCCCATGACCCACGATGAAGTCGGCCCCTAGGATCCCCTTTCCTCCCTCCTCGTCCCATCTCACCAGGACATATGTCCACTTTGTGTGTAGTGTGCCCAGGTGGATCAAGAGCGGCCTGGAGAACGCACCCATCTGCTCTGCCCCTGTGAACCCCGATAGGACGTATGGAACCCCGTTAGACAGAGGTGAGGCGGTGGGATTCTCCGTATGAATCACGGTGCATGAAGCTCCCGTATCCAACAGATAAGTCCCTGTACCCTTCTCTACCTTCATCTACATGAGCGGCCTCTTCCACCCATCATACTGGAGCGCACATAGATAGACGGGCTGCGCGGGCTCCAGTCATTGCGGGCCACTTTGGGAAGGGGTTGGGGGAACCACTGGACTGGTGGTGGCTGCTATCTTACCCTTAGTGAGGACCAATGACCTCACTGAAGCCAGCAGTGCGTCCAGCAGCTCTTGAGGAGCAGTTGGCTCCATCTCTTTCTCTGGGGCAGAGGTCGGGGTTGTAGCCAGGGCTTGGGCTGGGGCTGTTGGGACCTTTTCCCTATTATCCTTCCAGGGATTTTTGCAGTCCCTGCACCAATGCCCTTCCTTTCCGCAACCATAGCATGTTTGCCGGCTTTGGTTGGGACGGCTCCCTTCCTGGCACCACTCCTTACGGGGCTGGTCACCAGGCCTGACCTCACAAACCTTCCCGTTTTGCTGGGGTGTCTCACTATCCCTCCCATTTCTAAAGGTGACAGTGAGTTGGCGGATTACCGTCGCCTCTGTGGTCAGAGGGTTTCGGGGGTCAAACCAGGCCATTGCCTGCATTCGAACGCGGGGCAGGGAGTTGTTCATAAGGCACCTTAGCCAGTGAACTATCTGTTCCCTGTTCAGGCGCACTCGCGCCGGCATTCCCGGGCACGCATCCTGATAGACTGGCCACAGCCTGTCCGCGAACACCTGCGGGAATTCCCCGGGGAGCTGGACTGTTTTCTCTACCCGGGAGAGCGGACTCCCCTTGTTCATCCCCATGGCCTCCAGGATCTCTTCCTTGAGCTTGCCATAATTCTCCTGACCCCTCTTACACTCATCGGGTAGCGTCTGGAGGAGATCGCTACCCAGGGAGAACAGCATCATTTTTGCCTTTTCTGCCTCGTCGCAGTCATTCACACAGGCCGCCTGCTCTATCTCCCTAAAGTGCAGAGAAGGGTCCCCCTTCATGGTGAGCTTGGGGATGTAGATCACCACGGAATGCAATTGTTGCGTACCATGTGGCACCATGGTGTGGAGATGCCGGAGTTGGACTGGGGTGGACAAATGTAAGAAATCACACAACACCAGGTTATAGTCCAACAGCTTTATTTGAAATCACAAGCTTTCGGAGCGCTGAAGAAGGAGCAGCGCTCCGAAAGCTTGTGATTTCAAATAAAGCTGTTGGACTATAACCTGGTGTTGTGTGATTTCTTACATGTGGCACCAGGAATTGGTTCTGGATGTCCCCAGGTTCCCCATCGTCACTGGGTGGTCCGTACCTCTGTTGTGTCATGGGGTACACCGGTCCTGTTCCCTGATTCCCTCTCGGGCTACCCTGGTCTACCTTGGGTTCTTCATCCTCCACCCACTCCTGATCCCAGACCTCTGAAAAACTAGGGGCTAGGGGTGGTGGCTGTGAAAACTCTGGTTCCCTAACCCATTTTGTTCTGGGGGCTGCCTGCGGGACTTCCCTGCTTGGGTTACCGTTGAACTCAGCCTGGCCGACCTTGGGGCTAATGAGGCATATCATCCCCTTTGCCCTGGCCGATGCCAGATTCAGCCTTTCTATTTCCTGCCTACAGGGGCCGTGGCCTGCCTCCTCAAACCCTTGAGTGCAGGCCAGCTTATGTAAGATTCAAAATTTTCAGTGATTAATCACGCAAGAAAATAGGGTTAATAAGACGGTTTATTGACCAAAAGAAGCTTGTACAGAAAAACCTTTGATAAAAGGGCATACAAAATGGCCGCCGGACCTCGTGATCAGTTTCTGGGACCATTTGATTTCTGTTACTGCAAGGCAGACAGGCTTGTGGATTGAGGACAGTAAGCCCGCGAAAGCCAGTATCGGGAAACCGAAACTCATGGAACAGAGCATACATATTAATTAGATTCTAAGTACAGGACAGTTTTGGGTAACACGATGAGGCCCATCAAGAAATGGGTGGACAATTGAATGAACACTTAAACCCATTTACTGTACAAAGGAAAACCGTTTAACAGCCATCGAGGGCAATCTCCAGACCGATCAATATACGAACTGAGTTACGGTGACAAAGAAAAAGACATTATCGGCCCAGGAAGGCCAGTTAAGCTATCACCAGCTCCCATTACAAAGACAAAGCGCCCCTGCAGAGATTTCTGCCCACCAAAAATATTACAAAGACTGGACTATGATTTGGCGGGAGATAAGACTGTCCCAAAAAGGTATAACTGTGGATTGAAAAAAAAGTCCATCTAAACGTTAGAGGGGCGACGCTTCACTTCGGTCTTTCATTTTCTTCAACGTTATGCGAAAGGCCTCACTTCACGCTTTGCTTCGGAACTTCTGCGGCTCTTCGGTTAAGGCAGCACTTCGGTTTCGGGACGTGGTCGGTGTTCGGCCAGGCAAGGCTAAGCCACGACGGGAAGACGACGAGGGTGGCCCGGGTACTTTTGTCGGGAGATCATCGATGACCCAGGCCGAAGAAGAAGACACCCTCAGAAGGACAATCATTATGACTGTATAAAAGGACACTCGGGGCCTAGCACTCCAGTGCCTCAACATCCCATTCGGTAACGGACCTTCCATGTGCATCCATTTCTACAACATCACATCGGTAGCAGAGTTTCCATGTGCATCCAGTTCTTCGGTAGCCTTTCAGTAAAGGTAACACAGGTTTAACGGATTTCATCCATGACGAGCGCTCATCAAGGCTGTATCTGCTGCTTCATCGCGTAAGAAAAACAAGCTGCGCCAGAAGTTTCCAAATCCACGTGACGACGGAAAGCTGTGCCAAAAAGGCTGCGAACCCCCTTTTCGCGAATCTGAAAGTGGTGAGCATGATCCCGAGTTCCTCAAGTCGAAACTTAGTTTAGGCCTAGGGGAGGGGGTTAAGGGTAATCATAATGTGTTTCCCCTTTTACAATGTGCCGTGTGTTTCCCATTTCCATAGAGTTAAGTTTATAGATATGTGCATGCTTGTAGTTACTTTAATCTGTGCTTATGACATGTATTTTATAATGCTGCAAACTGTTTAATAATAAAAGCATCCATTTCGTGCTATTCAACCTGGTCTATTGAGTCTTTCTCTGCACTACAGTTCCCTGCACCTAAGTCCAAGGTCTAGAACCGTAGGGAAGAGTGGGTCGAACCACTCAAGGGTAATTATTGCATGAAGCCTGGTAGGAGACCAGAACGAGCAAGAGAAACCCCCTACAGAGATGGCGACCGTGGCAGGACCTTGGCAGCAGGAATGTAGTGTGTTAGATCAAGGTTTGAATAAACGAAATGTGATGGATGAGAGAATAGCGGATTATGTTTTTGGGAAGGTAAACCTTACAAAACAGTGGATATCTGACCTATTGAGAGATAGGCGCCCGCTAGACGCAGCCATCAAGTGGACAGAAAGCAAAGAGCATAAGAAATCGGTAGAAAAGGTGGTCTGGCTGATGTGCTACAAGAAGCAAGTCCAGCTTTTGGACCAGGTCGTTGTAGCACAGACGGCCCAGATCAAAGGGCTACTAACAGAAGTAGAGGAAAAGGTTGCGGGAGGTCAGAAACTGATTCAATCGCTTAACACGCTGAATCAGGAATGCCAATCCATAACTCACCGCCATGAGACCAGGATAGATTACTTGGAGTGTCAGGTCGTTGAGGCCAAGGCCAGTGAAGGTAGAATGAGAGATAGGTGTTGCCGCCTAGCTAAGCAGGTAGCGACACAAGAGGAAAGTATTTTGGGGGCTAGGGCAGCATATAAGATGGCCATGGAGGATAGGTCAGAGAACACCGACCATAACGCTTGCCACAGGGAGCTAGAGGACCTGAGAACGGCCCTAGCGAAGGCAAACCCACCAGCGAGCCAGCTACTGTTAGCCAAGGAATCCAAAAGACCGATTCCGCAAGAGGCAGTTGGGGCACCAACCCCCGAGCCTTCAGCACCTCCCGCCTATACTGGGTCTTGGACTCCGGGGAAGAAAATGGAGAAGTCAGACGCAGAAGTTCTTGAGGTAGAGCAACCCCAGGTAGTAGAGTCGCAGCCGGCGCCGATGTGTCCAACTCGACACCGGAGGCTCGGTCCGGGCAACGACGATGGCGAGGATGGACCCCTCATGAATCAGATCATAATGCCCACAGCGCACGACAGCTAAGGGAAATGATAAGTCACATCCCAAAACTCTCCGAGTCAGGAGATCCCTCCATCCATTTTAGGGACGTGGAGCAGACCGCAGCAGTTAATGACTGCGACGGGGTTGAACAGTCCAAAATGCTGCTGTTCTCCCTGGACAGCTCGCTCCTCCAGTGTCTCCCTGACGAGAGCAAGAGAGGGCTGATGCGCTATCAATTACTCATAAAAGACTGAGAGTTAGAAGAGTAACTAAAGGCTTTTATTAACAACAGAATGGAGGTCTGCCTCGCGTGGTCGACCGGTCCATGATACTAAGGGCTGGGGAGCAGTCACCTTTATACTAGGACCTGTGGGAGGAGTCAGCCGAGGCATGTCCAGGCATGTACACAGTGGAATACAAACAGGACAAACAGGAATACAAACAGTGGTTTACCACATTCACCCCTTGTTTAAAATTGAGTCCGGCGGGGTGAAGTGTATTAAAAGTTAGTGTATTGGAGTCTCTCCGGAGGTCTTGTCTGCCGCTGTGATCTGCGTGGCGACGGCAGGGGTAGTGAAGTTTCCGGCGTCGAGTCCAGCGTAGGCTGTGGCACAGGCGTGTCGTCCTCGTAGATGTCGAGCGGGTCGCGGGGCCCAGGCCTGCCGTCTGCTGGGGCTGGATATCGGATCGTGGGGGGGGGTGGTAGTGGGTAGTGGGTTACTGTGGCCCCCGAGGGTGCAAGGTCTCTTATGGAGACTGTGTCCTCCCGCCCGTCCGGGTATGCGATGTAAGCATACTGGGGGTTGGCGTGGAGGAGGTCGACCCTCTCGACCAGGGGGTCCGTTTTATGGGTCCTCACGTGTCTTCTCAGTAGGACCGGCCCTGGGGACGTCAGCCATGGCGGTAGCGATGTCCCCGATGTGGACTTCCTTGGGAAGACAAACATTTTCTCATGAGGGGTGGCGTTAGTGGCAGTGCAGAGCAGTGACCGAATAGAGTGGAGCGCATCGGGGAGCACATCCTGCCAGCGGGAGGTTGGAAGGCCCCTAGACTTTAAGGCTAGCAGAACGGCCTTCCAAACTGTCGCATTTTCTCTTTCCACCTGTCCGTTCCCCCGGGGGTTGTAACTGGTGCTCCTGCTTGTGGCAATACCCCTAGTTAACAGGTACTGACGGAGTTCGTCGCTCATAAACGATGAGCCCCGGTCGCTATGGATATAGCTGGGGAAGCCGAACAGGGTGAAGAGGTTGTTCAGACATTTAATGACCGTGGCACTGGTCATGTCCGGGCAGGGGAAGGCGAACGGGAAACGGGAGTACTCATCAATAATATTGAGGAAGTACACATTGCGGTCGGAGGAGGGGAGAGGCACTTTAAAATCGACGCTCAGGCGCTCGAAGGGGCGAGTGGCTTTTATCAGGTGGGCCCTGTCTGGTCTATAAAAGTGCGGTTTGCACTCAGCGCAGACTTGGCAGTTCCTGGTCATGGTCCTGACCTCCTCAATAGAGTAAGGCAGGTGGCGGGCCTTGATGAAGTGGAAGAACCTGGTGACCCCCGGGTGGCAGAGGTCATTGTGGAGGGCCCGCAGTCTATCGATCTGCGCGCTGGTGCAGGTGCCACGCGATAGCGCATCCGGGGGTTCATTTAGCTTCCCGGGCCGGTACAAGATCTCGTAGTTGTAGGTGGAAAGTTCGATTCTCCACCTCAAGATCTTGTCATTTTTGATTTTGCCCCTCTGCTTGTTGTTAAACATAAAAGCAACTGAACGCTGGTCAGTGAGCAGGGTAAATCGTTTTCCGGCCAGGTAGTGCCTCCAATGACGCACAGCCTCCACAATCGCCTGGGCCTCCTTCTCAACAGCGGAGTGTCTGGTCTCCGGGCCTTGGAGGGTTCGTGAAAAGAAGGCCACGGGTCTCCCCGCCTGATTGAGGGTAGCGGCCAGGGCAAAGTCAGACGCGTCGCTTTCCACCTGGAAGGGGATGGATTCGTCCACTGCGTGCATGGTGGCTTTGGCAATGTCCTCCTTGATACGGTGGAAGGCTAAGCGGGCCTCTGCCATCAAGGGAAAAGAGGTGGACTTGATCAGCGGACGGGCCTTGTCCGCATAGTAGGGGACCCACTGGGCGTAATAGGAGAAAAACCCTAGGCACCTCTTCAGGGCCTTGAGGCAGTGGGGCAGTGGAAGTTTCATAAGGGGACGCAACCGGTCGGGGTCGGGGCCGATGACTCCGTGTTCCACAACACAGCCAAGGATGGTGAGGCGGTTTGTGCGGAATATGCACTTCTCCTTGTTATATGTCAGGTTTAGGAGTTGGGCGGTGCGGAGGAATTTTTCGAGGTTTGCGTCATGGTCCTGCAAGTTACGGCCGCAGATGGTCACATTGTCCAGATATGGGAAAGTGGCCTGCAACGCATTTTGATCTACCATCCGGTCCATCTCCCTTTGGAAGACGGGAGACCCCGTTGGTGACGCCAAAGGGAACCCTAAGGAAGTGATAGAGGCGGCCGTTTGCCTCAAAGGCAGTGTACTGGCGGTCCTCAGGGCAGATGGGGAGCTGGTGGTACGCTGATTTCAGGTCAATGGTCGAGAAGACGCGGTACTGCGCGATCTGGTTGACCATATCAGCTATACGGGGGAGTGGGTAGGCGTCCAGCAGGGTGTAGTGATTTATTGTCTGGCTGTAGTCGATGACCAGGCGCTGCTTCTCGCCGGTCTTAATGACCACAACCTGGGCTCGCCAGGGGCTGGTGCTGCCCTCAATAATCCCTTCTTTCAGGAGCCGCTCCACTTCGGTTTTAATGAAAACCCTGTCCCCGGCACTGTGTCGCCTGCTCTTTGTGGCGATGGGCTTACAGTCGGGGGTGAGGTAAGCAAACAGTTGGGGGGGGGTGACTCTGAGTGTGGAGAGGTTGCACCTGGTGCGCGGCGGGCAGTTTGGAAGCTGCTGGCTGCGGACTGTGAGTGGGGGTAGGGGTCCACCGTACGCCATCGTAACACTTTTAAGGTGGCACTGAAAATCTAACCCCAGCAGGACGGCAGCGCAGAGGTCAGGCAGGACCAGAAGTTTAAAATGATCGTACACGGTCCCGTCTACTACGAGTGTCACCACGCAGTAGCCGCCGATGTCCGCCGACTGGGACTCGGAGGCCATAGAAATCCGCTGTTGCGCAGGCAGGACTGGGAGAGAGCAACGCCGCACCGTGTCGGGGTGGATGAAGCTCTCCGTGCTCCCAGAGTCAAAAAGGCAGATTGTATCGTGACCATTTACCTTAATGTCCATTGTGGAACTGGCCAGTTGGTGCGGTCTCGCTTGGTCCAGTGTAACGGATGCCAGCGTAGGGGTCGGTGTGTCGCTGCGGGTATCAGATGAGGCGGTGTCGGGGGCCTGCTGCGTCCCGGCTGTCGTCCAAGATGGCGGCGTCCATGATCCCCATGTGGCTGGAGGCGTCCAAAATGGCTGCTGTACCGGTGATTCGCACATGGCCGGGGAGGTCCAAGATGGCGGCCCGCATGGCCCACACGCGGCGCTGCTGGGGTTCGGGGTGGCTTTGGCCCTGCAGATGCTAGCGTAGTGTCCCTTCTTCCCGCAGCCCGAGCAGATCGCGTTTTTCGCCGGGCAGCGCGCTCTGGGGTGTTTTGCCTGGCCACAGAAGTAGCATTTCTGGCCTTGGGGCACTGCTGTCTGGCCTTGGGACACTGCTGCGGTAGTTGGGCCGTTGTTGGGGTGTGGCTGGGGTGGCACGGCGCTATGAGGCAGTCCTACCGTGTCCCAGGCTGTCATTCCCCGCGGCGTCCACGGTGCAGAGGAGTAGGCATCCATGCCCTGGTAGGCTGCATCCAACGATAGTGCGAGTTCAGAGGCCTTGTTGAGGTCGAGGTTACTCTGCTCCAATAGTCGCTGTCGGGTGTAATTGGATCTGTGGCCCGCTACAAAAGCGTCCCGGATAAGTTCCTCTGTGTACACGGCGGCCTTTACATCCTTACAACCACAGGCCCGGCCAAGCACAGACAGTGCCTGAAGGTATTCCACGGTCGATTCCCCAGGTTGTTGTTTACGACTCCCCAGGAGGTGCCTGGCATACACTTCGTTCACTGGGCGCGTGTACTGGTCCTTGAGGAGCTTGATAGCGTCCGCGTACGAGGTCGCGTCTTGGATGACCGAGTACACTCGGTGGTTCACTTTGGAGGTCAGGACATCCAGTTTGTCCTCGTCCGATTTGATTGCTTCGGAGGCGGTCAGGAATTTTTCGAAACACTTAAGCCAGTGAGTAAACTTGGTGGATGAGTCCGCCTCCCGATGATCTAAGTCCAGGCATGCTGGTGTGAGGATCTTCCCCATTATAAAAATGTTGTTAATAAAATTGATGCGCTATCAATTACTCATAAAAGACTGAGAGTTAGAAGAGTAACTAAAGGCTTTTATTAACAACAGAATGGAGGTCTGCCTCGCGTGGTCGACCGGTCCATGATACTAAGGGCTGGGGAGCAGTCACCTTTATACTAGGACCTGTGGGAGGAGTCAGCCGAGGCATATCCAGGCATGTACACAGTGGAATACAAACAGGACAAACAGGAATACAAACAGTGGTTTACCACAAGGGCACAAGGCGTATGAGGAGTTACGGGACGAGATCCTGGAGATTATAGGGGAGGGTGACGGAACTCCGTTCCTCCGATTGGAAAGGACGGTACAGCTAGAGGGAGAACCCCCACGGGTTTTCACCGGAAGGTTGTGCCCAGTGTATCGGCGTAGCTGTCTGGGCGGGCCGGACCGGAACGGGCTGAATAATGACCAAAAGGCTCATTGGCTCCGGTGCCTGGTCGCCAATTGCTTGCCACAGGTGAGGGAGCAGGCCAAAACATGGTTTGACCCCACTAACCCCCGCTCCATGGAAGAGTTAGTACTTGATCAGCTCACGATAGGTTACAGGAACAACAAGTGTAGGGATGTGCCTTCCTCAAAGGGAAAGGTGCATGAGGCGAGGCCTGCATCTCCTGCTAAAAAGGAATGGCATCAGGAGGGGAATCGCCCTCCCCAAGCCAAGAGCAGTTGTTACGGGTGTGGGAAGGAAGGTCATTGGTGCCGGGACTGTAAAAATCCCTGGTAGGATTTAAAGGGGAAAACTCCCTCAGCCCCAGCCCAAACGCCCGTCCGGGAGAAGGGAGCCGATGTGTCGATCCATCCCGATACGATCGAGTCAGTTTTAGAGGCAATGCGGTCTCTAATGACCTCGCAGGGGAAGGTGGCAGTCGTCAACAGCCCTGTTGTTTCCCCAACCCCAACCACAACGCCCAAATGACTGAAGCCCGCGCAGCCCGTCTACACGTGGAGAAGACCCATTGTGGAGATGGAGGTGGAGAAGGAAAAGGGTAGTTACCTGTTGGATAGGGGAGCATCATGCACCGTGATCCACACAGCTAAGCCTTTTGCCTCACCTCTGTCTACCCGGGCTTCATTCTCAGTAGCGGGTTTCACAGGCAAAGAACAGGCTGGCGCTTACTCCATCCCGCTCTCCATTCACTTGGGAGCACTCCAAACCACATGGACGTGTATCCTGCTGAAGTGGAATGAGGGGGTGGGTAAAGGCATCCTCGGGTCTGATTTCTTGGTGGAACACGGGATCCTCGTGGACCTCAGAAATCACTGTCTCTGGGGAGCCGAGAATGGGTTAGGTAAGGTAGTCGTGATCCCAGGGAAGGGAGAGAAGGGGACCCTGTGCACCATGAAGCCGTCAGGGGGTTACGACCTCGAGCTTCTGGTCGCGGATGTCCCAACGGACTTGCAAGCGTATGTGTCGGAAAACCTGACCACGTTTGCCACCCACAAGCACGACTGTGGGAGGGTCACCGGGTTTGAGGTCAGCATAGACGGGGACCCCATGATCCGACCCCAAAAGCAGAATAACTTCCCCAAGGAGGCAGAACCCGACATGGAGACAGCAATATCTTCATTGGTGCAGCAGGGCGTGTTGAGGCCAATAGCCACTCACGTGAACTCCCCATTATGGCCGGTAAAGAAGCCGGACAATTCGTGGAGGGCCACGGTGGACTACAGAGTCCTCAATAGCAACATCCCAGCCTGCGCGCCCATGGTAGCAGCAGTTGCCGACCTAATAGGGAATATTCCAGCATCTGCGACCACGTTCGCGGTGCTGGATATCTCGAACGGTTTTTGGTCCATTCTGCTGCGGCGGGAGGATCAGTACAAGTTTGCCTTTACTTTTAAAGGGCAACAGTACACTTGGAACTGCTTGCCACAGGGTTTTCACATCAGCCCCAGCATTTTCCATCAATGCATGACAGGAAGTTTAAAGGAATTTAGCCAGCCCAATCAGTTAGTGCAGTATGTGGACGACTTACTCCTGTTCACGGACTCAAGGGAGGAGCACGGCCCACTATTAGCCGAATTATTGGAGCTGCTGGAAAGGAAAGGTTTTAAAGTAAACCCAAAGAAAGCACAGATCGGCCAGCAGGAGGTGAAATTCCTGGGGCTGGCCATCCACGCTGGGGAAAGAGCCATAGATAAGGCTAGACGGGAATCAGTGCAAGATCTGCCGATCCCTAACACAGTAACGGGTGTAAGGTCCTTTTTGGGATTGACCGGGTACTGCAGAGATTTCATCGAGGACTATGCAGCCACAGCAGCCCCGCTATTCCGAATCTTACACAAGGGAGTCAAGTGGTCTTGAAACGAGGGTTGTCAGGCAGCATTCGAGAAGTTGAAAAGGGATCTGCAGACTGCGTCAGCCCTAGGGTCCATAGATGGGGGGGGAGGAGTTTTTCTTGGAAGTAGCCGCTAGTGGAGACAGCCTGAGTGCCGTGCTGCTCCAGGAGCGACACGGCAAGCTGAGACCAGTGGTCTATTCCTCCAGGGTGCTCACGGATGTGGAGAGGAGTTTTTCCAATTGCGAACTGCATCTCCTGGCCACGCATTGGGCTGTGAACAGATCAGTGATCTTCACAGGGACCTCTCCCATCACTCTCCTCACCCATCACACCCCCACAAAGATGCTTCTGGGTGGAAGGATTAAGGATAGGACCGTGAGCAGCGCTCGGATTGCGCGCTGGACCCTCCTCCTTTCCCAGATGGATCGCAAAGTTAAAGGTCTCTGCGAGCCAAAGCTCGTAGCCAACATGGTATATCCTGGAACAGCCCATCGGTGTTCCGTAGAAGGGGTATGGGAGGTCGACATAGGTTTACGGGCCGGAATACACCCCACAGGCCGTGAGATCTATGTAGACGGTTCCAGCACGGTATCTGCTGGTGAACGACTCACAGGGTGTGGAGCTTATGACCCTACGGCAGACATTGCCCTGGCGATTAGGCTCCCCAGCACTATGAGCGCACAGCAGGCTGAACTGTCCACGGTGGGGTATGTGGTTACCCACCCCGAGATCTTCCCAACCCCATACACGATTTGCTCGGACAGCATGTTCACATGCAATTCGTGTACGGAGTACCTCGCCATCTGGTCCCGCCATGGATATACCTCCACGGACAGACGGCCTTTAACAGTTAAGCCCTTGCTGGAAAAGATCCTGGCAGCTGTGGGGGAGGAAGGGGAGGTGTTCATCCATAAGGTGAAGGCTCATTCCACCACAGAACCCCGCAGTCAGGGCAACCAGCAGGCGGATGCGCTAGCCAGGGAGGGTGCCCACAACGGCATTTTCTGGGGCCCCTATGGACCCGGACCCGTGGCAGCGATCCGAGCCAGGGAGGGAACTCCAGAGAACACAGGGGTGACAACGCCCCTAGACCTAAAGACCGTCCAAACCCTGGATCCCGCCCTAAAAACAGTCCTCAAAGCCATTACTGAGGGCAAGCGGGTAGAGGGTCCGTACAGTACGGCAGCCCTCTCAGTCAAGGAAGGCATGCTGTTCCGAGAAGAACAGTGGGTTGTGCCGCAGCAGCACCGGAGGGAATTCCTTTAACTGGCCCATGAGGGTCCAGGGGCAGGAAATCCCGGGCCTGAGGTTACCTAGCAACGGGTAGAGCAGGTGGGATGATGTCCGCGAGTTCTGTGCAAGTTGTCTTGTGTGCGCTGCAAACAACCCAGACCCCCAGAAAAGGAAGGTGCCCATGGGGCACATCAGGAGGGTAGAGGGACCATGGCAATCGATTCAGGTCAACTACATAGGGCCCCTGCCCGCCGCCCAGGGAGGCTATAAGTACTGCCTTGTCCTGGTGGTTGTGTTCACCAAGTGGGTAGAAGCCTTCCCGTGTAGAACAGCTACGGCACTGGGTACTGCCAAGATCTTGATCCGGGAAGTGTTCTCACGGTGGGGGCTCCCCCGTTTTGTTGAGTCCGACCAAGGGAGTCAGTTCACCGGTCAAGTGATGCAGAACACCCTCATGCTCTTGGGCATTGAAGGGAAGTGGCACGTAGCGTACAATCCCCAGTCATCCGGGATTGTTGAACGCATGAACCGACCCTCAAGGAAAAGCTGAGGAAAGAGACAATGGGCTCACCCCAGAAATGGGCGGAGATCCTGCCTTTAGTCCTCATGGGGATCCGGGCCAGCCAGTCCAAAAGTACGGGGTACTCCCCACACGAATTAATGACTGGAAGGATCATGCGAACACCCACCCATGTACTAGCCCCGGTGCTCACTGAGGGCCAGCTCCAAGAGGTGAAGTGAGACAAGTTCGTCCAAACCCTTTTGGAGCGCCTGAAACAGATTTATGGGCAAGCGGCTGGGAACATGGGGAGACAGCATCAGGGAAATCGATTGTTGCTGGAACCTCGTAAGCAACAAGAGTGGGAAGTCAGAGACCAGGTCATGGTTAGGAACTATGCCCGGGTGGGGAGTTTTGAACCATTGTACATGGGGCCTTACAGCATTGTAGACAAGGCCAGCCCCATGGTTTATGCAGTGAAGGTGCCCCGACGTACTAAATGGTTTCACATTAACCAGTGTAAACTGTTTAAGCCGGGTGAACAAGGGCCAACAACAGGGGCCAAGTCTGAGGACAAAAATCCTCAGCCTGCGACAGAGTCACAGACCACACAGGCTGGAACTGTAGCCTGCGTGAAGGGAGGAGTCATCCCAATGGAGTGGGAGGTCTCCCCTCTAATTTGGGATTCGGACGAGGAAGAGCCCGAACAGCTCGACCCCGCCCTTGACCCGATCACGTAGGAGGAAGAGTCAGAGGACGAAGATCCCGCCCTCGACTCAAGCTTAGGGGAGGTAGGGATTGGGGGCGGAGCCTCACCACCTGTAGGGACAGGTGAGGTGGAGTCGGATGCCACAGGTCCCGGCCCCGGGGGGGCGGAGCCTGAGGAAAGGGAGCCGGAGCCGGCAGCTGTGGTGGGACCACAGGCTGTGACGGTGAAGGTCCCGACCCCCGGTCCATCAGCCCTGGGAGCCTCGCCCAAGGCATCCCCTCGTAGGTCGACTCGAACGCCTCAGCCCAGAAAGCATTGGCCAAATTCTCCCTATTTCCCCCAACCTCGGTCCAGAGCAGCCCAGGAAAGGCACGGTTCCCGTTCAGCAGCGACAGGCTGCGGGGGATCAAAGCCGAAGGTCAGTGCAGCCCTGCCACAGGGAGCGGCACGCTGCAACCTTCACAGGAGTTAGGTAGGCCACCCGAAGGAGGGCGGCGCTGTACATAGGTTTAGGTAATGATGTTAAGTTTAAGTAATTTTAATGTTAGTTTAAGGTATGTAAAGTTTAAGATGATGGGGATGTTTTAAAAAGGTAGTTTTCGGAGTCTGCCCAGTATGTGTGTGTGTTTGGAAGCGGGGTCAGGGGCCCCAGCGTCCGTTTAATTAGGCCAGCACCTATTGGGAGCCTGGCTACATCATCTTATCGGTTACAGAAACCAGGAATACAATGGAGAGGATTCTCGTAGCGCTCGCGGCGATCGGGTGCGGGCTGGCCGACCGAGGCCGCACCAAGGACGTCATCGTGTTCGGATGTTCCGGGGACACAGCCCCCATCGCGACGGATGGGACGGGGTAGCGAGAGGTTGAGGAAAGCGCCACCTACTTCCACCAAGGGAGATGGCCAGGATGGCTGGGGACGAATTCTACGGAATACTCCAGCAATTTCGGTTTTGCCTACCAAGAGACTTTGTTATCGTGCCCTCGGGTGAGGATCCTTGCACCCAGAGTCAGCGTTACCGTGGGAAAGAGGATCTGTTTGGTGTGTAATGGGAACGTACCGCTAAGTAGATGGTGGTGGCTACAAAAGCTGGGAAAGGACATGAAGAACTCTACTATCGAGTGGGAGCGACTGGGTAACAATACCCATCGGACAATTACGGGGACTGATGGACAATTACATGTGTGTTGGGACAAATGGTGGGAACCAGATGAAGGGATATATGTCTGTATGTGGGGTTCAAAACGCGTTTGCCCCAAGGGCGTATCCATCTTTTTCCAGAGGCAGTGGCAGGATGAAGGGAAAGGGATGAGATGGGATGTCAGCACTCGGGCGTGCGGAGCCCCATTCTCCCCGATTCCGGTAAACGTCACTGAACTCATCACCCGCCCACGCAAGCCCCTGCCCATGATTCCGGTAGCACTAGCCCAGAAGGAAGGGTGCCCCACCGCCACAAAGGGACCCGGGAACGGTTTAGTATTGGTACCCACCGGTCAGGTGCTGTACCAAGGGGTACACTACGTGGTGGCCTCAGTGATTTTAAACCTCACTGAGGTACGATTGCCGGAGTGGTGTCCCAAGGAGATGGAACAGTTGTACCAGGTCCTGTTAACCCGAATGTTCAGACAATTTTACGAGTTTGACTTTGCCGACATCAGCAAGGCGAAATTATACACCACACCACAGGAAGTTTTGGATCGGGTAGGGAGGCAAAGAAGGGGTACTGTAAATGACATTTTCACTGCTTTTAACACCGGGACGTCTGTTGTCAACGCTCTAGACAACGTGGAGCTGCAGGCACAGATCAATGGTTTAAAAGCCCAGTTAAGGAACATACTGACTAACGAAAATAAGGTAGTGGGTTCTGAGCTACATGAGGACCAGGCCATGACACTACGCTTAAAGGAAACAATTGCTGACCTGGAGAAACACGCTAGAACGGTAAATGCACTCATTAGGGAGGATCGGAATGCATCCGATCAGGCTGCGCAGAACGAGGCCTGTGTGCTATATGGGGCATGGTTACTGGGTGAGGGCCGCAGTAATCTGGAGGATTTAAAACAAGGTTTGGTCCCGTCCTGGATCAGCAACAAGCACTTGCAAGCGCTCCACCCTTTCGAGAATGCATTAAGTCCGTGCCAGTTCAGACTAGCTGCAGAGGCGTACCCAGTCCCAGTGGACTGCGGACGCTCGAATCACACTATCATGGGAATAGTGGTAAGGATGCCGGTGTTGGGTCCCGCAGCAAAGCCCGCCCCGGTATACAGGGTGGAGAACATCGGAGTCATTCAAGGGGGTGCGCACATTCGTTACGCAGTGGTCCCACCTTATGTCATCAGATGGGAGCGTACGATGACAGGCACTGACCTCTCGGGGTGTCGAAGCCAGGGAGCACACATCATCCTGCGTCCCCAGCACTTGAATGCCTTTGTGAAACCACAGTGCAGGTTTAGAGCCGCTAGCGCGAAGCCGATAAATTGCACCATGGAGGCAATGGCAAAGGACCATGTGCCCCCGCAGGTGGCATATATCGGAGGTGGGACATACTGTGTCACCACTGCGGTGCCTCACTACCGCCACGGACAGCACGGGTGGTGTCCGGTCAGTGACAGCAGCTTCTGTTTTAAACCCAGGGCTGAAGGTCAAGTGGCACAACAACGGATTGTCCCCATTCCTGTACCTTCCAGCGTTCACCTCACTGTAAAAGAAAATTTCACAGACTTGCAGCGATTCATCGCGCATTTTGGTTATGTCATTCCCCCTCTTCCCGAACACCTCACCAAGATTTTAAAAGCCGTTATAGTTTCACAGAAGCATTTTTACACACTGGAGCAGAAGACATTAGAGATAGGGAAAGACATATTGGACATAGTCACCCCACCATGGTGGGACCTGTTCACTAATATAGAGATCCCAGCCTGGATTAGAATAGCATCCCATATCCTAGTAGTGTGTCAGGTTTTAATTGTAATATTCCTATTGTTCGTGCATTGCAAGAGAGGCAAACGCCTCCAGAGGCACGAGAACACGGGAGAATGGAGAGAACGCTATGTACGAGTGGGGGAAGAGGACACCCCAGTTTAAGCTGCTTAGTGTTAAAAGTTAAAGCGTCCCTCCACTCTTGATTTTAGCCACTGCATGATTTAAGTGTGTGAATACTGTTGTGTTATAGCCGTTGATAAGATTTTCTGTTTTTTTGATTAATAAAAGGTGTATGCAGGTGGTGTAAGGGGTATCGGCCCCTTCACATCTGAAAGATGAATGTGTTATAGTTTAAGGTAGTACTGCCTATGATTGTCCAACTGTACACAATGTAATTTTTCTGAAATGGGAACTGCATGTGTCGTGGGGGTCATAGATAGTTAATTACCAGGAATGTTTGGATGTGAGGAATCAGGGAAAATTTGCTCATCAAGGTTTATTGATACTTTAAGCAAGCTCTCAGTATCACAGGGCGGACTGTAAGATTCGAAATTTTCAGTGATTAATCACGCAAGAAAATAGGGTTAATAAGACAGTTTATTGACCAAAAGAAGCTTGTACAGAAAAACCTTTGATAAAAGGGCATACAAAATGGCCGCCGGACCTCGTGATCAGTTTCTGGGACCATTTGATTTCTGTTACTGCAAGCCAGACAGGCTTGTGGATTGAGGACAGTAAGCCCGCGAAAGCCAGTATCGGGAAACCGAAACTCATGGAACTGAGCATACATATTAATTAGATTCTAAGTACAGGACAGTTTTGGGTAACAGGATTAGGCCCATCAAGAAATGGGCGGACAATTGAATGAACACTTAAACCCATTTACTGTACAAAGGAAAACCGTTTAACAGCCATCGAGGGCAATCTCCAGACCGATCAATATACGAACCGAGTTACGGTGACAAAGAAAAAGACAAAGACATTATCGGCCCAGGAAGGCCAGTTAAGCTATCACCGGCTCCCGTTACAAAGACAAAGCGCCCCTGCAGAGATTTCTGCCTGCCAAGAATATTACAAAGACTGGACTATGATTTGGCGGGAGATAAGACTGTCCCAAAAAGGTATAACTGTGGATTGAAAAAAAAGTCCATCAAAACGATAGAGGGGCGACGCTTCACTTCGGTCTTTCATTTTCTTCAACGTTATGCGAAAGGCCTCACTTCACGCTTCACTTCGGAACTTCTGCGGCTCTTCGGTTAAGGCAGCACTTCGGTTTCGGGACGTGGTCGGTGTTCGGCCAGGCAAGGCTAAGCCACGACGGGAAGACGACAAGGGTGGCCCGGGTACTTTTGTCGGGAGATCATCGACGACCCAGGCCGAAGAAGAAAACACCCTCAGAAGGACAATCATTATGACTGTATAAAAGGACACTCGGGGCCTAGCACTCCAGTGCCTCAACATCCCATTCGGTAACGGACCTTCCATGTGCATCCATTTCTACAACATCACATCGGTAGCAGAGTTTCCATGTGCATCCAGTTCTTCAGCAGCCTTTCAGTAAAGGTAACACAGGTTTAACGGATTTCATCCATGACGAGCGCTCATCAAGGCTGTATCTGCTGCTTCATCGCGTAAGAAAAACAAGCTGCGCCAGAAGTTTCCAAATCCACGTGACGACGGAAAGCTGTGCCAAAAAGGCTGCGAACCCCCTTTTCGCGAATCTGAAAGTGGTGAGCATGATCCCGAGTTCCTCAAGTCGAAACTTAGTTTAGGTCTAGGGGAGGGGGTTAAGGGTAATCGTAATGTGTTTCCCCTTTTACAATGTGCCGTGTGTTTCCCATTTCCATAGAGTTAAGTTTATAGATATGTGCATGCTTGTAGTTACTTTAATCTGTGCTTATGACATGTATTTTATAATGCTGCAAACTGTTTAATAATAAAAGCATCTATTTCGTGCTATTCAATCTGGTCTATTGAGTTTTTCTCTGCACTACACTTCCCTGCACCTGTCTCAAAGGTGCAGTGGGGCCAGTCTCACAGGTGTAGTGGGTCAACTCTCACAGGTGTCCAGTCTCACAGGTGTCTGGGGCCCAGTCTCATAGGTGTCAGGGGTGCAGTCTTACAGCTGTCGGGGGTCCAGTCTCACAGGTGCAGTGGGTCCAGTCTCACAGGTGTCGGAGCTCCGGTCTCACAGGTTTCGGGGGTCCAGTCCCACAGGTGTCGGGGGTCCGGCCTCACAGGTTTCAGGGGTCCAGTCTCACAGGCGGTGGTTCCAGTCTCACAGCTGCAGTGGGTCCAGTCTCACAGGTGCCATGGGTCCAGTCTCACAGGTGTCAGGGGTCGAGTCTCACAGGTGTCAGGGGTCGAGTCTCACAGGTGCAATTGATGCAGTCTCACAGGTGTCGGGGGTCGAGCCTCACAAGTGTCGGGGGTCCAGTCTCACAGGTGTAGGGGGTCCAGTCTCACAGGTGTAGTCGGTCAAGTCTCACAGGTGCAGTGGGGCCAGTCTCACAGGTGTAGTGGGTCCTTGCTCACAGGTGTCGGGGGTCCAGTCTCACAGGTGTCAGGGGTCCAATCGCACAGGCTGTGGGTCCAGTCTCGCAGGTACATTGGGGGTCCAGTCTCACAGGCAGTGTGTCCATTCTCACAGGTGTCGGGGGTCCATTCTCACAAGTGCTGTGTATCCAGTCTCACAGGTGTCAGGGGTCCAGTCTCTCAGGTGTTGTGGGTGCAGTCTCACAGGTGTTAGCGGTCCAGTCTCATAGGTGCAGTGGGTCCAGTCTCACAGGTTTCGGGGGTCCAGTCTCAAAGGTGTCAGGGGTCCAGTCTCACAGTGGCAGGGGCCAAGTCTCACAGGTGCAGTTGGTCCAGTCTCACAGGTGTCAGGAGTCCAGTCTCACAGGTGTCGGAGGTCCAGTCTCACAGGTGTCAGGGGTCCAGTCTCACAGTGGTCGGGGGCTGAGTCTCACCAGTGCAGTTGGTCCAGTCTCACAGGTGTCAGGGGACAGTCTCACAGGTTTCGTGCATCCAGTCCCACAGGTCATAGTCATAGAGTCATACAGTTATACAGCACAGAAAGAGGCCCTTCGGCCCATCGTGTCTGTGCCATCCATCAATCCTTGTCCAGTCTAATCCCATTTTCCAGCATTTGGTCCATAGCGTTGTATGCAATGGCATTTCAAGTGCTCATCCAAATGCTTCTTGAATGTTGTGAGGGTTCCTGCCTTTACCATCCTTTCAGGCAGTGAGTTCCAGATTCCAACCACCCTCTGGGTGAAAAAGTTCCTCCTCAAATCCCCTCTAAATCTCCTGCCCCTTACCCTGAATCTATGCCCCCTTGTTATTGACCCCCCTACTAAGGGGAAAAGCTCCTCTTTATCTACCCTATCTATGCCCCTCATCATTTTGTACACCTCAATCAGGTCCCCCCTCAGCCTTCTTTGCTCCAAGGAACACAACCCCAGCCTGTCTAGTCTTTCTTCATAGCTAAGGCGCTCCATCCCAGGTAACATCCTGGTGAATCTTCTCTGCACCCTCTCCAAAGCAATCACATCCTTCCTATAGTGAGGCGACCAGAACTGCACACAGTACTGCAGCTGTGGCCTCACCAGCGTTTTGTACAGCTCCATCATAACTTCCCTGCTCTTATATTCTGTACCTCGGCTAATGAAGGAAAGTATCCCATATGCCTTTTTAACCATCTTATCTACCTGTTCCGCTGCCTTCAGGGATCTATGTACATGTACACCAAGGTCCCTCTGACCCTCTGTACTTCCTAGGGTCCTACCACTCATCGTGTATTCCCTTGCCTTATTTGTCCGTCCAAAATGCATCACCTCGCACTTTTCTGGGTTAAATTCCATTTGCCACTTTTCCGCCCATCTGACCAACCCATTTATATCATCCTGTAGCCTGAGGCTTTCCTCCTCACAATTTACCACCCCACCAATTTTCGTGTCATCTGCGAACTTACTGATCATACCTTTTACATTCTCATCCAAATCATTTATGTGGATCACAAACAGCAAGGGACCCAGCACCGATCCCTGCGGTACCCCACTGGACACAGGCTTCCAGTCACAAAAGCAACCTTCAACCATCACCCTCTGCCTCCTGCCACTCAGCCAGTTTAGGATCCAACGCGCCAAGGCACCCTGGATCCCATGGGCTCTTACCTTCTTGACCAGTCTCCTATGCGGGACTTTGTCAAAAGCTTTGCTGAAGTCCATGTAAACCACATCCACAGCATTTCCCTCATCCACACACCTAGTCACCCCCTCGAAAAATTCAATCAGATTTGTCAGACATGATTTACCCTTGACAAAGCCATGCTGACTATCCCCAATTAATCCTTGCCTCTCCAAGTGGAGACTAATTTTGTCCCTCAGAATTTTTTCCAATAATTTCCCTACCACAGATGTTAGGCTCACTGGCCTGTAATTCCCTGGTTTATCCCTGCTACCCTTCTTGTATAATGGTACTACGTTAACTGTTCTCCAGTCCTCTGGTACATCCCCTGTGGCCAGAGAGGTTTTGAAAATTTGTGTCAGAGCCCCTGCAATCTCCTCCTTTGCCTCATACAGCAGCCTGGGATACTTCTCATCCGGGCCTGGGGATTTATCTACTTTTTGGCCTGCTAAAACCGCTAGTACCTCCTCCCTCTCGATGCTAATATGTTCAAGTATGTCACAGTCCCCTTGCCCGATTTCTATGTCTACATCGTCTTTCTCCATAGTGAACACAGATGCAAAAAATTCATTTAAAACCCCGCCTACATCATCTGGCTCTACACACAGATTGCCACTTTGGTCCCTAATGGGCCCTACCCTTTCCCTGGTTATCCTCTTGTCCTTAATATACTTATAAAACATCTTAGGATTTTCCTTTATTTTGCTCGCCAGTGTTATTTCATGGCCCCTCCTCGCCCTCCTAATTTCTTTTTTAAGTATGCCCCTGCACTTTTTATACTCCTCTAGGGCTTCCTCCGTCTTTAGTCTTTTGTAACTGCCAAAAGCCCCCCTTTTTTTCCTAATGCATTTTTGTGTATCCCTTGTCATCCAAGGTTCCCTTTGCTTGTTGGTCCCACCTTTGACCTTTACAGGAACATGTTGGCATTGTACTCTCTCTATTTCCCTTCTGAAAGTCTCCCACTGTTTTGATGTGGATTTTCCTATAAGTAGCTGCTCCCAGTCCACTTTGGCCAGATCCTGCCTTATCATATTGCCAATTTAGAACCCTTATTTCCGGGCCGTCTTTGTCTTTTTCCATGACCACCTTAAATCTCACTGAATTATGGTCACTGTCGCCAAAATGCTCTCCTACTGACACTTCCACCACTTGCCCGGCTACATTCCCTAGAATTAGGTCCAGTACCACCCCCTCTCTTGTAGGACTTTCTACATGTTGGCTCAAAAAGCTCTCCTGGATGTACTTTAAGAATTCTGCACCCTCTAAGCCTTTCACACTCTGACTATCCCAATTAATATTGGGGAAGTTGAAATCCCCCACTATTATTACCCTATTATTTTCGCACTTCTCTGAGATTTGCCTACATATCTGTTCCTCTATCTCCCCCTGACTGTTTGGGGGCCTATAGTACACTCCCAGCAAAGTGCTTGCCCCCTTTTTGTTTTTAAGTTCTACCCATATGGCCTCATTAAAGGAACCCGCTAATATATCATCCCTCCTTACAGCAGTAATTGACTCCTTAATTAATATTGCAACACCCCCTCCCCTTTTACACCCCCCTCTGTCTCGCCTGAAGATTCTATACCCCAGAATATTGAGCTGCCAGTCCTGACCCTCCCTCAACCATGTCTCCGTGATAGCAACAATATCGTACTCCCATGTGTTCAACAACAACTTCAGTTCATCCACCTTATTTTCAAGACTCCTTGCATTAAAATAAATGCCTTCCAGTCTTGCCATATTCCCTTTTGCCTTCACATATTTGCTTTGCCTTCCCAGCTGACTTGTTTTTTCCTCTGTATTTGGCTGTAAATCACCCCCTACTATAGCTCCACTCTGTATCCCATCCCCCTGCCAAGTTAGTTTAAACCACCCCAGCAGTGCTAGCAAACCTCCCCGCAAGGATATTGGTCCCCCTCTGGTTCAGGTGTAAACCGTCTGACTTGTACAAGTCCCATCTTTCCCAGAAGCAGACCCAGTGATCCAGGAAACTAAAGCCCTCCCTCCTGCACCATCCCTTTAGCCACGCATTCATCTGTTCTATCTTCCTATTCCTATACTCACTAGCACGTGGCACCGTGAGTAATCCAGAGATTACAACCTTTGAGGTCCTGCTTTTTAATCTTCGACCTAGCTCCCTAAATTCTTGCTGCAGGACCTCATCCCTCTTTTTACCTATGTCGTTGGTACCTATGTGGACCACGACCTCTGGCTGTTCGCCCTCCCCCTCCAGAATGCCCTGCAGCTGCTCAGTGACATCCTTGACCCTGGCACCAGGGAGGCAACAAACCATCCTGGTTTCACGTCTACGGCCACAGAAACGCCTATCTGTTCCCCTTACTATAGAATCCCCTACCACTATTGCTCTCCCACTCTTTTTCCTCCCTTCCTGGGCAGCAGTGTCTGGCTTCCAGTTTCACAGGTGTTGGGGTTCCAGTCTCTCAGATTTCGGGGGTCCAGACTCACAGGTGTCAGGGTTCCAGTCTCACAGGTATCGGGGGTCCAGTCTCTCAGGTTTCGGGGATCCAGTCTCACAGGTTTAGTCGGGAAAGTCTCACAGGTGTCGGAGCGCCAGTCTCACAGGTGTCAGGGGTCCAGTCTCACAGGCGGTAGGTCCAGTCTCACAGGTGCAGTGTGTCCAGTCTCCAAGGTGCTGTTGGTCCAGTCTCACATGAGTCAGGGGTCCACTCTCACAGGTACATTGGGTTCAGTCTCACAAGTGTCAGGGGTCCAGTCTCAAAGGGGTCAGGGGTCCAGTCTCACAGGTGTCAGGGGTCCAGTCTCACATTGGTCGGGGTCCAGTCTCAAAGGTGCAGTTGGTCCAATCTCAGTTGTCAGGGGTCCAGTCTCACAGGTTTCGGGGGTCCAGTCTCACAGGTGTCGGGGGTCCAGTATCTCAGGTGTCCGGGGTGCAGTCTCACAGGTGCAGTCGGTCCAGTCTCACAGTTGTCGGTGCTCCAGTCTCACAGGTATCGGGGGTCCAGTCTCACAGGCGGTGTGTCCATTCTCACTGGTGTTGGGGGTCCATTCTCACTAGTTCTGTATCCAGTCTCACAGGTGTCAGGGGTCCAGTCTCTCAGGTGTTGTGGGTGCAGTCTCACAGGTGTCAGTGGTCCAGTCTCACAGGTGTTGGGGGTCCAGTCTCAGAGGTGTCAGGGTCCTGTCTCACAGGCGTCAGGGGTCCAGTTTCACAGGTGTCGGGTGCCCTGTCTCACAAGTGTCTGGGTCCCAGTCTCTCATGTGCAGCAGGTCCAATCTCACAGGTGTCGGAGGTCGAGTCTCACAGGTGCAATTGATGCAGTCTCACAGGTGTCGGCGCTGAGTCTCACAAATTTCAGGGGTCCTGTCTCACAGGTGTAGGGGGTCCAGTCTCACAGGTGTAGTCGGTCAAGTCTCACAGGTGCAGCGGGGCCAGTCTCACAGGTGTAGTGTGTCCATGCTCACAGGTGTCAAGGGTCCAGTCTCAAAGGTGTCATGGGTCCAGCCTCACAGGAGTCAGGGGATCAATCTCACAGGCAGTGGGTCTAGTCTCACAGGTACATTGGGTCCAGTCTCACAGGTGTCAGCGGTCAAGTCTCACAGGTGTCAGGTGTTCAGTCTTACAGGTGACAAGGGGTCCAGTCTCACAGTGGTCGGGGCAGAGTCTCACAGGTGCAGTTGGTCCAGTCTCACAGGTGTCAGGAGTCCAGTCTCACAGGTGTCGGGGTTCCAGTCTCACAGGTGTCTGGGGTCCAGTCTCACAGGTGTCAGGAGTCCAGTCTCACAGGTGTCAGGGCTCCAGTCTCACAGGAGTCGGGGGTCCAGTCTCACAGGTGTCAGGGGTCCAGTCTCACAGTGATCGGGGGTTGAGTCTCACCAGTGCAGTTGGTCCAGTCTCACCGGAGTCAGGGTCCAGTCTCACAGGTGTCAGGCATCCAGTCTCACTGGTGCAGTGGGTCCAGTCTCACATGTGTCGGGGTTTCAGTCTCACTGGTGTCATGGGCCCACTCTCACAGGTGTCAGGTGTCCAATCTCACAGGCAGTGGGTCAAGGGACAGTCTCACTGGTTTCGTGCATCCAGTCTCACAGGTTTCTGGCTTCCAGTCTCACAGGTATTAGGGTTCCAGTCTCACAGATGTCGGGGGTCCAGACTCACAGGTGTCAGGGTTCCAGTCTCACAGGTATCGGGGGTCCAGTCTCTCAGGTTTTGGGGGTCCAGTCTCTCAGGTTTCGGGGGTCCAGTCTCACAGGTTCAGTCGTTACATTCTCACAGATGTTGGAGCTCCAGTCTCACAGGTGTCAGGGGTCCAGTCTCACAGGCGGTGGGTCCAGTCTCACAGGTGCAGTGTGTCCAGTCTCCCAGGTGCCGTTGGTCCAGGCTCACATGAGTCAGGGGTCCACTCTCACAGGTGTCGGGGGTGGAGGCTACAGTTGCAGTTGATCCAGTCTCTCAGGTGTCAGGGGTCGAGTCTTACAATTGTCGGGGGTCCAGTCTCACAGGTTTCGGTGGTCCAGTCTCAAAGGTGTCGGGTGTCCAGTCTCACAAGTGTTGGTTGTCCAGTCTCACAGGTTTCGAGGGTCCAGTCTCACAGGTGTCGGGGGTTAAGTCTCACAGGTGTCTGGGTTCCACTCTCACAGGTGTCTGGGTTCCACTCTCACAGGTGTCGGGGGTCCAGTCTCTCAGGTGCAGTCGGTGAGGTCTCAAAGGTGCAGTGGGGCCAGTCTCACAGGTGTAGTGGGTCAACTCTCACAGGTGTCGGGTGTCCAGTCTCACAGTTCACAGGGGCCCAGTCTCATAGGTGTCAGGGGTTCAGTCTCACACGTGTCGGGGTTCCAGTCTCACAGGTGCAGTGGGTCCAGTCTCACAGGTGTCGGGGTCCAGTCTCACAGGTGTCAGGCATCCAGTCTCACTGGTGCAGTGGGTCCAGTCTCACAGGTGTCGGGGTTTCAGTCTCACTGGTGTCATGGGCCCACTCTCACAGGTGTCAGGTGTGCAATCTCACAGGCAGTGGGTCAAGGGACAGTCTCACTGGTTTCGTGCATCCAGTCTCACAGGTGTCTGGCTTCCAGTCTCACAGGTGTCAGGGTTCCAGTCTCTCATATGTCGGGGGTCCAGTCTCACAGGTGTCAGGGATACAGTCTCACAGGTGTCAGGGGTCCAGTCTAACAGCTGTCGGAGGTCCAGTCTAACAGGTTTCAGGGGTCCAGTCTCACAGGTGGTGGTTCCAGTCTCACAGCTGCAGTGGGTCCAGTCTCACAGGTGCCGTGGGTTCAGTTTCACAGGTGTCAGGGGTCCAGTCTCACAGGTGTTGGCGGTTGGGTCTCACAGGTGCAATTGATGCAGTCTCACAGTAGTCGGGGGTCCAGTGTCACAGGTTTCGGGGGTCCAGTTTCCAAGGTGTCGGGGGTCCAGTCTCGCAGGTGTCAGGGATCCAGCCTCCCAGGTGCCGTTGGTCCAGTCTCACAGGTGTCAGGGCTCCACTCTCTCAGGTGTCGGGGGTGGAGTCTACAGTTGCAGTTGATCCAGTCTCTCAGGTGTCAGGGGTCGAGTCTCAAAATTGTCGGGGGTCCAGTCTCACAGGTTTCGGTGGTCCAGTCTCAAAGGTGTCAGGGATCCAGTCTCAAGTGTTGGTTGTCCATTCTCACAGTTTTCGTGGGTCCAGTCTCACAGGTGTCGGGGGTCAAATCTCACAGGTGTCTGGGTTCCACTCTCACAGGTGTTTGGGTTCCACTCTCACAGGTGCAGTCGGTGAGGTCTCAAAGATGCAGTGGGGCCAGTCTCACAGGTGTCGGGGTCCAGTCTCACAGGTGTTGTGGGTCCAGTTTCACAGGGGTCAGGGGTCCAGTCTCACAGGTGTCGAGGGTCGAGTCTCACAGGTGCAATTGATGCAGTCTCACAGGTGTCGGGGGTCCAGTCTCACAGGTGTAGGGGTCGAGTCTCACAAGTGTCGGGGTCCAGTCTCACAGGTGTAAGGGATCCAGTCTTACATGTGTAGTTGGTCAAGTCTCACAGGTGCAGTGGGGCCAGTCTCACAGCTGTAGTGGGTCCATGCTCAAAGGTGTCGGGGGTCCAGTCTCACAGGTGTCGGTGGTCCAGACTCACAGATGTCGTGGGTTCAGTCTCACAGGTGTCATGAGTCCAATCTCACAAGTGTCACTGGTACTGTCTCACAGGCGCTGGGTCCAGCGTCACAGGTGTTTGGGGTCCAGTCTCGCAGCTGTCAGGGTTCCAGTCTCACAGGTGTCGGGGTTCCAGTCTCACAGGTGTCGGGGGACCAGTCTCTCAGGTGTTGGGGGTCCAGTCTCACAGGTGCAGTCGGTCCAGTCTCACAGTTGTCGCGGCTCCAGTCTCACAGTTTTCGGGGGTCCAGTCCCACAGGTGTTGGGGGTCCAGTCTCACAGGAGTTGGGGATCCAGTCTCACAGTGGTCGGGGGTCCAGCCTCAAAAGTTTCAAAGGTGTCGGGGGTCCAGTCTCACAGGTGTCAGGGGTCCAGTCTCACAGGTGTCCTGTCTCATAGGTGTCTGGCTTCCAGTCTCTCATGTGCAGTAGGTCCAGTCTCACAGGTGCAGTGGGTCTAGTCTCACAGGTGTTGGGGGTCCAGGCTCACATGTATCGGGGGTCCAGTCTCACAGGTGTCGTGGGTCCAGTCTCACAGGTGCAGTTGGTCCAGTCTCACAGGGGCATTGTTCCAGTCTCACAAGTGTAGGGGGTCCAGTCTCACAGGTGTCAGGTGTCCAGTCTCACAGGCGGTTCATCCAGCCTCACAGGTGCAGTGTGTCCAGTCTCACAGGTGCCATTTGTCCAGTCTCACAGGTGTCAGGGGTCCAGTGTCACAGGTGTCAGGGGTCCAGTCTCACAGTTGCAGTTGATCCAGTCTCACAAGTGTCGGGGGTCGAGTCTCACAAGTGTTGGGGGTCCAGTCTCACAGGTTTCGGTGGTCCAGTCTCAAAGGTGTCGGTGGTCCAGTCTCACAGGTGTCAGTTATCCAGTCTCACAGGTGTCAGTTGCCAAGTCTCACAGGTGTCAGGGGTCCAGTCTCACAGGAGTCGGGTGTCCAGTCTCACAGTGGTCGGGGATCGAGTCTCACAGGTGCAGTTGGTCCAGTCTCACAGGTGTCAGGGGACAGTCTCACAGGTGTCGTGGGCCCAGTCTCACAGGTGTCTGGGTTCAAGTCTCTCAGGTGTCGTGGGTCCAATCTCACAGGTGTCGGGGGTCCAGTCTCTCAGGTGTTGGGGGTCCAGTCTCTCAGGTGTCGGGGTTCCAGTCTCACAGGTGCAGTCGGTCCAGTCTCACAGGTGTCGGGGGTCCAGTGTCACAGGCGCAGTCGGTCCAGTCTCACAGTTGTCGCAGCTCCAGTCTCACGGTTTTCGGGGGTCCAGTCTCACAGGTGTCAGGGGTCCAGTCTCACAGGTGGTGGGTCCAGCCTCACAGGTGCAGTGTGTCCAGTCTCACAGGTGCCGTTCGTCCAGTCTCACAGGTATCAGTGTTGCAGCCTCACAGGTGTCGGGGATGGAGTCTCATAGTTGCAGTTGATCCAGCCTCACAAGTGTCGGGGTTTGAGTCTCACAAGTTTCAGTGGTCCAGTCTCAAAGGTATCGGTGGTCCAGTCTCACAGGTGTCAGTTGTCCAGTCTCACACGTGTCAGTTGTCCAGTCTCACAGGTATCGGGGGTCCAGTCTCACAGGTGTCAGGGGTCAAGTCTCACAAGTGTCTCAGTTCCACACTCACAGGTGTCTGTGTTCAAATCTCGCAGGTGTCGGGGTCCAGTCTCACAGGTGTCTGGGTTCCACACTCACAGGTGTCTGGGATCCACTCTCACAGGTGTCGGGGGACCAGTCTCACAGGTGCAATCGGTGAGGTCTCAAAGGTGCAGTGGGTCAAGACTCACAGGTGTCGGGGGTCGAGTCTCACAGGTGTCGGGGGTCGAGTCTCACAGGTGTCAAGGGTCCAGTCTCACAGGTATCAGGTGTCCAGTCTCATAGGTTTCGGTGGTCCAGTCTCACAGGTGTCACGGGTCCAATCTCACAGGTGTCGTGGGTCCTGTCTCACAGGTGCTGTTGGTCCAGTCTCTCAGGTGCATTGGTTCAGTCTCAAAGGTATCGGGGGTCAAGACTCACAGGTGTCTGAGTTCCACTCTCACAGCTGTCTGGCTACCAATCTCACAGGTGTCGAGGTCCAGTCTCACAGGTGTCTGGGTTCCACTCTCACAGGTGTCTGGGATCCAGTCTCACAGGTGCAGTCGGTGAGGTCTCAAAGGTGCAGTGTGGCCAGTCTCACAGGTGTTGGCGGTCGAGTCTCACAGGTGTCGTACATAAAGTCTCATAGGTGTCGGGTGTCCAGTCTCACAGGTGTCGGGGGTCCAGTCTCACAGGTGCAGTTGGTCCAGTCTCACAGGTGTGGGGGTTCAGTCTTACAGGTGTCAGGGGTCCAACCTGACAGACAATGGAGCCAGTCTCACAGGTGTCAGGGGTCCAGTCTCACAGTGGTCGGGGATTGAGTCTCACAGGTGCAGTTGGTCCAGTCTCACAGGTGTCAGGGGACAATCTCACAGGTGTCGTGGGTCCAGTCTCACAGGTGTCTGGGTTCAAGTCTCTCAGGTGTCGTGGGTCCAATCTCACAGGTGTTGGGGGTCCAGTCTCTCAGGTGTTGGGGGTCCAGTCTCTCAGGTGTCGGGGTTCCAGTCTCACAGGTGCAGTCGGTCCAGTCTCACAGGTGTCGGGGGTCCAGTGTCACAGGCGCAGTCGGTCCAGTCTCACAGTTGTCGCAGCTCCAGTCTCACGGTTTTCGGGGGTCCAGTCTCACAGGTGTCAGGGGTCCAGTCTCACAGGTGGTGGGTCCAGCCTCACAGGTGCAGTGTGTCCAGTCTCACAGGTGCCGTTCGTCCAGTCTCACAGGTGCCGTTCGTCCAGTCTCTCAGGTGTCAGGGTTGCAGCCTCACAGGTGACGGGGATGGAGTCTCATAGTTGCAGTTGATCCAGCCTCACAAGTGTCGGGGTTCGAGTCTCACAAGTTTCAGTGGTCCAGTCTCAAAGGTATCGGTGGTCCAGTCTCACAGGTGTCAGTTGTCCAGTCTCACAGGTATTGGGGGTCCAGTCTCACAGGTGTCAGGGGTCAAGTCTCACAAGTGTCTCAGTTCCACACTCACAGGTGTCTGTGTTCAAATCTCGCAGGTGTCGGGGGACCAGTCTCACAGGTGCAGTCAGTGAGGTCTCAAAGGTGCAGTGCGGCCAGTCTCACAGGTGCAGTGGGTCAAGACTCACAGGTGTCGGGGGTCGAGTCTCACAGGTGTCAAGGGTCCAGTCTCACAGGTATCAGTTGTCCAGTCTCACAGGTTTCGGTGGTCCAGTCTCACAGGTGTCGCGGGTCCAATCTCACAGGTGTCGTGGGTCCTGTCTCACAGATGCTGTTGGTCCAGCCTCTCAGGTGCATTGGTTCAGTCTCACAGGTGTCGGGGGTCCAGTCTCACAGGTGCATTCGGTCCAGTCTCACACGTGTCGGGGTCCAGTCTCACAGGTGTCGGTGGTCCATTCTCACAGGTGTCGGGGGTCAAGTCTCACTGGTGTCGGGTGTCTAGTCTCACAGGTGTCGGAGTTACTGTCTCATATATGTCGGGCGTCCAGTCTCACAGGTGTCGGGGGGCCAGTCTCACAGGTGCAGTGGGTCCAGTCTCACATGTGTCGTGTTACCAGTCTCACAGGTGTCGGGGGTCCACTCTCACAGGTGCAGTGGGTCCAGTCTCACAGTGGTTGAGCCCGAGTCTCACAGGTACAGTTGGTACTGTCTCACAGGTGTCAGGGGTCCAGTCTCAAAGGTTTCGGGGGTCCAGTCTCACAGGAGTCGGGGGTCCAGCCTCTCAGGTGTCGAGGGTGCAGTCTCACAGGTGCAGTTGCTCCAATCTCACAGTTGTCGGGGCTCCAGTCTCACAGGTATCGGGGGTCCAGTCTCACAGGTGTTGGGAGTCCACTCTCACAGGTGTAGTGGGTCCAGTCTCACAGGAGTCGGGGATACATTCTCACACTGGTCAGGGGTCCAGTCTCACAGGTGTCGGGGGTCCAGTCTCACAGATGTCGGGTGTCCAGTCTCACAGGTGTCAG
The DNA here is from genome assembly GCF_052327205.1 of Somniosus microcephalus. Taxonomy (NCBI): domain Eukaryota; kingdom Metazoa; phylum Chordata; class Chondrichthyes; order Squaliformes; family Somniosidae; genus Somniosus; species Somniosus microcephalus. The sequence goes on along the minus strand of NC_140999.1, from coordinate 80,244,384 downwards.
GGGTCCAGTCTCACAGGCGGTGTGTCCATTCTCAAAAGTGTCGGGGGTCCATTCTCACAAATGCTGTGTGTCCAGTCTCACAGGTGTCAGGTCTCCAGTCTCTCAGGTGTTGGGGGTCCAGTCTCACAGGTGTCAGGCGTCCAGTCTCACTAGTGACGTTGGTCCAGTCTCACAGGTGCAGTGGGTCCAGTCTCACAGGTGTCGGGGATCCAGTTTCACAGGTGTCAGGGGTCCAGTCCCACACGTGTCAGGGGTCCAGTCTCACAGGTGTCGGGTGTCCTGTCTCACAGGTGTCTGGGTGCAGTCTCACAGGTGCAGTTGGTCCAGTCTCACAGGGGCATTCGGTTCATTCTCACAGGTGTCGGTGGTCCAGTCTCACATGTGTCAGGGGTCCAGTCTCACAGGCGGTGGGTCCAGTCTCACAGCTGCAGTGTGTCCAGTCTCACAGCTGCCATTGGTCCAGTCTCACAGGTGTCAGGGGTGCACTCTCAAAGGTGTCGGGGGTGGAGTCTACAGTTGTAGTTGATCCAGTCTCTCAGGTGTCAGGGTTCCAGTCTCTCATATGTTGGGGGTCCAGTCTGACAGGTGTCAGGGTTCCAGTCTCACAGGTGTCGGGTGTCCAGTCTCTCAGGTGTCGGGGGTCGAGTCTCACAGGTTCTGTCGGTACAGTCTCACAGGTGTCAGGGTTCCATTCTCACAGGTGTCGGGGGTCCAGTCTAACAGTTGTCGGGGGTCTGCTCTCACAGGTTTCAGGGGTCCAGTCTCACAGGTGGAGGTTCCAGTCTCACAGCTGCAGTGGGTCCAGTCTCACAGGTGCCGTGGGTCCAGTTTCACAGGGGTCAGGGGTCCAGTCTCACAGGTGTCGGTGGTCGAGTCTCACAGCTGCAATTGATGCAGTCTCACAGGTGTCGGGGGTCCAGTCTCACAGGTGTAGGTGGTCGAGTCTCACAGGTGTAGTCGGTCAAGTCTCACAGGTGCAGTGGGGCCAGTCTCACAGGTGTAGTGGGTCCATGCTCACATGTGTCGGGGGTCCAGTCTCACAGGTGCAGTGGGTCCAGTCTCACAGAAGTTGGGGGTACAGTCTCACAGGTGTCATGGGTCCAGTCTCACAAATGTCATTGGTACAGTCTCACAGGCGCTCGGTCCAGCCTCACAGGTGTTGGGGGTCCAGTCTCGCAGCTGTCGGGGTTCCAGTCTCACAGGTGTTGGGGTTCCAGTCTCACAGGTTTCGGGGGACCAGTCTCTCAGGTGTTGGGGGTCCAGTCTTACAGGTGCAGTCGTTCCAGTCTCACAGTGGCCGGGGGTCCAGTGTCACAGGTTTCGGCAGTCCAGTTTCAAAAGTGTCAGGGGTCTAGTCCCACAGGTGTCAGGTGTCCAGCCTCCCAGGTGCCGTTGGTCCAGTCTCACAGGTGTCAGGGCTCCACTCTCACAGGTGTCGGGGGTGGAGTCTACAGTTGCAGTTGATCCAGTCTCTCAGGTGTCAGAGTTCGAGTCTCACAATTGTCGGGGGGTCCAGTCTCACAGGTTTCGGTGGTCCAGTCTCAAAGGTGTCAGGGGTCCAGTCTCAAGTGTTGGTTGTCCAGTCTCACAGGTTTCGTGGGTCCAGTCTCACAGGTGTCGGGGGTCAAGTCTCACAGGTGTCTGGGTTCCACTCTCACAGGTGTCGGGGTCCAGTCTCACAGGTGCAGTTGGTGAGGTCTCAAAGGTGCAGTGGGGCCAGTCTCACAGGTGTGGGGTCCAGACTCACAGGTGTCAGGTGTCCAATCTCACAGGCAGTGGGTCCAGTCTCACAGGTGTCAGGGGTCCAGCCTCACAGGTGTACTGGGTCCAGTCTCAGAGGTGTCTGGAGTCCAGTCTCACAGGTGTCGGGGGTCCAGTCTCACAGCTGTCAGTAGTCCAATCTCACAGTGGTCGGGGGTCGACTCTCACCAGTTCAGTTGGTCCAGTCTCACAGGTGTCAAAGGACAGACTCACTGGTTTCGTGCATCCAGTCTCACAGGTGTCTGGCTTCCAATCTCACAGGTGTCAGGGTTCCAGTCTCACAGGTATCGGGGGTCCAGTCTCTCAGGTTTCGGGGGTCAAGTCTCACAGGTTCAGTCGGTACATTCTCACAGGTGTTGGAGCTCCAGTCTCACAGGTGTCAGGGGTCCAGTCTCACAGGCAGTGGGTCCAGTCTCACAGGTGCAGTGTGTCCAGTCTCCCAGGTGCCGTTGGTCCAGGCTCACATGAGTCAGGGGTCCACTCTCACAGGTGTCGGGGGTGGAGTCTACAGTTGCAGTTGATCCAGTCTCTCAGGTGTCAGGGGTCGAGTCATCCAATTGTCGGGTGTCCAGTCTCACAGGTTTCGGTGGTCCAGTCTCAAAGGTGTCGGGTGTCCAGTCTCACAAGTGTTGGTTGTCCAGTCTCACAGGTTTCGAGGGTCCAGTCTCACAGGTGTCGGGGGTCAAGTCTCACAGGAGTCTGGGTTCCACTCCCACAGGTGTCTGGGTTCCACTCTCACAGGTGTCGGGGGTCCAGTCTCACAGGTGCAGTCAGTGAGGTCTCAAAGGTGCAGTGGGGCCAGTCTCACAGGTGTAGTGGGTCAACTCTCACAGGTGTCGGGTGTCCAGTCTCACAGTTCACAGGGGCCCAGTCTCATAGGTGTCAGGGGTCCAGTCTTACAGGTGTTGGGGTTCCAGTCTCACAGGTGCAGTGGGTCCAGTCTCACAGGTGTCGGGGTCCAGTCTCACAGGTGTCAGGCATCCAGTCTCACTGGTGCAGTGGGTCCAGTCTCACAGGTGTCGGGGTTTCAGTCTCACTGGTGTAATGGGCCCACTCTCACAGGTGTCAGGTGTCCAATCTCACAGGCAGTGGGTCAAGGGACAGTCTCACTGGTTTCGTGCATCCAGTCTCACAGGTGTCTGGCTTCCAGTCTCACAGGTGTCGGGATTCCAGTCTCACAGGTGTCGGGATCGAGTCTCACAGGTTCCGTCGGTACACTCTCACAGGTGTCAGGTGTCCAATCTCACAGGCAGTGGGTCAAGGGACAGTCTCACTGGTTTCGTGCATCCAGTCTCACAGGTGTCTGGCTTCCAGTCTCACAGGTGTCGGGATTCCAGTCTCACAGGTGTCGGGGATCGAGTCTCACAGGTTCCGTCGGTACACTCTCACAGGTGTCAGGGATACACTCTCACAGGTGTCGGGGGTCCAGTCTAACAGCTGTCGGAGGTCCAGTCTAACAGTTGTCGGGGGTCCAGTCTAACAGGTTTCAGGGGTCCAGTCTCACAGGTGGTGGTTCCAGTCTCACAGCAGCAGTGGGTCCAGTCTCACAGGTGCCGTGGGTTCAGCTTCACAGGTGTCAGGGGTCCAGTCTCACAGGTGTTGGCGGTCGGGTCTCACAGGTGCAATTGATGCAGTCTCACAGTAGTCGGGGGTGCAGTGTCACAGGTTTCGGGGGTCCAGTTTCCCTGGTGTAATGGGCCCACTCTCACAGGTGTCAGGTGTCCAATCTCACAGGCAGTGGGTCAAGGGACAGTCTCACTGGTTTCGTGCATCCAGTCTCACAGGTGTCTGGCTTCCAGTCTCACAGGTGTCGGGATTCCAGTCTCACAGGTGTCGGGGGTCGAGTCTCACAGGTTCCGTCGGTACACTCTCACAGGTGTCAGGTGTCCAATCTCACAGGCAGTGGGTCAAGGGACAGTCTCACTGGTTTCGTGCATCCAGTCTCACAGGTGTCTGGCTTCCAGTCTCACAGGTGTTGGGATTCCAGTCTCACAGGTGTCGGGGGTCGAGTCTCACAGGTTCCGTCGGTACACTCTCACAGGTGTCAGGGATACACTCTCACAGGTGTCGGGGGTCCAGTCTAACAGCTGTCGGAGGTCCAGTCTAACAGTTGTCGGGAGTCCAGTCTAACAGGTTTCAGGGGTCCAGTCTCACAGGTGGTGGTTCCAGTCTCACAGCTGCAGTGGGTCCAGTCTCACAGGTGCCGTGGGTTCAGTTTCACAGGTGTCAGGGGTCCAGTCTCACAGGTGTTGGCGGTCGGGTCTCACAGGTGCAATTGATGCAGTCTCACAGTAGTCGGGGGTGCAGTGTCACAGGTTTCGGGGGTCCAGTTTCCAAGGTGTCGGGGGTCCAGTCTCGCAGGTGTCAGGGATCCAGCCTCCCAGGTGCCGTTGGTCCAGTCTCACAGGTGTCAGGGCTCCACTCTCTCAGGTGTCGGGGGTGGAGTCTACAGTTGCAGTTGATCCAGTCTCAAAGGTGTCAGGGGTCCAGTCTCAAGTGTTGGTTGTCCAGTCTCACAGTTTTCGGGAGTCCAGTCTCACAGGTGTCGGGGGTGAAGTCTCACAGGTGTCTGGGTTCCACTCTCACAGGTGTTTGGGTTCCACTCTCACAGGTGTCGGGGGTCCAGGCTCACAGGTGCAGTCGGTGAGGTCTCAAAGATGCAGTGGGGCCAGTCTCACAGGTGTCGGGTCCAGTCTCACAGATGTCGTGGGTCCAGTTTCACAGGTGTAGGGGTTCGAGTCTCACAAGTGTCGGGGTCCAGTCTCACAGGTGTAGGGGGTCCAGTCTCACATGTGTAGTTGGTCAAGTCTCACAGGTGAAGTGGGGCCAGTCTCACAGGTGTAGTGGGTCCATGCTCAAAGGTGTCGGGGGTCCAGTCTCACAGGTGTCAGTGGTCCAGTCTCACAGAGGTCGTGGGTTCAGTCTCACAGGTGTCATGGGTCCAGTCTCACAAGTGTCACTGGTACAGTCTCACAGGCGCTGGGTCCAGCGTCACAGGTGTTTGGGGTCCAGTCTCACAGGTGTCGGGGTTCCAGTCTCACCGCTGTCGGGGGACCAGTCTCTCAGGTGTTGGGGGTCCAGTCTCACAGGCGCAGTCGGTCCAGTCTCACAGTTGTCGCGGCTCCAGTCTCACAGTTTTCGGGGGTCCAGTCTCACAGGTGTTGGGGGTCCAGTCTCACAGGGGTTGGGGATCCAGTCTCACAGTGGTCGGGGGTCCAGCCTCACAGGTGTCGGGGGTCAAGTTTCAAAGGTGTCGGGGATCCAGTCTCACAGGTGTCAGGGGTCCAGTCTCACAGGTGTCGGGTGTCCTGTCTCATAGGTGGCTGGGTTCCAGTCTCTCATGTGCAGTAGGTCCAGTCTCACAGGTGCAGTGGGTCTAGTCTCACAGGTGTTGGGGGTCCAGGCTCACATGTATCGGGGGTCCAGTCTCACAGGTGTTGTGGGTCCAGTCTCACAGGTGCAGTGGGTCCAGTCTCACAGGTGCAGTTGGTCCAGTCTCACAGGTGCAGTTGGTCCAGTCGCACAGGTGCAGTTGGTCCAGTCTCACAAGTGTCGGTGGTCCAGTCTCACAGGTGTCAGGTGTCCAGTCTCACAGGCGGTTTGTCCAGCCTCACAGGTGCATTGTGTCCAGTCTCACAGGTGCCGTTTGTCCAGTCTCACAGGTGTCAGGGGTCCAGTCTCACAGGTGTCAGTGGTCCAGTCTCACAGTTGCAGTTGATCCAGTCTCACAAGTGTCGGGGGTCGAGTCTCACAAGTGTTGGGGGTCCAGTCTCACAGGTTTCGGTGGTCCAGTCTCAAAGGTGTCGGTGGTCCAGTCTCACAGGTGTCAGATATCCAGTCTCACAGGTGTCAGTTACCAAGTCTCACAGGTGTTGTGGGTCCAGTCTCAAAGGTATCGGGGGTCAAGACTCACAGGTGTCAGATATCCAGTCTCACAAGTGTCAGTTACCAAGTCTCACAGGTGTTGGGGGTCCAGTCTCAAAGGTATCGGGGGTCAAGACTCACAGGTGTCTGAGTTCCACTCTCACAGGTGTCTGGCTTCCAATCTCACAGGTGTCGGGGCCCAGTCTCACAGGTGTCTGGGTTCCACTCTCACAGGTGTCTGGGATCCAGTCTCACAAGTGCAGTCGGTGAGGTCTCAAAGGTGCAGTGTGGCCAGTCTCACAGGTGTCGGGGGTCGAGTCTCACAGGTGTCAAGGGTACAGTCTCACAGGTATCGGGGGTCCAGTCTCACAGGTGTCGTACATAAAGTCTCATAGGTGTCGGGTGTCCAGTCTCACAGGTGTCGGGGATCCAGTCTCACAGGTGCAGTTGGTCCAGTCTCACAGGTGTGGGGGTTCAGTCTTACAGGTGTCATGGGTCCACTCTCACAGGTGTCAGGGGTCCAACCTGACAGACAATGGGGCCAGTCTCACAGGTGTCAGGGGTCCAGTCTCACAGGAGTCGGGTGTCCAGTCTCACAGTGGTCGGGGGTCGAGTCTCACAGGTGCAGTTGGTCCAGTCTCACAGGTGTCAGGGGACAGTCTCACAGGTGTCGTGGGTCCAGTCTCACAGGTGTCTGAGTTCAAGTCTCTCAGGTGTCGTGGGTCCAATCTCACAGGTGTCGGGGGTCCAGTCTCTCAGGTGTTGGGGGTCCAGTCTCTCAGGTGTTGGGGGTCCAGTCTCTCAGGTGTCGGGGTTCCAGTCTCACAGGTGCAGTCGGTCCAGTCTCACAGGTGTCGGGGGTCCAGTGTCACAGGCGCAGTCGGTCCAGTCTCACAGTTGTCGCAGCTCCAGTCTCACGGTTTTCGGGGGTCCAGTCTCACAGGTGTCAGGGGTCCAGTCTCACAGGTGCAGTGTGTCCAGTCTCACAGGTGTCAGGGGTGCAGCCTCACAGGTGTCGTGGATGGAGTCTCATAGTTGCAGTTGATCCAGCCTCACAAGTGTCGGGGTTCGAGTCTCACAAGTTTCAGTGGTCCAGTCTCAAAGGTATCGGTGGTCCAGTCTCACAGGTGTCAGTTGTCCAGTCTCACAGGCATCAGTTGTCCAGTCTCACAGGTATCGGGGGTCCAGTCTCACAGGTGTCAGGGGTCAAGTCTCACAAGTGTCTCAGTTCCACACTCACAGGTGTCTGTGTTCAAATCTCGCAGGTGTCGGGGTCCAGTCTCACAGGTGTCTGGGTTCCACACTCACAGGTGTCTGGGATCCACTCTCACAGGTGTCGGGGGACCAGACTCACAGGTGTCGGGGGACCAGTCTCACAGGTGCAGTCGGTGAGGTCTCAAAGGTGCAGTGCGGCCAGTTTCACAGGTGCAGTGGGTCAAGACTCACAGGTGTCGGGGGTCGAGTCTCATAGGTGTCAAGGGTCCAGTCTCACAGGTATCGGGTGTCCAGTCTCACAGGTTTCGGTGGTCCAGTCTCACAGGTGTCGCGGGTCCAATCTCACAGGTGTCGTGGGTCCTGTCTCACAGATGCAGTTGGTCCAGTCTCTCAGGTGCATTGGTTCAGTCTCACAGGTGTCGGTGGTCCATTCTCACAGGTGTCGGGGGTCAAGTCTCACTGGTGTCGGGTGTCTAGTCTCACAGGTGTCGGAGTTACTGTCTCATATATGTCGGGCGTCCAGTCTCACAGGTGTCGGGGGGCCAGTCTCACAGGTGCAGTGGGTCCAGTCTCACATGTGTCGTGTTCCCAGTCTCACAGGTGTCGGGGGTCCAGTCTCACAGGTGCAGTGGGTCCAGTCTCACAGGTGTCAGGGGTCCAGTCTCACAGGTGTCAGGGGTCCAGTCTCACAGTGGTCGAGCCCGAGTCTCACAGGTACAGTTGGTACTGTCTTACAGGTGTCAGGCGTCCAGTCTCACAGGTTTCGGGGGTCCAGTCTCACAGGTGTCGGGGGTCCAGCCTCTCAGGTGTCGAGGGTGCAGTCTCACAGGTGCAGTTGGGCCAGTCTCACAGTTGTCGGAGCTCCAGTCTCACAGGTATCGGGGGTCCAGTCTCACAGGTGTTGGGAGTCCACTCTCACAGGTGTAGTGGGTCCAGTCTCACAGGAGTCGGGGATACATTCTCACACTGGTCAGGGGTCCAGTCTCACAGATGTCGGGTGTCCAGTCTCACAGGTGTCAGGGGTCCAGTCTCACAGGCGGTTTGTCCATTCTCAAAAGTGTCGGGGGTCCATTCTCACAAATGCTGTGTGTCCAGTCTCACAGGTGTCAGGTCTCTCAGGTGTTGGGGGTCCAGTCTCACAGGTGTCAGGCGTCCAGTCTCACTAGTGACGTTGGTCCAGTCTCACAGGTGCAGTGGGTCCAGTCTCACAGGTGTCAGGGGTCCAGTTTCACAGGTGTCAGGGGTCCAGTCTCACAGGTGTCAGGGGTCCAGTCTCACAGTTTTGGGTGTCCTGTCTCACAGGTGTCTGGGTGCAGTCTCACAGGTGCAGTTGGTCCAGTCTCACAGGGGCATTCGGTTCATTCTCACAGGTGTTGGAGCTCCAGTCTCACATGTGTCAGGGGTCCAGTCTCACAGGCGGTGGATCCAGTCTCACAGGTGCAGTGTGTCCAGTCTCCCAGTTGCCATTGGTCCAGTCTCACAGGTGTCAGGGGTGCACACTCAAAGGTTTCGGGGGTGGAGTCTACAGTTGTAGTTGATCCAGTCTCTCAGGTGTCAGGTGTCGAGTCTCATAATTGTCGGGAGTCCAGTCTCACAGGTTTCCGTGGTCCAGTCTCAAAGGTGTTGGGGGTCCAGTCTCACAAGTGTTGATGTCCAGTCACACAGGTTTCGGGGGTCCAGTCTCACAGGTGTCAGGCATCCAGTCTCACTGGTGCAATGGGTCCAGTCTCACAGGTGTCAGGGTTTCAGTCTCACAGGTGTCATGGGCCCACTCTCACAGGTGTACTGGGTCCAGTCTCACAGGTGTCAGCAGTCCAGTCTCACAGGTCTCGGGGGTCCAGTCTCACAGGCGTCAGTGCTCCAATCTCACAGTGGTCGGGGGTCGAGTCTCACCAGTGCTGTTGGTCCAGTCTCACAGGTGTCAAGGGACAGTCTCACTGGTTTTGTGCGTCCAGTCTCACAGGTGTCTGGCTTCCAGTCTCACAGGTGTCAGGGTTCCAGTCTCTCATATGTCGGGGGTCCAGTCTCACAGGTGTCAGGGTTCAAGTCTCACAGGTGTCGGGTGTCCAGTCTCTCAGGTGTCGGGGGTCGAGTCTCACAGGTTCTGTCGGTACAGTCTCACAGGTGTCAGGGTTCCAGTCTCACAGGTGTCGGGGGTCCAGTCTAACAGGTGTCGGGGGTCTGCTCTCACAGGTTTCAGGGGTCCAGTCTCACAGGTGAAGGTTCCAGTCTCACAGCTGCAGTGGGTCCAGTCTCACAGGTGCCGTGGGTTCAGTTTCACAGGGGTCAGGGGTCCTGTCTCACAGGTGTCGGTGGTCGAGTCTCACAGGTGCAATTGATGCAGTCTCACAGGTGTCGGGGGTCCAGTCTCACAGGTGTAGGGGGTCGAGTCTCACAGGTGTAGGGGGTCGAGTCTCACAGGTGTAGTCGGTCAAGTCTCACAGGTGCAGTGGGGCCAGTCTCACAGGTGTAGTGGGTCCATGCTCACAGGTGTCGGGGGTCCAGTCTCACAGGTGCAGTGGGTCCAGTCTCACAGATGTTGGGGGTACAGTCTCACAGGTGTCATGGGTCCAGTCTCACAATTGTCAGTGGTACAGTCTCACAGGCGCTCGGTCCAGCCTCACAGGTGTCGGGGTTCCAGTCTCACAGGTTTCGCGGGACCAGTCTCACAGGTGTTGGGGGTCCAGTCTTACAGGTGCAGTCGTTCCAGTCTCACGGTTTTCGGGGGTCCAGTCTCGCAGGTGTTGGGGGTCCAGTCTCACAGGAGTCGGGGATCCAGTCTCACAGTGGTCGGGGGTCCAGTGTCACAGGTTTCGGGGGTCCAGTTTCGAAAGTGTCAGGGATCCAGTCTCACAGGTGTCAGGTGTCCAGCCTCCCAGGTGCCGTTGGTCCAGTCTCACAGGTGTCAGGGCTCCACTCTCACAGGTGTCAGGGGTGGAGTCTACAGTTGCAGTTGATCCAGTCTCTCAGGTGTCAGGGGTCGAGTCTCACAATTGTCGGGGGGTCCAGTCTCACAGGTTTCGGTGGTCCAGTCTCAAAGGTGTCAGGGGTCCAGTCTCAAGTGCTGGTTGTCCAGTCACACAGGTTTCGTGGGTCCAGTCTCACAGGTGTCGGGGGTCAAGTCTCACAGGTGTCTGGGTTCCACTCTCACAGGTGTCGGGGGTCCAGTCTCACAGGTGCAGTTGGTGAGGTCTCAAAGGTGCAGTGGGGCCAGTCTCACAGGTGTGGGGTCCAGACTCACAGGTGTCAGGTGTCCAATCTCACAGGCAGTGGGTCCAGTCTCACAGGTGTCAGGGGTCCAGCCTCACAGGTGTACTGGGTCCAGTCTCACAGGTGTCTGGAGTCCAGTCTCACAGGTGTCTGGAGTCCAGTCTCACAGGTTTCAGGGGTCCAGTCTCACAGCTGTCAGTGGTCCAATCTCACAGTGGTCGGGGGTCGACTCTCACCAGTTCAGTTGGTCCAGTCTCACAGGTGTCAAGGGACAGTCTCACTGGTTTCGTGCGTCCAGTCTCACAGGTGTCTGGCTTCCAGTCTCACAGGTGTCAGGGTTCCAGTCTCACAGGTGTCGGGGTTCCAGTCTCACAGGTGTCAGAGTTCCAGTCTCACAGGTGTCGGGGGTCCTGTCTCACATGTGTCGGGGGTCCAGTCTCACAGGTGTCGGGGGTCCGGTCTCACACGTGCAGTCGGTGAGGTCTCAAAGTGCAGTGTGGCCAGTCTCACAGGTGTCGGGGTCCAGTCTCACAGGTATCAGGTGTCCAATCTCACAGGCAGTGGGTCCAGTCTCACAGGTGTCAGGGGTCCAGCCTCACAGGTGTACTGGGTCCAGTCTCACAGGTGTCAGGAGTCCAGTCTCACAGGTGTCGGGGGTTCAGTCTCACAGGTGTCAGTGGTCCAATCTCACAGTGGTCGGGGGTCGAGTCTCACCAGTTCAGTTGGTCCAGTCTCACAGGTGTCAAGGGACAGTCTCACTGGTTTCATGCGTCCTGTCTCACAGGTGTCTGGCTTCCAGTCTCACAGGTTTCAGAGTTCCAGTCTCACAGATGTCGGGCGTCCAGTCTCACAGGTGTCAGGGATCTGGTCTCACAGGTGTCAGGGGTCCAGTCTCTCAGGTTTCAGGGGTCCAGTCGCACAGGTGGTGGTTCCAGTCTCACAGCTGCAGTGGGTCCAGTCTCACAGTTGCCGTGGGTCCAGTTTCAGAGGGGTCAGTGGTCCAGTCTCACAGGTGTCGGGGGTCCAGTCTCACAGGTGCAGTGGGTCCAGTCTCACAGGTGTCAGGGGTCCAGTCTCACAGGTGTCAGGGGTCCAGTCTCACAGTGGTCGAGCCCGAGTCTCACAGGTACAGTTGGTACTGTCTTACAGATGTCAGGCGTCCAGTCTCACAGGTTTCGGGGGTCCAGTCTCACAGGTGTCGGGGGTCCAGCCTCTCAGGTGTCGAGGGTGCAGTCTCACAGGTGCAGTTGGGCCAGTCTCACAGTTGTCGGAGCTCCAGTCTCACAGGTATCGGGGGTCCAGTCTCACAGGTGTTGGGAGTCCACTCTCACAGGTGTAGTGGGTCCAGTCTCACAGGAGTCGGGGATACATTCTCACACTGGTCAGGGGTCCAGTCTCACAGATGTCGGGTGTCCAGTCTCACAGGTGTCAGGGGTCCAGTCTCACAGGCGGTTTGTCCATTCTCAAAAGTGTCGGGGGTCCATTCTCACAAATGCTGTGTGTCCAGTCTCACAGGTGTCAGGTCTCTCAGGTGTTGGGGGTCCAGTCTCACAGGTGTCAGGCGTCCAGTCTCACTAGTGACGTTGGTCCAGTCTCACAGGTGCAGTGGGTCCAGTCTCACAGGTGTCAGGGGTCCAGTTTCACAGGTGTCAGGGGTCCAGTCTCACAGGTGTCAGGGGTCCAGTCTCACAGTTTTGGGTGTCCTGTCTCACAGGTGTCTGGGTGCAGTCTCACAGGTGCAGTTGGTCCAGTCTCACAGGGGCATTCGGTTCATTCTCACAGGTGTTGGAGCTCCAGTCTCACATGTGTCAGGGGTCCAGTCTCACAGGCGGTGGATCCAGTCTCACAGGTGCAGTGTGTCCAGTCTCCCAGTTGCCATTGGTCCAGTCTCACAGGTGTCAGGGGTGCACTCTCAAAGGTTTCGGGGGTGGAGTCTACAGTTGTAGTTGATCCAGTCTCTCAGGTGTCAGGTGTCGAGTCTCATAATTGTCGGGAGTCCAGTCTCACAGGTTTCCGTGGTCCAGTCTCAAAGGTGTTGGGGGTCCAGTCTCACAAGTGTTGATGTCCAGTCACACAGGTTTCGGGGGTCCAGTCTCACAGGTGTCAGGCATCCAGTCTCACTGGTGCAATGGGTCCAGTCTCACAGGTGTCAGGGTTTCAGTCTCACAGGTGTCATGGGCCCACTCTCACAGGTGTACTGGGTCCAGTCTCACAGGTGTCAGCAGTCCAGTCTCACAGGTCTCGGGGGTCCAGTCTCACAGGCGTCAGTGCTCCAATCTCACAGTGGTCGGGGGTCGAGTCTCACCAGTGCTGTTGGTCCAGTCTCACAGGTGTCAAGGGACAGTCTCACTGGTTTTGTGCGTCCAGTCTCACAGGTGTCTGGCTTCCAGTCTCACAGGTGTCAGGGTTCCAGTCTCTCATATGTCGGGGGTCCAGTCTCACAGGTGTCAGGGTTCAAGTCTCACAGGTGTCGGGTGTCCAGTCTCTCAGGTGTCGGGGGTCGAGTCTCACAGGTTCTGTCGGTACAGTCTCACAGGTGTCAGGGTTCCAGTCTCACAGGTGTCGGGGGTCCAGTCTAACAGGTGTCGGGGGTCTGCTCTCACAGGTTTCAGGGGTCCAGTCTAACAGGTGGAGGTTCCAGTCTCACAGCTGCAGTGGGTCCAGTCTCACAGGTGCCGTGGGTTCAGTTTCACAGGGGTCAGGGGTCCTGTCTCACAGGTGTCGGTGGTCGAGTCTCACAGGTGCAATTGATGCAGTCTCACAGGTGTCGGGGGTCCAGTCTCACAGGTGTAGGGGGTCGAGTCTCACAGGTGTAGGGGGTCGAGTCTCACAGGTGTAGTCGGTCAAGTCTCACAGGTGCAGTGGGGCCAGTCTCACAGGTGTAGTGGGTCCATGCTCACAGGTGTCGGGGGTCCAGTCTCACAGGTGCAGTGGGTCCAGTCTCACAGATGTTGGGGGTACAGTCTCACAGGTGTCATGGGTCCAGTCTCACAATTGTCAGTGGTACAGTCTCACAGGCGCTCGGTCCAGCCTCACAGGTGTCGGGGTTCCAGTCTCACAGGTTTCGCGGGACCAGTCTCACAGGTGTTGGGGGTCCAGTCTTACAGGTGCAGTCGTTCCAGTCTCACGGTTTTCGGGGGTCCAGTCTCGCAGATGTTGGGGGTCCAGTCTCACAGGAGTCGGGCATCCAGTCTCACAGTGGTCGGGGGTCCAGTGTCACAGGTTTCGGGGGTCCAGTTTCGAAAGTGTCAGGGATCCAGTCTCACAGGTGTCAGGTGTCCAGCCTCCCAGGTGCCGTTGGTCCAGTCTCACAGGTGTCAGGGCTCCACTCTCACAGGTGTCAGGGGTGGAGTCTACAGTTGCAGTTGATCCAGTCTCTCAGGTGTCAGGGGTCGAGTCTCACAATTGTCGGGGGGTCCAGTCTCACAGGTTTCGGTGGTCCAGTCTCAAAGGTGTCAGGGGTCCAGTCTCAAGTGCTGGTTGTCCAGTCACACAGGTTTCGTGGGTCCAGTCTCACAGGTGTCGGGGGTCAAGTCTCACAGGTGTCTGGGTTCCACTCTCACAGGTGTCGGGGGTCCAGTCTCACAGGTGCAGTTGGTGAGGTCTCAAAGGTGCAGTGGGGCCAGTCTCACAGGTGTGGGGTCCAGACTCACAGGTGTCAGGTGTCCAATCTCACAGGCAGTGGGTCCAGTCTCACAGGTGTCAGGGGTCCAGCCTCACAGGTGTACTGGGTCCAGTCTCACAGGTGTCTGGAGTCCAGTCTCACAGGTGTCTGGAGTCCAGTCTCACAGGTTTCAGGGGTCCAGTCTCACAGCTGTCAGTGGTCCAATCTCACAGTGGTCGGGGGTCGACTCTCACCAGTTCAGTTGGTCCAGTCTCACAGGTGTCAAGGGACAGTCTCACTGGTTTCGTGCGTCCAGTCTCACAGGTGTCTGGCTTCCAGTCTCACAGGTGTCAGGGTTCCAGTCTCACAGGTGTCGGGGTTCCAGTCTCACAGGTGTCAGAGTTCCAGTCTCACAGGTGTCGGGGGTCCTGTCTCACATGTGTCGGGGGTCCAGTCTCACAGGTGTCGGGGGTCCGGTCTCACACGTGCAGTCGGTGAGGTCTCAAAGTGCAGTGTGGCCAGTCTCACAGGTGTCGGGGTCCAGTCTCACAGGTATCAGGTGTCCAATCTCACAGGCAGTGGGTCCAGTCTCACAGGTGTCAGGGGTCCAGCCTCACAGGTGTACTGGGTCCAGTCTCACAGGTGTCAGGAGTCCAGTCTCACAGGTGTCGGGGGTTCAGTCTCACAGGTGTCAGTGGTCCAATCTCACAGTGGTCGGGGGTCGAGTCTCACCAGTTCAGTTGGTCCAGTCTCACAGGTGTCAAGGGACAGTCTCACTGGTTTCATGCGTCCTGTCTCACAGGTGTCTGGCTTCCAGTCTCACAGGTTTCAGAGTTCCAGTCTCACAGATGTCGGGCGTCCAGTCTCACAGGTGTCAGGGGTCTGGTCTCACAGGTGTCAGGGGTCCAGTCTCTCAGGTTTCAGGGGTCCAGTCTCACAGGTGGTGGTTCCAGTCTCACAGCTGCAGTGGGTCCAGTCTCACAGTTGCCGTGGGTCCAGTTTCAGAGGGGTCAGTGGTCCAGTCTCACAGGTGTCGGGGGTCGAGTCTCACAGGTGCAATTGATGCAGTCTCACAGGTGTCGGGGGTCCAGTCTCACAGGTGTAGTAGGTCGAGTATCACAAGTGTCGGGGTCCAGTCTCACAGGTGTAGGGTGTCCAGTCTCACAGGTGTAGTTGGTCAAGTCTCACAGGTGCAGGGGGGCCAGTCTCACAGGTGTAGTGGGTCCATGCTCACAGGTGTCGGGGGTCCAGTCTCACAGATGTCAGAGTTCCAGTCTCACAGGTGCAGTGGGTCCAGTCTCACAGATGCCGGGGGTTCAGTCTCACAGGTGTCATTGGTCCAGTCTCACAAGTGTCAGTGGTACAGTCTCACAGGTGCTGGGTCCAGCCTCACAGGTGTTTGGGGTCCAGTCTCGCAGCTGTCGGGGTTCCAGTCTCACAGGTGTCGGGGGACCAGTCTCTCGGCTTTTGGGGGTGCAGTCTCTCAGGCGCAGTCGGTCCAGTCTCACAGTTGTCACGGCTCCAGTCTCACAGTTTTCGGGGGTCCAGCCTCACAGGTGTTGGGGGTCCAGTCTCATAGTAGTCGGGGGTCAGGTCTCACCGGTTTCGAGGGTCAAGTTTCAAAGGTGTCGGCGGTCCAGTCTCACAGGTGTCAGGGGTCCAGTCTCACAGGTGTCAGGGGTCCAGTCTCACAGGTGTCGGGTGTCCTGTCTCATAGGTGTCTGGGTTCCAGCCTCTCATGTGCAGTAGGTCCAGTCTCACAGGTGCAGTGGGTCTAGTCTCACAGGTGTTGGGGGTCCAGGCTCACATGTATCGGGGGTCCAGTCTCACAGGTGTCGTGGGTCCAGTCTCACAAGTGCAGTTGGCCCAGTTTCATAGGGGCATTCGGTCCAGTCTCACAAGTGTCGGGGGTCCAGTCTCACAGTTGTCAGGTGTCCAGTCTCACAGGCGGTGGGGCCAGCCTCACAGGTGCAGTGTGTCCTGTCTCACAGGTGCAGTGTGTCCAGTCTCACAGGTGTCAGGGGTCCAGTCTCACAGGTGTCAGGGGTCCAGTCTCACACTTGCAGTTGATCCAGTCTCACAAGTGTCGGGGGTCGAGTCTCACAAATGTTGGAGGTCCAGTCTCACAGGTTTCGGTGGTCCAGTCTCAAAGCTGTTGGTGGTCCAGTCTCACAGATGTCAATTATTCAGTCTCACAGGTGTCAGTTGTCCAGTCTCACAGGTGTCGGTGGTCCAGTCTCAAAGGTATCAGGGGTCAAGACTCACAGGTGTCTGAGTTCCACTCTCACAGGTGTCTGGGTTCCAATCTCACTGGTGTCGGGGTCCAGTCTCACAGGTGTCTGGGTACCACTCTCACAGGTGTCTGAGATCCAGTCTCACAGGTGCAGTCGGTGAGGTCTCAAAGGTGCAGTGTGGCCAGTCTCACAGGTGTCGGGGGTCGAGTCTCACAGGTGTCAAGGGTACAGTCTCACAAGTATCAGGGGTCCAGTCTCACAGGTGTCGTACATGAAGTCTCACAGGTGTCGGGGGTCCAGTCTCATAGGTGCAGTTGGTCCAGTCACACAGGTGTCGGGGGTTCAGTCTTACAGGTGTCATGGGTTCACTCTCACAGGTGTCAGGCGTCCAACCTGACAGACAATGGGTCCAGTCTCACAGGTGTCAGAGGTCCAGCCTCACAGGTGCACTGGGTCCAGTCTCACAGGTGTCAGGGGGCCAGTCTCACAGGTATTGGGGGTCCAGTCTCACAGTGGTCGGGGGTCGAGTCTCACAGGTGCGGTTGGTCCAGTCTCACAGGTGTCAGGGGACAGTCTCACAGGTGTCGTGGGTCCAGTCTCACAGGTGTCTGGGTTCCAGTCTCTCAGGTGTCGTGGGTCCAATCTCACAGGTGTCGGGGTTCCAGTCTCTCAGGTGTCGGGGGTCCAGTCTCTCAGGTGTCAGGGGTCCAGTCTCTCAGGCGTCGGGTGTCCAGTCTCACAAGTGCAGTCGGTCCAGTCTCACAGGTGTCAGGGGTCCAGTGTCA
This sequence comes from Somniosus microcephalus, assembly GCF_052327205.1. Taxonomy (NCBI): domain Eukaryota; kingdom Metazoa; phylum Chordata; class Chondrichthyes; order Squaliformes; family Somniosidae; genus Somniosus; species Somniosus microcephalus. The sequence continues at coordinate 80,227,711 of NC_140999.1, read as the reverse complement.
CTGGCGCAGTCGGTCCAGTCTCACAGTTGTCGCAGCTCCAGTCTCACAGTTTTTGGGGGTCCAGCCTCACAGGTGTTGGGGGTCCAGTCTCACAGGAGTCAGGGATCCAGTCTCACAGTGGTCGGGGGTCCAGTCTCACAGGTGGCGTGTCCATTCTCACAGGTGTCGAGGGACCAATCTCAAAAGTGCCATGTGTCCAGTCTCACAGGTGTCAGGGGTCCAGTCTCTCAGGTGTCGGGGGTCCATTCTCACAGGTGTCAGGGGTCCAGTCTCACAAGTGCCATGGGTCCAGTCTCACAGGTGCAGTGGTTCCAGTCTCACAGGTGTCGGGGCTGCAGTCTCACAGGTGTCTGGGTTCCAGTCTCTCATGTACAGTAGGTCCAGTCTCACAGGTGCAGTGGGTCTAGTCTCACAGGTGTTGGGGGTCCAGTCTCACAGATATCGGGGGTCCAGTCTCACAGATATCGGGGGTCCAGCCTCAAAGGTTCAGTTGATCTAGTCTCACAGGGGCATTCGGTCCAGTCTCACAAGTGTCGGGGGTCCAGTCTCACAGGTGTCAGGGGTCGAGTCTCACATGTGGTGGGTCCAGCCTCACAGGTGCAGTGTGTCCAGTCTCACAGGTGCCGTTGGTCCAGTCTCACAGGTGTCAGTTGTCCAGTCTCACAGGTGCCAGGGGTCCAGTCTCACAGGTGTCAGGGGTCCAGTCTCACAGGTGTCAGGGTTCCAGTCTCACAGGTGTCGGGGTCCAGTCTCACAGGTGTCGGGGTCCAGTCTCATAGGTGTCTGGGTTCAAATCTCACAGGTGTCGGGGGTCAAGTCTCACAGGTGTCAAGGGTCCAGTCTCACTGGTGGTGGGTCCAGCCTTACAGGTGCAGTGTGTCCAGTCTCACAGGTGCCGTTGGTCCAGTCTCACACGTGTCAGGGGTCCAGTCTCAGAGGTGTCGGGGATGGAGTCTCATAGTTGCAGTTGATCCAGTCTCAAAGGTATCGGTGGTCCAGTCTCACAGTTGTGAGTTGTCCAGTCTCACAGGTGTCAGTTGTCCAGTCTCACAGGTGTCAGTTGTCCAGTCTCACAGGTGTCAGTTGTCCAGTCTCACAGGTGTCAGGGGTCCAGTCTCACAGGTGTCGGGGTCCAGTCTCACAGGTGTCAGGGGTCCAGTCTCACAGGTGTCGGGGTCCAGTCTCACAGGTGTCGGGGTTCAAATCTCACAGGTGTCGGGGGTCCAGTCTCACAGGTGTCGGGGGTCCAGTCTCACAGGTGTCGGGGGTCCAGTCTCACAGGTGTCTGGGTTCAAATCTCACAGGTGTCGGGGTCCAGTCTCACAGGTGTCAGTTGTCCAGTCTTACAGGTGTCGGGATCCAGTCTCACAGGTGTCGGGGTCCAGTCTCACAGGTGTCTGGGTTCAAATCCCACAGGTGTCGGGGGTCCAGTCTCACAGGTGTCGGGGTCCAGTCTCACAGGTGTCTGGGTTCAAGTCTCACAGGTGTCGGGGGTCCAGTCTCACTGGTGTCTGGGTTCAAATCTCACAGGTGTCGGGGGTCCAGTCTCACAGGTGTCTGGGTTCAAATCTCACAGGTGTCGGGGGTCCAGTCTCACAGGTGTCAGTTGTCCAGTCTCACAGATGTCGGGGTCCAGTCTCACAGGTGTCGGGGTTCAGTCTCACAGGTGTCTGGGTTCAAATCTCGCAGGTGTCGGCGTTCAAATCTCGCAGGTGTCGGGGGTCCAGTCTCACAGGTGCAGTCAGCGAGGTCTCAAAGCTGCAGTGCGGCCAGTCTCACAGGTGCAGTGGGTCAAGACTCACAGGTGTCGGGGGTCGTGTCTCACAGGTGTCAAGGGTCCAGTTTCACAGGTATCGGGTGTCCAGTCGCACAGGTTTCGGTGGTCCAGTCTCAAAGGTGTCGCGGGTCCAATCTCACAGGTGTCGTGGGTCCTGTCTCACAGGTGCTGTTGGTCCAGTCTCCCAGGTGCATTGGTTCAGTCTCACAGGTGTCAGGGGTCCAGTCTCACAGGTGCATTCGGTCCAGTCTCACATGTGTCGGGGTCCAGTCTCACAGGTGTCGGTGGTCCAGTCTCACTGGTGTCGGGTGTCTAGTCTCACAGGTGTCGGAGTTACTGTCTCATATATGTCGGGCGTCCAGTCTCACAGGTGTCGGGGTTCCAGTCTCATAGGTGCAGTGGGTCCAGTCTCACAGGTGTCAGGGGTCCAGTCTCATAGGTGTCAGGGGCCCAGTCTCACAGGTGTCAGGGGTCCAGTCTCACAGTGGTCGAGCCCGAGTCTCACCGGTACAGTTGGTACTGTCTCGCAGGTGTCAGGGGTCCAGTCTCACAGGTTTCGGGGGTCCAGTCTCACAGGTTTCGGGGGTCCAGTCTCACATGTGTCGGGGGTCCAGTCTCACAGGTGTCGGGGGTCCAGTCTCACAGGTGTCGAGGGTGCAGTCTCACAGGTGCATTTGGTCCAGTCTCACAGGTGTCGGGGGTCCAGTCTCACAGGAGTCGGGGGTCCAGCCTCTCAGGTGTCGAGGGTGCAGTCTCACAGGTGCATTTGGTCCAGTCTCACAGTTGTCGGGGCTCCAGTCTCACAGGCATCGGGGGTCCAGTCTCACAGGTGTTGGGGGTCCACTCTCACAGGTGTAGTGGATCCAGTCTCACAGGATTCGGGGATACAGTCTCACACTGGTCAGGGGTCCAGTCTCACCAGTGTCGGGGGTCCAGTCTCACAGATGTCGGGCGTCCAGTCTCACAGGTGTCAGGGGTCCAGTCTCACAGGCGGTGTGTCCATTCTCAAAAGTGTCAGGTGTCCATTCTCACAAATGCTGTGTGTCCAGTCTCACAGGTGTCAGGGGTCCAGTCTCTCAGGTGTTGGGGGTCCAGTCTCACAGGTGTCAGGCATCCAGTCTCACTAGTGACGTTGGTCCAGTCTCACAGGTGCAGTGGGTCCAGTCTCACAGGTGTCGGGTGTCCAGTCTCACAGGTGTCAGGGGTCCAGTCTCACAGGTGTCAGGGGTTCAGTCTCACAGGTGTCAGGTGTCCTGTCTCACAGGTGTCTGGGTGCAGTCTCACAGGTGCAGTTGGTCCAGTCTCACAGGGGCATTCGGTTCATTCTCACAGGTGTCGGGGGTCCAGTCTCACAGGTGTCAGGGGTCCAGTCTCACAGGCGATGGGTCCAGTCTCACACGTACAGTGTGTCCAGTCTCCCAGTTGCCGTTGGTCCAGTCTCACAGTTGTCAGGGGTCCACTCTCAAAGGTGTCGGGGGTGGAGTCTACAGTTGTAGTTGATCCAGTCTCTCAGGTGTCAGGGGTCGAGTCTCACAATTGTCGGGGGTCCAGTCTTACAGGTTTCGGTGGTCCAGTCTCAAAGGTGTTGGGGTCCAGTCTCACAAGTGTTGATGTCCAGTCACACAGGTTT